>NC_085973.1:7983524-8612882 GCF_910591565.1 Cydia splendana | reverse complement strand
GGCAGAAAAATACAAATTACAAAAGAAAAACATTTAAAACAGAATAAATATACTTTTAGAGTCAGAAAAACCATAGGTTGGTTTTACATACAATACGACTAGTACGAGTATACAGATTGTCCATTCTAACATCTAAATCTGCGTTTACGCAAAATTAATTGGTACACTATTGTAATCGTATTAGCCGCATTGTGTATTAAATACGGATAATAAAATGGAAGCTAATTAAATCCAATACATTAATAGTATCAAGAATAAATAATAATAAATCCTTTAAGCGGTTTAAATTCTTTTAAGCGGTTGTTGCGTAAGCATTTGCTAAAACAAGAGTTCGAATAATATCCATCATTATTATATTTATAGTATGTATTGTATAAATATGTAGTAGTTTATATATATTTTATTTATTTATGTAGTTTATATGTATAGTTTGCTTTTTTTATATTCACTGAATAGGTATATTTCTCTCTCTGCACCAATTGTAGATGTCTGTTTGGCCCTATGGTTGACTGGTAGAGAATGCCATTTGGCATTAAGTCCGCCATTTGTACATTTTTGTATATACTTTGTGCAATAAAGTTTAAATAAATAAATAAATAATAAATATTATAGGACATTCTTACACAGATCGACCAAGTCCCCCAGTAAGCTCAAGAAGGCTTGTGTTGAGGGTACTCAGACAACGATATATATAATATATAAATACTTAAATACATAGAAAACAACCATGACTCAGGAACAAATATCTGTGTCATCACACAAATAAATGCCCTTACTGGGATTCGAACCCAGGACCATCAGGAGGAAGAAATTCTAATAAGTTATATTTATTGATATGAAGGACATAGAGGTATAAATTTATATAAAATTTCCGTTCGTTTTATAATGGCCCTAACTGCGCAATTTAACCCTGCTAACGCTACTTGCACAAAACTTGGGCACGCACCCGTTTTTTCTAAACGCTACGGCCATCTGGTTACGATTTTTTGTACAAAACACAGACGCCTGACCCTTTCTTGCCTTTGTGCTGGCCCCGGTTTTTTCAACCCCAAGCAGACCCTCACAATATGTCGAATTAGCGTATTAGCCGACTCAAAAGGCCTGATGAAATTTTTGATTGAACCGGCTAACGGATTGCGTCTTAACGGTTTTGTATACAAAGCTTTTTTGTCTACCGTAATTCGACAATTATTGTTTTTTTCAACAATTTCTGATTACTTCAAGCAATTATATGCACCTGCGTTTTGATAAACTTACGCATTTTTTCATCAAAAGATTGGTTTTATAATGCATCATACTTCTTTCAAGAGTATGCAATCTGTCTCAATCGAGTGCGGAATCTCGACTGCACAGTTTACAACACCTATATCTTACGAAATCGAAATATTGCAAACACGACCTTTTTGTATCAGGAATAAAACTGTAATTTCAACACAACAATCGATTTAGATCGGAGATTTTAAAAGTATAGTCGAATTTGTCGTTCGATTTTCAAAAGCACGCCGACGTAGAGCCAATCGAAGTCCTTGTGAATTAAAAAATGAATGTCGGAATGAATGAATGAATTATCGCGACGCGGATCTCTGTGTTTATTTTATTAAATGCATTGACAATGGGTGTTGAATGCAGTGCGGGGGTTGACTAATGGAATGCAGACGAATGCAGTTCAATGAAATTTAAAAATGGAATTTTATGCTTTGCATAGGTATTGAGTTTTACAATGTGTTGACACGGAGTCAAATTTCGGTTTTTGCAATAGTATGTGACATGTAGAAAAAAATGTGATCTAATTTTGTTTACAGAATAATTTTGTCAACAAATAAAATATTGAACTGCACTAAAATGTAGTGCCTTACAAAGAAAAATTGGTAGGTTTTATTTCACGTTGATTATATTTTCTGATGCATGCTACTGAACAAATAAAATGTAGTATCTACCTATACTACTATAATGTGTAATCTACCTATTATCATCCTTTTTCATTTCCCAGCTAGCAGCTAGGTTACAAATCAATAATTGTTAATTTATTAGTGACAAACAACATAATATAAAAAAATAATTGTGATAATCATAATCGGCTTCGGATTTAAACAAATCGAAACAGACCTACTGCGGTCGAAATCGCTTCGCAATTAAGCTTCAATTGCCAATTTACCCATATCAAACTTTTGCCCACAGCTGAACTAGGCCTAAAGAAAAGTAGCAATGGCTAGAGTGTGGTTGCATGCCGGGCCGGCCTTCGTGACTGACTGGGCCATTTCACCGCTGTATTTATCGGGACGTGCCGTGCGACACGCTGCGATCGTCGCTAAACAACGTACGACAAAAATATGAGCGATTCGGTTTTATTGTTCGAGCATGCTTGAATCGCTGAAACATCAAAAAATTTGGTTGTCTGTAAAGTCGGTTTACGGACGATAATTTTGCGTGTTAACGTCATAAGAAAACGTGGCCGTAACGTTACCATGGAGATCTGTCCACAACGTTACCATGGAGATCTGTCCACAACGTGACACGTTTTCGTGCATGCTACCGGTGTTCATCGATTTATAAGACGTTATCACGTCAAAAACCAGCGCGTGGGAGGTTCTCCTTTTGTGCGGTGCAATCTACCGATGTAGCAGGAACACTTTCAGCATATAGGCGGTCTTCTTGAACTTCTTGATCACGGGCTGGCTTGGCACATATTGGGCGAAGATCCGACTGTCATAACCATTTTGGACAGAAAGAACATTCGTACCAATATTTCATCACACTATTTGTCACACCTTTGGTTACTCCTTCCCGATCATGAAATGTAATGTGAGAAAAAAATTGTGTGAAAAGTAGAAAGGTTGGATACCTTTGCAACTTTTTGTCAAGGAGAAGGTGATGTGAGGACGGCCAAGTGATACAGGGCTCTTTCAATCAATAACCCGGTTCAAATCATGGTCTGACTGCAGGACTCTTATCCGAGTCGCACTCTTGCTATGGAAATGAGTCTTACCGTGGGCCTATTGCCCACGTCCCGCCCTAGTTCAATGTCTACCGCGGTCAACTCGATACTGCTTTATCCAGACAAATTATCCTACCAGATGGAATCGTCGCACTCTTTCCGTGGGTATGAGTTTTACCGTGGGCAGGGGACCACGGGCCACGCGTCTTGGTACGGCCATCGCCGCCCCGCCCTGGTCCGGTGGCTACCGCAGTTCGATGCTGACTTATGACTTTTAAGTTTCTTCTTTGTTGTGTTTTTTTGAAGCCGTTTGATGCAAATGAGGGCAGGTACTGAGTCATTCTTGCTTTATTTACCACGCAATAACGTAATATGCTAGCAACGACGACCTAAATATACTGTAGCGTTTTTAGAACTAGATACTTACTTCGATATATCCCGTCACATGTAACCTCAACGTAGAGCCATGTTGTTTTATAATTTATACTTTGTTGACCCTCAGTTAATTCCCAAATAACTTTTGCATTCGGTTGTATTGATTTTTTTTACCTATATTTTACTCGACGGTTTTTAAGCTAAAATAAGCTAAAGTAAGCAGTAAATAGTAGCTACCTATTTTAACGTATTATTATTTTCAAATTTACTAAAAAATATATTACATTTTCCTTAAAACACTGACTGCCCAATACGAACTTTAAGATATGTCAATCAATAAGTCTGGAGACGATATGGATTAGATGTGTCAGTGTTGTGTGACGTTTTCGTTTGAAAATACGTCACATTTGACACTGATATATCAAATCCATATCGTTTCTCTATTAATTGACGTATCTTAAAGTTCGAATCGGGCCGATATGTACCTACGTAAGAGTTTGACATACATACTACATAAATACTAATCTCGTAATATAATGGTCTAAGATGTTACTGTATTACGGAAACAAGTTGCAATTATAATTATTACAGTTCATGTTGTACAAACAGTTTTAAAAATGTTATTTAATAAGTACTTAGTTGCTAAGACGAAGACGAAGTTGACCAACCAAAAACTACCCCACCATGGAACCCTAAAACAATACCTACCGTGTTACATTTGCGGCTGAGTTCCATTTTTCCCATGGCCCCCCTGTCCGCGCAGGGCGGAGACGGCGCCGCGCGACCCGTGGCCGCCCTTCGCCCAGAGGTGAAGGTAAATATGATAAGCACCACTACTGTCGCTATAGTCTGTATCTTTAGGTATTTAAATAAAAGTAATCAGTAAGCTCCATAAGCCAGTTGAGGGTAGATGGAAACATTATACGATCAAATAATGTAGGTTAAAGTCAGGTCGTTCAGTGACAGATCCAGGCGGTTTTGTATTTGGTTGGTTAACCAATAAATGTTATAACTACCCGAAAATGTACAAATTATTTGTTTACTTTTATTTAAATACCTAAAGATACTAAGTATGTATAAGTATGTATGTATACATAGTTGTACTAGTTTTAATACGACCTTCTTGTATGGTGAAGAGGTAAGTACGTTCAGATCTGACGAATGTTCTCGCTGCACATCGTACGATGAAATGCAGTCTTTAGCAGATGATTTTCTAATGGCGCGCTGTCGGCGTATTCGGCAATACGGGTGAATGACTAGTTTTTTCTCGGTTTTCTTCTTGGTCCATCGTGTCAAGCATAATTATGACGATTACACATGACGAATGATAAAAGTATGCCGACATTATGTAGTTAATTCCACATATATCTTATCTCGTGCTACACAAAACCTTAAAGAAGTTAAAATATAATATGTACAACAAAAAGATTAATGGTAACCAACTGTACATTCCCACAAAAAATACTCCTTCGTTTTTTTTTACTGAAGCATAAGTATATAAATTCTAACCCTATTGACTCGTTGACCGATTTCCGTAAACCGTACTTCCGATATATAATTTAACCCTTTTACTTTGTAAACGGTAAAAAATAACCACGTGCCGCTTACGAAGTGTTTTTAACCATTTTTTTCTTTTATAAGTTAAAGATTAAGGCCACCTGACATGGAAGAAAAAGCGTGGTGTAAATGTGGATTTTTATTTATATTATACCTAAATAAAATAATTTTATTATTGTAAGTAGGTATTCAATGAGTTTATTGAATGTGTGTTTTATTGTGTTTTGCCTGTATTAAATTCCAATCAAACTTATGCATTGTTAACCTATAGTAGGGGAGCCCACGATGCTAAATCGGGATTTCCTCGAGCGTCGTACAGACCTATTGGAATCGAAATATTAGATGATAAGAAGAAAAAAAAGTTATATAAAGTTTTTTTTTCCAGCAAGCCGGAAAGCTTCTATAATTTTTTTTAAATTTCAGGAGGTTGGTGGAGGGTTAAAAAATCGTTTAAGCACTTTGTGGGTTTGGTCGTTTTTGTCCACGTTAATGCTATATTTTTTCTATAACTTAATAGAACACTTATTTGTAGGCATTTTCTTAATCTGACGAACACAAATGTGACGCCTAATTTTTACATTGTAACCGTCAGATTAAGGAAATGCGTGCAAATAATTATCAGATTTAGTAATAGCACAATTATAGCGTTAATTTGGACTAGTATGACCAAATCCACAATCTACTTAACAATTTGTTGAACCCCCCACCAACCAAGGGCTGAACATAGATGGCTAAAAGGGGTAAAGGTAGACTACACGGGGTACCAAGATATCACTCATATCTTAATCTGACGCGCTCGAGTAAACACAAAAATCCCCTCTTGGGCTCCCCTACCACTACTGAGAGCGGTGGTAGCCGAGTGGATATGACGTCCGACTTTCAATCCGGAGGTCGCGGGTTCAAATCCTGGCTCGTACCAATGAGTTTTTCGGAACTTATGTACGAAATATCATTTGATATTTACCACTAGCTTTTCGGTGAAGGAAAACACCGTGAGGAAACCTGCATACACCTGCGAAGAAATTCAAAGGTGTATGTGAAGTCCCCAATCCGCATTGGGCTAGCGTGGGGACTATAGCCCAAGCCCTCTCGCGCATGAGAGGAGGCCTGTGCCCAGCAGTGGGACGTATATAGGCTGAAATGATGATGATGATGATGGACCTACTGTTATATTCAGTTTTTAACTTTGATTATTTTGATATACTCAACGAAGTTTAAAATAACACACGCGATCTAAAAAAACTTTACGAAAGTACGTACATATCGTCTCATAACCTACATAATATTATATTAAACCTATTAGTACATACAATGTCTCTCCTATCAGTTTTCGCACTACTAAACTTTTTGGTCTCCAAAGTGACAAGAAAACGAGTCAGAAGTGACAGCTGAATGCCGTGCAAGCACCTTTCTCTCATAATCTGCGGTACGGTACCGCGGTTCATGTGATTTTCAAGACCAATTTGTTACGTCTATCTTCCGCGCTCTCAGTACGGTGGTAGAGCAGATGGCTTGATTTTTCTCATCGCAGTAAATACAAGGCCTTGTTTAATAAAGGTTATGAAAACTATATGATACATTTACGCTTTTATTGATGTCATTTACCTACTACTGTACGGATATGATGGTCGTTCTTGTCTACGTGACAGCGTGATAAAACGTTGTCTGTCACTTTCTATCCCGCGGTGTTAAAAGCGACAGTTATTTTATCACGTGGACAAAACCATCCATAATAAACCAGCTGATTGGCTAGTTGGTCACTAACCAAACAATGACGATCTGTTATTAAGCAGATAAATAGGTATTTGGATGGCGATGCGATCAGAACGGTTCAATCCGTCACCCAATTGATCATGAAAATTTACTGTGACATCGGTAATTTTCCGCTGCTACAACGCTCCAACACTTTTGTTTGGGTTTCCATTCAGTTATTACTTCAGTAGCTCTTGGATCTGGTTATCTCTTATCTAGGTAGCCCGCCCAGAGAACCAGACTAATATGGTCTTTGCCTCATGAATGCATCTGATTCATGGTTCATTCATTAGATTAGAGGTAGGTGCCGACGGTCTCCCTGATCGTTTTCTCAACGCTTTTTGTTCGAAAACCGCTAGTTAAGGTCAAATAGCAGTTAAAAAAGTGTCTAAAACATAGTTATAAAAAGTACATGGCGGGCCTACTCAGCCACTCCTTGTCTAAGCACGAGTGTTCGTCACATGTGTGACGACATCGAATGGCTGTCGTGACTGCAATACATTGCATCGATTTATGCAGTGCCGTGGAATTATCTCATAGAGTAAAAGGGATTAATTCTAGTATTAAGAGGATAGGGGACGATCGATTCGACACAGGCAAATATTATAGCTTATTGGGAGACACCATCCCTCAAATTATAAGCATGTACAGTTATTTTATGAAATAAAGAATTTTGTATTTGTTTTGAATTTGTAATTCTCCATACAAACGAAGTCCTCGCTATTCTCCCTGGATATTGACATTATGGAAAATATTGTTACACAATTTGATGTATTTTAATCATAGCTATGACCTAGCGTTTGAAATTTTTTCGATTTCTACTTTATTCTTTATAAGAATTTGGGGGCTTTTAAAAATTTGTATGAAACCTGTTTGTCGCTCCTAACTTTTATAATAAGTAATTCAAAAATTGAAAAAAAAAAACGAATCTAAAAACTTCTAATTAGTAACCAAACCAATATTTCGACTGGCGTCTGATTATAACGTACGAAGTCATTCATTCCCGTCATCTCCACTAACACTGTTCTGCGACATTATCCCAAGATGACCGATAAAGTTGACACAAGTCCAAATGACAATCATCATGCGTAATGATCTTAACGCTTTGCTGCCCCTCAAATTACAAGACCAATGCCCCGGTGCTCCGTGGCACATGACAGGCTTACGGTGCACTATGTCCAACACTTCCGCGTAATTTTCTTATTCTTACGGTAGTTAATAGGTAAAGATCTCAGTTTTATTTCAATGTTGAGCTTGCTCATGGCGTGCGGAGATGGAAATGAAAAGACATTTCTTTTTCAAACAGAATGGCTCATATAACAAGTCTCAAATCTTTGTTTAAACATTGACACTACAACAGACTGATTGGAAAGAGAGGGATGATTGAACTCCTTTATCGAAAAGTCTGTAAAATTAGACCAAGAAAAGTCTGCAGCGATTTTGATACCCCACGCAGTGCAAGTGTTATTTATACGTCATATATTCAAAGAAGTTTGACGTTTAAAATTACACTGGCACTGGGTGGACTATCAAAATCGCTGCAGACATTTCTTGGTGTAACTCTAGTCAGATTATCTACTGGACCACCAGTGGCTATCATCATCATTTTCAGTTCACCGTCAGCTGAGCATGGCCTACATTAGTATTAATCCAATCATAATACTAGCGGCTTAGCTAGGTTTTTCTAACTCCGTAATAAACATGCAAAAAACATATTAATTAAATACAAAACACAGGAAACGGGATAAATCAAACACACCGAGTCAACACCGGCGTTTCCTTTGACCATGTTAATGGAGCCTTATTCGTTATCTCGCGAGATGAGACAGTCGACGATTGTCACTGTTATCAAGCAGGTAAACGCCACAGTTTGCTTGGGCATTAGAAAGTTAGGGGGAAAAGGTGGTAAGTAGGAATTGTGGGATTTTGTTGTAACGGTTTTTTGGAGCAAAAAGTTCTGAGAGAAGTTCGGCTTGAAAATTTCTACATTGTATCGGAACATGCAGTTTTATATACCTCGATGGTGACAATCAAGTGATCTACTCGCCTGGAAGTACCTATGCACTGCTGCTCCTGTAGTGGAAGTCTTACGTTGTTTGAAACCCCTCCACTACGCACTTTCGACCCTTTTATACGAGGATGTACATAGTATTTACAAGTATAAACAAGCGTCAACGCCCAAGTATATCTACCTAAATTTATTTACAAAAGGAGGACTGTTCCTAAAACTAAAGCATATATATTACCTACTAATGGTAACGATATTAAAAACCTAATCTTCTCTAAAATTCAAAATTCCGACTTACCCCATTTCGCCGACAAACATTAATTATGTTTATTCAAATACAGTATAAACCCGAAGACCTGTGTCCGTTCTGATTACAGCACAGATAACGTATTTATCTTGAGCCATTCTCGTGTTTGTCACCATATCACGGCATTTATACTGCCTTTATGTTTATTTCCACATTTAGAAACCGAAACATCTTAAGCGACCATAAACAAAAAACTAAGATTTTTTTATATACTTATATGTACAAACAAAATGAGTCCTATTTATATTTGAGAAATTATAATTACAAAAAAAACACTTACGCCGGTTTTGCATTGAATTATTGCGATTGCAAAGTCTTTTGTAGTAATAAACTTTGATTGCGCAATGTGTGTACGATTTAACGTTTCTCATTGAAATGATCTTAATGTGACGATGTTTACTGAAGTCTGGTTAAATTATGATGTAATTCGGCGTTAAAATAAGAACATTCTACCCCACACATTAACACACTGAATAAAAAATAATTTGAGCATGAAAATGAGTTAGTTTTAACCAAACAGAAGTACCTATTCTTATTGGCTACTCAAAATGTAAATTTCAGCTATTTACTACTGAATTTGTATGTAAATGAATCTTATCAGGATGCTAGTATATCTCTACACTGCTACAACGATTAGCTATGCTCGATATTGCACCATACAACAGAAAAACATTCCCAAAACAATATCAACATTAATTCGGCACGGGCAGCGGAAAAATTGTATTTATCATACGTAATTTATGTGTCCCTTTGTCTGTCGGAAATCGTAGGCCAGAACGTTAATCGTTTATCGAAAAAATGCAATAAAACCCCCACGGTCAGTACTGCCCTTATTGCACAAAAGGGCCCCTTTTTACTGAACGAAGCAAGGCAGATACGCTCTTCTGTATAAAGAAGGCAGAGGTGGACCATTAGCAGTCAACCGTGATTTTGCCATAAAACTGAGTAATTATTATTCATGATTTTTTGCTCCTGGAACCATCTATCAATGGTAATCTGCGACAGTTCATATTGAACGGCGATTGTCGTCGGAAAAGCTGTGGAGTGGATCTTGTCGTCTTTTTGATTATTATTGTCAGCCAAATGATTCATAATTTTGGTTTCTTTGATGTTAGAAATCTGTTTCCTTGTTTATTACTTTGAAACCAATATTATTAGTACTTTTAAAGATGTACATTGCTTTTGTTGACATTTTCAAACCTGTACTAATCATTTTCCCTAGCACTTAATATTTGCTAGAACAAACGCGGTCTGATGTTTTTACCTCATAGGTACTAAATCTTTGGTACAAAATACTTACTTACATAAATCTTAGAAATGCGTAATGTGTAACTGATATTTGATCGTATAATAAAAGTCGTCGGCCCTGATAAGACGACCACGACCACTCTGACAAGAGTGTGACGACAAAGAAGAAGAATAAAATTCGTAGACGTTTCATCTCCATCTGTTCTATATGTGGCACAGCAAAAGAAGTTAAAGAAGTAATAAGACATACTTCATCGTCTAGACGTTCTGCTATAATGTCAGTAAGTGATATGATTATACAATAAATAATAGCAGTAT
Organism: Cydia splendana; assembly: GCF_910591565.1. Classification (NCBI taxonomy): domain Eukaryota; kingdom Metazoa; phylum Arthropoda; class Insecta; order Lepidoptera; family Tortricidae; genus Cydia; species Cydia splendana. The sequence goes on along the minus strand of NC_085973.1, from coordinate 8,602,382 downwards.
AACAGAATCAGGTCGACTCCATGGTGCCCTGGTCCCAATAGGGTGAAAGGTCGCTAGGGCACACGACGGTCAGCGCATGGTACCGACGGGACCCACGGTATCCACCCTGAATGTTTATTTGTGATCGGCTACAACGCTTAGCGACGATTCGATCATCGTAGCAGTGCAGTAATGCTTGTTCGAAGTAATAAAATAATGATCCAAAATGCGTTTTAAATAAAATGTCACTTATTCAACGAACCCGGAACCAAGCTTTCATATTTTGAGGCCCATGAAATCAGTTTAAATACACGAAAGATATATTATGTGAAATTAAGAAGTGTAAATACCTGTATTTGCAGAATAACTTACACGTAAATTATTGTTTATGTACGCAGAATGCAGATGTTTTAACTAAGACATATAGCTTAAGAGATTAAGTATTCTATTACTACAACACTTTATAAATTGTCATAATCCCTACGTAACATTGGAAAGACGATTTTTTTCGACAAATAAGTACACCAACTTATTCAAATGAATCAAAGTACGCATAATTCTGCGGTTCAGTGGTAAAAGGTCGGATGTCATTATCTGCCGTATAAGGAAAAAGTGTTTTATTTTCATATTTTTTAAATTCATATTGTAAATGTGAACAATTGTAATATAAAGCCGTAGTGACACCAAAAAGCGAAATTTTCTGGGTTAAACAAGGACTGTCCATCACACTTCGAAGTTTTTGACTTCGGCCGTGAATCAATTTATTTTGGATTTGGTTAACTCTTAATGCAATCACTCAATTCATTTTGACACTTCTGAATACTTCTGATTGACCTGAAGTTTCCAAGTTATTTTATTTACTTGCTATGCTTTCAGTTTGATGAAATTTTGATCAACATAATTATAATTTATGCCAAATGTCAAACTTAACGGTTATATCCTTCAAACGGTAAAAAATATACTTAAAAATTGTTTATAAACACATAGGTATGACTAAAACTTGATACATACTTGATTTCATAAGCAAAGAAGCTTATGTCGCATTCGCCAATATAAAATAACATAGAACTCCTAATTGAGTAGGTACCGAAAATAAAAACAAAGTAAAAAAAATGTCTACTAATGTAAGCAGTAAAAAATTAGAAAGACAGAATTATTGAGGACTCAGAATTTAAAACGCAACATATTCGTTATCTTTGACTGCAAACAGAGTGTTCGGTGACCAGTCATCCATCTACTTATTTACATACCTATCAACGAACAAGTGTCCCATTGTCGTTCAACACCGTTCACGTAGAAAAACTACCGGAAAAACCTACAGCTGACAATCTAAAAGCAACCTTAATGTTTACACTTTACGTTTGAAAATCTAACGCACAACCAAAGAAAACAGTTGAAACAGTTATCGCCCTACATTTAACTAAATGAATTTTAACAGCTTGCAAATAAAGTTGAAATTAGCTTGTAGCTTTTTGTTACAGTTGCTAACAATAAAGCACCCTATATACCGCCCGCACGTCCTCTTTAGATAAGATAAAGGCCAGCGGAATGAAAAGGCGACACCAATGTGAGCTAATGATACAGATACCGCAACCGGTAACCGATGTGCGACCGGTAATTAATTTACTGATAAAAATACCGGTCCTGCGACAGTTCAGTCAACTGAAATGTGGATTTGCACGATGGCGGCAAACAAGCGTGCAGTTCGGCTAGTGACTAAGAATGAACGATCTAATCGCAGCAGTAATGCAACAACAAACGTCACTCATTTTATCACAAAGATTAACAGTTAGAGCGCCTGCGTCAACGCCGCCGCAGCAGTTTATGCGGGTTCGCCTGCAGTTGCTATCCAAATCTCACATATGATCTTTCTTAGACTTTTTGTTGAATGAATGAAAAATACGTAAGATGGGCGAAATATTAGTTTACTTCTAACTGAGCACAATGTTGCAAGACGCTTTGAATCTCGGTCTATCTAGGGCAAAATAATACTTGAAAATATTTTATAATATATTTATTTTAGCAAAATAAAAAACATTTTGTCGTACGTGTGCTTTTTTCTGTTCATATTCAAATACGCCTCGTTAGTTTTTATAATTGTGTACATTTTTAGTGGTCGTGATCAAACTTGGTTCACGGAGCAGTCTAACTCATCGATATTATCAGTATCACCTTCTGCCCCCATCTTGCGTACGTACTTACGTATTTCACCTTCCTGTGGATCACCATATCGATTTCCTACATTTACCTTGTAAATTCCGTAAAAAGACCACGATCTGCGCCGTACAGCGGTTCCCAGAACGGTCGCGGAGTTGAGATTACATAATGATCCCTTTGGATGCCACACGCGGGATAGAGATGCGCTGTTATGGGGCTATGTATAAAAATTAGTCGGAAATATGGCTTAGGCACCATCGATATCACAGCTCTGTTTTGAATATACACACTATAAGGGCTGACACAGAAATCGACTGCATCCCAGCTGCAACTTGTTCAGTGCACATTGCACACCACTTTAACAGTTTCTGTTTGCCGCATTATCAATAGCGATGCTAACAGTGCTAACATATTATATATTACCTACAATCTTGATTTTTCTTGGAATGAGCCCAAAGACAACTCAGGACAGACGGTCCTGGCGCATGAGAACGAGGAGAGCCGACCCCAAATAATGGGAATAAGGCAAAGAGAAAGAAGAAGAGAATATTAATTTTTCACCTTTCCAAGAGAGGTATTTTAACCATGAAAGAGTTATGCTCAACTATTCGATGTCTTTATTCTATTTTAGGCCCATTAAAAAAAAATCTTTTTCGTTTTAATATGCATGGATTATCTTTTAAGCCAGTTGGACTTGTTCTAAATTGTCATTCTTTGTGCTCGAATAAATTACAGCGAACATCGACCAATAAATGATTATTGTTCTACTAAAAGGCAGTATGTTCCTATTTAGATCGACTCACAAGTATCGACACTCCCACCCCTACCTGGTCCCGTGGCTAATTGTAAATTGCGCTGACAACGCAGGCCGCTAATGTGTCATAATATATCGAACGGCCAACGTCGTGTGCACGAGCGTCATTACCCGGGACCCCACTGACCCTGACGATTTGAATAACAGTCGCTTTTTAGCGGGGAGTGGGCCGAATGCTTACAGCTGTAGCTAAATGGATATTACAGGCTAAGTACGAAAATATTCCACCAGATTTTCAATTAACGCCACTATTTCTATATGTAACGATATTCTAACGATATTCTACGATACCCTTAAGATATTGCGGCGTGAGCATTCCCAGAAAAATCAATAGAGTCCATAATTCAAGCAACAATATGGTGTCATGATCCAAAAGTTGTACATAAATACGATAATTGAAAAACCAATATAAGAGATGGGATTGTTAAAGATTATGAGAAAAACTAAATATTTATAAGATGTTATTTTGAATAACAGTGTCTATTAGAGGGGATGGATCGAATCGAACACTTCTAATATTTATGGTATAATTATGTATTTTGTTATCTATAGGTATATTTTAAATAGCTAGGCTAGCTATTACAAACAAAAGTTGAAAATACTGTAGCGGGAAAACCCAATAGATGAAATGATAATTGATAACAATGCGTTAAAATGTCTTATTTAGAAAAACATGCAGTCACTCTTGATAAAAACTGTACCGGATGTCTTAAATGAATTGCAATCTACATTGTAAGGTTAACTAATGCGATAGGTAGTGGAAAAATGAAACACTTCCAGCAGGTACAAAACTGAACACATCGTCTCATTTGCAGAGTAAAATAGACTAATAAAATAAAAGTGTCTGCGAAAAATGAAAGTTTTTTGTCCACCATTGCCGCACCAACCATCATGGCATGATGGGTGCGGCAACGTTTGTGGACGAAACGAAACGTGCTTTGAACCAATGCTTATCGTAATTTTTGAAATTGAACAAAGCTAATATTTGCATAAATTTGATATAGCCAAATATTATAAGAGCTACTGGATTTTTTGACAGTGTCAAAAAAATACAAAGAAACCGCCAGCAGATCCATCATTTTCGAGATGGTTGCACGAAATTTAACACTGTTATTCAGAGGTAGCCAAAATTTAATGCCATTATTTGCCCGAGATTCGCTAAAGAATTTTATTTCGCGGCTGTGTCCGCTAGACAAACACGGGTGCTAGGTTTGGACCTTTAGAATTTGAGGAGCATAAAGTAGCACGAGGTTTCGGAGACTTAAGGCACATACGACTTTGTTGTTACAAGAATTAAGAATTCTTCGCGGTTCGTTTACCGCATTGAAAGGACTTTTGAAATCTAAACAAATTCTACTTTGCGGCTCAGACAATTGCTGTCTATCGATTTTCGACTTTATTGTCATATCCTTAAAGATTAGGGAGTAATTTTTAATAGGAGAAATAATAAATTAAAGTAGATAAAAAATATTAATCACGTTAAACGCTGTACGGTAGCCGAATTATTTGTGGGCGGTTTACCTTTCTTTTGAGTCTGACCCGAAAGTATGTGATGCGGGCGAGGTTGGACAAAAAACATAAAAACCAATATGTATTAATAAAAAATACGATAATGCTGCAGTTCTTCGTTTACTAGTCACAGTTTACTTACGGCCGGCTTTAATAGTTTACAGCTTTAACTAGGTACCTAAATATACCTACCTAATTGCTATATCAGCTGCATGTTTCTTTTGTAAGTGTAATTGTAGTGTGATTATTTTTAAATAACTATGAATGAAAAAAAAAGTTCAATAACTAAAACCCGACTACTGCAAATCGTTCTCTAAAAAGTATGAAACAAGATAGAGTTCTTATCTGAAATTGTAAATGTCATCATTTTTTTAATAAAAGAATACAACGTAATATAATTTACTAATTTTTTTATAATTTACAGAGATATTCAAAGGATAGCCGTGGTCGTATGCCACTTTACCTAAAGTTTATAATCGTGGCATACGACCACGGCTATCCTTTGAATATCTCTGTAAATTATAAAAAAATTAGTAAATTATATTACGTTGTATTCTTTTATTAAAAAAATGATAACATTTATAATATTTTCTGTTTAATAATTTCAGATAAGAACTCTATCTTGTTTCATACTTTTTAGAGAACGATTTGGAGTAGTCGGGTTTTAGTTTTTGAACTTATTGTTTATTTAATTAATTTTGGGGTCATGACTTTGTTACTAACTATTTTTTGAAGTCACTTTATATTACTTGCGATGCGAGGGCATCCTCAGTACAGGAATGCACGCAGAGCGCCGCATATATCGGGCTGCGCCATTCTTTGGCATGGAGGCGCTTTCGGCGCCCGGCTTTGAAACGCGTACAGCGATCTTTTAGTATGAGGGCACCGTTCGGCGCCCGACTTTGGAACGCATACAGCGAGCTTCGTACGTCGGGCTACGCTCGACTCCTTTAGTATGAGGGGCGAAGGCGCCCGGCTTTGGAACGCGTACAGCGAGCTTCGTACGTCGGGCTACGCCCTACTCTTTTAGTATGAGGGCGCCTTCCGACTTTGGAACGCGTACAGCGAGCTTCGTACGTCGGGCTACGCCCGACCCTTTATGTATGAGGGTGCCGAAGGCGCCCGGCTTTGGAACACGTACAGCGTGCCCCGTACGTTGGGCTACGCCTGACTCTTTTAGTATGAGGGGCTGAAGGCGTCCGGCTTTGGAACGCGTACAGGGAACTTCGTACGTCGGGCTACGCCCGACTCTTTTAGTATAGGGGCGCCGAAGGCGCCCGGCTTTGGAACACGTACAGCGTGCCTCGTACGTCGAGCTACGCCCGACTCTTTTAGTATGAGGGCGCCGAAGGCGCCCGGCTTTTGAACACGTACAGCGTGCCTCGTACGTCGGGCTACGCCCGACTCTTTTATTATGAGGGCGCCGAAGGCGCCCGGCTTTGGAACGCGTACAGCGAGTTTCGTACGTCTTTTGTACGGCTGTTTCATACATTTTGGCTGATCTGGACTTCTATACCTATTCCGGACCCGGGTATGTCCTTAAACTACGTCCAAGACCACCGGTGGACGGGCAGCAGCGTCCCTCAAATTCGGTCTACTCGACTGCGATCGCCAACCCGCCTGCCAAGCGTGGCGATATGATGATGATGATACCTATTCACGTTATAAAATATTGCAGGTCTTTAAAAAAGCACCATGTATATAGTGGCCAAACAAATTTATTTTTTGCATAAACCTTCTTGTATCGCTGTAGTCGGGTAATACGCGGATAGAGTCCAGAGCGCTTGTAGATTCGTAGTTCGAATTACCTACCCGATAAATTAATGTTTTATCGGTTGCATGCAAGCAAAGCCAGGTGCAAAAGCTAACAATATTTATATATTTGAAATGTGCTAATTGAGCTCTTTCAAACGATATACAACACGTCATCATTACTTACTTTTATTTTTTTGGTTCGTGACTTTATGACCTCTAGAGGGCGCCGTGTTCATTTTTTGTGACGTCATATAGCCTATAACCAGCGGACGATTAAGACGATTCGAATGACATATCGTTTGTCAAATTATAATGAGTACTTTAGAAGTTATGAGAGAACAGATGAACATACATACCCACATACATACCGGTCAAAATCATAACCCTCCTTTTGCGTTGCCGTAGTCGGGTAAAAATAGTATAGGTATGAAACTTTTCTTATTTCTACACATTATTTTAACTACTTTTTATGTTGGAGTGAACGCAGGAGATACTAGTCTGTTAAGTTGAAAGAGTAACTGAAGTTTACACTCGCAAAACTTCAACTCGCATTATCTTTGTATTACAATAATAATTATTTTTATTTGACTGTCATTTGGCATGAACATAAAATAACATTAAATATAATATATTTATAGTGAAGGTGTAAAATTTACTTCCTGCAAATTATTCCCAGACACTACATTGCAACTTTGATTTTAAAAAATTTAATGTAAGTAGGCGCTTTTTAGTAAATAGTTATGTAAGGATGTTCCATCCTCAACCTCATCATCACTTATCGTCAGATGAGATTGTGGTCAAATGTTTACTTTTTTCCAGATATTTATCACCAGAAAGAGCTACAGCCAGTGCCACCACCATTGCTACGCTACTGCTGAACAAACCTTTCCCGCCTTTTGGTTCCATTCAAATAAAAAAAAAGTTATATCAAATGTGCAAAATATTAAGTTAGCAAAGTCAGATTTGATTAAATTTCCTGGGGGACGACAGCAGATGGAAACTAATCGTCGTAGGATCATCAATACGTGTTGGTTCACGGGCCGCTGCGCCATTGTCCCACTGCCATGTATCACGGCTGTAATGAGGAAATGCCTAATAGAAATCATAGTCGTGTTTTCGTATGAGTTTGATGTGTTTGTAATGTTTATTGATTTCAAGCTAAGACGGTCATTTATATTATAGGTAAATACTATTAAAATATGAAATGAAATGAAATGAAATGTATTTATTTGTCAGAATATGGTACATTGATGTGATCTTAAATTAGAATGAATGCAAGTTCCATCATATTCTACCGTGAAGTCGGTGTACCTACAAATATTTTTACTTATAATATCTATTTCTTACATCTATATCTTTGGTTTATACAATATATTAAAATATAACTAGGTACACATATTTAATTACACAAACGGGTCTACCGCGATATAATTTCATTGTTTTTACCTTTAATTCCGACGTTTCAGCTGAGTTGCACCAGCTGTGGTCACGGAAAGACAATGAAATTATATCGCGGTAGACCCGTTTGTGTAATTAAATATGTGTACAAAACGCGAGAGTTTAAAATGTTATAACTAGGTACAATCAAACAGCTAAACTATGAAGCTAATCATGAATAGGATATTGGCATGTGCGACTGTGACGAAATATCGGGAACTCGTAAAAACAAATATACCTAATTCAAAATACATAAACGCGGTAAAAATTAAGTAAATAATATAAATAGTATAAATACCTACATTTATTGTCATAAAAAATTGGACAAGAAGGAGACATTGTGAAGAAAATATTGGATAACTTGTATTGTATTGTAGTACGGGCGATTTTCCGCAACTCGACGTCCTGCGCCTATTTTGCGTGATAGGGGGTGGGTTAGTCCTGCCAGCCCAGCTCCTCGAGGAATCCCACCAAACCTTTGATGTTGAGTAGGACCTCGGGGAGGTCTCTCATCCGAGATGTTTTGCCCTGTATGGGGCCACTCCGCTGCATTCCAACCCCACGTGAGAGGCTGTTTCTTCCTTCTCCATGCATCCATGGCATAGGGGACTGTCTGTGACACCTGTTATAAAAAGATGTTTGTTAAAAAATCCATGACCTGTTATGACACTGGTTACCATTCTCAGTCGAACCTTTCCTAGTTGAAGGAGCGTCCTTGTGAGCTTACCGTTGATGCCAGGCATGGCTTCTTTGGCCTGTCTGCATCCAGTCTGGTTTGGCCAGTGTTCTGTGTATAGTTTCCCAGTGCGTGCCAGCAGCATTGAGCGTACCTTGCTAAATGGTATCGGGAGAATCGGTTCCGGGACAATCGCCCCCGCACCCGATCCTTGTCTGGCAAGTTCGTCCGCAGCATCGTTACCTCGGAATCCACTGTGTCCCTTGATCCATTGTAAGGTGGTCTTGTTGTTCTGACATACCTCCATTAGTCGTTCGTGGCATTCGTGTATAAGTTTGGATGTAATTATAATTATGGTTTTTAGGGCCATTAAGACTGCTCTACTGTCGGAGAGTATGCGGATGGAGGATTATTGGATAACTTATTTATTTATAATTTCACAGAGGAAAATTTTCTTACAGGAAACCTAAGTGAAATTAAATTATTACTTCCACTGACTTTAACCTATAAGCCATTTATTTAATAAAGGATAAGTCACGATAGAACGGTTCAGGTCCGAGCCGAGGCTTCCGACACTTCGTTTTCTCTGACGGGAGATCGGTGATCACACAATGTTTTTTATAATAAACTGAAGTGCCGGACGCATCGCCCCGTACCCGGACCGCTCTATCCTAAGTTATCCTTTCTTGAAAAAAAAAGAGTCCAATTAGAAATTATCGTATTAAAATTGAACGTTCAGGGTGAAAATATCGTGCTACAAATTCGCATCTATTTCGCAATCATCAGTCAAAGCAAAGAGTATCATCAGCCGTGTTTGACCACACTGGTGACCCAACGCGAAATGAGCCGGGTCGTAGACTAACCTCCTACAGATTTCGCTTTATAAAGCTTTTATATAACCTCCTAAGGTCCACCATAGACAAAAAAAAATTAATCTTATAGGGAAGGAAATATGGTTGATTGTTTTTTTGTTATGAAATCAAACAAAACAAAAATTCCAGCTCTGTTCAGATTGAAAATGGTTTAAATTTCATTGAAGTTTTATTAGTACTACTTACATGGACCTTGCGAGGATATAGCATCAATACCTACATAGGCTACATATAGGAGATTACTTGTAAAATACTACGTGAAAAGGTTCATTTTCGTCGATTTTTTTCTTCTTTCTGCCATTGTCCCATTTACTTGGACTCGACTATCATAATATGGCGTCACCAGGAGTATCTTGGGTCGTTCCGGGTGATAATTTTGCGTCACCAAAGTCGTTTTAGTTAAGCTCAATCTTCTTTATACTTACTCCATTTAATTTAACCTCGTTATCGTACTAAATTAGTAATGAAAGCGTCAATGTCTTGTGACTGGGAGTCCTATAAGGTCCATCTAGACATGTGATCTGTGAAGCCGGGTCATTAGGCAGTTTCACAAGCGCAATCTCCCGCAGATTGCCTCGCCTGTCTCCGCAGTTTAGGTTTTAATTTCATTTCTGTGTCCAGGCACGAACACCAGCTAAAGTTGGTTCTACACAGTTGAGTACTGAAATATTAAGTTACATTTTTGGTATTAGGTACTCGCGACTGCGTCTGCGTGAAATGTTGGACGCTTGCTAAAGTATCCTATGTCCATCCGCGGGCTTCAGACTATCTCCATAGGTACTATTTTTAGGGTTCCGTACCCAAAAGGTAAAACGGGACCCTATTACTAAGACTCCGCTGTCCGTCCGTCCGTCTGTCACCAGGCTGTATCTCACGAACCGTGATAGCTAGACAGTTGAAATTTTCACAGATGATGTATTTCTGTTGCCGCTATAACAACAAATACTGAAAAGAGAATAAAATAAAGATTTAAGTGGGGCTCCCATAAAACAAACGTGATTTTTGACCGAAGTTAAGCAACGTCGGGCGGGGTCAGTACTTGGATGGGTGACCGTTTTTTTTTTGTTTCAACAGAATTTTACTTGTATCTCCTACCATTAAATTTTCGTGTCTACGTAATTACTTCTACTTTGCGAATTTAGACTAGTTACTATATTATTACTATACCGACTTTTATCAGTGCATAGTATTACCTAATAATTTTTTGTAGTAGGTAGGTAATTGTAGCAGACCCTGGTGTTTTAGTGTAACGTCGCTTGTAAAACGAAATACAAAATAAAATGTGTAAGCACTACACCCAGCCAGGTGAGTCAGGAATTATAGACATCGTCATTTGTGTAACCTGCCTTACGCTGTCGCCAGTTAGGATGGACGCAATTAGGCTGCGGTGAGTGCAACACTTGCATTAACATCACAACGAATGCCGAAACACCAGGAGGGATGGTTGCTATGCTTTGCTTTATAATGACTTTATTAGGAGTAGGTACAATAGGTACCAAATAGGCACCTATTTGGTTACAAAATTATGCCTTAACAATAATTCAATCAATCAATCAATCAATCATTGATCATAATTGATCAAGTCTACCTTAAAACTAAGCTATGCGCTTTTAAAATAACGTATTTCGACAATTTTAAAGTTCGGTTATTAATATGGGATTAACATTACGCAAATTCACTGTTCACGGGTATTGTTCATCTAAGTTCTTTCTAGAGTCAATAAAAGTACGTAAGAAGTAATAAAAGCTATTAACATATAGATAATAGTTTGAAATACGCCCAGTCATTGTGACTGATTTTATATCGCACTTTTTGACGGGGGCATATTCAAAATTTAAATACATATACATATTACTAATTTCCACTTGTAATTTGGTGTGATAAAGGCTGAAAGTAAATCAGATATTCCTTATTTGAATACCTATGTCAGATGGTGAATAAACTAATGACAAAAAGGTATGCCGTAGGAAGTGAGGCTATACCACTAAAGTATTTTCAGTAGGTACAGTTTACACAAGGATCTACATTAGCGGCGCATTACGCATGCATCTGGCACACGGCGAGCTGCTCGTGACAGGCCTCAAATACTGTTAACTGCTTATTAACTGCATTGGATACGTATGGCTATATCTCTCGAAGGCACGCCCCTTGTCATTGCGTACTTTACTAATTGGACAAATTAATAAGGAGTTACCTGTACGAGTAAGTCAGTCGTATATCCAGTTACCTATGGCAATAATAAGTCATTTAGGGTAGAAAAATTAAAAAATATCAACCAATTTCACTCCTGCCTCACAATGGTTTGTTAAGAAGTCCATTAAATTTAAGTGCAGTATGGGACCTTGGTTGGTTTCATTTCGAGTCTAGACTTTAGGCCCATGCACTCTAGTTTCAGGCAAGCGTAGATGTAGGTCATATACTTACGCAACTTGTAAAATATAGAAGTGTGTAAAAAAATGGATTTCATCAATCATTAGATTTTCTCAAACGTACCTACCACAGAACGTCGATGTGATTTTTATAACACGTAAAAAAAATTGCGTTATCTACGCAAGCACAATGACGCAAACAACTGCCTAAAGGCCCTAAAGCCACTCCAGAGCAAAAGGCAACACGTGTCGATGTGGTCTAATCCGCGGCTTTGCTCCATAATCCGACCACCGGCGAACTGGCGGCCACCATTATTATCCCGACGCGGATCTAAAGGACGCAACTCGCATGCATCTTACTTGGGTGTAGTGTTGTACCCGTCACGAAAAAGAAACTAACATAGAAATACATACCGGTCATAATATTTCTAATAAAAATATAATAGATAGGAAGGACCAATATTTAGAAGGCAAACCGGTATCAAAATTTTGCATTGACGAAAACCAACTACATAAAACTTCGTCTTAACGGGCACCACTCACCTCTGTCGAACTAGCCTTGGTAAAAAGAAAATTCAAAAATGTATTCTGTGAGTAGGGCTCAAACAAGGGTCTCTGGAGCAAAGCCTCAATGTGACCTATGCTAAGGCCCAGTTGTAAAGTATATCAATGTCTCTCATGCACTGGTTCGATGAGACAATCATGCGCTTGAAATAACTCAGAACATATGACTCTTTACTACGAATCACGCAACGCATCCAGGCGTTTGTATGAAAATGCCTCAAAACTTGCGCAGGACATAAGCCATTTTAACTTTCAAATAAGAAATACTCTATTATTATAATACGAGTAGAATAGAACACATACTAGGTGCTCTCATTATTTCGCGCCGTAAAATCGAGACCACCTACGTTTAATTTTTTGCAAATTTAACGCGAATGTAATGATGCGTTCGTGGATTTTTGCACTTTTAGGTGCTTTTGTGTGTACTTAGTGAGTAGTTGAATGGTATAATCTTGAAGAATTTACCTATTTTTCATTGAACAATGGTGGTTCTGTCACATGAGTTATTCAGTTTTATGACTCTGTCGGACTGGTCATTGGAGCGAGACTTCTTAATGTTGGGTAGATAACCATGTTACAAAGTAGGTTTGACAGTTTGTAGGACTTTTTTGAGTACATATTTGTTATTGACCGAAGTGAAGCGAAGGTCTACGTTTTGACTCGGGCATTTTGCTTTCGTATGTCCGGATGTTCTCCTCTACAGGTCGCAATTCTTAACCGATTCTCGTGAAATTTTGTGACCGAATTTTATGACTAAATAAATTTTTTTTGTCAATCCGGTTTTTGGAAATTTTTAAAAATGGCGGAGTCGTGATACCTGGCGCCTAAACAAATAGTCGTATCGATATCATAAGACTTTTTTCTTTTTGAGACATGTTTACAGAGTTAATAGCAAAAAATGCAGAAAAAAATTATCGCTGGTTTAGGCGGTATTTAGATATTTAATTTTAACTAATTTTAATTTGAGAAGGAGTAGCTAAATTTCGTCAACCCATCTAAGAACTATTTGGCTCAGTTTGTAAACGTTCGCTTTTTCTGTTTGCACAGAGGGTCTGGGTTCGATCCCCAGTAATTGTATGCTGGGATATTATAACTTTTTGTATTTTTTTACACATAAATTTCGTATTGTTTTTCTTTAATTTACTATACACCGTGTTTTTATTGAATTCCGTTAACTTCGGGGTATAGTTAAGTACCTACGTTTATAAGAACTAAATGGCATAGTTAATTAAAAAAAAAAAATTTTTTTTTGTTTTCTTTTTTGTTTTTTTTTTTGTTTAAAAAGTAATTAAATGTAGCATATAGCGTTGTTGTAACACGGGCATTACATTTAACTCAACCAAACAATTGAAATCTGTGACATATCAATGTCATTTCGTACATCAATCGACCGAGATTGTACTTAAGTTTAGTAGCAAATGTATGAACTCATTCTTAACACTAATCAATATGTAAGCCGGCCCTAAGGCAAGTGTACACGCTTGTAGAGGCCTTATAGTAAAAAAATAAATTATGGATTATCTCCGAAATGGACTTAATTAGAACATCGGTGTCTTTGAGAAAGTTACTTGATTTAAGCTCAGGAATGCACCCTTGAAATTAACGGAAATCAAAAAAAACACGGTGTATTTAAAGCTCTTAGCACCATGTTATTTCAAGCTCTGCTCGCGAGGTCTACAGCTCACAGAGCCACTAGTATAATAACAATATAAATACCAAATCTTTGTAAAGTCTGCATAAATTAATGAATTGACACTGTTTAGGTACCTATATCTGTACCTAAATGTTATAAATTTTACATAAACTCATACAACCTATTAACAACATTTTAACGATAAATAGATCTGCTGAACATTTACGATACCAGTAATATTTTCTAAAAAAATTGCAGCTCACTGTACATATTTCGAATTTGAAATTTGATTTTCAATTATGTGATCGCCTTAGGCATCTATTTTTTCTCTAAAACTTTATACCTATGCAACATTTGTCCTTTCCCGTCAGCGAGCGGTCATTTCACGCGACACAAGAGTGACTTGTGTTAAACAAATGACAGTCGCAGAAAACAATCTCCGTCGTGATATCATCGGACTATGTAATCAGAGTGTTATCAGCGAGTATTTGCTTAAGGATTTGGTGACCGCGACGACTGGAAAGCCCGCTCGTAAATTCATCTCCGTCTTGGGTAGATAGAGGTAGGCGGCAGCGGGTAGCGGGTCTCGTTTGTGGCGAGGCGTCTTCTGAACTTCATTTTCACCGGTTTGTTTTCTGTACCATATCTTGACGATTGTCTCTGTAGAGGAATCCCTATAAGACAAAGCGCTATATTTCTTCCGAAAACATGCCACAAAACGCAATGCCATATTATATTCATTCAGTATAATGTAGGCCAAACTCTACCACAGATTTCCAGCCTACTGCAAGGTAACGCTAACCATAAACATCATAGGCATTGCGCAAAAACAACAAAAAAAATTGCTCATACTTAGTACTTTTAATTACATGATCACTTTTCTTTTGTCGCTGTTTCTTTTCCTCTCTCTTTCCTTCAAGTGGCAGTTTCCAGTCTCATCAAATACCTGATCAAATATTGTTTAACGCTGTCACCTTTGGACCACACGCAATCTAGAGTTTTATTCTGGTAACATTACGATTACGACACAATTATACATGATTACCATACCGTGTAGCTATATTTAAAATACCTATTTAAACGTACATTTATATATACTATTTACTTGCAAAAAATTTGCTAAATATTTACTTGTAACAGATTATGCAAAACAAACTCACGGAGAGTGTTATCTACTTATTTTGCATCAGAATATTGTGAAATATTTTAAGCTATTATATTATATATTTATTTTTACTATAGTCAGTTTATATCCTTGTATTTATCTTCTAGTAATAATTTGCCTTACTCCATTTTCATGGATTAAAAACATTTCCTTTAATTGATCCATTCTAATAATGTCGTCATGGATTTTAAACCCTATTAACACTCCTGTGGACAAATAGTTACCTACCTAATGACTTGTGTGCATGTGAGTGCCTTATGGTTTAGTCACTGAGATTAATAAAAGAAAAAGAGTACACACTTTTCATGCTGATAAAGGTTCAATCAAAAATTAGGCTTACTTTGGGTACGTCCATAGGGAGAGACGTGAACTAAATTGATGTGTATGACCCATTGACGACTGTGCCAATAACACTTCAAAACTTATTCTTATTATCCAACAGAACACCCGTTTGGTAACCGAGGAATTCTTTGCCAAGCAACGAAAGCCAAACAATTGAAAGCATTCGCTGTTATGTGGCGACTTGCGGTCAACTATCAGCTATCATGTCCAGACGTGCAATACCAAATCTGAAACGAAACGTACTCGCATACTGCGGTCGGTTTCCCTTCGTGAGAACACCTTCGTGTGCCTGCTAATAACGAAACGCTACAACAGTGTATAAAAGACGTTGCACTTACGTCGTTTTGTTTAAGAGCGATGCCTTGGTTCTGTAATTGATGTCAAGTGTTGTGGTGGGCCGTGATGAAGTGCGCGTAAATAGGGAAACTATTGTAGTAACGGAATCCTCGGTACAGTAAAATGCGAAATTAATTAAACGGACCAGTTTTTCAAAATGATCGGAATACAATATGAAGAGAATAAGAGCTTGCGTAGGTTACGATTGTATGATTCGCGCTTACCTGGTGTATCCGGAAAATAATTTCATTAAATAGTTGGTGATGGTTGATGGACATGGAACGTTTTGTGTGTCTGCTGAAAAATTATTTACAATCGGAACCCTAATACGTAGCAGCTTACGCGGTCTGACGGTTCTTCTATCACTCTGTCAGAGGGTTCAAATCTTAAGAATCGTTATTATAAGACACTTTAATTAAAGTCCCAGTACCCACTATCTCATAGTGTATTTTACTATCCTCCTACAAAACTCAGCCATACAAATGAAAATTTTAAAGTTACTAGTAAATTTTGAACCACTATACCTAGATATAGACAATTTAATGAAACAAAACAAATGCAACTCTGTTTCAATTAAAAATTATTTATACATATAATCATCGAACCGAGTACCTACCTAAGTATTTTACCATAGCTACGAATTCGAGCCTAAGTTTTTTACTGAGGACTTAAAAGACTTTTAATGAGGTAGATTATTATACGTTAAGGGCGTTTCTAACAGTATCTTAACAATTGTACGTCCAACCACAAAGCCGAGCGTCACCGTTGCTTTAAAACCATGGAGCTATATCAGATTAAATTATTTGTTTGTGGCGTCTCAAGACATTGCGGCATATAAATGCGGTTTGATACTAACTGTTATCGTCGACTACCTTGAAGATATCGCTTGGAAAGTATTCTCCCTCTTTCAGGGAATATATTATTATTATGTAAATGTTGTATTGACTTCTGGATGAGCCCCTGAGGCCTTTTAACCGATTTTTTATTTATTTCAATTCATAGAACTTTTTCTTTCAAGTTATGTTTAATGTTTTTTCACTTTTTTAAACTAGGAAACATAATGAATTATTTTTATTAAATATGTATAAGTCTGTTTTTTTAAGTAGTCTACTATATATACATTATAAATTGATACATCTATTTGATATGTCGCTTTTTTCTTGTAACAAGAATAGCCGTTTCTCAACTAGAACTCCCGATCTCATCCAGTAATAGGTTCCATCCTGAGGGCCTACCGCGAACCACGCTCGACGTGTTGCCTCCCTGTCACACTAACGTACGAATGTACAAGTGCGACAGAGAGTCAACACGTCGAACGTGATTCGCGTTAGGCCCTATGATACCTACGCGTGTCATACCCCCGCTACACGACGGCCGGCCAAGCATGACCGCCGTGACGCTGCGGTCAGGCCGCGGCTTACGAATCACGAATAATTACCTGAGATTGCCAGTAAACGTTACCCGCCTATCTGCCTATAGGTACAGTAAGGTACCTTCTAACACACGGATTCTTAGTTACTACATATGGTTTGAATCATGCAAGGAGAATATGATGCAATACGACTGGGAAATACGAATATGGCGTTTGAACTCACGGATTCGCATTAGCGTCCAATTTGAGGTAATCGCTTGTTTTTAGGATTCCGTACCCAAAGGGTAAAAACGGGATCCTATTACTAAGACTCTGCTGTCCGTCTGTCCGTCCATCTGTCTGTCTGTCTGTCACCAGGCTGTGTCTCATGAGCCGTGATAGCTATTAGGCAGTTGAAATTTTCACAGATGATTTATTTCTGTTGCCGCTATAACAACAAATACTAAAAAATATTTAAATGAGTGCGTAATGGTACGGAAACCTTCTTGCGCGAGTCCGACTTGCACTTGGCTGGTTTTTTTTTTAACTACCGTGATGAAGTTATTGATCCAGGTTCGATACCGAAATGCGTTTTGGCACCAAAAAATCTTATCTGGTCGTCAAGGAATTCAGTGCCAGGTTGAATGAAAATACTCTAAAGGATCTGCCTGTAGGTATGGTATTTTACCTATAAGCTAAGTAGGTGCCTATTGACTGCATTTTACAAAAACATATACCACATACATCCATAAACATACATAAACATATACCTAGTTAATTATACTTACCAACAGTTTTAACTTTACTTTGGGTACTTATAAGTTGAACAAATATCAAATCGGGTAAAGGTATTTTCAAATGTAATCACTTTTTTACGTTACTACTTTCACCATTCAATTGCCTTGATATAGATCTACTTTGAAAAAAAAAAGGAAAGTAAAGACATTTGTATTTTACAAAAGCGTTAACATGTAAATTCAAAAGATGGCAATAGGACACTAAATCACTCTTTCTTTTTAACAAAACAGTGATCATTGCAACCACTTCAACAGCTCACCGAGTCCATAAATCTCCGCACTACTGTTTAATTGTGGACAGTCAAAACAACAACAAAGATAAGTGTCGTCCCAAAACAATTATGCGGCAATTACAAAACTCCGGGAGTCCACAAAAAAAGGGCTCGATGTCCAAACGAATGTTTCCGCTCAAACATTATTTGTCGAAAATCGATTGTCCTTTTTTTGTCGATGTCACCTTGGTCAGGCGGCTGCTTTAAAAGTTTTAAAACACAGACACAGATTAGGAAAATGCAATAGTAATCGTTTTACGAGCTGCCAGGGACTCGTTTTTTTTCTGAACCGAAGTTACTCTGTGGTCTTCTAAAGGGTAGTAACGAAATAGTAGTTAGTAGCGACCGCAAATTTGTCAGACCACCTTGCTAGGAATGAAATTTATGGTCCTAAAAGCCAGGAAGAGGACGTAAGCCGTGCCGCTGCATAATCGCCATAATTTACGGGTGGCTTTGTTGACTTTCTTGCGCTTTGTCATTTTTTTATTGCTAGATTAAATTAGGTAACAAATAATGCATTTTCGTAGTGCGAAAATATTTTGCATTGCATAATTGTATTTTTAGGGCACTCTCGGAAACTGCTCTAGTTTAAGCTTTTGGCAGGGATTTTTTAGTTTTTCAGGTAGAGATTTTTATTTGCGTTTCTTACCTACTAGCAAATCTTACAAACTAGACCGAGATGGTACAGTCACCAGCAATAAGATGTTACACAACGAAGGCCGCAAAAGTATCTGACACGATCTTATTTGTAGCACAATAAGAGCGCGTCACATAGTTTTGCGAACTTCGTTGTGTAACATATTATTGCTGGTGACTGTACCTAAATGAGTTTACTTTTATGCCGTAGGTATTGGTTACGCGTTCGTTTGATTTAATACAAATTACCTATTAAAAGTATTAAATCGAATTTATTGACGCCTAACTTAGTCTCAACTAATAGTACTTATGTTTAGTAAACGGGAAACACGTTTAGTCGTTTAGTTAAATGTTTGTTCCTGTTCTTGTCATTAAAGTTGTAAGAATTTGCACTGAACTGTCAATTTTTTTATAAGTAAGTAGTTTCTATATTTCATACTGACCGCTTAGTATAACATGCGTTGTCGCGCGCGACTCCATACCTATGTCAAGAGCCACACACAACGCCAGTCTTGCTAAGCGGTCAGTATTTAAACTACCTGATTGATATCATGAATAATGTTACTGATGAAAGTATTAAGTTACACTTCTTCAAAATGATATGATATAGAATTTCCCATGATTGAGATTATCGGTATCGATTTCCTTTCCTCCGGACATCATCTCAATTAATTTTACATGGTATTCTTTATCGGAAGCGGCTCTGCAGGATAATATAATCGATCGACAAAAACATATCAAGGCTATCTCCGAAATCAATCACGCCCATGGAAAATCGTGAGATTCGTATTCAAAATCTGCACGTGAGCCGACGATCGGCACTCGTATTAGAGAGAGGAAATCCGGAGTGCATTGTTGCATCCAACACTTATGCACTTTACCTGACCGGTATAAAAGACCCGCCAGAATAGGCCTGCGGTAGTTTTTTCTTAATTATATGGTGTCAGGGGTCTTCCTGGCTGAAAAAAAAAACGTTAAAAAAATATTTTAATTTTCAAATTCAAAAAACGAACATGCAAATCAGCAACGGTCGCGATATTGTTCGAACCTGTTTTTGCACGTAAAAACGGTAGGTTTAATTTTCTCACGTTAGCGTTTTTTTATGAAAATTTCTAATGACGGTTTAATTTGAAGAACCCTTTGGGGTTTGATGTGCGGATTGTTTTTTGTGGAACTTATTGTTTACAAAAATAACGTCTCGTAACACGGTTGTCGCAAAAAATTAATTAGGCTGTTGATTTATGCAACTTAGCGTTGCATAATTTTACTCTTAACGGGCGATAGTTTTTTTTATCAAAAAAATGTTTTGTTATTGTTCATGGAAAGTCTTCCTGAATACGAATGAAAGGGCATTTTTTTATATTTTGTGACTTACATTTATTCGTTCAGATGCAGATTTTTGAAGCGTCTTATACTCGTAGTTTTAAGGGACATAGGTATTAACTTAGATAAACTTAAGTTTCGATGTTTTTTTAATTTAGCTCCTTAATGAGTCAGTGAAACACACTAATTACAATATTTTACAGGATATATATATTTTTTTTCATTTATATTATTTTTTATTACGTAGGTACATCTCGAAAAGAAATTGCAGCGATAGCGCCCGATTCAATGATTGCATCATCCCGATTGAAGAATCAATGCAGTCTTAATTCTGCGAAAAAAATCGCCATCCCGTAGCGGCACATCCTTACTTTTTTAAACCATGACATTGCCAAACAAAAGAAGACCGCATCCTCTTTTGTGCACCCGAAGAAATAAATTAAACTATCCTTAGGGGAGATGCGTTACCGTTAATTCTAATCTACATGAAAAAAACCGGTAAAAAACGCGCCTGCCTGTGGGAACTGGGTTTCAAAAAACTCTAGGACAGGAAGTTACGGTAAGTGTAAATATGTGACATGTCATATGACGGGGAGAATTTTTTGGAATAGAGATATTACTGTAATTTATTATATCGGGGCCCTAATTGGGTTTTATCTATACGCCAGCATAGCGCCATCCATAGGTAGACGTCTAAAAAATCCATAACAGGTTTTATTAAATTTAACATTGATTAAATATAATTATAATAATGATTTTTAAAGAAATATTTTCAGTCGTCCCTCAAAATGGTCCTCAAAAATTCTGATTAGCAAAGCATAATGCTGTTTTGCTGTAAAATTCCTTTTTTAGGCTTCCGTACCTCAAAAGGAACAAACAGAACCCCTATAGGATCACTCGTGTGTCTGTCAGTCTGTGCGACCATTCCCCCCCCCCCCCCACCCCTTTATCTCTGAAACTACTACTGGGCCTAAAATTTTGAAAAAAAATACACGAAATAGTACTTGACCTATAGATGACAGGAAAACCTATTAGAAATGTGCAGTCAAGCGTGAGTTGGACTTATGTACGGAACCCTTGGAACGCGAGTCCGACTCGCACTTGACCGGTTTTTTGTTATGCAATTTGTTTTTAAGTCTTTTAGGTAAAGTCAATTTTTTTTTGCCGATCGCTTAAAAAAAAAGTTATTTATTTAGGTATTAACCCATTACATTGCTACCCATTTTACACATGGATAATTATGGTATTAGATAAAAACTTTATAGGTATACTCGCACAAGGTAAATCGTAATTTAAACTTATATTATTTTTTTAAACGCAAGACTATATCTAATCAAATATTCTATTAATAGACGAACATGATTATAACCTAATTATGTTAACAAATCCTTAGTTTCCTAAAAAATTAGTACCTGAGAGAAAGTTCAAATTAACGGTCCACTAAAGAATAAAACACAGGAAGCTGCCTGTTTACTTCCGCCTGCTACAAAAAGCTCAGAAAACAAAATCCCGCGGCGGAAAATTATTAAAAACGCCCTTTATAAGGGATATGTATTTATAACCAGTGGTTCTCAAACTACGATTAATATGATTAGAATACTTTTTATTTAAAATTGTATACTGTAAACTTAAAATTAAATAAAAGTTAAGTAGATGTCTCTGTTCCTAAAGGGGCCCACTGATTAACAGTCCGCCGGACGGTATCGGCCTATCAGTTAGAACAAAATGTGGACAGTTCCGAACAACTGACAGGCCGATACCGTCCGGCGGACTGTTAATCAGTGAGCCCCTTAAGTTTGATGAGCACTAATTCAATTCTAGTTATTAATTGTAAAAAGAGAATAAAATACACTATAATTGCGTAATATTTTTTTATGTGTAACTTTTATGACAAAATATTTATTTTACAATATACACATTTTTATTTTACCAATAATATTGGTAAATTTATACTATAAATTTACAAGTTGTCGAATAAAAGATGAATATTATATTATAATAATAATTATTATGAAAATACTTTATTATAAACTCTTAAGTTTTTCCTTTTTTTATGAAAAATAAACTCCCTTATAATCATATCCCCAAGTAAGGCCCCGAACATCTTTGACATCCGCCGTAAGGCGTGCTCAAATCGACCCCTCACTTTTTTACCCACACATCCCGAGTCCCGTAGTGTTTATAAAAACATATGCACATTTTTTAGCGTATCTCCAAGGTGCATGCATTGTGCAAGGGACATCTTGTTTTTAATAATTCTATAAGTGCGTTTTTTATGTGCGAGTATGTTTTTTAAATTTTCTCACGCAGTCCTATTGAAAAGCAGATCTGTGGGTAGATACATCTGGGCGCTTTGTTAATCTTCGATTGAAGTGGATGTAGGGATGAGATGAGATAAAAAATTGCGAGTATTTGAAGTTCGCTACGCTGTGTTATAATTATTATAAAAGTAATCAAAGCACCTATTTATTAGGCTACGTAGGTACGAACTATACATTCGTTGTAGGTAGATATCTTTACGCGCGCAGGTTTGTTACCGAATTAAGTTAAATACATAATTTCAGGTAGGTGTATACTTTATTTGATTGCTAAAATATTTAGCACTATTCTATAGAGCCATATTCTATGTATCATTGTGCATATTTAATTTAAGCTTTAATAATCAATCTACAATTTCAGTTTCAAAGGATACCTACTCATATATAAAAAAAAAACTTCCGTTTTGTTAATAAAAAAAACAACACGATAATAGTCTCTCATTTTCGTTACACAGTTGCATAAATTAAACAATCCCCGCATATTCATTACGTCATAAAAACGGTAATTTAATATAAACTAGACGAGAAAATCCGGCCAATGTTGTTACAAAAACTACGACAAAAACATAGGGGCTACTGAAGACAAAAAAATTAAAGGGGTGAGAAAAAACAATGACAAAAAGCTTACTATATTAGCCCGTTAACTGGCATTCAGTACAAGCGGTAAATTTTAGTTAATTTTATTTATAGCGTTATAGAATTTTACACTAATTAATATTATTATTTAGTTAGGTAAGGTAAGGATAATAAGTTCCTACCTAAGTAAATAAAGTTAGCTGTTTTGCTGCATATCTGGTAATCTAACATAAAACCCACATATTCCAAAGGGTTGTAACTATAGAGGTGTAACATGCACGTAGTCCACTCTTTATAAACCTGTACACTCCTTTATTATGTAACCTCATACTCTTGTCCCTTAAGACAACCTGTACGGATATGATGGTCGTTCTTGTCTACATGACAGCGTGATAAAACGGTGTCCGTCACTTTCTATCCCACGGTGATAAATAGTGACAGTTGTTTTATTACGTGGATAAAACCACCCATAATACGCCGGCTGGTTGGGGAGTTAATTATGTAGCCGGAGCGTAAGTTTAGACAACGTAATACATTTTTCAATACCACATTGTCCATGTTCAACAAAAATTCGCTGATCTAAATTCAATCACTAGTCTAGGTCATAAAGTTATACAGAATATTAAACAACCGATTAACGTTTTATGCCGGCAGCACAGTTCGCTATGGTTACGCCTGCCTTCGTTTGCGATATTAAGAAAATAAAAGCAAAACAAATATTTCGTGAATGGAAGTGAATTGTAGTTACAAGCATATTACTCGTATAATCCGTCTGCTGATAAACGAGGACCACATCAAAAAACTATGGCCCGTGTGTGGATGCCTTGAGGTTACATACCTATTGAAAGATTGTTTTCCCTAATCGGACTGACCTAAGTATTCGAGAGAGATGAAATACTAATACATAAATGTGATAAGTATTTAATTACACAAACGGGTCTACCGCGATATAATTTCATTGTTATTACCTTAAATTCCGACGTTTCAGCTGAGTTGCACCCGCTGTGGTCACGGAAAGAGTCACAACTCAGCTGAAACGTCGGAATTTAAGGTAATAACAATGAAATTACTTATATCGCGGTAGATCCGTTTGTGTAATTAAATAATTATGTGTACAAAACGCGAGAGTTTAAAGTGTTAAGTGTGATACGTTCCTAATACCTATAAATAATTAAATATCAATTCGAATATAATCATCACACTTATCAATGCAAGCGGTCCGCCTGGCCTATGATTTCGTCACGAGAATGACATGATCTTTGCGCTGAAAATCGGCAATCATCGATACAATGGGCATCCCTTTCACTTTCCCGATGTGTCAATTGTGCCATCTGGCCATTGTTTACCATCTTATTTTATAATTGAAATCAGTGCTGAATAAATTACATACATCAAAGTGCGATTGATGGAGAAAGTCAAAGTTCATTCACAGCTTGATTTGTTATGATTGAGGTTTATTACTAAATATTAGCTGTATACAGTTTTAGTTTCAGGACTGTTGTTTTAGAACTACCAAGGTATACAGTGAAAACTTTAAACTGAAATAAGATTAATTGCCGTCTAAGATATGTACATATAAGTACACATCTTTTATCTAAAATCAATCAATGATTGCTCAATCTGGATGTGACATCGAAAAGTGTAAAAAGTTCAAAAACCGGCGAGTCGGACTCGCGCATGAAGGGTTCCGTACCATTTACGCAAAAAACGGCAAAAATATCACGTTTATTGTATGGGGGCCCCACTTCAATATTTATTATATATTCTGTTTTTAGTAATTGCTGTTATAGCGGCAACAGAAATACATCATCTGAGAAAATTTCAACTGCCTAGCTATCACGGTTCATGAGATACATACAGCCTGGTGACAGACAGACAGACGCACAGACGGACAGACAGACGGACAGCGGAGTCTTAGTAATAGGGTCCCGTTTTTACCCTTTTGGGTACGGAACTCTAAAACAAAGATGTGTGACCCAGGCTACCCTCAGGCAGATGCAAAAACAAACCCACTAACGAACTAACTGCGACATAAATTATTTAAATATGACTTGTAATACTGTACGGGCCTGACACAGGATATGCATAAAAGGGTTGAAAAAATCTGGGGTGACGTTTTTTTTTAAACGCTGAGGGGTCATATTAATGCTAGCTGTTTGGCTAACGTTCGTTACGCCATTCAGTCGGAACTAAGAGGTATTGAATATGTAAATTAACAAAAGATTTTTTTCGCACGGTCATTTAGTTTTACTGTTATGTTCAGTAATAGAAATTTTCAAAATGGTTGACACGTTGTTTCCTAAGCAAAAACAGCTGCAACATTTTGATGAGAAACAAAAATTGTTTTAAACCAAATCAGTAACAAAAACTATTTTAAAAATCTTATCTTCTTCGCCACAAATCAAACAGTTGCTCAATAAAACATATGGACCCTTATTTTATGCTGTCCCGTCCACTACCCTTTGGGTACATTTTTTATCAATTGACTTTATCTATAAGACGTGACGTTGCCAAAAAATCGACCAGGTGGTGTTTAAAAAAACGGATTGTCCCTCGGGACAAAGGGTACGGGTAATCCTTTATGGGTACCTTACGAAGATTCGCAACAGACATGTGTAACGCATGGGTCAACCTTTTGTTGGGTTTTGGAGAAGAAATGCTCAAAATTAAAGGTAATTGTTGATCTAGATGATTTGGGAGCTTCGATAAAAAATGTCTCAGCTGAGTACATAACTATATTAGGCTTCCGTTTACTTACATGTATCAAGAAGCTCTATTTAAAAAAATATTTGTTGTACCGTAGGTAGGCATTTAGCTTCTATGTACTAATTTCGTTACTCTTACACCAGTAGGACAATAAGAGTAAACTTTCAACAGTTTTAAATAAGAAGAAGGAATACCAACCCAATAAAAATAGATAGGTATGTTTCCTAATCCATACTTGTTGACCGAAGTGAAGCGAAGGTCTACGTTTTGACTCGGGCATTTTGCTTTCGTATGTCCGGATGTTCTCCTCTACAGGTCGCAATTCTTAACCGATTCTCGTGAAATTTTGTGACCGAATTTTATGACTAAATAAATTTTTTTTGTCAATCCGGTTTTTGGAAATTTTTAAAAATGGCGGAGTCGTGATACCTGGCGCCTAAACAAATAGTCGTATCGATATCATAAGACTTTTTTCTTTTTGAGACATGTTTACAGAGTTAATAGCAAAAAATGCAGAAAAAAATTATCGCTGGTTTAGGCGGTATTTAGATATTTAATTTTAACTAATTTTAATTTGAGAAGGAGTAGCTAAATTTCGTCAACCCATCTAAGAACTATTTGGCTCAGTTTGTAAACGTTCGCTTTTTCTGTTTGCACAGAGGGTCTGGGTTCGATCCCCAGTAATTGTATGCTGGGATATTATAACTTTTTGTATTTTTTTACACATAAATTTCGTATTGTTTTTCTTTAATTTACTATACACCGTGTTTTTATTGAATTCCGTTAACTTCGGGGTATAGTTAAGTACCTACGTTTATAAGAACTAAATGGCATAGTTAATTAAAAAAAAAAAATTTTTTTTTGTTTTCTTTTTTGTTTTTTTTTTTGTTTAAAAAGTAATTAAATGTAGCATATAGCGTTGTTGTAACACGGGCATTACATTTAACTCAACCAAACAATTGAAATCTGTGACATATCAATGTCATTTCGTACATCAATCGACCGAGATTGTACTTAAGTTTAGTAGCAAATGTATGAACTCATTCTTAACACTAATCAATATGTAAGCCGGCCCTAAGGCAAGTGTACACGCTTGTAGAGGCCTTATAGTAAAAAAATAAATTATGGATTATCTCCGAAATGGACTTAATTAGAACATCGGTGTCTTTGAGAAAGTTACTTGATTTAAGCTCAGGAATGCACCCTTGAAATTAACGGAAATCAAAAAAAACACGGTGTATTTAAAGCTCTTAGCACCATGTTATTTCAAGCTCTGCTCGCGAGGTCTACAGCTCACAGAGCCACTAGTAAGTATTAGGTACATTTATAAAATTTACTCCCAGAATCATCCGTAACTTTTAGTTTAAGCCATAAATTCAGATAATAAAGAAATTATTTCTCTATCAACGTCACAGAACCTAATATGTAGTTGGAAGAATTTAACCATGACCGTGTCATAAAAAGACGATAAAATATAAAATTTCCTAACCTAACCCACTGAAACTAAATCCTCGGCAAAACAATAGGCGCACACACGTGGCCTTATTATCGAGTGCATGCGGGCGCGGACGCAAATGAGTTATCGTGACGTCACGGGACGATGCGTTTTTGTTTTAGCCCGGTGGCATTTTATACGAGCTGATGAGTTGATGACATTTGAGCGGTTCTGGCGTTTAGTTAAACGTGAGTTGGAGAGTTCTTACCGATAAATTGTACCTATCATACTATTTCTTTTCCTAACAAATATATCTTAATATATCTTCGTTTCAGGCGTTATCATCTTTTTCGTTCCGTCATTTCCATCTTAGGTACTCATAAACTATATAGGTAAATAGGTAATTTAATAAAAACAAATTTGACTGTATTTAATACGCCGCAAATGCCGCAAAACATACATAAGTTTCTAGTTTACCTAATCAATTAGAAGTATATTTTATCAAATATGTAGATGTAGGAAGTATTATTTTAACCAACCATAAACCGGTCAATGAAACAAATCAAAGCTCGCGGTTTTCCAAAAATTTATATTATTTTAATAACTCACTGAAATAAATACTGTATTAGTCTGTTCGAGAAACGGAAAACGGTGAAAAATAAAGATAATACTCCTAAAAATACATGTGATACCTCATTAGATTCGTAATGATGTCTAGAAAAATGTATTCGAAGCGTGTATTAGCACACAAAAAATATCAAAAGTTATAAACAAAAAAAGGGGGAAAAGAGTAGATATTTTTTATTTCCCTAATATCTCAAAAAGTATTCATATTTAAGAAACCAAAATTAATATTATAAAAGAGGAGGATATTTCCAATCAAACATTCCTTACTTCCAGAACTTAATGTTACGTAATCGCTTTTTCACGCCGGGCGTGTTTCCCAAAATGAGGCGCGGAGGGCTGTGTTCAGCGATGAATAAAAAGTATAAATAATGGAGATACAGTTGTGGAAGTCAGGAATGTTTGATTGGAAATATCCTCCACTTTTATAATATTAATTTTGGTTTCTTAAATATTAATACTTTTTGAGATATTTGGGAAATAAGAAAAATCTACTTTTTTCTCCCTTTTTTTGTTAATAACTTTTGTAATTTTTTGTGTGCTAATACACGCTTCGAATACATTTTTCTAGACATCATTACGAATCTAATGAGGTATCACACGTATTTTTAGGAGTATTATCTCTATTTTTCACCGTTTTCCGTTTCTCGAACAGACTATATGCCATAGATACTTAGAAAACTGAACAATTTTATTCTACAGATACATATCATAAATTATAATCGTCCGCGAATATATCTAATGCCCAAACTGCATCATTCCCACGCGGATTCGCCGTAAGTATCTGTCCTTCCAAATACATCTATAAAACAGCAGATGTGCAAGAAATTGATAAAGAAACTCTAAAATAACCATGAGAACCAAAGTAATCCTCACCTATGACCCCAGGGCATTCAGCCTGGACCGTTAAAAAAATAAAAATAAATTACTTGTCCAAAGAAAAGAAACCATTGTTTGGCAAAAAACTAGAGGGTACTGTTACGCAATTTGAATAAGTGAAAAAAGTCTTGTGCGTTTTTTGAGGGGTGCGCTCAAAAAAGTTACCCCACGGTAGTGATTTTTTTAAGCGGCCAGCAAGTATGCAAGCTCCTTTGCAAATTGGTTCTGGACATGGTTTCTCACGAGTTCCGATACATTGTATTGAACTTTGAGTTGCTTTGCATAGCATTGTTATAAGATTTAAAATTCTGCCGGGTCATGTGTATTTATAAACTGCTTACTCGTACCTATTTTTGATTGAATTAAACATGTGGCTTATCCTTTACCAATCCATATTCTCAATTTTTATTTTGACTAATCAAAAATTCATCAGTTTCCGGACATTTTTTGAGTAAACCTTTACAAAAACCTGTGTGGACTTGTATGACTTGACTCTTGAAAACTTACTTGGCTTGGCGCGATAAAACTATTTGCAGGTAAACCGGAGTCGGAGGTAAGTAATTTATTTATTTTTCTTCATGTACTCAATTACCTGAAAATCAGGCAAGCCGATGGAAAGCGAGTTCTACGGATGCTCCGCCACTGCTACTTCGTTAGGCAATTTAAAGCCGACCACTTACTAACAGTCCGCCGGACGGTATCGGCCTGTCAGTTGTTCGGAACTGTCAAATTTTTGTTCTAACTGACAGGCCGATATCGTCCGGCAGTCTGTAAAGGGGCCCACTGATTAACAGTCCACCGGACGGTATCGGCCTGTCAGTTGTTCGGAACTGTCAAAATTGTGTTCTAACTGACAGGCCGATACCGTCCGGTGGACTGTTAATCAGTGGGCCCCTTAATGGTCAGCTTTATAGGTACATACTTTTACTTGAACACGAACTGATAGGTTCATCGTCTTCTATGGGATGAAGGTTTTAACATACATGGACTGAAGTAGAGTCCAACAACGCTAAAAGATTGCGTAAACAAACTCAAGCATTCCTTACAACCAATTACAATATTTGTCAAAAACATATTAGCAATGTAGGTACATCTTCCAATCGTAATCAAACACCAACGGCAACCATACCGCAAACCACTTCGTCCATTCGTCTACTTGCCTCTCTCGTTCAAATATACAAGACTAATAGAGATGCAGATAACAAAATTTCGATTTTCGATTTACGTGGTAGGCCCTCTAAACATAAAAGTGCGTACTGGATCGCAAGCATTCCGCATGCTAATGCCGCCCGCATGGTCTTGCACAATGAGCGGGAGCGTGTACACGCTACACTTCTAACTGTACATTTGTGGACCTTATTGCAAAAGGCATAAGGTCCACCGATGTACAGTTAACAGTGTGTGCGATTGTACAAATACCCGATAACGCGATAAGGTGGACACGCCGTCACCGGTGACTCTGGTAAGTTGTTAATTGTTATAAATAAACAGAATACGAGTAAAAGGTTAGACTTTAAAAATAATGGTACGTATCCATGATTATGTAGTGTATTTGCCTGATTTGCATAGTCATTAGTCAGCCGTTTTTGCGTAAAGGAAGAATAAACATACAAGCTTTACATTTTAACTAACAATATTTGTGGGCTTTTATAAATAACTTTGAGAGGGATAGGTTTTTCATTATGTACCTACACTAGGTTTATACTTACGCATAAATAAAAAATACTTCCACTACAACTTTGGGATTACTTACCTACTCGTAATAATAGGTACCTCTGGCAAAAAAAATCTGTTCTGTTCTCTGAAGGAATAATCAACCAATTTTTTTAAGCGTTTATGAGTTAGGAATGGGCGCAGTTTCGGGCAGTAAGTACAATTACTTACATACTATTTTTTTTTCCAAGCCATTGTTGGTACAGAAAACACAGATTAGATCCTAAATTGGTTCCTATGATCCATTTCAATTAGTAATCAAGCTGCAACATAAGCATCCTTAATTATTTTGTTAGATAAGCTACATAAATTCACTACATCAGCCAACCCTAGACGTGTTAGAGAGGCAGAGCTGAGTGGATAATAAATCAATACACAATATAGTCAAATAATAGCGTGCCTCAGGTTACTCATTAAAGTAAAAAACGCTTTCAATACCCATTGCAGATGTCCCGTCCATTTTTTCTCTGCTTTATTGAAATTATTTACCGTTACTGGCCTATTCGTGATAAATTTATTCAAATTGACAGATGTAAATATCAATTGTCATTGATGTTTTGCGTAATTTATTCTAATTATGGGAAAACAAAGTTATCGGGAAAAAACTAGCGGCGTCACTGGCTGACTGAACTTCGAAGTATGAAAGTAAAGAAGTTGTTACTTAATCCACTTGAATTAATAAGTTTGTCAGCTGAAGAATTTATAGTTTTGATCACTGACTTAAGAAGTTACTGAAGAATTATGCATTTTTAATTGATGGTCAGGTAGCATGATTATTCATTATTACAATGAGAAGTATTTTATTTTTACTATCAATAATTCCATGAATACGACCTCGCTCATAAGTAACAACTTGATTTATGTATTATTTATCATTATAAATGAAACATGACTTGATAATGCTATCAAGTACCTAGTTATCTCATTACATTTCTCTTATATATCATATTTATTAGGAATTTTTCTCCCTCCTTCAACATCTTTTCTTGTAATATTTAATACTATTATGACAGCATGATAATCGATATATACCTATACACATATGGTCGAACAATAGCGCTATAAAATTAAACAATCATAAGTAACACCTACAGAAAAAGCCCGCCAAATTAGCAAAGCATCCATCACAATTACAAAACTCCTTTTAGTGAGTCAGACGTAGTGGGCGGGATGCTCCACCGCCACGCCATGCGCGTACTTAGTAGACACGTCTATGTACAATCACCTGCAATAATTATGTTACTTAGTTTTCGAAGGCCGCAAAACTATGTGACACACTTATGGCTCTACAAATAAGATCGTGCCAGATATTTTTGCGGAATTCGAAGAGTTACATTTTGTTTTGGATTTCACGGGCCTGTAAATCCCAGTCTTTTGATAGGCTTGCGTGGGGATATAGATAGAAGAGTTACATATTATTATGATTGCAAGTGACTGTAAAAATAACATTTAATATTAATCGTTTCAATAAATCATTGGACTGACTTGATATGTGTCGTTATTGGGGTGTGGCGCAGAAATACACCAATTTTATCATTAAGCTTATATTTCCTCTTTTAAAAGCGTATGGTAATTTAATTTTATTAAAAAAATCAAGAAGCCAAACAAGTTGCAGCACTAATATTATTGGATTTATTTTAAAGGACAGATCATTACCACTTAGATTTTACTATATATTTTAGATTTCTGATGCGGAACTTATGATAATTAATAAAACGTATCTCATAAATAAGTTATGATTTATGACCAGATCAAGCACACGAGTATGTCCAGTGTTGCTATTTAAGGACATGGGTGTAGTAATAAAATGCCTGAGCTGTACTGATATTTTCACATGGTCACTATTCAGTCACGACATAATATGGTCATTGGTTTAAAACGACCTTTAATCGTATTGGTGCTGTAAATTTATCGATGACTCGAGTGTCGTAAAGGCCTGGGCTTGTAAAGGGCTCAAAAATATTATGATCGTCATGTGGTGTTCTAATACTTAGGTACATGGTTTTCTTTTAATTCTCAGCCTTAATCTGCTTGTAGAATGGGTAGGTTATACTGAACAGGAGTCATTATTATGGGCAAACCAGAATTTAAAAAAAAAGTAGCATAGAATAGGTACATACAAAAAAAACGGTCGAATCGATAACCTGCTCCTTTTTTGAAGTCGGTTAAAAATATACTTATTTATAAGTAGCTTTTATAGGCAATTTTGGAGCTTTAGCCCTAGGTATAACCTGGAGTTAATGTATCTTAACATTCTTAACAGTGCCTATTAAAGGACTCGACTCTAATAAATCAATTAACAAATTCATAATTAAGTTACCTAAAGTCTGACAACCACCTATGAATTAGCCACATCAATACCATCTCTATAGCTCACTTGGCTTTCATATTTCATGCAAATTCGCTGCTGACAATGAGCCTATATGCAATTACAAACATCCAATGAATCTGACATAGAAACTAGAATTATTCACAAGCCTATATGTCTTAGATAATAAAGTGGATTATCCTTTGATTATTGATTAAAGGAAGTGCAAAGTTAAAGTTGGTGATAATTATTCATATTATAATGCAGATGTGAGACGGACAGACGTGGAACAATCACAGGCGTGGGATTGGCTCATTACAGTGACCCTGCTGAGAAGGGTGTAAGTACTTTGAAAGGCCTTCACTGATAAGACGTTTTGTGTGAGCTTTATGCTCAAGTTAACCTGGACGGCTCCTTGACCGATATCCATGTTGAGTGCTCTAAAGGTTACAGATCAAATCTTATTAGGATTTTAACCGAGAATTAGTCATTGAGCGGTTGGAGCCAACTCATAACGGTACCACAACGTAGTAAGTACCAAAAAAAAACAAAAAAAAGAATAAAAGTTTCCTAGATTTATCAGGTACCCATACTCGTACTCATACTGTTACATAAATCGTTATAAAAACGTCAATCAGTCAATTTGGGTTCAAACAAGATGAATCTTATTAGAAAGTGAATTATGCTCATCATGTTAACTAAATAAATATAATATTTTCTGGGGAAAACTCATTTATTGTAAAATAAGTGTTATAAAATGAATACAAAACTAAAATTAAGTACAACTAAAAACTAAAGCTAAAAACTAAAAATATTTATCAAAACTTTGCGCCCTTGGTAAGGTGCCCATCACGCAGGCAGCGTTCCCGCGCTGGATTGCTATGGCCAATCTTTGCGCGAGAAAGCTGCCCACGCGAGGGTCACCTGTGGCCTGCCTTAGGCGTTTGCTGAGCTCCTTGTGGAGCCCCCGAGCCCCCCTACCCCACGGACCTAGAGTCTCGACGCCGAAGGCTACAAATTCGTAGTGTGCGCCGAGACAACTATATTTATTAACCTTGGAACGTTCTCGGACGTCAGCCGCCGCCCCGGCCTGTTTACTGGTGGCTGAAATGTAGGACGCCGCCAGCGTGTCTGCGCAGGTGGCGTCCCACACCAGCGCGCGGCCCAACCGCCAGGGGATCAACGACATCCCGTCGGGGCGCTTGCCGTCATCCCTTGCGATCTGGGGCTCCAGAGCCGCAGGGACGTCGGCGCTGACGAGCGCTCTCCTCAGGATGTCGTTAAGCGCGGCATGACGGGATAGGCGGCCGGCGCCCGAGGAGCAGGCGAGTCCGTGGTGGCCAAGGCGATTAACAGGGGCCCCACAAGAGGCGCAGCTATGGTCTACACATACATCGGCCCCGACCCGGAGTCCGATGGCAATTCTTAGTGTGTTTGGCTCTATGAATGTGCCGGTGTGGGGTGATGGGTAGGCGTGTAGCCATTGTCCAGACTCTGGTCTGGACACAGCTAAGAGCCTTGCGCGGTCCCTTCCCGACGAACTGTCAACTAGGGATTTCATGACGGCGGTGCAGGCCAAGTTGTCCCAGGCCCTTTGCCTCTCGGGTCTAGGTGGCACATCTCGCAGTTTGGCTAGCCAGGCATTCCTGGCCTCATCCAAGCACGCGATCTCGCAGTTTGTTGTTTTAAGGATTTTACCTGCGAGATCAGACGTGCTATGGATTGAGGACAAGAATGCCGGCAGAGCAACACTCGATATTTTGCGTGTTCCTAAACCGCCAAACCTAATGGGCAAAGAAGCCTGGGTCCAAGCTGGTTCGTTAAAACGGACATTCAAAATCGATTCCAGTTGTGACTTTAGGAGACTATCGATAGGTTGGACTAAATTAGCGACTTTCCAGATAGGGCAGCAACGGAGCAAGTACGTAAATTTGGGAACCAACAAACAAAACTTTAAAATAAATAAGGCTGAATGGCTACTAATTTTGATTAAGCGGTCTGAATTAACACGAAATTTAGAAATAGATTTGGCCAAAACAGACGGAATAGCTTCATCGAAAATGGGGGAACCGAGAAGGTGGAGATTATCTTTTGATAAGATTTTAATGTTTGGGGCTAAACTTGAAAAACTTTGAAGTACCTGGGGTGCTAAAGAAGGTTCTAAGTTTTCGGAAATGTACAATTCACATTTGTCGAAGTTAAGTTTCAGGCCGATCTCGCTAAATTTCTGTATAACTAGGGATAAGTCTGCCAGGACCGATTGTGAGTCTCCGCCGATGGTGCCGTCGTCCAGGTACCAAACATTCAGTTTGGACGTGAGACTATGGATAGCTGAATTGATGGCCAGACTGAATATGGCGGGGCCCAGAGGATCGCCCTGCTGGCAACCCACGGCAGAGAGAATTTCGTTACCCTTGTGAACTAATTTGGACGGACTATGATAACATTGGAGTAAAAGGTTATAAATTTCAGGTACATGAATTTTGATTACACTAAGTAGGGTATCTCTGTTGACAGAGTTGAAGGCGTTTTTGACATCTATTTTTAAGAGAACCTCACATGAGTCTGTTTGGACAAATGTGCGTACGGCATGGACTGCGGCCTCACAGCCCCCGCGAGTGCCGAAACCAACCTGCACAGGCTCGAAGAGTTTTTGTAGTTTAGCACGAGTATGTCGCACGCACACTTTGGCTGCTAACCGCCGGAAAGTGGAACCAACAGCAATTGGGCGCACGCCACCGTCCTTCTTTGAAAGGGCTATGAGGTTGGCTCCATAAATAACGGCAGTCACGTCTTGGCAGACATCCCCTAGAAGCATAAGATTTATCAGTCTGGTAATACTATCAGTTAGCAACTCGCCAGATATTCCAGTGCAGTGACTAGTGAGGTCTAGTAGATGTTGGGCGGATATACCATCTAAGCCTGAAGCCGACCCTTTTGTGAAGGATGCAAGAGCCGACATTACATCTTCCGGTGAGGCGTGCAGACAAGCTGAAGGATCTGAGGGAGTGTCGGCAAAGATAGGGGTGGAAGGGCCTACAGGGTGCTTAGCCTGCAATGCAGCCACTGATTCTGGGGTGTCTGGTGCGAGTGTGTCATTTGAGAAAAGGAGCCGCGCCGCTCCTTTTAGGTCGCCGTCATGAACTTTGTCTTCCACTTTTTTGCATAAATCATAATTATTGTTACTTCGATCCCGGGGTGATCGAGTGGTTGGAGGCAGGTTAGGCGCAAGAATATTATTTTTAATTTTCTGAGTGAGGCTAATTTTGTCGTTATTGTCAGAAACATATAAAATTTTAAACGAAAAGGTTAAAAGGTCACGCCAGGAATCTAAGTTATTGTCTTTCAAACAGTTGTTTATTGTGGCGGTTAGTGCTTCAGCCACTGCGGGCCTAGCACCACGCGGTATGCGCTTTATTAAGGGCGTTGACAGTTTAAGTTTGCCGAGAAGAGTTTGGAGTGGGATTTCTGGCTGAGGTGGTGATGTAGATGAGCAGTGGGTGTTTTGTGGACTCAGAGCGGGTGGGACGGGGTACACGCGAACATGGTGAATGCGAGACTGATGTATGTGTAGGCCTTTTGTTGTTGAGAAAGTCTTTTTACATACGCAGCATTCCATTGGTTAGTGTTGGGCTGCTGTTAGTTCACAGATGATTAAAAGCTACATAAAAATACTTAAAATACTTACTCTAAAAACAATAACTAACGTTAACTTTAGATCACTTCTTAAATATAAAATAATAATAAATTAGTAATAGAAATCACTTCAAAAGTCAAAACATGACACAATAGTAGACGTTGTCAGGGGGGCGCAGCCCCGGTGCGCGTTTCAACCTTCTTTCTTGAGATTTCAGCACGGCGGACGCTGCGTTGTTTGCACATTCAACGAAGGTACAATTTAGAAGGTGGAAGGTAGATACCTAAAGTATCTTCTTAGGTATCTATAATGCGTTGCCAAGGATTCGATATTTTCTTGTTATGGAAAACAATTCGGCTCCCATTTTTACTTGAACGCCCATAAACGACGGTGGCCACCCAGATATACATGTTATGTTAATAAATAAAACATTTAAAAATAATAAACTTTACCTCATCATGATCCTCCTCGCATGAGAACAATCATAAATATGTACTGGCCAGTGTACTACAGCTACTTTTCTCATGTACTCTCATTGGTTTCCTGTAATATAGGTAGACATTTTTGATTAATAAGAATGTTTTTCTCAGACGCTAATTCTCTGAATATGCAATAACTTACATACGCCAGACATAAACCAGCATTAATCAGCAGAAGCAATCAATAGGTATTGGCCGATGATGTATAGAGCTACTAAAATGTTTTCCTAGCAATAAAGGGTGTAAGTTAGTAAGAATATGTTGGAGTTATGCCCTTTAATAAGTCGGCCCTGGAATGCTAAGGGTTGGGGTTAATACAAATGACCAAGTCTAAGCTCAATGCCGCGATTTTATGCACGTATACGGCCAGAACTAATAATACTGTATGCTTTAGAAAATGATAATATATAAAATAAATTGTTGATTAACCTGTTATAGGTAATTCCTAAATCTTACGCGAATTATGGTTTATTAGTTATGCTAATTATGCCTGCGTAAATAGGTTGTATGCTAATAATAATTCACCTTGGATTGAAAATTATCCATGATCTTTTTGTTAACTAATGCTTCGTAACTACAATACCTACAATCTTAATTTTACTATCTTTCATAAATCTGATTGGAAAAGGTGGAGGGGGGGAAGCAATATGCGAACTCCAAGCATGCAAAATTCTAACAATTCTAATATCAAAAATTCAAACTGCCGCTCCATCAGCTGTCATAATTTGCATATTCCCTCGCTAACAGGCGGATTACATTGCCACTCTAACCAAAACGCCGTATGTCCTTACAAAATGTGTATGGAGATACGCCCTGTTGGTCACGGGCGGTAGATTGACATGCGCGCGGGCAGCGTCGCACAACAATTGCTGCCAATAGGGTAATTGCCGGCCGCCAGCACCAATGGTCGCACCATTACGTTTGTGCACTGGCGGACAATGCTTGTTTAAAAAGGTACACCATTTTATTATCACACGGAGTAAATAAACGTTCAGCGGTAAATTAAGGATAATAAGACATACGCCATGCGATACTTCAGTTGTTTATTTACCTATATACCTAAGTACCTAATTGCGGTGGCAGATTTAGCGCATGTGTCACTAGCTAGCTTAGGTAGCTTAGGAACTCAATTTTAGGATTAACTAGTTAGTTAGGTAAGTATGTGAAAACATTATCTGATGAAATTAGTAAAATTTAGGTAAGTATGCGGTTTTAGACTACGTCACTACTTTACTTACATTCTTATTGGAACTTAACCTCTTATTAGATCGACTTCGTGCGTTTTCGTACAAACACAAATACATACATATTGTAATGGCATCAGCAGAGCCGGAACAACAACAACAATATCGTTCTATTACCATATTATATTAAAATGTTTATGTAATTTTATGATTGTGACATCATTGGGCATAGGTATAGAAAATTAAGAAGGTTACATTTAAATTGACCAGATTGAGTGATTTAAACAAACAAACAAACAAACAAACAAACAAACAAAATTTACTTTATTCATGTAGGCCTAGCAACAAGCTCTTATGAATCGTAATTAATCCTCACTATCATCCTCACTAATCGTAATTAGGCCTCACCTCCGCAAACACTATAAAACCAAGGCAATTTGCATGGCATTTGTAAGAACGAAGTGTGTATGTCATTATTAAGAGCCCATCAACGTGCAAACTAGCGCCACTGCTAAATAATCGTGATTATTTAAATTTAACGCAGTGCACTCTAGCGCAGTGGCGCTAGAGTGCACGTTGATGGGCTGTTAATGTCAAATTGCTATGAAAATATGACGTTTATAATGACGTTCAAGTCGGTGCAAAGTTTGTTTAGACGGACTTTACGTCGGTTTTTAGTGAAATACATTTTAATACTTTAACAGAGAACAATACATGTTTAGCTAAGTTATAATGCTAACTATCCTAGCTACTGATTACAAGTAAAGAGACTTTGCACCGACTTGAACGTCATTATAAACGTCATATTTTCATAGCAATTTGACATTAACAGCCCATCAACGTGCACTCTAGCGCCACTGCTAAATAGCGGCCCCCTTTTTTAAATATCTTTCGTTAAATTTAAATAATCACGATTATTTAGCAGTGGCGCTAGTTTGCACGTTGATGGGCTCTTAATAATGACATACACACTTCGTTCTTACAAATGCCATGCAAATTGCCTTGGTTTTATAGTGTTTGCGGAGGTGAGGCCTCTTAAATTGTCCTTAGCTGCAGTGGCCGGCACGCGGTGTGACAGGACGTCCCGCCGGAACTCGCCAACAACCTGTATCGGTGTCACTTCACTATCGGCTCGCATTACTATTTGATAGCTGCTACTAAACTCTAGTCCTGTAGGTACCTATGGTAAATATAAACATGTTCGATAAAAAAATGTAATTTTTTTAAGAACCAAAAATACTTTATTGATAAAAACAAAGAAAGACACAAATAAACATAATAAAACTTTTAAAAAAACCTACAGATAAAAAATGTGGTCGGGCAAGGTGTCCAGAAGGCTGGCCGTATTTCCCCGCTGTATGGCGATACTAATACGCTGTAATTAATGTAATGTAATTAATTTCGA
The DNA here is from genome assembly GCF_910591565.1 of Cydia splendana. NCBI lineage: Eukaryota > Metazoa > Arthropoda > Insecta > Lepidoptera > Tortricidae > Cydia > Cydia splendana. The sequence continues at coordinate 8,563,131 of NC_085973.1, read as the reverse complement.
ATACAGAAAAAAATCGCACTTAAATTACATTTGTAATAAAACATTTGCACTTGTAAAATATATTTTATTGCTCAACGTGGTTACCTGTCATTTTTGACTTCTTTAATAAGCTTTATAAAAAAGCCTGGAATGGTGTTTTGATGCGTGAAAAATGCACTTCGAGTCGTGTCATTAAGCATTTTGATCACATATAGGTTAGGGTGCACAGCGAGTCACGTCACGACGTTATCATAACTACTAGGTAATATACGAAAACTTCGATTTGAAAATTCGGAATTCCGCTTCTGAAACGTAATATCTTAAAGAGTTTTATATTTTATAGAGTCAGACCACGCACATTAGGGCTTTCTCATGCTAAGTGCTTAGCGTGGTCAAAGTTTAGTTATAAGCGATATACGGCTCGATTCGGAAAATGAATTAGATTTCTACTAGACTTCAACAAGTTACGATACGGATAATTTAAAGGTATTTGTAAGATAGATATGTCAAATTTGACGTTTCCGCGATTCTCGAGGTCCTCTTGAACGATTTCGACAAGTTATGACTTATATATCCAAGTCACATCTAGTCGATATCTAATGTAGATCTAGTTGATCTCTAAATCGTCTCAAGATCTTGTGATTATCTCGAAATCCGAATAGGCCTGATTGTTTTTGTCATCTGAGGTAGAGGGTCAATTTCATGTGTGATGCAATTACAGCGCTTGCCGAAGCAGAACTGCGGTAATCCGGTCAAATCCCGTTTAATCCCGTCCATTCGCTCCATCACAATCAATTTCGGATCCGATTGACGCACGATACGTGTCGGACTGATAAAAACTTATTGATTTCCTGGACGAAAGTTACAAGTGCTTGTCGATTGATTATTTACAATTAAAAAAAAACTAGTTTTTTTTTCCACTTTATCGGCATGATTGATATATTCATGCCAAATCGCAGTTTTCTAGCACTACCTAACGATTACGGATCAAAGCCGCGGGCAGACAGACAGACAGACAGATATGGCGAAACTATGGTTTCCTATTTGATTACGGAACCCTAAAGAATTCAATGAAAAATGTTAAAAGAATGAAGTCGCATTTGTATCAATATATACAGTCAGCTGCAGAGATACCTGAACTTTCTGCATACAAAGTTCATCATCATATCAGCCCCTTATCGCCCACTACTGAGCATAGGCCTCTCTTCTAGTACGCCACTTGTCCCGGTCCTGAGCTAATCTCATCCAGAAGTGACCCGCAATTTTCCGGATGTCGTCCACCCAACGAGCCAACGGACGCCAGGCGCTTCTTTCATTTGAAAGCGGCCACCATTCTGTTAACATTTTAGTCCACCTGCCATCACTCTGCCTAGCAACATGTCCCGCCCAATTCCATTTTAGATTGGTAATGACGAAACCCACGTCGTGCACCTTGGTGCGGCGACGGATCTCGACATTCCTTACTCGATCTTGAAGCTTGATACCGAGCATGGCGCGCTCCATGGCTCTCTGTGCTACGCGGATTTTATGCACAGCCCCCTTAGTGAGCGTCCATGTCTCGGCACCATAGGTCATGGTAGGCAGGACACATTGGTTAAAGAGGCGAGTCTTCAGGCATTGTGGGATGTTAGCAGGTTTCAGGATGTCCGCTAATTTATTGAATGCCGCCCAACCGAGCTGGATTCTCCTGGAGATCTCCTTCTGCTGGTGTGTTTTGTCAAATGATAGAATATGTCCAAGATACAAGTATTGCTCGACCACCTCCAGTCTTTCGTTCCCTACCATAATGGTTGGAATCGATTTACTAGAGATGTTCGTCATAACCTTAGTCTTGGACATATTCATCTTAAGACCTATTTTCAAAGAAGCATGGTATAGGCTTTCAATCATGCTTTGGAGATCTTCCAGGGTCTCGGCAAATAAAACAATGTCGTCGGCAAATCTCAGGTGCGACAAGAAGACACCATGGATATTGATACCAGTTTTGTCCCATGCAAGCGTTTTTATGACGTCTTCCAGTACCGCCGTAAAAAGCTTGGGTGAAATGGTATCCCCTTGACGCACTCCCCTTTGGATGGATATTGGGTTACTGAGTTTGTGAAGCCGAACTTGCATTGTTGCCGAGCTATATAGCTCCCGGAGCACATCCACATAGCGAGTGTCAACCGAGCAGCGATGGAGAGAGTCAAACACGGCCCAATGTTCGACACTGTCGAAGGCCTTTTCGTAATCTACGAAGGCCATACAAAGTTACTAACATCAATGTGATTATAATAATTATGTATTTTTGTACAGGTATACGGCGGCTAAATGGTTGATAAACCTACAAATAAATGTGGTTCCATTTTAAAATAAAATACTACAGATGTTCTTTATGCAAACGTAGTCTTAATTCACCTAGTTCAAAATAAAAGCACTCCGTTTACCGCAAAACGCTCAGACCAAGTGTATTCCAATAGATTTCAGAGCACTTGCCTCCAGTTATTTTCATTCAACATCATTCTGTTGCTCCTATCACTCCTAGACTTTAAACAGTCTCGTGTCGTGGTCGTGAGTTGCTCTTTTGATTTTAATATTACTTATTAAATAATAAGTAATATTAAAATCAAAAGAGCAACATTGCTATAGTCGCTAAAAAAATAATGTTTATGGAAAAAACCCTCTGCTGAATAATAAACAGAAAAGCAAACTGAGATACTCTTGTATGTACCACACTGTAGTACAAGATGTGCGAGTTAGGTACTTACGGAAAGTTTCCAAAATTTACAAATGGAAATGAAAAATTTCAATTTGTTATGGACATAATTATGTGAGGTTTCCGAAATGTAACCATGTGGAAATTCCGAAATTTTGGTAACTTTCCCCAAGGTACACTGTACGTACCAATCAAACGTGCTCTTTGAGTATTTAGACTGGACTACAAAACAGTCTGCCGATTTTTGCGGGGGTGGGGTATGTCAAATGTATGGCTTAATAAAATGTCATTTGTACATGATTTGTATGTAACGTACAAATAGCCATGTCAGATAAACGTCAGTCCATACAAAAGTCGGCACAGTTGTGCAAGGCTTTCGGCAGAGGGGTAAACTGTTATTATTATTAAAGACTACTCCGGTTATTAAACGCTCTAAGAGCGTGCTGCAAAATGTATTGTTGGTACTTTATGCTGGCTCCCTTGACTTGAGGCGTTTGCTTGGTCAAAATAAGAACACATAGTCTGGAGTCGTATTAGAAACGGAGCAGAAAGCACCTTATACGTCGCGCATGCGTACTAATGAAAACGTACGACTCTTTGATAACCGGTTATGGCGACGGAACCCGGAGTCCACAAATTGGACCGCGGACCCCTTTTTAACCACCATTGTCCCTGTTATTTTATTATTTTTGCCAAGAGGCAAATAAATCTATGCTAAATCTGTCAGAAGGCGTATAATATTATGACCATGTTGGGGCATTTCTTCATTAACAGAATGAATTTAAACAGTCCCAAGTCCCTGCCAAGTTCAATTTTGAAACTAAACAAATTGAAATAAGGTATTGTTAATATTGCTTTGATAGTACAGAATTTTATTATTAATTAATAGAATAATTTATGCATCACGTTAACCCTATACCTTAGTATCTAAATCTAAGAGATAAATAAATACCTATTAGAATCCTGGAGAAATTTAACCATTTTACTTATTAGTTCATATACTTTTTATATCATGTATGAAAAGTATATCTTATTACAAAACCAGACGAGTTTATTTACATATAAGCAGAAATCATTTTGCAGATCACAACAGTTTTATTCACACAAGTCATTTATTCCCTAATTACGAATTCTACTCAATATAGCAAAGCTATGAATCGTAACTTACGAAAATATTCAGACGGTCTAAGTGCATTAATATATTTTTCACCACAACAGCTAGTAAAGGATCTCTTTATTCTTCAAAAACTGATGAGAAAGTTGCATTTTATCCACAAGAGAGAGGGGTTTTGATTTTTTCCTCAATCCTTATGTTGGCTGATGGAATTGACTTCTAAAATAATGATAATTTTTCATGATTTTTATTTAATACCGTTCAATTAGATTTGATTTGTAATGTTTTACAGTTAGTTTACCTTGCCTTACTCTGTTATCAATATTAGCACAAGAGGTTAAAGAACAACTTTGCCCCTTGTAAACAAATAACTAATAGCTATCTTATTGACATTAAAGGTACCTAACAGAACATGTAAGGCTATCAATGTCACCTCTATACATTACTTCTTCAGAAATATCACAACCCATAAACATTATGAAAACCACAGTTGCAGAGATACATTTTACAAATAGGTATTCCACTGAAATCCAAGCAATTTTAAACCTTAATTTCCAGGCATACAATTCAAAATGTTTACATATTGAGGAAACTACATTGTAATATGAAAATTTGAGGCGTTTAGTGTAAGTGTAACGAGTTTGATCCCTTGGCCGGATTGTGCTACCCACGTGTGAACCCTGCTTTAAATGGGTCGTTCTCTCATTTCGTGCAAATCGGTGATGTTCTCTCGATTTGTAAATTTTCTTTTAAATGGTAAATTTTTGGGTTTTCATGCATTGTGGATTCATTTATTGACACTTTTATGCTAAAGGCACCTTCGTAACCTTATTCCTTTTCATTTAATAAGACTGGTGGTAATGAACTACGCGCTGGTAATGAAATGGGCATGGATGGTAATTTTATCAGTGGAGGGTAATGAAACAAACTTATGAAATCGCAATAAAAAAACTTTAGTTAATGAAAATTAACACCATTAATATAATGAACAACATTAAAATCACGTGTCTTAAGCGCTGTGCAGACGATCAAGCCGACTTAACAAATACTCCGGCTTGACAATCGCGACTTATGATTTACCACCTAGCTTGTAGCGATTGTCAAGCACAATTTACGTGATTGAAGACGTATTTCGTATTGTTTATTTATTTAATGATTACACAGCACTACATCAGTCTTGTCACCAACACACTGAGAAACTACATACTTTAATTTAAAATTAACATCCAAATACACTCGACTGCCAATCCATCCACCGTAGCTCCATAAACTCGCAAAATCTCAAGCACTCATGAGTTAACAGGAGATGCACCAGGAGAAGCCTAAGGGTTATATTTCTAATGTCCGGTACAAAAAGTCTTACAAGCCTCTCTACTAGTTCAAGGCAGCCAGAGTCTCCACGAAAAGCCCAACAAGCTAAAAGTAGTAGGCTTAAGTTGTGCCTCACCTCCAAAGAAATGAAGCCCAGGGTTCCTAAAATAAATATTTTTAGGTAATACATCCTAAGGAAATTCTTTTGGACCTTTTCCAATAGTAGAATGTACGTTGACTCGTAAGGGATCCAGGCTAATGCTGACGCCTCCAACTTGCTTCTGACCAGAACATTGTAAAAAACTTTTATGGGGCAAGGGTCATGGAATTCTCTGACAATGCGAGTGACAAAGCCTAATCTACTGAAGCTACAGTACCAAGTGCTTTGATATGGTCGTGAAATGTTAGCCGCGTATCGAATATGACCGCAAGATCCTTTACTGAGACGACTCTTGAGCATGTGTAGGAAATAGGGCTTGATTAAAACTACACACTTGACACTTAGCCGCATTGAAAGTCAGTTTGTTACCCCGACTCCATTGGAACAGAGATGATGAAACATCCTCCTGCAGCAACTTACGATCCTCCTCCTTCTCAACTCAATATACCAATTTAATATCGTCGGCGTAGAGTAGACAACGAGCGTTATGGATAACCGAGGGCAGGTCATTGACCATTATTCCAAATAGGAAAGGCCCCAAGATTGAATCTTGGCTGTCACCAGAACGAGTATGGTACGGATCTGGTACGAAGTGGCCATGCTGATCGTTGCGTGCTGCGGTTTATCACGCAGATAACTGGCAAAAATGTTAAGCAAATGTGGATTGAACCCAGTAGCGTCTAGTTTGTGTAGGAATACATCGTTACCCACACGATTGAAGGCTTTTCGGAAATCATAATACAGGACGTCTATCAGGATACCCATATCCAGATGCTCTGAGATGATGTCACTGTCAACCAAGGTCAGGTTAGTTTTCACAGACCGTTTCACTCTGAAACCATGCTGAGTGTTGCACAGGAATAATGGTTTCACTTGTTTCGACAACGTGCCATGGAGTATGGACTCAAACAGCTTTGCTAAAGCTGAAAGAAAAGAATACCTTGACTTTGGGTCGGTCTTACCCGTGAAATCTTCCAATGGTGATGATATGTATTTGTGGAGAGTAGGTACCAGATTAAGCATGGAGTGTATTGGACCATTCAAATGCTCTAAACACCCCTTTAAGATATATGCAGGTACCTAAGTAGTCTGGACCAACAGTATAGAAGCCCGAAAAACTTAGTTTGGTGTTAAGACCCCTTATGCAGGTACCTAAGTAGTCTGGACCAACAGCATAGAAGCCCGAAAAACTTACTTTGGTGTTAAGACCCCTTATATTAGATCCAGTGAAGGTTTCAAATCAGGATTCCGAACTAAGTATTACTGGTTGGTTTTTGCCTGACTCCCATTGACGTTGGATTTACGAAATGACCACGATTATCGGGCTACATAGTTGGAAATAAACAGGATTCATACATTGTCGAGGGTACTCCTATTTTGAAAGTCTTGGAGTCCCCTTTGAGCTTAAGTTCATCGACAGTGCACCATGAATTACAGCAGATATGCCCGTATGTCCTCCGATCCTCAAGCTATATTCCACAGATGGATGAACTTGCGATGGTCCACCGCCCTGAGAGGGATTTTACACCGCTTTTTACTGCTGGTATCAGTTTTCTGAGATTTATCACGCACGGATTGGGAATTGTCGCTTTTGACGGCGGAGGCACTATTATTGCTTATCGGCCTGTGTTTATGTTTCTGTAGTTTCTGCCCTTTATTCCAAACATTTGCCCCGTTCTCTACCTTATCGTCGACAGGTATCAGATGATTCCAACTCACTTAGTCTCTTAGTAACGTGTCAAATTTCTCAGCACAGTCCTTGAGTGCGGTCTGGTATTATATATAGAGCGGCCATAGAGCGGCAGATTATCTTAATCTACTGCGCTCTAGTTAAATCCAAAAAATCACCAGTTGGGCTCCCCTATATATTATTACATAGTTTTAAATGCTTATACCAACATTCTATTTATAATAACTTAACCCTCTTTCCATTAAATGCACTGCCTGATATACATTATCATTACCTTCTAAATTCGTTCATTACCTTCCCTGGCAAAATTGGAAGGAAAAGAAATGAATGAAACAGATATGAATGAAGTTTTGGAAGTTTTCGTCGCCTAGGTCGGTTGATATCAGACCTTGATTTCGCAGAATAAGCCACACGAAAGGCAACCCTAAAACACATCAATTAGGTATAATTTTAATAATGTACAATTGGTACTTACTGTATAAATCACTAGATGGCGATGAAGATTTATCTGAACCACACTCCTTCCCGACACGAGAGAACGTAGGTATTTTCGTCAAAAGCAACATACGGACGACCGCTGTGGTAGCACGCGGCCAACTGATTGACGAACAATGTGTTGTATCCGCGGGAAGTGCTATATACCCTTGCTATATAGCAAAATATAGCTAATCCATTTCTCGCGTCGGTAATGAAGAAATTGCTTGGACCATCACTTATAAAGCTGTATAGTTTTATTGTTAATTTCTTAGCGTATAATATTATAGGATATAAAACATAACTAAATTACTTGTTTACTGAACCAACAACAAGTTTTCTATTTTTAGTATCTTAAGGTTCAAATGGAGGTCAAAGTTTAACTTCACGCGTTACATGCAGAGAGGAATGAAAATAGTGGGGGTTAATTGCAAATATAAAGAAAATAACCACCTTTTTAGAATTGTTCATGGCGGGCCAGTATACTTTAGGTCCTATGTTACAACCTTGCATTAACAGATATTCGAAAACACCATCACATTTTTGGTAAATTGCAAATAATACCGATTTGCACGAAATGCGAGAATGACCCATATGATCAAGGTTTGATGTTTAATTAGTGGTTTTGCATTGTTGCAGTGCCCAGGGGTTAGTTATTATTATCTTGCATGTGCCTTGTGGCTAATTTTAGCTATTTATAACACGTAGGTACTTGACAACTATATACATAATTATTGTTTGAAATTGATTGACTTTCTGTGAAATACTTTTCCACGGCAACAACGCAGCGACATTGAATTTTACTTTTTGCTGTTTTTATGTAAGTACCAATTTCAAACTTTTAGATAAAGGTTCCTCGATCCGTTTGAAAAGTATTAAGGTGAAGTGAAAAGTTGTGAAAATCAAGGGGAGAAGCCTTTGCTCATCAGTGGGACATTCAATTAGGCTAGGAAAAAAAATGTGAAAAATATCATAAAGACTACCGTTAGCTGACAACCTAACTGACATTAATTACCTAAACAATAATACAAAAAAATAACCTTATTTTGGTACTAGCCTAGCATGGATAACTAAATATGGCTTTTTGTTGTCACCCGACGACACAGACAACCAACCATACAATTCAAACGAAATTTCGCAACGAAAATAAGTTAGGTATCCTAGAAGCGTTTTGGATGATTAGAGATTGCACGTTACTAATATAGCTATTAATAATGTCTATAGCCATAGCTATTCTGTAAATGAGTATATTTTAAGTTGAAAATTGAATTTGACATGTTCTCAGTTATTGATTTATGTATATTGTAATATGTACCTAGTATTTTATTTAGAACATGACGATCATTAAGAGATACTCGTACTAAGTTATTACCGTATTTTGTTTTGACATGAATGGATAAATTGTTGACATAAGATTAATTATTGCAAGACATTTTTTAATTTGTATGTATTAAATAATATTATGTAAATATGAATGACGATCATAATATAAATTCGTGTAGATTAGTCTAGCATAATTTATAATGTAATTTAATATTATGAGAATAAATATCTAAATCTAAATCTAAATCATATTTAACCGTTTTGTGAGGTTGGTTATTTCTTTTAAAGATATTGTAATTACCTATAATTACTAAAGCCGTCCGAACAATGGGCCCCTTCAAAAATGCATCCAGGAAAGGAAAGCGCTTAGATTATCAAAATACCAATGTAATGTTTCCAAGGAAACACAATAAGCAGCAAGTATGTATGCACATATGTTTGCTAGCGACAGATTGAGACATTTACTCGTATTGACAGTAAAATGGCGAATCGACTTACGGCTGACGGCGCCGGAGTGAAATTTGTACCGTTAAGCCGGGGTAGACGGGCGGGCGAAAATCTCCTTGAGATTTCAGGTACCTATTTAAAAGTTAATTTTTCGTTAGGTAGATGGTTTGAATTAATTTATTGTTTTACAAAAGGACAAACAAACGTTTTATTTTCATCTTCATCTGTCAAGTATACACTTCAAGACCCGAAATCGTGTGTACTGCGTTTATTACAAGTCATGTATCTTAGGTACCTTTTATATTACCGTTTCATTTTCACCAGTTGCTATTTGTGAGAAAATAAATGATCGGGATGCAACCCGTCTAGTTCCAATAAGTTTTGATTTCCAATCTAGGTTAGGTGGCATCCTGGCAGACGCTTACGTGAAAACTAGTGACTACATCAATTCCTGCAAATTAGGTTACCAGGCAGAGCCTGAGCTTTTGTAAGATGCAACTGGAAAAGTGCTAAAGTTAGACCAAGATAAGTCTGCAACGATTTTGATAGCACACGCAGTGCAAGTGTTATTTATATGTCATAATTTCATAGAAGATTGACTTTTAAAATAACACTTGCACTGCGTGTGCTATCAAAATCGTTGCAGACTTATCTTGGTCTAACTCTAGGATGATGCAAGAGAAGTGTTAATCACCTTAATTTAGCTGTAGAGTCAAAAGTGTCACAACAGAAAACCGCCCGTATGCACTAGCTCGATGACCATGATTCGGTGCGACACCATGCGCCGTCGCCCACTCGCAGCTTCCCTGATTTATTGCAAATGGCGCGAAAGCGAAAACGCACATAAAACGCCCGTAAACCGTCCGTTTATTGCGCGTTGTTTGGTTGCCCGAGCAATTGCTTCATGTGTACCTTTTACGCAAATCGCGTGGTTATTAGATTCCTAGGTTTGGATAAGGTTTTTATGTGTTTGTTGCATCATAAAGTTTTTGTTCTCATAGACAGTGTTAGATACAAAAATCCTACCTATTTTTTTACATCCACAGTCTGCTCCCAAAGTACCTAGCCATTCTTACTTGCTTAGCAATTAAGCTGTGCTCAGATAATTTGACTCCTCGACAGTTCAACGACTTCTGCTGCTAACTACCTACATATACCTACTACGGTACATATCATGCTACCATGGAACTGCATTACGATATTGATATTGATAAACGATCACTTTGAAACCACTTTTGACTTTCCAGAAATGTCCAGACTTCAACCAGGAACGTATCTTTCGTGACGGTCTTATGATCGTTGTATGCCGAACAAACATTAAATTAATATTAATTGTGGTGGGTATTTCGAACGTGTGATATCGACTGTAAACATTTTATAGACTGGAATTGGTAATCAACCAAAAAAAAACCTATATTACGCCGTTTTTATGGAAATTCAAACACGCATCCACACAGCGGCCTGGCATGGCGGCCGCACACTCCGCACAGGCAGGATCGCCATGTGGTGTGGGACGTAAAGACAAACACTATCTCAGGAGTATAGGTATATTCTGATATATGATACTTATGCTAGGGTATATGTATATAGGGTACATATGAGAGACTGTGCGTGTCATGTATGTGCAATCCATCTACAAAGCAAGAAGCACTAAGAAAGAAAAATCTTTTTTACCACTGCCGTGCCGGAGGTAAGCTTATGCGGTCAAAAACGTGAGCTTTCTTGACAACTGTCACTCTTAAACTACCTTCCCAACTTGAGGTAACTGCAGCAGTTCATGCATCCATGCAGTGATGTAACATAGCTGCCGTGTGCAATTTGTGCATGGTGTGTCGTGATGGACGGACGGACGATCGCACGTCTCTGTAGGTAGGTACTGGGACTAGAACATAACGCAACTAGAAGCCATAGTACAAAGTTTCGTTCTATTCCTGCGATATACTTAGTGACGTCGAATGAGGATTAGATTGGAGGATGAAGGAGGAGATTAGGCAAAATTGTAAGGAGTCGCGACTATACTAGTGGCTCTGTGAGCTGTAGACCTCGCGAGCATATCTTGTTGGGCACGATGACAATATAGTAAATAAAAAAAAACAATACGAAAAGTGTAAAAAAATACAAAAAGTTATATACCAGCATATAATTACTGCGGATCGAACCCAGACCTTCTGTGCAAACAAAAAAGGCGAACATTTGCAAAATACGCCATGATGGTTCTTACTTAAGGTGACGAAATTTAGCTACTCATTCTCAAGTAAAAACTAAATATCTTATTACCTCCAAAACCAGCGAAATAAAATATCTGAATTTTTGGGCATTTATCTGTAAACATGTCTCAAAAAGAATACACTCTTATGATACCGATACGACTATTTGTTTAAGCGCGAGCTGTCACAACTTTCTCATTTTAAAAAATTTCCAAAAACCGGCTCGACAAAAAAAAATTATCGAATCATAGAATTCGGTTACAAAACTTCACGAGAATCGGTTAATAATTGCGACCTGTAGAGGAGAACATCCGGACATACAAACTAAAATATCGTAATACCTCCAACCCAGAGAAATATTTTTCTGAATGTTTGGCCATTTAATCTGTAAACATGTCTCAAAAAGAATACACTCTTATGATACCGATACGACTATTTGTTTAAGCGCGAGCTGTCACAACTTTTCCATTTTAAAAAAAATTCCAAAAACCGGCTCGACAAATTTTTTTTATCGAATCATAGAATTTGGTTACAAAATTTTACGTGAATCGGTTAAGAATTGCGACCCGTAGAGGAGAACATCCGGATATAGAAAAGCAAAATGCCCGAGTCAAAACGTAGACCTTCGCTACGCTTCGGTCAATTAAATGTAAGATAGATTATAGGTATTATGTCTGATGTTTAACACTTTGGTGCGTGACGGTGAGATGGTGTCAGGTGAAATCTGCACAGACGTGGGAATACTGGGAATAACAATTTTTATTAAATTCTTACCTTGATGGGTAGAAGAAGTAAATTTTGGACACATCGACACATTCTTTCATTAAAATCAATTTATTATGGAGTGTGGAATATTTAGTCTTTATTATTAAAATAATTTATTACTGTCATTATTTATAAAATAACGACATATAATCGCAAGATAACACCTACTCATGACATAAATGATCACCAACTATGACGGATTCATTTAGAAATAACACCGGCTACGATGAGAAATTTCACGATCACACCGCCGCGAAATCTAATAGATAGCCTAACAACAATAACTTAATGTTTAGCAAGTATGGGAACATTTCCGCGCATGTCTGAGTAAATGACCACCACCAATACTAACATGAAGACACGACTATTGACACAGCGTCCGTCACGATCACACACGGGATCCGTGGGAGCGGGCTCCTAGCCTAGTACCAACGATTTCTCAAAAACGACTTAAGCGCCTTGAAATTTCCATTAACATAACCCCTTTTGAGCAGCACGGTTGTAGTAGCGACTTGTTTTTATAAACGATGTAAGCGCCGTGATTGGTAGAATGACTTATGCTCTTTTGAATGAATGCTGTGGGCCTCACGACCGACCGCTAGCCTACATACACGTAATTGTGGGACTTTTGCGGGGAAAAATACCAATTTGCATGCTACTTAAAAGGTTTATAATATTTGAGATATCTGGTGGTAGAGTCATCTTTAACAAAGTTAAAAAAAGCTTCAGCGAGGCAACTAATACAGACTCAGACATATGCATTTATTTTCACCTAATACACACACAAACTTGTTTCTCTGTTTTAAAACCCATATTAAAAAAGAGCCCTTTAGACCAAATAAGGCGCCTTGCATTTTTTTTAAGATTTTACAATTATAGGTACTCGTGAAATTGAGATGACTAGGTACCGCCCGTGATTGGCTAGCCTAGAGTAGCCTCGGCCACTGCAGGGTTTGGAAACTTTTTCTTTACGAGTACTCATACTCATATATTTTATTGCGTTTCATGTGTACAAAGTAGTATGTGAAAGGTATTCCTGCCTCCTGCCAGTTAACTCCTTTGTGCCCGTCCACTGGTCAAGCATTTGCTATTATGGTATGAAACGCTAGTAGCAACAGATCGTACGTTAAGATATTGGTAACGGAGCTCATAATGCTGTAAACAGTCTAGGGAGGCAAGTTCGAACTTATATTTTGTTGTCAAAATGATATAATCTTGTAATCATTGGCCCGTGCGTCTCGGTCGCGCCAATATAAGTACCAACAAGTTCGGGTGAAATACATGAGCGAATGATGACAAAATGACATCATTTTGATATCAACATGTGAGTTCGAATCGGCCTCCAGGCCCCGCTCCAGTTCCGCGCAGGTCCGCGGGGCGTCGCTAACGAGCTTGCGCAAGACCATCCCATCGCTCACGCGCGCATTATGCTAGTACCACCCTCTCTACAGGGACTACATTATGCACTCATTGCACTAATAATATGTATACTTCTTTCTCTCATTCTTTGAATTAAAGCAGTCAATATTTGTCAAGGATGCGAAAGAAAATTTCTGACAGAAACGGTAAACATAGTAGTTTTAACTAAAAAGCGTTTAGGTAGCGTCCAGGCATCATGTCATGCCATCATTGATGCCATCCACTGGGCTCTGGTTGTGCCGCACAGATTCCAAGAGGCATGTGATGGTATAACATTGGTTCCTTGGCAGAAAGGTCAATGTTTGTTGTAGGATGTAACATGATGCGTCGGCCAATGCGGCCAGCCTTCTGGGCACACTGCCCATCGGCAGTGACTTGGGGGACGTTTTTTATTTATAGGCTCTTTATTTTAAGTTTATTTAGAGATAGTTTATATTTTAATTTTAAGCTAATTTAATGTTTTATATGTATTTAATAGAGTTGTAATGAATTGAAAATACAGAACCACGTCTAGTCCGCTAGGTCAGCCACGGATAGTCGGATATGCAACGAGAAGGAAAAATACACACACATATTATTAGGCAGAGTACTTGCTGCCTAATAATGTTTTTCAAGCAAAATAGATCTTGGTTACCTCTCGCATAAACTACAAGGGCAATGTAGATCACAATGTTCGAAAGTGAATTGATTGACAGCCGCACAGCGCACAATAAGCGGTAAACAATTCTCATATTATTGCTATATTCGGACGCTGCAATCCTGAATATTTTAGCCAAAGGTCGCAAACTTTAACTTTGCTCCGATGCTATTGTTTGATAACGATTGCTCAATGATGATGGTTACACCTCCTCATATTTATAAATAATATTATAATGATGGATCACGGGTCAAGTAAAACATTCTACCATTTTACTAAACTTACGAAAGTTAAATGATCTACTTGGCTAAGCTTTATTTTCAAGTGAAATATCGTTTTTCTATAGGCAGACAGCAATAAAAAAGCCTTTTATATGTATCTAAGGATTCTAAGGTAAAATACTCGTAGTAAAACTTAAAAAAAAAATTTAATGGCAAGAAACATTCCTAAACTTTTTTATTTTATTTTTCCCTCTACATCCCGAACTTCAAAGTACTTACATTAGTGCGATAACCGCAAGTAGTAACCATCATATATATCGGAGCGGCCAACGTGCTCAAAAATATCTACACATCCACTTTAGCGTCTTGACAATAGAGTCTGGGTTCAGATATTTGTGAACACCTCGGCCGCTCCGATATGTCTGATGGCGAAGTACAGTCAGGGCCGTTTGCGACATAGCAAATGCCAAAATAAGGTTAAAGGTAATAATTGTGCTCGTGGCATTCCCGATTGATTTATGTAGGAATTTGAAGATGCGCTGATGGGGCAACGCGGTGATACCTTAGCAAATTGTCCTATTGTCGAGATGGCATTATGATTAAAGGAGGAATGTGTTAGTGACGTCACAGATGCAGGCGCCAATGCTCACGACTTTCATCTAAGGAGAGTTAAAGTTATGGCCTCAAAATCTTAAAATAAAGGGGGAAAAAAGGATTTATAAGCAGGTAGACAATATGTTTGTTCGACAACCAACCATTGGTTCCGCATTTAACTATACAGCTATCTGTACATAATAATATGTATATTAAACGAAGGGGCATAGCTGTGGTTGATATATTACATAAAATTGTGTCAAAATACTTTCAAAAATGTTAATATCCAGAGAGGAAAATGGGGACGTCTGTATGGAAAGGCGGTTTCGTGGCAGTCGTCCACTTTCATCTTAATAAGTACCTACTAAATGTAGGACCGTGAACCTTAAGTTTATAACAAAATCAAATTATAAATAAAATTATTTAAGCACATTTCCTAAGCCTATTTTAATGTTGTTGTGTTTCGAATAAAAGCATCATTCATTCATTCATTCATTGCCACCATGAGGTGGATATTATATGAATAAATAGTGAGCACACGACTCTAACCCGCTAATGGCGACGGCGACGGCGCCCTCAGAAATAAAATAAAAGCTGCGCGAGCGCCGACACTGGGTCACTGAGCCACGCTCCTGCGGGAAAGGGCAGACGACCCACGGTCACAAGCGTAAAGGGTGAATTCCAATTGTGACTGCATTCTTGTGTCATATTGCTGGTGACTGCATTGCCTTTAGAATTTTATTTGTAAGGTGCAGGGGGGGCAATTTCGACTGCGGAAAATATCATTTAATCTAAATATCTTCCATATTTTACATTATTAACTAGAGTGCCATATATGTCCAGATAGCGAAAAACATATCTTTGTCCCGCGGTGATGCAGTCGACAGCAATGCAGTCTTCTTTGAAATTTAACCTTAAGTAGTATTAAGTCACACGATTTATTACAAAGATGTACGTTCTACATACAATCATGATAAAGTCAGGCCACAGGCACTTTGACCCCCTTTATTCGCCCCTATATTCAAAATTAAAACTACAATAATTTAACTAAAACATAACGTATTGATTATCTTCAATAATTTCTCCTTTAGCTTTAATCAAATATATGTACATACATACGCAAACGTTAACATTATCAACAATGTATAAAAAAAATGACAACGTAGTTTCGGGCTCGGTATACAGATAGATACTGATAGAGTTTATTTTAATTAATTGTACATCGTAACATTACAATAAATTATTTACACCTAATACAGTTCATTAAATTCGTTATACATGTATATGCAAGTTAATTAAGCTAAGTACCCTGTATCACTAAACATTAAATATAAAACAAAGTCCCCCGCCGCGTCTGTCTGTTTGTGTCTATGTATGTTCGCGATAAACTCAAAAACTACTGAACGGATTTTCATGCGGTTTTCACTTATCAATAGAGTGATTCTTGAGGAAGGTTTAAGTATAAATTGTTAAGGTTTTGTGTAACCCGTGCGAAGCCGGGCGGGTTGCGAGTTTTATAAATAAAACAGTAACAGTGTTGGAATAAAATCACGTTATAAGTGTGCGGTGCACTGGGTTAGTGAGTCACGCTTCCTACGGGAAAGGGCAGACGTCCCGCGTTGCTAGAGCTGTTATTACCACCGTTCCAGGATATTTATTTTACTATGAAGTTAGAGTTTTTTAAAGTCAATCTATAAAGATATTGGAAATTTTGTTTGTTAATCTTTAAGTTAAATTGTCAAAGTAGGTGTGTATTATTTATTTTAAAGTTTAATGCAGATCAAAAAAAAGTACAAAAGGTGGACTTAATGCCTTGTGGCATTCTCTACCAGTCAACCATAGGTTCAAAGGGAAAAATGTCAAGGTGGGTGCAGTGAGAAACGTTTAGAAGCAAACAAGTATTAGGTACAGAATACATAACTATACCTTAACTGTATCATAACATATGGTATAAATATAATAAATATGTACATATATACAGGTGCACGTGCAGGTTAATAATAGCGTTCTACATGACATCAAACTTGTCTTAAAGAGCGTCTACGATGTTGGCTTCGGCCCCATGCACGCCTCCCAAAGGTCCGGGACCCCATGGTCCCGAGATATGGTAAGACATATAAATAATAATAAATCCAACCAGACCTGTTTCTAGCAGGTACTGTATGTACTATAAGTATTTATTTTTGAACAAATTCAAGCGGTAGTTTATCCCTAATAACTAGTCTAAGTAAGAAGTATGATAACATACCGTCAGGTAACAACAACACAACTCAGTAATTACTAATTAAGTACTACAAGTTAGCGCCATAGTGAATCTACAAGGTTGATTTTTTAAATTATATATTTGTGAGTTTTGGTTATCATTGTGACGAAACATAGTAACACCTAATTTCTGAAATACCTTTACTGTAGGTGACGTATTAACACTGCGTACATACATAGCATACATAATTAAAATTTACACCACATTGGATTAATATTTACGGAATGGTTAACGTTAACATTATTTAATATTCTGTGCTTCCATTAAAATCAAAAACACTATTTGCTAACATATTTATATAGTACAGTCATTATAGATTTTGACCCGTGAATAATTAGTTCTTGGATTTTTTTTTCGTAGGTCCCTCGGGGGGGTCACTGGGAGTGTAAATTCAAAAAGTAGGCTGAATCAGGCTCCTGCGTATATTCGAAAAACGGTTTTTTTTTTAAAAAGCGGTTTTTCTTCAACAACTCGGCCATTTTTGATTTTACAGTAAAACCGTAAGGACAAAAATTGTAGGAAATTTGATTCTCTACAAGTTAGTCCAGTCATTATATCCAAGAAACCGACCCTTCCCGTGAATAATCAGTTCTTGGATTTTTTTTTCGTACGTCCCTCGGGGGAATCACTGGGAGAGTAAATTCAAAAAGTAGACTGAATCAGGGTCATGTGTATATTCGAAAAACGGTTTTTCTTGAATAACTCGGTAATTTTTGATTTTACAGTAAAACCGTGAGGACAAAAATTTTAGAAAATTTGATTCTCTACAAGTTTGTTCCTCACAATTTTTCTTCTAGGATCGATAGTTTGGAAATAAAATTTGAAAAAAGCGACTAATTCAAGTTTGTTTCTCTTCATTTATGCCGTAAAGTTGAAAATAAACGAGATAATGATAATATTTCGAATTAGTCGCTTTTTTAGGTCCTATTCAAAAAATATCGTTATGGTGCAAAAAAAGTTCGAACAAAAATTGTTCAGAATTTGATTCTCTACAACTTTGTTTCCCTTCATTTATTCCGTAAAGCGTGGAACATAGGAGATAGTGATAATATTTTGAATTTGTCGCGTTTTTCAGGTTTAATTTCTAAAATATCGATTTTGGGGGAAAAAAGGTGAGAACCAAAATTGTTCAGAATTTGATTCTCTACAAGTTTAGTCCTCTTCATTTATGTCGTAAAGTTGAAAATAAACGAGATGTTGAAAATATTTTGAATTAGTTGCTTTTTTCAAATTTTATTTCCAAACTATCGATCCTAGAAGAAAAATTGTGAGGACCAAACTTGTAGAGAATCAAATTTTCTAAAATTTTTGTCCTCACGGTTTTACTGTAAAATCAAAAATGACCGAGTTATTCAAGAAAAACCGTTTTTCGAATATACACAGGACTCTGATTCAGTCTACTTTTTGAATTTACACTCCCAGTGATTCCCCCGAGGGACGTACGAAAAAAAAATCCAAGAACTGATTATTCACGGGAAGGGTCGGTTTTTTTGGATATAATGACTGGACTAACTTGTAGAGAATCAAATTTCCTACAATTTTTGTCCTTACGGTTTTACTGTAAAATCAAAAATAGCCGAGTTATTGAAGAAAACCCGTTTTTTTGGAAAAAAATCATTTTTCGAATATACGCAGGAGCCTGATAAAGCCTACTTTTTGAATTTACACTCCCAGTGACCCCCCCGAGGGACCTACGAAAAAAAAATCCAAGAACTAATTATTCACGGGTAGGGTCGGTTTTTTGGATATAATGACTGTACTAATAAGGCGTATGACATTTAGACCAATCTAACCCATATCAACACATATCGTCCAATTACCATTTCAATTGAACCCACGACATAAGTAAAACTAACTTTTGAGACATTTACCAGCTCCTATTGAGACCAGCCGCGGCCCACGAATGTCACCTACAACCCTTCTTTGCCAACTTATCGAAAATTCGCTATAACCATTAGTAGTATGGATATAGGGGCTATATTAATCTGCGTAATGATCTGCATAAGTTTGCAGAACGGCGGCCGGCAGTCCACGCGCTGTCCGCTCGTTCATTGAGCTCTTCCCATGACATTATCCGCGCACCTCAGACACCATTCACCTATGAACCTCGTAGTAACTAAGCTAAATTGAACTGTAGTAAGCTAGCTTTTGAGTTGATTTTAGCTTGGTGTGGGGGTTAGAGATATGTCCTTTGTAGATGTTTATTAAAATAGCGCATCCACGGCACCGATGGCCCCAGAGATGGACCTCGGATTTTATTTCCACGAAGGAAGACACGACTTCGGTACGATGCATAGGGGAAAATATGGCCCCAAGTCCGCTCAACCGTATTTCACTGAGGTCGCGTGGGTCGGGGAGCGGACATTATTAAACTGTTAGTCGGGAGTGTACCACAATCGTGACTTATGCAGATGGTTAAGTAGTGGTTTGACGGATAGATCGCGTGTGAGACCATGCACGAGGATCTGGGATTAATTGGAGAGCTTAGGGAGATCTGATAGGGTTAGTTTAGTTCCTTTAGTAATTGACTGCATTGGATAACGATTGTACTTACTTTAGAGCTGTAGTTGTGCTCTCCTTGCATACTGTTATCAGACTTATTGTTAGTTAGTAGGCATGGTCTAATAAAACATGGTCTTCTCTTCCCAGAGTGACACGAGCCTACGTCATAATAACATTGCCACTTTATTTCAACATAACATGTTACATGGGTACATTATACCTATGGTTAATAAGTTAAAATATTTCTTTATAATTTTTTAATTTTCATTTATATGTATTTTATCTTAAATTTTACAATAACACGTCATTTTTAATTATTCGTTAGCAATATCTTCCGATTCACGAAATAAATTTCAGACGTTCGGGTAATTCTATTTACACTACTGGCAACACAGGATAGCGCTCTCACATTTGACAATTCGGATCTAGATTACTTCATGCCCTGACCGTCATCCTTGTCGAACGCGTGTTAATCGTTATTTCCTTGTCGCTCAGTGTCAGCAGTCGCAGTGTTTTCCAAACTTTTCACGTCGTAAGCTTGGTAATTAATGTGTAACTGTGAATTAGTTTTTCAAACGTTTGTCTTGCATAGATAAATAAAGTTTAATTTAATACATTCGATTTGTTTTATTTTACTATGTTTCTACATGAATAACTTAAAATTAATGCCGTTAAAATATATTTCACCGTTGGTTAAAATTCTCCCACATTTTAAAGTTTGAGAACCTGTAAACAGCATGATGACGTAGGCCCGTGTAAGTTAGGTCATACGCGAATCTCGGAAGAGAGTACCAGGCGGAGTATATTATTATACCATGGTAGGTATGTATACATTGTACATAGATACTTTTGTAGGGTGCCCAAATATTATCAAGCTTTTTGCAGTTAAATACTTTCCATAATGTTCTAAGTCGATGTCCTAAAACTTCATATTTAAATCAAAGGGATTAATAACATTGGGTTTATGATAGTGACTTCAATTTCGACAAATATTAATTATTACCTGTCTCATTTTAGTCGCTGCGCATTTTTTATAGAATATTCTATGAT
Source organism: Cydia splendana (assembly GCF_910591565.1). Lineage (NCBI taxonomy): Eukaryota > Metazoa > Arthropoda > Insecta > Lepidoptera > Tortricidae > Cydia > Cydia splendana. The sequence continues at coordinate 8,542,280 of NC_085973.1, read as the reverse complement.
ATTTAAAATTAAAATAAAATGTATATTCAACTAAGGGTGTAAAATTGACCCATATAAAAGAAAGTGCATTCATTTACAAAACAGTTAAGCAATATTACAAAAACCATTATTAGCTATTTATCTAAGAAAATGCATAAATTATGCATGTTCATTTTAACTATTCGGTCCTTAAAGAGCTGCTTACAAAGTGATGATATCCACAAGAGTAAATAGATAGACGTACGCATGTATTCAACCGATGCAATTACTCTAGTTAGGGCATCATTACAAGTTCTAAACTTTAACCGACTGTTTATTTTCTGTACCTCGTATTAAATGAACCTTTGATGGAACAGTAAGTTTTATTATAATTTAAATAGGATCGCTTTTTCATTGACATCCAATAAAATGCAAGAGTTTTTGAAAGCGAAATGTCAATAGCAGCCTCTTTTGTAGAGGAGAGGAGACATTTTAGGTAAACTAGTCACATTAAGCTTAAAATAATGAGCTCATCGAACCACCGCATTTCAAATGGTCGTGACCATGCGTGTTATTGTTAGTTTAACCTATAGAATGATTTAGTTTTAAATTAAGAGGTCAAATAAACCAAAACAATAGCGGCAAAGTTCACATAACGCGCGAGTCAAGGATGGTGTTTCACTGATGCTAATCCAAGATGGCAGGTGAGAAAAAATGTTAAAAATGTCACTAGTTGTTACAGTCACTGTCGAATCGACCTTAAAGTTAGTGAAAGCAATCGGACTTTTGGAACTTGTGAACAAGGGCAAGTTTGGCCAAGGTTATAAGGTAGTATTTTATTTAGATGAGAAAGTTTCTTGAGAAAAATATTACGTAACTTGTTGGATGTTGTTGGGTGTGTGTCGGTTCAGAAAAAAAAACGAAAATTTATATAACAAAGATTTGACTTAGGTGATTAGGTTATTAGGTAGGTTCTTTATTTGTTTATAATATGTAGGTATGTACTCTTATTTTATAAAATGAAGGTTTATCCATTTTTTTTTTCAAGGAATTGTTTTTTCTCTCATATTTGACCATATGTCAGTCACAAAAGAAAGTCGGAAAAAAGTGCTGGGAAAAAATGTTTCTTTGCCAAAAAATATAAAAGGTTTTTCGTGAAACACTCCCTATATAGAGGTGTTTTCTGATTGAAATAACAGATTAACATTAATTTTTTTACAGAAAAAGTGTAACTTCATGTTTTATATTTTCTCACCACGTAAAGATACAAAAATGCACTCTATACATTTCCTGGGACTTCAACATCCTATGGGTATGAGTCTCAATCTCATCCCATCCCATGGTATGTTAGCCTCGACGTTAACTAACGCCAAACGACTTCCCCACACGTAATAAACCCATGATCAAGCTTTTTCCATACGCCTAATGAAAAATATCCACCAGCAATGCATAATTGGTAACAAACAAGATCAGATCTCACGACATAACCTGTGATCTAAGACTTGGGTTTCCTACTTTTGCAAAAAGGCAGCTAAGTGGAATGCAACTAATGCAGTTTTTGCCTTTAAATCAGGAAGCTAACAGTAAAACGCGAAATGTGGGAACATACAACAATGGAGAGATGGTGTTTTTTCGGTTGAAAGAGCGCTCGTCGAACTTAATTGCGTGTGCGACTCTATGCTGTGATATGAGAGGGGCTGGTGGAATAGTTGACGTGTTTAACTGTAGTTTTAAAATATGTACCTATGAAAAATAATTAAAATAAGTACAATTGTCAAACAGAAAAGAGTACCAATAGTACACCTATTTATTTTCATATATTAATTTAATTTTATGATTTTTATATTGTTTTCTCACCTTGATTCGTTTTATGCAATAAAATGTACTAAATAGACTAGTGGCTCTGTGAGCTGTAGACCTCGCGAGCAGAGCTTTAAATTACATGGTGCTAAGAGCTTTAAATATAGTAAATTAAAAAAAAACAATACGAAATTTATCTGTAAAAAAATACAAAAAGTTATAATATCCCAGCATACAATTACTGGGGATCGAACCCAGACCCTCTGTGCAAACAGAAAAAAGCGAACGTTTACAAACTGAGCCAAATAAATCTTAGATGGGTTGACGAAATTTAGCTACTCCTTCTCAAATTAAAATTAGTTAAAATTAAATATCTCAATACCTCCGAAACCAGCGGAATAAATTTTCTGAATTTTTGGCCATTTAATCTATAAACATATCTCAAAAAGAAAACACTCGTATGGTACCGATACCACTATTTGTTTAGGCGCAAGCTATCACGACTCCGCCATTTTAAAAAAATTCAAAAAACCGGACGGATAAAAAAAAATTATTTAGACATAGAATCCAGTCACAAAATTTCACGAGTTTCGGTTAAGAATTGCGACCTGTAGAGGAGAACATCCGGCCATACAAAAGCAAAATGCTCCAGTCGAAACGTAGACCTTCGCTACGCTCCGGTCAATAAAAAAATTATGATAACCATCAATACTGTTCAATATTGAAAATATTATTGAAATTTGAGTGATAACATGTTAATTTTGTTTTCACCTCAGCAGCTCGAACAAGGGTACTTTGCTTCTTAAAAACAGTGAGCAAAATGCTATTTTGCTCACTGAGTCATTTTGTCTCACTCAGTGAGCAAAATGCGATTTTGCTCACTGAGTAAGACAAAATGACATTCAAGTGACCTTTATAGTCAAATGTCATTTCAACATGCGGGGTCTAATACAAGTTCGATATACTTGGGTTCTATTATCTCTGTCCCTCTAGGTATGTTCTCACTGCTTAGGGTGAAAAATTTTGTGTACTACACGAGATCAAAGTTATTTACATCTCGTGCGCTTTTGAATCCCTTACTACGCTCAAGATTCTAAATTAGAATCACTCGCTACGCTCGTGAATCTATTATAGAATCTTTCGCTTGCACGGGACTCAAAATAAGCACTCGAAGAAATATCAAACTTTGATCTCTTGTTGTACAAATAACTATTTTCCATGTCAAACACAGCAATGTCAAAGTGACAAATGAAGAAAACATAAACAAAAGTATTTCGGAAAATATTTATAACCACAGATTATTTTGCGACCATTTATTTTATTGTAAAACCAAAAAAGAACAATATTTTTCAAAATAAAAATATCAGACTTATGAATACAGTTTATTCCCCATCAAACTAACAGGCGTTGTCGGATTTTAATAATAAGATCTGGATCAGTATCACATTTCTTCAACCAAAAAACGTCACTTTGGACACTGAGAGATCAGATCCATAACTGATCCAGATCTAATTATTAAAATTCGAATACTCCTGTAATTACTTATGCGTCAATCAACTAACCGTCAGTTAACCCGAATCAGCTAACCATCAGTTAGCCCGCGCCACCGAGCGTGCGCGAGTTTTTCACGAGGAAAAGCGCGCACAATAGCGCGCGCGCAAGAAGCTGGGAAAGCACACTAATCATGCGCCGGACAGTTAGCGCTTCCCCATTCCGCAATTATGCGGATAACGGTCAGTTAGACAATGATACCGGCTCTCACTCATTGTGCAGTGTCAATGGACATTTGTGAACGAGTGGGAGTATGGTGCATCATGGAACTACCAATTTGCATATGAAGAAGTAAGTACATAGCTACTTTATCTGAGGATTTTATAAAGTTTGTCAAAGGACAAAGGACTGACTCATTTCAATCATAGACAGAGAGAATCATACTATCTTTATCTTACACTAGTACTAGCACCCAAAAGAAAAGGATGAGTATAGTTTTCCTGGTTCTTACTGACTGACAAATTGGTTTGACCACTATAAATATAATTTTAGCTTCATTACCATTACTTTCACCTAAAAAAAGAAGAAGTTTTAGAATTTTGTTATGTTTGGAAAAATGTTTTTAAAGTTTTGCAACGGCTTCCAAGCTTGCAACTTTATATCCTGCTAATATACTTATGTATAGCTGTAGGTAATATTCTTGTGTTAGTAAACTGATCTCAATATATCTTATTTTGATACTCATGACTCATGTTAGACCGGGCCGTGTCCGGGCCGGAGCTTCTTCGTTTTCTATGGAAAACATCACGTGATCGCCTATCATAACAAAGAAAAGTATGTCCAAACACAAAAATTATGTCCTGATGTCAAAATATGATTAATTTTATAAAGTTTGGATACGGCTCCAAGTGCTAGTGCAGTGTTAGCGTGGTTGGATTCTAACTTCTTATCATAACAGGCAATGGCTTTTTCACCTGATTTGATAGTAACTTATTCATGCCATTAAATAATCCTAAATTAGCATACTCCGGATTCACCAAGTAAATCAACCAATACAATCGACTTTCCTATTCAAATTCGAACTAGATAAGGGCACTGGAAGAGAGCGGCCAGTAATAAAACAGTCGAGGATACACGACATCGGATGGTCACCGACGATAGCCGGACCTTTGACCTCCATGGTCACGTCTAAAAATATCTATACAACTTCGAATCTTACTGCTCGAACATAAAGTCCTATAGCGTGTAAATATTTTCAGATGTGACCGGACCCTAACTACCTAGAGTTTTGTAGCCTTGGGGGTACGGATGCATTGTGTAGTGATTGTTTTCGTTTTGAAGTTGCGTTATCCTTTATCGGAGTCTTGATTATCGAAGATTTATTCACAATGGGAGGAGGATAAGACTACATGTTATACTTACGAGTATAAAAATGGAATAATGAAAGTAATCTATATTTACAGACTTATTCACTAATTTATTATGTAAGGAACTTACCTTAACGTGCGATGCAAACTCGGTAAGTCGGTATCGGTGGTCCCCGAACTAGGCAAGCCTGTATCGCGGAGGCCAGTACTTGTTGTGGTACAGATAAGGTAAGGTCGGTTGACACAACAGTCAAGTGAAAAAACTAGTATTTTGGGAAATATGTAGAAGAAAATCAAAAATTATAATAGGTGCAAATAGAAATAATTAAATATGAGCTGACGCCTGTTCGACCACTAAGCAGAAAAGTACACCTACATAAGAATTTAATGTCACCTTACTGCCTTAAAAACACATGTTAGATGGCTTTTAATTCTCGTGACATTACGAGACCTTGCCTCATGCCTAGCGCCACGTGTTAGTTTAGTTGCTCATAGTTATTACATTATCTTAAGTTTATGTTTCTGATTTCCCTAAGAAAAAAGTTTCGTCGGTAAGCAATGAAAATAACTACCTACCTACATGCAGACTCGTCCAGGAGCTTTATGCTAAAAGCTTACAGAGTCGAACGTTGAACCAGTATGAATATGATGAGCTCTCATATTAACGACCGACCGGTCTGGCCTAGTGGGTAGTGACCCTGCCTGTGAAGCCGAGGGTCCTGGGTTCGAATTCAAATATTGGCTCCTAAGTCATGGGTGTTTCATATGTAGGTATGTATTTATCTATATAAGTATGTATATCGTATCCTAGCACCCACAGTACAAGCTTTGCTTAGTTTGGGCTAGGATGATCTGTGTAAGATGTCCCCTAATATAAAAAAAAATCGATATGGATCTCAAGCTTACTATTAAATGGTACAGAGACGATCAAGCGCGCTTGTAAAGTAGATGTAAGTAAGTCATATATTATATGTGTGCGTCAATGTTTTTGGGCCTTCAATCGCTTCATTCGGGATCGAAACGGTCAATCACGATTATCAGTCCTACGTAATAAGTACGCTTGTCAAGATCCCATTTCGCTAGTTCCTGAGAGCTCGTCTAGGCAAGGAATAAGAATGCCGAACGAGTGTGGGCGCAGCTCGTGAGAGGTTACGCTTCACTGAGCAGGCCATGACTTTACCGGGCATACCGTCATGCTTCTGCTGATATGGTTTTGGCGTGTGAAAATGGTATTTTTGATCGTCCACAACCGTATAAGTGAAACCACGCAATATATAACTATGTATTTTTTTACTAGGAAGTACTAATATGCAGATAATCCAATTTTTGAGCACAGGTAAATAGGTACTATGATAGTCTTAGTCTAAAGGGATGTTCCGCCCATAATTAAGACCTGTACGGGTCTGTATAAAACTGTTAACATTAAACGTGTTAATTTCCTTAAAAATCCTTACTTACTGAACACTTCTAGTACGAATACACTTATCATCAGCATCACACAGTGTACACTTATCATAAAATAGATAGAGACAACCTAAATGTACAAATATGGTAACACATTTTTATTCCTGTGGTACAGTCACCTGCAATAATATGTTACACAACAAAGGCCGCAAAAATATCTGACACGATCTTATTTGTAGAACAATAAGAGCGTGTCGCATATTTTTGCGGAATTCGAAGAGTAACATACACGTCGTGGTAACATACTATTGCAGGTGACTGTACTTAAGATAGGTGTCACTATATAAATATTATATTTGATGCTGACTGTACTTCCCCAGCTGGCGCTGTGGTGTCTCGTCTCAAATGCTCGATATACCTACGCTTCAGATATCAGGTAGCTCTGTACACAATAGAATATATGTAAACGGTGAAATTATGTATTATTGGATGGTCTCTAAAGGTCAACATCATCCCATGTCGAAGTGGCCATACTGGGCCATGTTTATGGATTATGGCATTGACATTAGTGCCTAATTCTGCAAGGCTGCAGATTGTCGTGACTTTATTTGAATGTCCGACAAGTTTGAAAAATGTTCTGGCTTTCATATTAAAATCCGCGATTGTCGCAAACATTTCGTTGTTTTACAATGTCTTGGACAAATATGAATTGGACATTTTTTAAGCACGTAAGGGTGTCGTACTGGTGCTCGACGCGGTCCCAGTACACATGTCATCTAGAAATTTAAGTCATTGTCAATAGAGGTCACAGCAAGGTGTCATCTTCCGTGAGACACAGACATATTAAATATATTAAAAACGGGTCACTCACGTATAAAACGCTCGACATGTTGACACATGAGACTCCTCGGTACGGAGTAAAACATGTCGAGCGTTTTTCGACTTAAATACGTGAGTGACCCGTTTTTAATATATTTAATAAGGTGTCATCTATTGGGCATTGGCATGTCGAGCACTAGTACGTTTACCTTATGTAAAAATCTGTATTTTTTTCATTGGCCTAAATAATTAGCGTCGCAGTTAAAGTAAGGACGCTAAGCACGAAGAATTTCGTATATTGACCAGCGATTTCCTATCTCTATCGCGCACGCATTATTATATTGCTGTCCCGCCGATGATGCCAGCGGTCAATGCCAGAACCACTATGTGAGCGGGACAGCAATTAATGCGCGTACGATAGATATAGGTAATGGAATGGAAATACTCGTGGTACGGGAGGTGAGGTGTAGGTGATGCGCCGCGGCGAGAGTGTGAAAGAGAGATCCCAGTACCATATAATATCTAGCTTGGTACCAGAGTCGCAGCGATTAGAGAAGTCATTAGGTTAGGTGATGCGCCGCGGGAAGATTGTGAAATAGAGATCCCAGTAACATATATCTAGCTTGGTATCAGAGTCGCAGCTATTAAAGGAGTCATTAGGTTAGGTGATGCGCCCCTGAGAAAGTGTGAAAGAGAGATCCCAGTAACATTATGTCTAGCTTGGTACCATGCAGAGTCACAGTTGGTCACAGCTATTATAGGAGTCATAACTGTCATAAGGTTAGGTGATGCGCCGCGGAGAGAGTGTGAAAGAGAGATCCCAGTAACATGTCTAGCTTGGTACCAGAGTCGCAGCTATTAGAGGAGTCATTAGGTTAGGTGATGCACCGCTGATATTTAGTCGTCCGCGCCGCTTGCGCCACTTGCGGATGACACGACACCCGGGACTAGGGCCCGGTAGTACTGCCGTTTGTTAAACGATGATTATTACGTGTGTAGTGGATGGACCATATTCATAATTTTAGGTACAGTCGCCATTAGATATATCGGAGCGGCCGAGGTGCTTAAAAATATCTGGACACGCACTCTAGCGCTTTGACAATCGAGGCGTATTTGTTAGCACGTTGGCCGCTCCATTTGTGTCTGACGGTGATTTTACTACGTACATAAAAATCCCAAAATTAAAAAAAAATATTCACAAAGTATTATTTATTTGACAAAACTGGTATAATAAATACTAGAATGTGGGATAGAACTGCCCCAGTCTACCCGATAAAAAAAACCGTTGTTTCTACTGAAAACTCGTCATACCACTTAGGTAAAAATCGCTTAAAAGTCTTAAAATAATTAGCTCAAAGCGATAGATAAATATTAGTTAAGAAGAAATAATTAATAATAGGTAATTAATAGTACTTAATGAATAGTTATTCATCTAGTATCTAAAGACAAGAGCAGCAGGCAGCAAGCAGGCTTGGACAAATAAAACTAGTTTTGAAGGAGGCTGGATTACGAACAGATAATATACGAATCGGGAAGCAATTGAACTCCAAAGTCCGCAATAGACCAAGAAAAGTCTGCAGCGATTTTGATAGCCCACGCAGTGCAAGTGTTTGATTTATACGCCATAATTTCATAGAAGTTTGACGTTTAAAATAATACTTGCACTGTGTGGGCTATCAAAATTGCTGCAGACTTTTCTTGGTCTAACTCTACTATAATTTTAACCGTTGTTTAACGAATCTAAGGCACAGTGTCACCGGCTCCGCAAGGCCTCCGCGGGCGGCGAGTTCGTGTGGTCGTGCCCGCAGCCAGATTAAACTATTGCACCTCACCGACATTTCGGTCGCCATGGTAACCAAAAACACACGACTTTCCGCACGCCGCACCACCAGCCTTACCCACCTCTATTTCTATACTAATAGAGTCTAATTTTGTTTAAATGTTGTAAGCCTTGGCGATTCGTGAGTTTATGAAATAGGTAGGTTCTCTTAGGACCTGTCGAATGCTCGCACGAATCTGCAAATGGGTTGTGAGTGTGACGACTTGGTAAGAGTCGGGCTTGTTAAGTTATTAATGATGATTGGGTGAATGTCTGAAACATATGTGCAGAGGCACCATGATTAAATTGAACCATCAACGATCCATGGATTTACTTCCAAGGATCAACCAATTTATATAGATTTAATATTCACGATAGCTTAAAGCAATTATTGGAAGGATATTCAGGGCAATTCGAGTTTCAGTTATTCTATCTGTTTCCGATAACTGATCTGTCAGTGTCAAAAGTGACATTTCTTCAACCAAAAACGTCACGTTTGATACTATTATCATATTTCTAAACAGATCGAAACACTAAAACTCGAATTGGCCTGATTTACTTTAGTTCATAAGATGATACTCGTATTTGATAAGAAAATGAGGAAAATGGGAACTACTATTGTATGGGGAAGCGGTTGCCCACTTTCCTCTTAAGCTACGCAATTCTGTTAAACAGCAGTCAGAACCCGTAGGTACTTAACACATCGGCCGGTAGCTACCTAATTAACAGCCTTGCAACTATATTTTAAAGACTATCGCTTAACACTTTACTGACAAACAAATAGACAGAACTGTCAAGAACTAGTTCACATTTTATCGAAATGAACTAATTGAAATTTGAAAGTAACCGCCGTGGGAACCGCGCGAGGTGTCTAAAAATAGCCATAATTGGCACAGGCGCACGCCGCTGCCTGTAATAAACACGTTCACAGCTTTATTGACATGTTACCTTCTCGTAGCACAGTTGCCAGCTGATATTTAAGTTAAGAGCAGCTAAGCTGGCGGAAAATTTGAGTACTGTGATACCGTGAAAAAAAGGATGTACAGATAGATATTTGTCAGCGGCTCGACCACTCTGATATACATAATCCTGACTGTTTTGTACAATCAGCAATATTAGCTGGTAACCTTTGCATAAGTACTAATTTCTATACAGAGGGGGTGCCTTTTCTTTGCAGCTGACTGTACCATAAAGTTTATTTGAAAAACCTAGAAAGCGCCTCGGTAGGTACAAACAAATCAAAACAGGGTGAACACAAAAAGAATCGAGCCATGGTACTTACTTATAGCCTGTCCGATTTCTAAGATCAAATTCGCATATATGTATTTACTATGATGTAATTGATGGGTTTATCCCACTAGTTACCGCCAAGTTGTTACCAGTGGTAACTACGGGGATTTTTGTTCCCACCTTTTACCACTGGTAACTAATTTAACAAAATGTTGGTGGTAACTACTGGGAACAAAAATCCCACCTTTTACCAGTGGTAACTACTGGGAACAAAAAATCCCAGTTACCAGTGGTAAAAGGTGGGAAAAAAATCCCAGTAGTTACCACTGGTAACAACTTGGTGGTAACTAGTGGGAATAACCCTAATTGATCTTAGAAAAGCGGACAGACTAACTGCACTACATTTGGTAAATGAATAAACCGAAAGATTGTATAAATTAAACGCACTGAGATGACCCGTGAGAAACTCTAAAGTACCAGGGTGTAAGCATTCCTGAGGAGTTCGCGGGAGCCTAGATAATGACCGGCGGTGTTAGGGCCGCGGCAATGAATTAATACTGCCAGTACTATCTTCATTGCCCGATACCGCGTACACACATTAGCTCGATTCAGTCACGGAGGACACGCTATAACTTCAGAGAACTATATAGAGGGGTTACAGTCACACTAAAAGTCATTACACTGCCACTGCTATATACTCGTACATTGCTTGATACACTTTGCACACAATGTCTTGGTTCAGCCATGGAGGACACGCTATAACTTCAAAAACTATATAGAGGGGTAACCCCTCTATGTAGTCACACTAGTAGTCAATAATACTGCCACTGCTATATACATTGCCTGATACAGCTTACACACATTAGCTTGATTCAGTCATGGAGGACCCAGTTATAACTTAAGAGAACTATATAGAGGGGTTACAGTCACACTAGTAGTCAATAATACTGCCACTGCTATATACATTGCCTGATACAGCTTACACACATTAGCTTGATTCAGTCATGGAGGACCCAGTTATAACTTAAGAGAACTATATAGAGGGGTTACAGTCACACTAGTAGTCAATAATACTGCCACTGCTATATACATTGCCTGATACAGCTTACACGCATTAGCTTGATTCAGTCATGGAGGACCCAGTTATAACTTAAGAGAACTATATAGAGGGGTTACAGTCACACTAGTAGTCAATAATACTGCCACTGCTATATACATTGCCTGATACAGCTTACACGCATTAGCTTGATTCAGTCATGGAGGACCCAGTTATAACTTAAGAGAACTATATAGAGGGGTTACAGTCACACTAGTAGTCAATAATATTGCCACTGCTATATACATTGCCTGATACAGCTTACACGCATTAGCTTGATTCAGTCATGGAGGACCCAGTTATAACTTAAGAGAACTATATAGAGGGGTTACAGTCACACTAGTAGTCAATAATACTGCCACTGCTATATACATTGCCTGATACAGCTTACACGCATTAGCTTGATTCAATCATGGAGGACCCAGTTATAACTTAAGAGAACTATATAGAGGGGTTACAGTAACACTAGTAGTCAATAATACTGCCACTGCTATATACATTGCCTGATACAGCTTACACGCATTAGCTTGGTTCAGTCATGGAGGACCCAGTTATAGCTTCAGAGAAATAGGTGTATAGAGTGGCCGATACAGTCACAGGCTAAAAAAAAATAAAGAGATGATTAGCAAACCCCCATATAGCGCCGCAAAAATCGTCATCGTGTAGATGGCGCTAAGTATTATTTTGACTTTTTATTGCGTAAGAAAATTGTTTGCTTATTGCTATTAGAATTTTAGTATTCTTCTACTAGAATTTAGCCAGAAAATTATATATTATATGGAGATTTGAGCAAAATATGAAATCTAAAAATGTTATTGTAACTTTGTTGGGTTAGCGTCAATACCGATGATCAGCAGTCATTATAACAGCTAACAAAAACCGAAACGGGCACTTTTAGTAGGTAATTACAGCTCTCTACAAATACGAGTAGTCTAAGCTACGATTCGTTCTATTTGCCTACCGCAAAATTGTAACTGAAAATCCGCCACGCCAATAAATAAAATGCCTGCATTTACAGACGCTAAATTGTAGTAATGTCACACCCATCGCTTGACAAGAAGCAGCATTCAAACACTACCTGTTCTCATTTTATCTTTAATTATTTCTTCTCATCTTGACTTCACTTACAGCGCGTCTCTCTTATCTCATTCGTACTTAAATATATTTACCTAAATACAAGAGAGATATAAAAACGAGCCCATATTAAAATAGGTATCACGTTGCATCAGTGTTAACAGGATATGGCCCTAAAATACGTTTACAATAACTTTTGCGGCACCCATATTGTTGATAATTTTAATAAATATTTGCGTTGTGTATCAAAGCTAAAAAAATCGTAACAGTCGTAACGTAATATTTAAGTGAGAAAAATATTCCTATATATTATGCGCAAATTATTTGTGAGAGCAACTTTTACAGGAACCTATCCATAAAATAGGCTAAATGATTATCCCCTTGGCAATTCTACTCCTTAACAATCAAATGTTTCCAATTTTATTTTAAATTTGTGATATAGGGTAAATCGTCAATTACTGGCCAACGGCTAATAACTGGCTACCCTAAACTAAAAATGAATTATATTCACATATAAACAGAATTCATTTTTCGCATAGGGTTTCAATAACTGGCCACCCTTCAATAACTATCCACCTTATAGTAAATGAATTCTGTTTATAGGTGAATAGAATTCATTTTTAGTTTAGGGACTTTAGGGTGACCGGCTACTAACAGGTGGCCAGTTATTGACGAATTAATCTACAATCACAGAATAAATAATAGTAAGTACTAGGTACAGAAGACTCACTCTTTAACAAAACGCGTCTGTTACGATCAGGAAAGATATGGCCGCTAGGCTAGGCTAGCCACCAAAATTGGTGTGGAACGGATGTACTTGTAGCTACCTGTTGCAAAGCGACGAAATCGCGGAGTGAGGCACGCCTGCTACAATGAAAAAAAATTCGTTACTTCCAACTTCCAACCGGGTACAGCCGAGAAAACCTAAGAAGTTGGAAGAGGCGAGACATCGATATTCCCATGCGCTACTTAGCCCAACAAATGCGCTTGCACCCGCGGTATCCGAGCAATCGGTTCATACTCTAATCAATGACGTTAAACTATTTGAAGTATTAGAACAAATTAAATTATTTTCAGAAAATATTTCAATTTGTTTTTATTTCAAGTAGAAAACACTACTATATAAATTATAAACTGAAAGAAATGTCATATACCTACTGCCTGTATAGGCACCTGCCGCGATAGCAGAGGACGCTGGTTCTATTCCAGTCTGGGGCACTGGAGACCTTGCTTTGGTCACTTTTTCTTAGTATATGACATTTATTTCAGTCAATGACGATATGTTTTTACAGTTAAATGTTCAGTTTTGTATTAAGCCCAATATTTTAATACATACATAGTTACTGAAATAAAGGTACTAAAATCTTTACTGCATTGTTTGTTTCTCCTTGCACCGTCTTTGAGTGTTTCTGTTTGGCCCTATGGTTGACTGGTAGAGAATGCCTTTTACATTTGTATATCTTTGTGCAATAAAGTTTAAATAGAAAAAAGTAATACGATCAAAATAAAATACTTTTTGAAATAAATTTGACTGTAAAAATCTAGCAGCTGATTATGCTCCAGCGTATTTCTTAACAGAGATGTTTCCTTGCCATATATGTATTTACATACGTACGATATGAAATTAGTAAAATTAACTGTATTACTGGGACCAGAGTGACCAGCATACTGGTCACTGAGCATTATACGAGAGAGAAATTTGAGCATTCCACGGGGTACTCTTTCTAGCTAATAACATACAGCCCTATTCGAACAATGAGATACGTCAAATACTAGATATTGAAACGATATGGATTGGATATGTCAGTGTCAAACAAGTGTCAAAATTGACGTTTCTTCAAACAAAACGTCACTTTTGACACTTGTTTGACACTGACATATCTAATCCATATCGTTTCAATATCTAGTATTTGACGTATCTCATTGTTCGAATACGGCTGTTAGTCATTTAATTTATATTTTAACAACTATTTAAATTGCGGTTTATCAACGACATTCATATTTGAGAGTTAACGATATTGTTAACCCTTAAACAGGCCTGACGCATTTTTTAATTTTGATTACTGATTGGGGTAGGTAATAGCTTTAAAAAAAAAGTGATTTCTTGATTTTTTTTTATTACCCCTAATTCAATAAAAAAACCGGTGGTTTTTATATGCCTACTGCCCGTTACCGTAGCACCTACGTGGTCCTTATATGGCCACTGCCTTCTTAGCCATACAGAGTAGTTTTAAGGGTAAGTCATGTGCACATCACATTTACACTTGCGTCACAGAATGCTCTAACTGCCAGCACTTGCTTGGCTCGCGTGGATGTCGTGGCTCGTGACCGTTGAACAAATATTTAATTTAAAAACCAAAGGAATATATATTACTTTTGTACTATGAGGGTTCATTCATACTAACAAATCTTACCCTTAAATTTCATGTAATCACCCTGCAGGGCAGTGGCCATATATAAACCACTTTAACGTGCCCCAAACGGGCAGAGGATTCATACAAGCCACAAACTTTTAAAGCGAATATTTTATTATAAAACAATAACTAAGGTAAGTATAGTCTTACTACACATCCATTATATAATAATCTCCCAAAAAAATACAGCACAAAATACTTACAGTATTCTTTTTCGGCGTAGCGAACTTTTGTAGCGGGAGAAAGGTTGACAAAAACGGCCATTTGTTGTCGATTTGAAATTGACAACTATAAAGTCAAAGAAATTTGTTTTGTCACCTCCCATTTTTTTTACGTTCGGAAATCACCCACTTTATAGGCTTTACGGCAATGACATTTTGCGGTCGTTGTATTTACTCTGCTCGTCAAAAAAAAATCATTTGTTATGTGGTACCTATAGATACACAACCTGTTTAAGGATTAATATCGGTTAGTCCGCTGAAAAGAAAACGAACGAAGAGGTTTTACGCATAGTAGGAGAGAGGAGGAGTTTGTTAAGAACTATAGATAACAGAAGAGGAAAGATGCTTGGGCACCTGATACGACACGACGAATTTATCAAAAACATCATAGAAGGGAAAGTTGAAGCAAACAGGAAGAAGGGAAGACCAAGGAAGGCGTACATGGATCAAATAAAGGAAAAGATCAACGTCGTATCGTATCAGGTTGTCAAAGAGAAGGCAGAGGACCGCCAAACATGGAAATTGCTCCACCGACAAGAGTCATACTCTTAAATATATGATGATGATGATATAGCTAAAATAGTTACACCGCGAATGCTGCGCCTGCACCAATACAAAAGTCGAATAGAGAGTCAGACCACGCTAAGGTCGCTAAGTTTGCAATTGCATACTGTTATGTCATGTATGTCAAGTATGGAGTATAAGGCCCCATTCGCACGGGAGCTTTAAAAGCGTCGCGTTAAAACCTGACGTTGGCGCTTTTTTACCGTTTCTAATATTTGTTTTCATATGTACGCTTAAAAATCACTTGTCAGTCGTACTCCCTGTCTTTTGAACGTGTAGTAATAAAAACACGGTCCATTTTTAAGTAGTTTATTTCCGTATTCCGGAAAAGATTTAACATAGAGTAATGGTCGAGACTAGACTTCTAGAATTAGCAATTCGGG
The DNA here is from genome assembly GCF_910591565.1 of Cydia splendana. Lineage (NCBI taxonomy): Eukaryota > Metazoa > Arthropoda > Insecta > Lepidoptera > Tortricidae > Cydia > Cydia splendana. The sequence continues at coordinate 8,526,640 of NC_085973.1, read as the reverse complement.
ATAAATCTCCCACATACTTATTTATTACGAATGGTACGATATACTTTATGTATTCGAACGCTCCTCAGCACGGCCATGACGATTGCCACCAAAATTTGCCACTTGACAGCCAACTGATAGCAGCGCCGGCGCTTTTTTAACGCTTGTGAGAACAGATACACGGAGTTCCGTATGCTCAATTCAATTTGACGCCAACGCTCAACGCCAAAATCGAGCAGAGTGCTCGATAAAAAAGCGCTGCGCTTAAAAACCGCCTTCGTGTGAATACATACATGGTTATCCATTTGTGTCATTTAAACGCTTTTTTAACGCGCGTTGAAAAAGCTCCCGTGCGAATGGGGCCTAAAGGTATACGTAAGTATTTTTAATGTAAACTTTATAATGCCAAATTAGTGTCTAGTCTAGAAATTTTAACTAATCAACCTTCTTTGACTAGAGTAGTAATCCGTGGTCCGGCGCGCTATCAATCTAAGCTATCCAATGAGCGTTCGCACTTTGCCGCTCCTCACGACTTTGTATTTACGCCGCCCGATTACGCGTCTAATGCGAAATATTAATTCAACTAACTATATATCCGTGTACCACCTATAACCCCATATGAATATACTCTCATATATACTGCAAGCATTAGCTTAGTGTTAAGTACGTGGCGAGGGCATTGAAATCGGTTCTAGTATAAGGTGGTACTACTAGTGCTCGACAAGTTAATGCCCAATAGATGACACCTTGCTGTCACCTCTATTGACAATGACTAAGTTTCAAGATGACATTTACTGGGACCGCGTCGAGCACCAGTACCACCACCTTACGCTGTATTGAAAATGTGCAACACAACAATATTATAAAAATAAGAAACATAACTTTATGTTAATCAAATCGAAAATTATTTATTTTCATGCAACAAAGGCCAATAGACGAATCTTACAGGCAAACATATGTATGAACAAACAATAATAATCTGAAGAACTGCAAAAATATTTTGGGGATATAGGTATTTAGGTACCTACAACTGCTGTATCAACTGGTCCGGTGCAGGATCCGACAGCTAACAAACATTAGCTATGCCGATAGGCGGTATGGGCTACTTAGGATTAAGTGGAAAACAAGGTTCCTTTCTTGACTTATGGTCAGAAAACTGCCATTAAATTCAGAGCCAAATCACATTGTCAGTCCCCCAGAATCAATATAATTTTATGATGAGGACCTCTCTAGTTTCTACCCAGACCGAGAATCCCCTTGTGTCCCGTTAATGACATTAAATAATTATTTACTATTCGCGTGAGTACGCAATGATGAAGTTATAATAGCGTCCACCTCAATACAAAACGTCGTATCTGCCTTGCTACCCCTGTTTCAAAACACCCTTATTTGAAGATGTTACTGGGCATCGTTTGGTCATAAAGCCTGTCTGTTTGAGTGATTTATGCCCCGGTAGATGGCGCGTGAGGCGGCGCCGTGACGTGATAATTTCAATAAACACGACCCGTTAAACGTATGCGAGTTGTGAGGAGATTATGAGTTGGTACGGCTAAGAAATTATGGGAAAGGATGAGACTTGGTTATTGGAAGTAAATAAATATAATAAGACAATCTTACTACATCCTAGAGCTCAATAAGTGTTATGGGTACCTACTAGACGACGTTTGAAATCATACGGCCGCTTCCAGTAGAGATCAATCGAAGGTCAATGATTGAAGACCGAGCTACCGAATTGAACCCCATCAAAATTGACGATGTCAACTGCATCTGCAACTGCCGCCGCCCTATATGTCAATTTTCTTGATAAAGTGAGTGGCGTTCGCCGCCGCCGCGCGCCGCAGAAGTTGATATCCAAATGTCACCCATACAGGTATGTTCAGCGAAAATAATGATTTCAGAGAAACCACGATAAAAAGATCAGAAACGAATATAGGTACCTAGTCGATTAAACAGTTACTAATTGCTTAGGTCAGATGCACTATTTCTCTGCATATACCTAAGTACCTAACTGTAACCGTTTTCATTGCTCATAACTAGAATTTTTGAGCTTCGCGATCAAAACGTGTGCCTGCAGAGTGCGCACACGCGTCCCATCAATTTTAAAAGAAGAACATCATATCTACACAAGAACTCCATACTCAGTTAAAGCCTTTTATTTAGAAGAGCTGTGTGTGCTTCGACCCGGCGACCTGCGCGTTGCCAATTTGTCACGAGACCTAGAACTTTCTACCGACCTCCAACCAGATGTAATTATACGGGATCAATCAGCTTAAGCAGTCATTTGTGAGTAATTGAACGTATGATTTATTAATTAGAATTGTAGTTTATGAATGCATTAGTTAGTGGAAAATAATTCCCAAACCAGTTCAAAGGAAGTTGAACCCCATGAAGTAGGGTTTGCCTACCATTGTGTAAATATTTTTTTGTATACAAATACAAAAAGCGCAAAATAAAAACACATTTTTGGTTAAAGCCTGCTTATTTTCCGTTATATTTTGATAGGTGTAGGTTATTCATGGGATTAGTTGCCAAGCCTGGGGTCCAGGCTCCCATGAGCTATGGCAAAACGCAAGGAAGATGATGATGAGGTGTGATAATTATGTTATTATTTGTCAATATCGTCATCATCATCATCATCATACCAATCGAAAGAAAGAGAAGAGATCCACTTAACGTCACGGTGAGTAACTAAAGACTCTTAAAAACTGTCTTTAAGGAAGGTGTCCGACCGACGGCAATTCTCCTCGCATGTGTTTACCTTTAGGAATAAAACCCGTCGGCAGAGTAAACAGCGATAAATATATACAGACAATCTATACGCGTAGGTTTCTTTTGCGAGAAAATAGTTGATGATCGCTGCTCACTTTATCGCCACTAGTAAGACAGCTGCCTATGGGAGTAAGCTGTTCAATCAACACTATACTCATATACAATTCATTGAAAACACAACCAGCCCACTTCCGGCAGAAGAAAGCTAACATATCTATTAGAAGACAAAGGCGATCGCCGGCCCACGAATGAGTTAATCACCGACTAATTAATTCAGGGAAGTTGATACCTTTGCTAACAGATCAGTTGCCTCTTACGAACCAGTACTCATGGTATAATAATATACTCCGCCTGGTACTCCATTCCCGTCTTTTCTAGGTCACCTAACTGACACGGGCCTACGTCATCATGCGACAGCGCTATATGATAATATGCGATAGCGCTATATATACCGGCCAATACCTGTCATATTTCATAATTCATATTTATTTATTTCGTAAATGCACGGATACATTACACGTCAAAACATATCATACAACACTTATAACACTTTAAACTCCCGCGTTTTGTACACATAATTAATGTCATTAACGGGTCTAACGCAATTTTTAATTATATTCATAGTCTAATAAAACATGGTCTTCTATTCCCAGAGTGACACAGGCCTACGTCACAATAACATGGCCGCTATATATAGCGCTATCGCATATTATCATATAGCGCTGTCGCATGATGACGTAGGCTTGTGTCAGTTAGGTGACCTAGAAAAGACGGGAGTGGAGTACCAGGCGGAGTATATTATTATACCATGATTATATTACCTTTTTTTTCCGACGTTTCAGTCAGGTTGCACTAGCTATGGTCACGGAAGACTGACGTCCCAGGAAAATGTCAATGGAGATATTGATAAACAACACCAAACTACCCGATATTAGTTTATAGAAATGTTCAGGGCAGACAGAAAAATTATCGCGTATGTTACCTGTCATTTTTATGTTGGAAAAATCAAAAGAAAGAACGAAAGAAAGGTGACGAAGCCTACTGATTTGTTTTTGTGTTCACTTGACGAAACCTGATGCAAAAAAAAACTACCTATATCATATAGGCTGCATTGTAGCATATTGAGCCCTTATAGCCCCATTTAGACGGTTCAAGAACTTGCATGGAATTTACGTTAGATTGCGGCATTTGGTCAATCGACAAAATTCATTGTACTCTGTAGTTAGCCATGTATCGAATATTTATTGCATGCAATTTCTTGAACAATCTAAATGGGGCTTAACTCCAGAGGTGGCACAAGCGCAGTGCCATCCTATTTCTGGTATACTAGACTTTTTTCGAACCGAGCGCTTTGCTTGTCCACAAAACACAGATCCCATGTCGCCCTGTCCCGCGTTCGAATCCCGATAAGGATATTTACCTACTTGTTTCTACAATATGTACAATAATTCAGTCTTTCTGAGCTCACTGTAGGATTAGGTTTATTTGAGTAAAATTGTTTTTTTAACAGTGCCTGAGACGAATGCTCGCTAAGCGACGGGAAGATATGCGTGGGCGCACGCGAATGTGCGTTATTGTGCTGCACGTCGGCGTACTCGCTCCTCGGAGTCATATTTGTATAATGATTGGGCTGGCCAACGCCAACGCCGAACATTGTAAAGGTAAGTTATGATTTGGCAGGAATGAAGCCTCATGAGCCTAATGAAATGAACGTATGACGTATTGACGTTGTTGTCGGGGCTTTAAAGGATGACTCACATTAGGCCGGGTCCGGACCGGAGCTTCCGACGCTGCGTTTTCTGTGGAAAGCATAATCACCGGTCATCTGCCATAGAAAAATAAGCGCCAGAAGCTCCAGCCTGGACCCGGCCGGGTCTAACATGAGTCATCCTTAAATGTGACGTTCGGATGTATGTATGTATGTATGTAAACACTTTATTGTACATAAGAAAGGTTAAATTACAATGGGACAAAAAATATATATAATGTACAAAGGCGAACTCAACTGATGTCAACTGCAAACGCGTTAAGGGGCCCACTGATTAAACAAACAAACAAACAAAATTTACTTTATTCATGTAGGCCTAGCAACAAGCTCTTATGAATCGTAATTAATCTTAATCTAATTATCAGAGCAATTTATTGATGTTAGTATTATGCCATAATAAAATTGGATTATTATACATATCAAATTTAACACTAAAAATTTCACAAAAGGATCGTCAAACATTAAAAAGATTGTATAAAAAAATACTAGTCTAGAATTTCTAGAATAAAATCTAAATGTCAAAAAAAAGCATAAGTAACAAAAGAAGTAGATAGTATTACATCGGAATATCCATTTCCTCATCAATAATCAAATATACCTAATAAATAAATAATCATTTCGAATAACAATTAATCCCACGTTGTAATATCATTCATGTAGTCTTGTGTGGTATAATAAGCTTTAGAAATAAGTTTACGCTTTACATAATTCTTAAATTTATTAATAGATAATTCAGTAATATGGTTTGGAAGTTTATTATAAAATCTTACACAATTACCCATGAATGATTTTTTAATTTTATGGAGCCGAGTGAAGGGCACTGCGAGCTTATGTTTATTTCTAGTATTAATATTATGAATTTCACAATTTTTCCTAAAATTTACAATATTTTTATGTACATACAGAATATTCTCATAAATGTATTGACAGTGCACTGTCATTATGTCAATTTCCTTAAATTTATCTCTAAGTGAGTCTCTATGGTTCATTTTGTATATTGCTCGAATAGCCCTCTTCTGCAGAACAAAAATGGTATTTATCTCTGAAGCACCGCCCCACAGTAAAATACCATATGCCATAATGCTATGGAAGTAACTAAAATATACTAATCGAGCTGTTTTCACATCAGTTAACTGACGGATTTTGCTCACTGCAAAAGCTGCAGAGCTCAGTCTATTCGAAAGAGTAGCAATATGGGGACCCCACTGGAGTTTAGAATCTAAAGTTATTCCAAGAAAAACTGTACTATCAACTAATTCCAATTCCTCATCCTTCACAATGACACTTGTTTGTACATGCCTTACGTTACTACTAGTGACAAACTTAATACATTTGGTCTTTTTCTCATTTAACAGTAAATTATTAACATTGAACCAATTTACTACTTTTGAAATAGCATTGTTTACATCATTGTAAGCTTGTTGCTGACGTTTGACTTTGAAAATAAGTGAGGTGTCGTCTGCAAACAATACTATATCATGGTGGGTCTTAACAAGGAATGGCAAGTCATTTATGTAGATAAGGAACAGGAAAGGCCCCAATATTGACCCCTGTGGTACACCCATAGAGACCAATGACCCAGGTGATCGCTGTCCACTCACATCGACCCTTTGTATTCTACCATTTAAGTAGGACTTAAGTAAATTCAGTGCCGATCCTCTAACTCCGTAATAATGAAGTTTCCTGATTAATGTTTCATGACAAACACAGTCGAAGGCCTTAGATAAATCACAGAAGACACCTAAAGCATCTCGTGACTCCTCCCAGGCATCGAAAATATGCTTAATTAGCTCAACACCAGCATCGGTTGTTGAGCGACCCCGTGTAAAACCAAACTGCTTATTATGCATCAAATTATTAACGTTAAAATGTCGTATTAATTGAGAAAGAACTAATTTTTCAAAAATCTTGCTAAATGTTGGTAGCACAGATATCGGTCTAAAGTTAGTGGGGTCAGAGCTGCTACCAGATTTAAATAAAGGAATTACTTTACTATGTTTCATTAGATCAGGAAACTCGCCGCAATCAACACTGTTGTTAAATATAACTACCAAGTCAGGCGCTACAATTTCTACTAAGGATTTGACAGCATGGACAGAGACTCCCCAGAGGTCATTAGTTTTTTGACATTAATTGATTTAAACGCCTTTATTACATCTGAGGTACAAACATGTTCAAAATGAAGGTCTCCACAACACTCTGGAGCGTTATGTTTTAATAATGTAACAGCAGATGAGGTTGATGAATTTAAATCCTTAGTTGTGGATACTGGTACCTCGTTGAAAAATTTTTCAAATTCTGTAGCTACTTCTAAATTGGAATCTATAATTTTGTTATCAATGTTTAGTTTAAGTTCTTTAATTGTATGTTTCGAGCGACCAGTCTCCACATTTATAACTTTCCAGGTTGCTTTAACAATGTCGGAACTACTTTTTATTTTCTGACTTAGATAATTTCGCTTAGCTATATGACAATCTACTTTAAACTTCTTCGAATACTCCTTCACATGTTCTTTAAATTCATCACTCTGATTAAACCGCCGTTCCTCATATAAGGCATACAGTTCACGTCTTCTTTGATGTAAGTCCGCAGTAGCCCACTCACTAAAAACTGATGCACCACTAACTACGACCGATTTTGAGGTGAATATCGCATTATAATGATCCATAAAAGTGTGAAAGAATGAATTATACATACTATTAGGACTCATATCGGAAGACAAAAAGGGTAGCGCCTGAACTAAACTTAGCTTCATTCTTTCCACGCGGTCCGAGGTTACTGGTACAAAAGTTATTTGTTTTCTCATGGTATTTTTCCTTAATGCCTCAAATACCATTAATTGACCTAAGTGGTCTGATTCTAAATTGCTGATAACTTTTTTAGCAATAGGAAAAATATCTGTGAAAATATTATCTATACAGGTTGCACTAGTAGCAGTCACTCTAGTGGGCTCCATAAACATGTGGTTGAGATTACAACATTTAAAAAGATTCAATAATCTACAAGACATTGTTGAATTTTCCATAATATTTACATTAAAGTCGCCGCATATAAGCAATTTCTTACTAGAAGATGATATTTTAAGTAGGGCAGATTCCATTATGTTTTCAAATAATTCAAAATTACTTAATGGCGGCCTATACACACAGACAACAATAAATTGCTCTAATTCTACTGCACTTAGTTCTATAGTCCGTTCAACAGACATGGATACAATGTCCTTACGTTCCTTAAATTTTAACTGACTATTTAATATAATTAATGACCCACCATGTATGGAACTAAGTCTGGTGAACGAACTTCCCGCCTGGTGATTATTAAATTGGGGCATTAATTCATTATTATTTAACCAATGTTCAGTAAGACATAAAATATCAATATTAAAATCATTCAAAAAAAGTTCTATCTGTAAATTTTTTCCTCTAATACATTGAATATTTTGATGCACCAGGTGGATATACTTTCCATGTTTGCAGTATTTTTCATTATATTTATTTAAAACTAAATTGCCAGAGACAGAATCTTTTGTCTTAACACCTAGTTTAAATCTATTAAATCATTGGTTATGACTGGAACCAATTCCATGTTCATACTGGGCTGCTCAATAGGAGCAGAAACTACTAAGTTGTTTGGAACTGTCAAAATTTTGTTCTAACTGACAGGCCGATACCGTCCGGCGGACTGTTAATCAGTGCGCCCCTTTACTGTAGCGGTGTCGTTGTTGCCACCGTTGTAACTGTCATTTCCTTTTTAAAATGAGTGATGGAATGAATTTCGTAATCGCGGCAGTAATGCGGTAGCGAACGTTACTCATTTTATCATGGTAATTGACAGATACAGCGTCGACAACAACGACGCCGCATCAGTAAGGGTAACATTCCATTTCTGACCGCAGCTGCACTACTAGTATGAACGCGTCGGTGTTATTGTCAATTTTGATAGTAAAATGAATGGTATGGCTGCTGTCGTTGGAAATGGACTGTCACCTTAATGCGTCTACAGTTGACATTCAAACGTCACTTTTAAAGCTCCCTGCTGATCTGACATCGGTTGACTGACTCATTGACATATACGTATTTTGAAATATGACATATTAAATACGCAATCACAAACTTTTGGTTGGCTGGTTTTTCTTGCAACGCAGGCTTCGTCAGGGTGGCAACTGCCACAAATGCAACTCAGCAACTTATCCGGCCGAAACAAACCATTGATGTTATCCCCAATGGTCTTGGTATTGTATTAATTATAATTTAAGTTAAATAAAAAAATCGTCACGAATCGTATCTGGCTCAAATGTCCCCATCACACGGGCAGCATTACCGCGCTGAATGGTCAATGAGATCTGTTAGACCAAGTACGATTGGGGCCGAGGCTCGAACCTCCTGTTCCTACCTCCGCCAACCTAAATGCCTGACAAAGGTATGTTTTAGCAATATGTTCTCAATGTGTCGCTGCACTACTACATCGTATCGTCGGTGCAGCCAGACAGTATGTCTTCCAGCGACTAATTACTACGTACGGATGGGCGACTAGTCGCATTACTTACTTGGAGCGCTTAGTGGGTGCTTTCAATCTGTAACCGGTTTTTAATATGCTCTTGCAGCACTTTATTTATTTTTATATTTAATTTAAGGTTTATCATTATTTACCGTATATTTCCTCTAAGTATGTACTTATTTACTGATAAAACGTAACGCTTGATTTATAGTTATGAAAAACTATAAACAGCATACTCGTATTATAAGCATAGCATACAGCATTCTAGATAAAGTTATATTATACTTAAAAATTAGAATAAAGAAGCAGTAAGCACTTTAGCCCATAGCATCAACGTCATCATTTATCATCAAATGACCACCATCAAAACTGACAAAAATATTCCAAATGATTTCAAAACAATAAAAAAACAAAAGGCTGTTATGATGAAATAACAGTTTAACATTAAAAAAATAATTTAATAAACTATATTTCAGACTCATCTGACATTTTTCTATCATTACCAAATGACACCCACGCATCCATTGTATTCTGCTATTACATTGACCATATTATCTAACACTTATACTGTAACCAAAACGGCAAAGTTTTTAGACCTTAATATAAGGCAGTTAAAGCTCATAATTAGATTTTTGTAAGTTAACTGGCTGCAGAATTACATTGGTTTTAAATTCATTGACGCTTTCGGCAACTTCTTGTGGAGTTGTGAAGGTTCAGAGTAAATTTGCAAATTTCGTTCGTGTGACTCATAGTGTGGGCCGAACCAAGTGACTTATAGAATATTGTTGTAATAAGGAAATTTATCACTTCATGCTGTAATTGAATAGCCATACCGTTTCTATGATATGCAACCACAAAACAATATAAATCCATTCAAATATAAATCTTATATGATTGTAGTACCGCCTAAATTTAAACTGATTCTCTTAAATGATGCAGATACGTCGATGTTATGAATGATAAGACAAAGAGTCGTAATTCAAAATTAAAATCTGTATGGCAGTTTAAAGTCGTACTAAATTATGCTAAAACATGGCAAACAAGCTTATCTAACGTAAGAGCTCGCTAAAAAGCTGCAGTCCCATCTCTGTGTAGACGCGCAACGAAAAGTGCTTACCTACAATTTTAAAATTTTGTTTTACTCGTAATATTACTTAACATCGTAATTGTTACACATTGCTTTAGTTTATGAATGAAAACCCTCGTTAAGATGACATTCCAATGGCAACTGCAGCAGCTGCACTACTGTTGCGATATTACTGCTACGGTGTTGAAGCCGCCGCTGTATCTGTCAATTTCCTTTATAGAATAAGTGACGTTCAAACCGTCACATGTTTTTTCTGACAGATACAGTGCCTAAGTCAATGCCGCAAGCAGTAATGTCGCAACAGTAATGTAGCTGCAGTAGCCATCTGAACGTCACCTTCACTGCCGCGAGGGCTATGTTAGTGACTGCGGGTGCCTACTGCCTAAACTGTCTATGATTCTCGCAATCGCATCGTACGAGTGTGTGTGCTTCTGATTACAACAACTATGCCTAGTTGGTGGCCCCAGAAGTTGATCTAATTATTCATATAGGAGTTTATTTCCCATCATTTTCCTGCACGAATTTACCCTCCCTTCGTCAGTCGGGCGAACCCGAAAACCTCCGTTAGTGTCGCGATGACCATCGCCCCGCGGTCACCGCGGCCTGGGAACCGCGAGATAACGCAGAGCACGTACTGATTACCGCAATTAGGCACAATCTGTGGGCTCAATGGTTGATCTAACTAGTTTACATGGGAGGGCAAGTTGGTCTAGCAGTACGTCTGAATTGTCTGTTAATTGTGCTATTCCGCTATTTGTTTGTTCATTAGGGCCCAGCCCCATTGATCTGTATCTGTAATCTTGAGAATAAATGTAAGAAGTTGTGAAAAATGTATCATGTTTATTGTTTGTTATTTTAGTTGACAATTGTACCTTAACCGCTAAAGCCACAGTGGCACAAATTGGGAGACAGTAATACTTATACATATAGTACAAAAGTATTGTCTGATAATAAATGGTATGGTGTTTATTTTTTCATGAAAAGTTGGGCGTAAGTTAAATTTTCCTATTCCTAACTTTTTACGGACATTAGGAACATAAAATAAATTAAATTAATATAGTTGAACTCAAATATTAAGGGAAAAATGCACCCACGCCGCAAACATCCTCAGTATTGTAATGGCTGTGAATTTTGTGATTTTCTGTAAGGTTTAGTTAGTATCTCCAGATATGAGCTAGCTAGATGACATATCGCGGTTCCTTGTCATGGTTAAATGGTAATGATTTTTTAAATTAAAGCTCAATTAAAGAATTTAGCTCCAAAGTCCGATACATTTTTCGTATTTCCGCATGACCCTGAACTGTTCTTTAACAGGTTAACCTTAGTTTATTTTTGTCGCTACATTCATTACATGCGGCGACACGAGTGACGCTCGCGCAGATCCGGCGACAAGGCAGACGTGCGCGCAGATACCATCGCTTCTCATGCCCTGGCCACGGGGCAGATGCGGTCAGATGCGCAGTTTCGGAAGTACCACGAGCAACCAGACATGGAGTCTAACCAATTTTTACTGCGATATGTCTTGTTTTTGTGTACAAATTGTCGCTAATTGCAGAGAGGAAATACAAAGAGCGCATATAGTGTAAGTAAATAGGTAGTTTAATATACGTAGTAAGTACCTATAGTTTAGACTGATACCATCGCTTCTCATGCCCTGGCCACGGGGCAGATGCGGTCAGATGCGCAATTTCGGAAGTACCACGAGCAACCAGACATGGTGCCTAACCAATTTTTACTGCGATATGTCTTGTTATTGTGTACTAATTGTCGCTAATTGCAGAGAGGAAATACAAAGAGCGCATACAGTGTAAGTAAATAGGTAGTTTAATATACGTAGTAAGTACCTATAGTGTAGACTGATACCATCATTTCTCATGCCCTGGCCTCGGGGCAGATGCGGTCAGAACACGCTGACTGTGCGCACTTTCGGAAGTACCACGAGATGCCAGGAATGAAAACCAATTTTTAGTGCGAGCAAGCAATTTATCACCGTACCTATTGAACTCAGACTACCGCTATTGGTCATGTACGTATATGTAGTTTCTACATTGACTTACAATGGTTTGCTGGTATTATTGGTTTTCAGTGGTTGATACAAAAATACATCGTCTCTTACCTTACTTTTTTTACCTAAAAAAATATCGTAAAAAACTATCATTAAGGTTTCGACAGATACGATCACGGTTGCTGCACTTGACTGGTAATTCCGTTACATGGAAGTAAGTATTAAACTGTTAAAAGATACAACTCCAGGTTAACTGTGTAAGTATAAAGCGTTTCGATAGACAAATAGAGTCGTTTAGCTTAATATTGACCCTGAATAGTAATCGGGGAAAGGTCGCAGGTTCGATGCTCAGGCATTTGTCTCCGTGCTGGCTAGGATTCATTCTCACGGTGCTTGTAAGGACTGTGTAGGTCGTGTACGTTAAATTGCAGCTTTCGGTCATCTGACGACTTTCTGAAACCAAACAAAAATAATAGGTATTTATTTTATCTAATACTACCATTGACAAAGATGCACATTAAAATTAATTCTAAAAAGTTGATCTAGCCAACCATATTAGTTTTCAATGTCTAAAAAAGTGCGTGAAATTCAAAGTTGTAGACGCGGAAGCTCTTACCAGACTAGTTGGCTAAAATTAACGTTACTTTAACTTCTAGATGGGACAGTAAGGGTCGGTTGCACCAAACTGTTCGTATCGTTAAAGAGTTCTCTAAATTTTTATGTATGGAAAGTTTCATAGTAAAGCGTCGGGGCGCGCCGGCTGACGTTGATCAGTCTGTCAAATGTGGTTGGTGCAACTGGCCCTAAGTGTTGCCAGGATACCTTTAAAAAAATGTATGCTTTATTGTGATTTGCCTTAAATTCATCATAATTAAATTTAATATCCTATGATAATTTGATTGCTATGCGTTTTATTTAAAAAATCTTGAACCAATAACCCAATCCATGGGACCCTTACAACGACCGCTCGTGAGCTGTCACTATTTAATTTTATTGTCAATCATCATACTTCTAGGTGTGAGTACGAACGGGCCGGGCAGGGGCCGAAAGCGAGCGGAGTAAAGTAGTAGAAAGCGTAGGCAGCCGCAGACATATCAAAATTTGCTTCCGAACACAGTTAATTGTAGGAGCAGTAGAACACACATAAGGAGGCAAACTCTCACTTAGACTTAAAGGTCTTCTTTTTCCTCGCGTTGTCCCGGCATTGTGCCACTGCCCATGGGAGCCTGGGGTTCGCTTGACAACTAATCCCAAGGATTGACGTAGGAAATAGTTTTTACAAAACCGACTGCCATCTAACCTTCCAACCCAGAGGGGAAACTAGGCCTTATTTCCTCACGATGTTTTCCTTCACCGAAAAGCGACTGGTAATCAAATAATTCTTCGTACAAATTCCGAAAAACTCATTGATCCTGGCGGGTTTGAACCTGCGACCTCCGGATTGCAAGTCGCACGCTCTTACCGCTAGGCCACCAGCGCCGACTTAGACTTAAAGGTACCTACTACTAAGTAGTATTGAGAATGAGTCCTCATCCCAGGTCAGCTGCTCAGCTGTCACGCTCGTGTCAGGCACAAAGTGCACAATATCATTAACTCGTTGCGGCGGTGACAGACAGACAATCAACTTTCACGTAGCAACCCACATCTAACTGCACGTGACAATACTATCAGCTTCCATGGCCCCGAGGGATGAGAGAGTAGCGAGAAGTTTCCAAATACTAAAATTACTACTACTTGTTTTACGGGGATGTAATTTGTTGTAAAAATAGTCATTTAAATAGATCAAATGAATAATACGCTTAATACGTTAAAAACGCTTTTTAAAAATCAGTAACTATTATTTATATATGTAAGCAAAATAATGTAAATAATCGTATATGATACATAATTGTTACATATTTGTCGTGACTTATTTTTCAAATGTGTTTTTCAATAAAAAGACACGTCAAGATTATTTACCTTTTTTATAATGCTAAAAAAACGAACTATAGTCACGATAAACATTGAACAGAATTAATTATATTTAGAGTAACCTGCTTTATAAAAGGATTTATTATGTAAATATTAAAAAAAATCATATAATATCAACATTTAATTCATTAAATTAAATAGTAAAAATACCTAATAACTCCCGAGAATGCACATTCGACAATGAGTATTTTCAGATAAGGGTCCAGGATTTAAATTGTTTCTTTACTTGTCAACACATCACTGTTGACTTGAATTTGGCTACAGTCAGTCTAAACTAACTTTGCACCGACTTGAATAGAACAAAATGAGGGAGTGTATTTATAAACGTCATATTTTCATAGATATTCGGCATGCGAAGTTAGATTGGTCCGACTTAAAGCGGTACACGTAAGTTTCGGCATCTGATTAAATAGTGCTTATAATAAGGCGGCTTATTTACCATCATCTTGGTATAAAAAAATAGGTTATAAAAAATATTAGCTGTCCGCTCCGAGCTTATGCCTCGCTCTAGTCGCACCGGCGTTTTACGTGCTTTGTTCCTAGGCTGTGACAAGCTGGCTGAGAATAATACCGATTTATGGTTTAACATTAATTTAATGTAATTGAAGCTGCTTATTGTCTTGGTGGTTTGAACTTTTTCTCGTTTTACGGGGAACGTAAGTTAAGTTGGTAATCTTTAGCGAGATGCGATTGAATTTTTAATAGTAACTTTTTAAATAGTACCTAGCGAACGGCATTTTAATTTAAAAATATGTATACCCGTTTGTAAATATGTAGGTATATTGTTTTAAATAGCGTAAACCCGTATTAGAAAAATTTTAGACCAATAGACATCGGTTACACGCTAATTCTGGCGTCAGTTCAGTCCATCAGTCCATTCGAGTTTTGACTGAGGCCAGAATGATGGAAAATGGACACGGTTACACGATCAGTCCAGACTGACAACAGACTGATAAAATTACGACACAGTCGCCGTTTGGACACAGAACGCAACACAGTCATTTAGTCTTGTCTAATATGGTGACTGACGCGAGAATGACACGAACAGGTTACACCAAAGAGTAAAGTAAGTAATATAGGTAAAGAGAGCCCTCTTGAAGCATTTTATGGAAACTCATTTGAAAGCGCCATCTCTGATTCTCCCCCGAAACTAAGTATGTATGTGTGCGTGTACAACTACATATGCATCCATATGTGTACTTTTGTCCCACATAATATTAGGTCTACTTGGTCGGTTTACAAGTCCATTTTTTGATTGGTTTCTTGTAACATATAACTGTAATTGTTTACAAGAAGTCAAACAAAAAATGTACTTGCCGCCCAAGTAGACCTAACATTGTATCCCTATGGGTCGAAGCGTATCCGCAAGGGCCCCCGAAAACAATAAGATAAGATAATAAGATAAGATAAGACGTAACATTATGTGGAAAACGTTAATGTTATCAATAATGGAATAGAAAAAAAAACAGAATATTAAAGTAAATATGTTTATTGCTTTCATTTTGTTGATAGCGTAAGTAATACAATAAGTGTAGGAAAAATAGTAACAGAGACAATAGAATAAGTGTACTCGTAAAGAAGCAAACTTGTTGTTTACCTCTCGTGCTTATATCGAGGTCAAAACATGCGAAATATTCCAAAATTACTAGTGTATAGAGAGATTTAAAAAGTGGAATCTTGAGCGTTGCAGAGTCACGAGAAGCGAGCAAACTTTGCTGCCGAGAGTAATACATGTTTTACACCACATTATCGCTAGGAAAGTACAATTTTTGGTAAATAATAGAAAAGAAAGCGTGTGGTGAAAAAGCATTCACACACAAGAAAATACATGTTAATAAGAAAATTTACTACGAATACCTAATAGAGCCTAAAAATATGCGTTATACCAGTGCCAACTCAATTTATTTATTTATTTTTGTAATGTTTATGTTTGTTGTAATATGATTGTGCTGCACGTTTAGTTTCGTCTTCGTCATCATTATAATTTATTTTACCACATAATATGCGATTAACTGATCTGCACCAACTGTACAGTTGTATTTATTGTAGTGTTTGTGAAATACACCCAGTTTATCTTTATGTATAAAACATTTAAAAGGATAATCAGTTCGCATTTTTGGAATGGAGCGAGTTATAATTGTTTAATAAAAGCGCTTTAAAGGCGGCTTCAAACGCCGTAGTATTAGGTGCGTTGTTTCTTGCCCCATAGCTGCGAATGTTCCCGAAAAAGATTTCTAAGGGATCCTGATTTAAGTGTCGGGTTAATAAAATGTCAAAACCGAACTTTTCCGACAAAACTGTCCATATTCTTTCTACACCTTCTATAGTTTTAATAAAATTAATAACAGATGGGACGGTCTGTTCGAATTTTCGCATTTTATTCCCACTCATTTCTTGTTTTTTTTTTATAAATGTTACTGTCTTTAAAATTGTTTTACAGCCTTGCCATAGTTTATGATGTGGCGAATTCCGCTTCACGCATCCTATGTATTTTTTCCGTTAGGAATGCTTATGGTATTTCCATTCAAGTTGTCGAATAGGTCGTCGAGCATCAAAGTAATGTCAATTAACTGACGACAATCCTGAGGCAGATCGCCACTGGCCGATAGGTGTTCAGCGGCTACACTACATGCAGCTACGCTATGGCTAAATAATTGGGTCGCTAATATGACTCGCATTTTTTGATTTTTTTGTCGATTAACATGCTCTTCGGTCAACTTGTCCACTAGCCGTAGTTCTCTATATGTTCGGTCGGAGGCATATAACATTTCATAATATTGCCACATCACTATTTTCTCTTGCCCGTTTGTGACGTAGCGCATGTCCTTGGAAAGTAAATTATTCCTGAGTCCCTTCATTAAATGGGGAGTGTCATAAATATGGATAATGTTTTTGCCATTTATTTTAAAATGTTCATATGGTGACTCCTTCTGTACCTAGCTGTTTATTTTCTTTTTTTGTGTCATTTACTAGTTCCCTGATGGCTCCAACATTTACTTGGCTCTGATCACAAACAGTGTTCACGATTATGAGACCGGATTTTTGTGCGTGTTTGATAACATCCACAATATTTTTTTTTAATTCCTTTTTCTGCAAACCTGTCGTAAAATAGTAGGCAATCGGTTGCTTAAAATTATGTTTGATTCCTTTTACCATAAATACTAAGGCGTGGTCCGCAAACGCCTTGTGACGGTTGCAAGCAAAGACTTCCATTCTATCCTTTTGCGCATTATAAGAAACCTGCGGTTTTAATGACATCTCGTCGAACATGAGGCTGCATAATCTGTCAGATAGGTTTTGCTTCGCAACAGTTTCCTTATTTTTTTTGAAAATTATAGGGTTTATCCCCGGTCTAAGTTTTATCTGGCCCAGTAAGAGCTTCATAGCTTTTGTAGATGGCAACGTAAAATATTTATGAAGTAATGCATAGCATTTCGGACTCTTTTTGTATACGGATAATGATAGCACCTTTTCTTCAACAGTGAAGCGTCGTCCTTTTGGTGTATTTTTCGCTTGCTGCTGCATCTGCATAAATAGTCGCGCTGGTTTTGTCATGTTATTTACAATATCCTGGAATGCAGGATTGGTTGTGAGGTCTTCGGCATTTGCCAGCCTCGCTGCAAATGACTTAGATTTTTTCTGTAACCTTAATATCTCCGTACGTAGCCGCTTGATTTTTGTACGCAGTGAGATTGATTCTTCTAAGCTGCTGCTAGATGATTTTGTTTTCAGCCCATCTGAAAAACAAAACTGAATGTGTGAATTTGGAAGCATGGTTAAAATAACAAACCGCACTGTTACAATAGAGACTATTACTGCCATGTTCTGCCGCCAAAGAGCAGCATTAATTTGTTTAGTAAACCATAGAGCAGTGGTTCCTAACCTTTTCAGTTCGGTCACCCCTATGACTAACTAGGGAACCTGATATTAGGTCAGCTTATTACCCCCGCAAAATAACAGGTTTACCCCCACGGGGGTAAATACCCCCAGGTTAGGAACCACTGCCATAGAGTAACTTATACATACTAGGCCTTAAACAGTTTTTTGACAAGTTTTCACTCTGACATTGATGCACCAAGGTGGTTTGCTTACAGGTGGCCTACCGCGAAACGTGAAAATCGGGATTTCTTTATCTGCCTCTCCATCGATCGAATTAGCAAGAGTGATAGAGAGGCAAAAACCGAACTTTCGATTGTCGTGTTTCGCGGTAGGCCATGTGATTGACGTAGTTTGTTTACTGTATGTGCTAGTGGTGCCACCTACGCAGAGTTTTGCCTAATATTCCCTATTGTACTATTTATATGTTTATTGTATGTTTATTGTGTTTATTAAAAATCAGTTTAAGATTGAAGAGGTAATGAGGGTATGGTCTTGGGTCGTCCCATTCGTTTTTCATCAAGTTATTAAATTAGTCCTATTCTGCTTTCGTCACCCAATCTACATTCGTCACAATCGTCGGTGGCTTTCAATGTAGAATGAGTGCCAAAGCAGAATAGGGCTAATTTAAGAACTTGACGAAAAACGAATGGGACGACCCAAGACGATACCCTCATTACCTCTTCTAAGGTAAGTACCCCTATTAACGAGGGGGTTAAGCAACTTTTACAAAGACAGCCAAAAATGAAACATAAGCTGGCTCTGTATGAACAAAGACATATTTTTTTATGATAATTTGTATATCGAAATTTATATTTCATTCGTTTTTGGACTTGTTTTGGCCAGTTATATAGAAAAAAATAATTATTAAACTTTAAACGTCGAAATCGCCTATTACCGTGGTAATTGATCATTGATACCCAAATACCGCGGATAAGGGTTCCTTTCTACGAGGGTAGATAAACCCATCGCATGTTTAGTTCCTTCTTTATATACCTACTTATATTCATTTGACAATAGTAGTTAAATAAATAGTAGGGGTTATATTTAATCAGTCCAATCATAAGATTCAATTAATATTTTTTTAGGTAAGTCTATAAGGAAAAATAAGAGGATTTTTATTAGTAAAATATAATTATTATGAAAGTGAATTCCTTTGAGTCTACTTACACCTACTAACTACACTTAGATAATAATATATATGTGGTCGTATCAATAATACATGCTGTATACAAGTATCTACATAAAACAACATAAAATAAATAAATATAAGGGGACATCTTACACAGATCGACATAGCCCCAAACTATGCAAAGCTTCTACAATGGATACTAGGCGACGATATACATACGTATATAGATAAATACAAATTTATAAAATAAAAATAATAATTCAAACTATATACGTTCCACTGCTGGGCATACATTATATATTATATACCTACATAGAAAACACCCATGACAGGAACAAATATCTGTGTTCATCACACAAATAAATGCCCATCAACATCAAATTGATCCAGTGATACAAAATATGTGAAATCAAATATTAAAATAAATTAATATTGGATGTAGTGCATCTTTTATTAATAAGTAATAACACATAATCCAAACATAATTTTAAATTAATTAAAAACTTAACTTGAATATAAATATAAACTAAATATGTATAAAATAAACAACCTACTGAATCCCGTCCCGGGCTGCCCCCGACGCTCGCTGCGTTGCCGCGTTGGATTGCGATTGTATGTTGGTGTATTATATGTTGTAATTAAAATAATACAATAGGTTTTATAATAATTATATTATGAACCTATTTATTTCCGACCAAAGTTGTAGGTGGGTCGGTATTGGGTTCCCATACATCTTATTACCGAGTGATGTCTTTTGTAACCATCGCTAAACGGTTTAATTCACATTATTGTAAAACTAATTTACGACTGATAAAAATAAATAAAGATCGCGTATATTTTGAACACAATCAAAATGGAAGATACTAAATATTACGAAACATTGTATAAAACAGACTTGACAGCCATGCTTTTGTTTTTATATCAATATTTAAACAAGATTCTCATATAATGGTTTCTAGGGAAACCTCCAGTTAAGTGCTTAAAACTGTAGTTAAAATTAAGAGTTCTTGAATAGATTTCATACCACGTTAATAGCTCTTTAGCTTTATAGACGGTTAAATATTTCAATAACATCAAGAGTTAAGGAAATATGTATTTACATAAGAATATATAACCCTTCGAACTTAAAATACCGTTTCCGCTATTACCGAGGTATACCTCGAAATTAGGAACCACACCAAAAAATGGAACCCAACACCGAGGTTTTTAATTTCCTGTTTTTTACTATTGGCCAGCAAATATTTACAAATTGAGGATTTGGGAACCATACATATCATCATTAAGAATTGATATATAGTCTTAGTCTATCTATAATATTCACCATTACTATGAAAATCACTAAATAAAATACGCGTTTGCTTACTTGAGGTGTTGCGCGTTAGTATGGAGCATATAATCCTGCGCCCCCGATGAGTTAGTTTACGGTTTTCGGATTGTTTACTTTGTGTTTCTTTAATAGTGCTATACTTATTCGACAGTCAATAGAGAAGGCTTTATTTGTGTGTACTTCAATTTTAAAAAAGTCAATACGTTTTCTTATAAAACGCCTTTTTGTACATACCGCGGTAATCAATGCCGATTTTAATGGGCTCGTTAATAGGGGTACTTACCTTATCTTAAACTGATTTTTATGAAATTTGGTACCAATAAAGATAGTTTTCTGAGTAGGTACCGAGGAAGGACAAAGGATAGCTTTTATTTCAGATAAAAAAGGAAGCTCCGTGGAAGTATGTGCGGGTAATCTATGTATAATAAGCATATAGTCTGTTCGAGATCCTGAAAACGGTGAAAAATAGAGATACTACTCCTAAAAATACTTGTGATACCTCATTAGTTTCGGCATGATGCCTAGAAAAGTGTATTCGAAGAGTGTATTGGTCAAAAATCACGTTTGTCGTATGGGAGCCCCATTTAAATCTTTATTTTATTCTGTTTTTAGTATTTGTTGTTATAACTTATATACTAATTTGTTGTGTTCAACTGTCTAGCTATCACGGTTCGTGAGATACAGCCTGGTGACAGACAGACGGACGGACGGACGGACGGACAGTGAAGTCTTAGTAATAGGGTCCCGTTTTACCCTTTGGGTACGGAACCCTAAAAAGGGGAGATTAAATAGTTATTTTTTATTTCCCCAATATCACAATAAGTATCTGGGGGCACGGCAGTGCCCCCGCCGAGTCGAGCAAAACAAAGACGCACGGCCGTACCATCCTTTTCCCGAAGCGATTTTGTGCTGGCTAAAGCTAGAACTCTGAATTTTCAGTGACATATAGGACTTAACATGCTTTACATATATTCTCAAAAACATTCAATTTGAACTTGTAGTTTAAGAATTATTGTACGTCAATGTTCTACTAATATCTACTATTTTCCCTCTTTTTTTGTATATTACTTTTGATATTTTTTGTGTGCATTACACGCTTCGAATACATTTTTCTAGGCATCATGACGAATGAGATATCACACGTATTTTTAGGAGTAGTATCTCTATTTTTCACTGTTTTCAAGATCTCGAACAGACTAAAAAGGTGAACAAAAAGTAAGCTACTCATTTATCATGATAATGTTATGTATAAATGTAAATATACCTTGACCGCCCAAAGCACCGGAGCCCATTTAGATTTGCTTATCACGCTGTAATTATGCTCCATGATTACACCGGCGCGAGCTTGAGCAGCACTCGTATCTTGAGTTTAGCTGAAAAAGTATTAAGATTGTTTTCATCTATCCATTATCTATACCTACTAAATAAGTTTTTGGCAAAAATCTCTTTTTTGGTACAAGCTTTTATCGCTGACTGTACTTTTCTTACGACAGACAACTAATACTCATCGAGACAATTCTAAAAACCCCTAACACAATTAGGTTACGTTGTTTCATCACAGAGTTCCTATGGCCACCTCCTGTCTCCATCATCAGATCAGCTCGATGGTACCATAATATTGCATTGTCATCCGATTTATACATGTATGCAAATTTTAGGTAAGTACGTATTATCATAGACAAATATAGTAAGACAAGAGTGCTCACTCCATACATCAGTTTTGGTACCAAAAATATTAGTATTTTCATAGTCGACATCTAGCATCGAGTAGCGGAATTATCAGTACTGCTACTTGACAATAGATGTAGCGGCGACCGAAAAGTCTAATGCTCAACAATTTTCAGCTAATATTATAAACTGATTAACCGGAACTCTATTTTCAACCCCTTCCGCTTCTAATATTAGTTGTAAATTGTTGTTCAATAAAAATTTCGTTGGTCGCCACTTGAGAGACATTTAGTATCGAGTAGCGGTACTGATAATTCCGCTACTCGATGCTAGATGCCGACTATGAAAATACTAATATTTTTGGTACCGAAACTGATGTATGGAGTGAGCACTCTTGTCTTACTATATTTCTCTATGGTATTATTTAAGCAAAAACCTACCTGCGGAATTGCTTTCTGTTGGTGTACTGACACTCTGAAACTGCAGAAAGAAGGCGGCTTGAGGCATTTCAAAAACATCTGAAAAATCAATTTTTTATATAAATAACGTTAGAAAAAGAGAAACTGTGGCGATTAACAAAAAGACGGCGGTAGCCTGTTCGGTAAGGGAAATTATCGCTTACAAACAACAAACACAAACAAACAAACTTTCAACCCCTTTTTTCATCACCTTAGGGGATGAATTTCCCAAAATGCCGAAATTAATTTTCTTGTATTTTAATAATATATCTTTTTACGAAGTTTGAAATTGCTAGCATAAAATAAAACTTGAACCCCATACAAACTTTCATCCCTTTTTAACCCCCTTAGGGGTTGAATTTCCAAAATCGCTTCTTATCTCTTGTACAGTTTATAAATCTAACCTGGTGTGCAAATTTCAAAAGTGGCTGTGACATACGGACGGACGGACGGACGGACGGACGGACGGACGGACGGACGGACGGACGGACGGACGGACGGACGGACGGACGGACGGACGGACGGACGGACGGACAGACGGACAGACGGACAGACGGACAGACGGACAGACGGACAGACGGACAGACATACAGACAAGACGAACCTATAAGGGTTCCGTTTTTTGCCATTTGGATACGGAACCCTAAAAATATAATATAAAATATATAGATTACCCTTATTGGTTGGTAATGCAGCCTGCTGTGGTGCTTCATTAGAAACTTGTTGTAAGTTTGAGGTAGAGGCTTGTTCATTAATGTTTGGCTGAGTAGCATGCGAAATTTCCAAGTTGTCAACATGCCTTTGTTCTGTAAAAAGGTACAGAGGTTGGCTGGTGCGTTAATGGACGGAATAGTACATATGACAGAATTAGGTACATTGACCTTATTTCTGTCAGCAGTACATTGCAAGTAATGGCTTCTTTTCTCTAAATATCCCTATAAAAATTATGCATACTATTAGTACTATGCCTTATGGGACGGTCGAAGAGATAGTTCAGATCCGGAAACCGCTATAGAAGACGGATAGGCCTGAGGCCGACAATCCCTTTTCACGCCGAGGTATGTATACTTAGTGCTTTTCTCAAACATGCAATGAAATAAATAAAATAAAAAATCCACGAAACCCAAGTTTTATTTATAGAAAAAACTAAAAGTAAACTACACCTAAAATATAACTAACACGTACCTATATCTTTATCACGGGTATGTTTTACACGAGTCGTGTATTTTTACTACCCGTATATTTTCATGTATCTTTGATTTGTTCGCCTTGTATCCGTCTGACTGTCGTTTTCGTCACATAAGTTTACATAGTCTTTCATGTTGATATCATGTTTCACATACATACAGTTGCTTTATGCATGGAGTAAATAAGTATAATTTCCAGTGTTGACGATTTTGTAGTTACTTTCATTTCTTTAAAATATGCCACAAAACTTTCTAAGAAACTGTAAGCCACTTTCCTTAGTTTCTCAAATAATAAAATTGCCATAAGCAACCATATACATACTTCGTCTTTGACTTGGCGGCAGAGGTAGCAAGTTATTTAAAATCAATTCTGCTTACGCTCCCAATTCCAACTCCTACGATTACAATTAATATTAATTTCATTATTTCGTCGGAACTCATATTAAAGTAAAAAAATCAACAACGCACCATAAATCCAATAAAACAGAAATACAGAATGAATGAAAACTTTCCAACTTTGCCTCCATAACAATAAAAAAAAATAACTACGCGTGTTTGAGTAGACCTTTTTACCGCTAACGTTTAGATGAAATATTTTATATGTTTTTATTTGTGTAGTTAAATTTATAATTTAAAATTATAGAATTTGGTTAATAATGTATTATTTATTATGTTCATGTTGATTTTACACAAATAAAACTGCAAATTATAGCAAACATTGTTTTTTTTTTATAGGCGTAGTGGCAGAGTGTCACTGTGTCATTACGAACCATAAAGTGGTAACAGACTATCGCACCGCACCAAGGTCATTGTGCGACGCACCCATAAGTAAGAGCGAGAAAGCGATATCTCTTTCTCGCTCTTACTTATCGGTGCGTCGCACAATGACCTTGGTGCGGTGCGATAGTGTGTTACGGCCAATAAAGCAAATACTGCCTCTAGTTTTTTTTTATGGATGAATGCCACGATGCTGAGTGGCTACCGCGAAAACCGAAATTGTCAAATTGCGGGGAACTTTCTCTTTTACTCCAATGAAGGCGTAATTAGAGTGACAGAGAAAAATCTCCGCAATTTGCGAACTTAAATTTTTGCGATTATAGCCCTGTATCACAAATATTTGTGAAATGGAAATTAAAAAAAGCGGCCAAGTGCGAGTCGGACTCGCCCATGAAGGGTTCCGTAACAGCAAGTAACATAATAAAATTGCGGTTTACAATTTATCACGTAGTAATAAAAAACTACTTACTAGATCTCGTTCAAACCACATACATTTTACCACTTTGGAAGTGTCTCTCGCGCTAACTATTCAGTTTAGAACAAAATGATATTATAAACCTCAATATCATTTTTGAAGACCTATCCATAGATACCCCACACGTATGGGTTTGATGAGTAAACAATTTTTGAGTTTCAGTTCTAAGTATGGGGAACCCCCAAAATTTATTGTTTTTTTTTCTATTTGTGTGTGAAAATCTTAATGCGGTTCACAGAATACATCTACTTACCAAGTTTCAACAGTATAGTTCTTATAGTTTCGGAAAAAGTGGCTGTGACATACGGACGGACAGACAGACAGACAGACATGACGAATCCATAACGGTTCCGTTTTTTGCCATTTGGCTACGGAACCCTAAAAAGAGGACTTTGCCGGCCTTATCCTAGCTGCCCCTGAAGGCTACCGCGAACCACGTTCGATGAGTTGCCTCTCTGTCGCATTTGTGAATTCGTACGTAAGTGTGACAGGGAGGCAACACGTCAAACGTGGTTCGCGGTAGGCCTCCTGAAACGTCATACTTCGCAGCCTCGCATAAGGAACATAACATCAATATTTCATTGCATGTTTGAGAAAAGAACTATTACGTGTGTACAAGGTATTTTTTGGCAATTTTCTTAAATAACTTCTATTATAAAATAAATACATTTAATATATATACTTAAAATGCGCTCTTTCATTTGGTGTATATAAATATAGTTTGAAAAACTTTATTTTTTAACTTTCTCATTTACCGCCCAAAAGTGGCCCCCATGTTTAAAATTCATTTCTTTACGTTACACGTCCGTCCGTCTTTGGGTCACTAATTTACATATGTGTAACAAATTTCAACTTAATTGGTCCAGTAGTTTCCGAGAAAATAGTCTGTGACAGACGGACAGACAGACAGACGCACGAGTGATCCTATAAGTGTTTCGTTTTTTCCTTTTGAGGTACGGAACCCTAAAAACATCGTTATAAAGAGTTAGACTGGTTTTTCCTACATACGTATAACTAATTCTGAAATATAATCTTATAGATTCATACCAGGTAAATGCAGTGAAGTGAGTGAAGGCATTGCTAATCTATTTAACCGGTGGTTACGGTTTTTGTCTGCATTCTTGAAATGTTTATCACAAATGATCCTCTTCTTATGGTACTCATAATCCGAAGACTATTCCAACTTGCCACCAACAAGTGTGACCCAAGATTTGAATTGTTCTGGATACTTGTCAGGATTTGGAAAGCGATGGGTTATTGTTCCTGAAAAAATAAATTCACTCTCCTTGTATTATGTTTGCCTGATACATGTAAGATAATGTTAAAATAAGTAGGTATGACACATATTTTTATACCATGTCTGGAGTATCTAGATATGGGATTTTAAACTATACATATGCATAGATATGAGAAGATTCTTATAGTTTTTTTTATTGTTAATTAATAATATTTAAATGATAAGTTTTAAGATGTATTCTAATAAGACTACAATTTTACATTTTTATTTGTATTAGGTATAGGTTAGATTCAGTAATTGCTATGCCCTTGTAGGGCTCATGTTTGAAACAACTCATTTGTTATTTAATACCTATATGTAAGTACAACATGAATGCAAATAAAGAACTTGAACTTGAATGTATTAGGTACCATAATTCGTGAAAATGAACTTACCAGTGTTTTTACAGCAGCACATAGTCTAAGCATTGTAGCAGATTTATCGATAGTGGCCTGCCTTATCAAAAGTTACTAGTACTTAGGTACCTACCACAAAATAAATGTACTGTAAAATAGCGTCCATATCGCACAAAATAACACAGCACACAGCGAATGCTCAACGACAAGGCGGACCAACACAAAGGTACAACTCAACGCAATTTCGAGGTTTTCATAACAGGGCATGTGTTTTAATTCGGGCTATAATCTAATTTCTTTCAGAACCGTAATGAAGAAAATGGCTAAACCATCACTAAAATATTTCAAATTTACCCTCTACCAGTGACAGCTAAAAAATTGCATGTCTTGGCGGATATGCAAGTGTTGCCAGCATAAAAAAACAGCATAATTAAATCAATTTATAACAAAATTCTTATTTTTTTGCATAATTTATAGAAAATTATAATAATTACAAATATGAATTCGTACTTATTTTAATTTAAATATTAATTAATGTCACTATAAAATTATAGACATTTTATAGTGACATCTGGTGAAGTAGTTTGTGTAATCGGAAGTCAACTAATTTTGTCAGAAGCAAGATATAGAAGTCGCCTGCATCTTTACTGACGTTAACTACATTTGAAGTGTCCCCCCCCTGGGTTACACGATCAGTCTCCTATCAGTTTTCTGTCATTATTGAGTACCCTGGTAAACTAACAGATGGCGCTGAATTTAATACGTTGTAACATGAATAAGCCACCGAGGAAAGATTTTGCCAAATTAACTCTAAGTTTAGACGGCACGGATATCAACAAAAATAATTGAATAATTATGTTGATTTAATAAATTAATAATATATCGAAAAATGTTCGCGCTCGCTTCGCTCGCGTTTTCAATAACTTTCTAAGATATGGCGACTGCAGCAGCATTACTCTGTTGCAACGTTGCTGCTACAGCACTGTCAATTTTCGTGATAAAATGATGTGACTGACTTCCATACTAAAAGTAAAAATGTACAACTGTCTATCAAATTGCGTTTTTATATCGAAAAATTTTCGCGCTCGCTTCGCTCGCGTGATATGGCGACTGCAGCAGCATTACTCTGTTGCAACGTTACTGCTGTAGCACTGTCAATTTTCGTGATAAAATGATGTGAATTATTTCCATACTAAAAGTAAAAATGTACAACTGTATATCAAATTGCGTTTTTATATCGAAAAATGTTCACGCTCGCTTCGCTCGCGTTTTTATTCACTTTCTAATATATGGCGACTGCAGCAGCATTACTCTGTTGCAACGTTACTGCTGCAGCACTGTCAATTTTCGTGATAAATTGATGTGATTGAATTCCATATTAAAAGTACAAATGTACAACTGTCTATCAAATTGCGTTTTATATCGAAAAATTTTCGCGCTCGCTTCGCTCGCGTTATATGGCGACTGCAGCAGCATTACTCTGTTGCAACGTTACTGCTGCAGCACTGTCAATTTTCGTGATAAAATGATGTGACTGATTTCCATATTAAAAGTAAAATGTACAACTGTCTATCAAATTGCGTTTTTATATCGAAAAATTTTCGCGCTCGCTCCGCTCGCGTGACCTAGCGACTGCAGCAGCATTACTCTGTTGCAACGTTACTGCTGCAGCACTGTCAATTTTCGTGATAAATTGATGTGATTGAATTCCATATTAAAAGTACAAATGTACAACTGTCTATCAAATTGCGTTTTATATCGAATAATTTTCGCGCTCGCTTCGCTGGCGTTTTCAATAACTTTCTAAGATATGGCGACTGCAGCAGCATTACTCTGTTGCAACGTTGCTGCTGCAGCACTGTCAATTTTCGTGATAAAATGATGTGACTGATTTCCATACTAAAAGTAAAGATGTACAACTGTCTATCAAATTGCGTTTTTATATCGAAGAATTTTCGCGCTCGCTTCGCTCGCGTTATATGGCGACTGCAGCAGCATTACTCTGTTGCAACGTTACTGCTGCAGCACTGTCAATTTTCGTGATAAAATGATGTGACTGATTTCCATATTAAAAGTAAAATGTACAACTGTCTATCAAATTGCGTTTTTATATCGAAAAATTTTCGCGCTCGCTTCGCTCGCGTGATATGGCGACTGCAGCAGCATTACTCTGTTGCAACGTTACTGCTGTAGCACTGTCAATTTTCGTGATAAAATGATGTGACTGATTTCCATACTAAAAGTAAAAATGTACAACTGTCTATCAAATTGCGTTTTTATATCGAAAAATGTTCGCGCTCGCTTCGCTCGCGTTTTTAATCACTTTCTAATATATGGCGACTGCAGCAGCATTACTCTGTTGCAACGTTACTGCTGCAGCACTGTCAATTTTCGTGATAAATTGATGTGATTGAATTCCATATTAAAAGTACAAATGTACAACTGTCTATCAAATTGCGTTTTATATCGAAAAATTTTCGCGCTCGCTTCGCTGGAGTTTTCAATAACTTTCTAAGATATGGCGACTGCAGCAGCATTACTCTGTTGCAACGTTGCTGCTGCAGCACTGTCAATTTTCGTGATAAAATGATGTGACTGATTTCCATACTAAAAGTAAAAATGTAAAACTGTCTATCAAATTGCGTTTTTATATCGAAAAATTTTCGCGCTCGCTTCGCTCGCGTTATATGGCGACTGCAGCAGCATTACTCTGCTGCAACGTTACTGCTGCAGCACTGTCAATTTTCGTGATAAAATGATGTGACTGATTTCCATATTAAAAGTAAAATGTACAACTGTCTATCAAAATACGTTTTTATATCGAAAAATTTTCGCGCTCGCTTCGCTCGCGTGATATGGCGACTGCAGCAGCATCACTCTGTTGCAACGTTACTGCTGTAGCACTGTCAATTTTTGTGATAAAATGATGTGACTGATTTCCATACTAAAAGTAAAAATGTACAACTGTCTATCAAATTGCGTTTTTATATCGAAAAAATTTCGCGCTCGCTTCGCTCGCGTTTTTAATCACTTTCTATTATATGGCGACTGCAGCAGCATTACTCTGTTGCAACGTTACTGCTGCGGCACTGTCAATTTTCGTGATAAATTGATGTGATTGATTTCCATATTAAAAGTACAAATGTACAACTGTCTATCAAATTGCGTTTTATATCGAAAAATTTTCGCGCTCGCTTCGCTGGCGTTTTCAATAACTTTCTAAGATATGGCGACTGCAGCAGTATTACTCTGTTGCAACGTTGCTGCTGCAGCACTGTCAATTTTCGTGATAAAATGATGTGACTGATTTCCATACTAAAAGTAAAAATGTACAACTGTCTATAAAATTGCGTTTTTATATCGAAAAGTTTTCGCGCTCGCTTCGCTCGCGTTTTCAATATGTTTAGGTGACATTCGGGTGGCGACTGCAGCAGCATTAGGTACTCTCTGTTGCAACGTTGCTGCTGCGGCACTGTCAATTGTCGTGATAAAATTATGTGATTAATTTCCATTCTCAGCTGTAATGCGGCAATGAACGTCACTCAATTAACCAAAAAAATTCAATGTAATCTTGATGACCCTAGGGAGAGGGGGCACCATGGTCTAGAAATGCTTAGGGCATCAAAATATCTTAATCCGACACTGGTCGTTTGCGGAGTCAAACGATTTGTGACTCGCATTTTATACGCATTACCATGCATTCCCGAAAAATTCGAATCATTCCCGAAAGTCTCGCAACGCATTGAGGTTACAAGGGGCACGTGGTCTTCCTCAGGAGTCTGAAGAAGACCACGGTGAGTGGCGGTCTAGCCAGGCAGGCCGCTTCGCTTTCGCTCGCGCGCGTATACCTTAAGGGGCCCACTGATTAACAGCCCGCCGGACGGTATCGGCCTGTCAGTTAGAACAAAATTTTGACAGTTCCGAACAACTGACAGGCCGATACCGTCCGGCGGACTGTTAATCAGTGGGCCCCTTTAGGGCTTAGGTACTGTATCGTCCGATATACACCTACTACTCTGTCGTTTAAGTCACGTGTAAAATTTGAATAAGGGCGAAAAAACTATTGACTTTGGAGTGTAGTTTTATTTAGTGGTACCTAATTGTAAAATATTTTATCTGGACTACAGTCCTCTAGCATATCCATCTGTCAACTTTACTTCAAGTTCCGCATCCAGGGGAGAGGGAGAGAAATTAGGATTAGAAATTAGCCGCTTACTGACACAGACCGAATTCCACGCGGGCGGAGCCGCGGGCACAGCTAGTAGGTAATAAACTGCAAAGGAAACTCACTACTTAACAACACCTATTAAGACCATTATATTTTTCTCGATTGAAAATCTTAATATGTACCTATTATCAGGTAGCTGCTATCTAAACATGAATCGTACACACCTTTCAGAAAATATCAAAAACCAGTTATCACAAATCTTATTGTCAAAACATAATACAGAAGAAAAACCGGCGTCACATACAATCTACATGACAATGTCTAGCATTGACCTTCGGCCCTGAGCTGACCTATGGCCTTCTGACCTAGCCAGCTCTTTGGGACGTGTACAAAGTTGACCTTATCCTTTGGAAAAAAAGCATACACACGACTTTACGAACTGCCTGTTTTTACACAGTTCTCTAAGCGTGTTTTCTAGTCTGTGGCTATTCGTGTATAGTATTTGCGTTTTCCAGAAGAGTTATGGATCTCGCGTGCCCTCTGCCCTCTGTTTTGCGTCAGTCTGTGGAACAATTATGCCGTACGTTAGTGTCGTTTGGTATTCTGTTCATTACCATATGTATTATAGTGGGCACAATGGTATTCTTGAGATATTTTAGCTCAGGTTAAATAGTTAAACTTACCTACCTATTAATTAGATGTATGACCGTTGGCCAAGTTTAAAACTTTAAACCAAAGTTCCTAACTAATTTAAAATTATACTTTATTTTTTTTTACTTTTGCTTAAGTATTTATGTTTTTACTATTTTTTTAGTATTATACCTTTTGTTTTTAAAGGGAGTAGTTGTCACGTAAACTTTTTGTAGACATTTTTTGGAAGTTTAGCACATTAATTTATTTATAAATTTTGATGTAATATTTAAGAAATGAAAATACGATCAAAACATATTTTTAAATTCTCTTCTTCTTAGTCGTGCACTCTTGACAGAGTGGTCGTGGTCATGTCACGGTCGATTTCTGCGCCACCGAAGGTCTTGCGATCCGTCGCCATGTGGCTCTGTTTTTGGTGGAGTGGGAGCAATCGTTGACTGTGTTTCCTGTGATGGACTTAATGAGGTCTGTCCATCGTGTTGGGGAGCGGCCACGAGATCTTTTGCCCTCGACTCTCCCTTGCACCACCAAGCGTTCCATGGAGTCCTCGTTACGATGTGTCCAAAGAATTTGAGGATTAAGATATATTATTTTTTAATTAAGCCCAACCAAAATAGAATTAAAGGAACTGCCATAGCAAACACCATTCGACGCGAGAGATTAACCTCGTGAGACCCAGGGCAATTTTGGTGCTTTTGAGTTTGGAACTTTCTTTTATTTTTATGTGAGTTCAAAATTCGAATTTAATTTGTACTAGTACAATTACACCGGGACTTACGAGGTTTGGAATGTGTACAATAGGTATTTGCGAATCGGAATTATTATATCAAGATTTGCACTAATTATTAGTTTTTTTACTACTTTAATAAGAATATTTTGGCATCCCAATGCCATTAAAAAAAATTTATAATATTTTCAAAGTGAAAGTGTCTTTCCAAAAGTAACAAACGCAAGTCGAGGAAGCCATAGACCGCAGACAAAACCGCGTGGCAGGCGCGTCAATAAATCTAATAAGCTATAAGTCAATCCGTTTCCTTATGCCATCTCCATCCGTTTCGCACTACAGCGAGAACTTGCTCTCTGTTTGTTTGTTCATATTATTTGTGTAGTATTGTTTTAAAGTATTTTTCACATAGCCAGTGGGGAGACACTCCTGACTTCGGGCAAACTCGGCTCCGTTTAGCTCAGCATTGCTCCAACCAATTATTAGGGTTGGCACCACTTGACGTCCTTTTGCGTGCACGGCCACAGATAAAGATAATTACTTGAATTTTGACAACCCTAAATAGCCGAAAGGGATAGTGCCATTCATTAGAAAGGGATAGTATGATTCGCCCCTGAATCGCTGTCAAACTTCGGTTTTGTAGGAAGTGTCCTTTCTGTACGGGTACTATTATTTATTCTGTGACATAACTTCGATACGGTGACAGCTGTCATCTCAATACATATTTTGCGCTTTGACTTAAGGTTATACATTGCATAAAGATGACCACTGTCACGTATCCAAGTGTGAAAAACAATAGAAGCTCATTGCAGTGAGTGTTTCGTGTCGGCAAAAAGAATAGATAGTATAGAGGGGTCCTGTCATTGTAAATTTTGTAGTCGCTGTAAATTTACTGCCATCTATCGACACACGACTAAAACTCAAAATGAAAACGTATAAACTTATCAAAAAATGTATATATATGGATAAATGATTTTATTATTTTTATATCATTTTGATCCATGTTCATTCACTGATATCTATGTGTTAAAATTGTTAAATATTTAACGGGGTCGTCACGCCATCTAGCCGAGGATAGGCTAAAGGTGTGTGCGCCATCTATTCGAGAATGACTTTTACTTGAATTCCGAGGCACGTTTTTTCCTTAGACTTTATTCGTCTTATACGAAGTTACATATGTCTTTGGTGTCGGGTTATGGACAATAATTAACAATATATGTGGTGAGTGGTTTGAATTTATGTTTTACCCCCAATTTTTTTCATAGACTTTTCATCGGGTAGTAGATACCTACCTAGAGGGAATCTATAGCAGCTTTTATATCGAAAGTCACTGTTACAAAGGTATGAAATGGTACAGAAACCAAATTCCTGGACTGTACATGTATACTTAGGTACAGTCACCTGCAATAATATGTTACTCTTCGAAGGCCGCAAAAATATGTGACACGCTCTTATAGCTTTACAAATAAGATCGTGTCAGATATTTTTGCGGCCTTCGTTGTGTAACAAACATATTATTGCAGGTACGTAAGGATAGAATAGGATAGTACCTAGGTACACATGAAAGTCTTGTCATAATATAAAACGAAGGGCACGCGAGCATTGATGAAATATGATAGTACGAAGATATCTATCACTGTAGCATAAAACACTTAAAAATATTACCACTTGTTTGCCATTGTCATGTAGTCTCATGTACCTAACGTACATACGTAAGTATTCTATAGGCTTAGACACCTAACCAAGTGTCCATCGCTTAGATATATAACACTCCAAACGAAACTTAAATAAGGTAAACGTGCTGGTACTCGACGCGGTCCCAGTACATGTCATCTTGAAACTTATGTCATTGTCAATAGAGGTGACAGCAAGGTGTCATCTATTGGGCATTAGCATGTCGAGCACTAGTACGTTTAGGTACCTTAATATATGGAAATGATCATATCGCTTTTCGTTGCGTCTGTCATCCCGATACATGTTTACTATTCGATTGGCGATTATCGAGAAACTAATGTCATCTTGGCTACGGCCCCTTTTCAGTCATTGGAGTTTCAACCGTTAGGGTGCTCCTGACTAAGGAGGCGTAGCACGACGACAAGGAGACTTAAGGATGACTCACGCTAAGCCGGGCCGGGCTCGTGCCAAGGCGTCCGATATGTCATTTTCTATGACGGCTGATCGGTGATCACGTGGTGCTTTCCAAAGAAAACGAAGCGCCGAAAGCTCCGGCCCGGTCTAGCTCATTTGATCTTAAGAGATCAAAAAAGAGCTAAAGTGGCTCCACGCAAACAAAAATGTGGTACCCTTAACATAGATGAGGGTCATTAAAAAAAAAGTTATACCAGAAACAATGTTAGGTGATGAATAAATTTCACCTTCATCTCTAAACAAACGGTACAGCAAACGCAGCCGCGGTTGGCCCTTGTATTATTATATTACAATAATAAGCGGTGGCCGTAATAACAGCATTCACCTTGCGCACAATGGTAGATATATATTATGTCATTGCGGGGCTGGTGCGCCGCACTTACCGGAGGTTGATCATCGGTTAACCCTTTACCAGGCTAAATATATATTTCCCACTTCAAACATGTGTTCTATTTTGTGTTTTCCCATCTACATTTGAATTGTTGAATCTAAAAGCTTTTTCAGACATGACGCACTGGACAATCGCTTTCATCGCGCACTAGATAGTCCAGAGTAGATTAGAAGTAGTGGTGTGGTAGTAGGCTTGGTATCCAAAATGATATGCACACGCTTTTATTCTCTTAACAATAAAGTTGTGTTAATCTCGCCCACGTAGCTACTTCTGCTTCTGATTGTACGTAAGTTATCCTTTGACGGTATTAAAAAAGTTTAACGTACAGTTGGGTTTTTTCTTCACCATCTTCTTTATTTGTTTGATAGCTGTCAACTCACATATGTTTTTGTGAATTGCTATACTGTAATCTGACCCTATTCACGCAAATAAATAATTTATGATTTATGATTTATGATTTTATAGAAAACAATAAAAAAAATACATATTTCAATCACATGAGGTTAAAAGTTAGACTGAAAGAAACATAATGTTCACAGCCGATACATCGCATAAGTACTATATATTTGGAGCACTCGAGGGCAAAGGCTAGAATGAGCAATATTATGATTATTTAGTGCTAAACTTACTTTATATAAAGTTTCACGATATCAATTAAAGTCATATTCATATAACCAACAATGTAACAAGACAAAATCCAAACAGTACAACCGGCCGCAAATTTTTCAACAGCATAATGTTTATGTATGAAGGTGTCAAAACACTCTGTTGGGCACAAATTGCCCTAGGCCGACTATGGGCATCTATTTGAATTGTCTCCACTAGTCCTGCGATGCCTCGTACAATGGGCCAGTCCCGGATAAGATTGTTCCCGCTCCGATAGCCTTCTATAACGATTTATTGCTCAAGAATCGCCTTATTGAATTTTAATGGTCATTATTCAATGCTATTGTCTTTTAGGCCGCGTATTTAGTTCTGGATTTTGCTGAATTCTGTGGGAATTGAGATGGGAGCGAGGGAACACGAACTGCGACCTTATGACCATCACGGACTCTCCAGCAATGAATCCGGTTTTTTTCTAAATGTAGCCGTTTTCATTGATCTTTACAAGATCTAACTAATCTTATCTTATCTTTAGTCAAATCCTAATGCTCGAGGTATAGTGCGATTTTATCCACTTAGCTACACTTTGACCGTTTCCAAAAAGTTTAGTGTACAGTCTGTCGACGAGAAAAGTGCCCTTTCGTTCTCCGCCCATTGCTCTACATGAAAGGTATGAATAGAAAATAAAACGAATAGCGGATCGCCTCCTGCCCTTTTGCACCTATTGTGCTGCTAAAATCATATAGGCCGGCGCTAATCTTCGGATGGGTTTAACTAAAGGGGCCCACAGATTACAAGTTCGCCGGACGATAGCCTGTCAGTTAATCTCAAAAGGTGACAGTTCTGAACAACTGACAGGCTGATATCGTCCGGCGAACTGGTAGTCTGTGGGCTCCTTAAGAAATCCGGGCTCTTTGAAGCCCTCTATTGTCACTGACAGCAATCCAATACACCTTACACCAGTAAGCAACCTTTGATTCCAAAGAGTAGATGTCCTGTTAAACAAGTATTGCATGCACTTCATGTCTATGCAATTGCCATCGCATGATAGCCACAGAGATTGCAGGCCGGTGACATTTCACGCCCCCACTGACCGTTCGACCCATAATGATAGGCCGCGATGGTTATATATGGCGTATTGTGACGTCGCGATTCCGTTTTGTAAAGGTCCCTTTATGTTTATGTTCGATTGGATATTCGCATATGATATGCGTATTAGGCAATAAATGTAATTTTGTATGTAAGACAAGAAGCAGCGGATTGTGTCGGAGATACAGATGTAACTTCTGGGATACTTCATAGACGCTTGCTTACAAAGACAAACGTTACATTACAACAATGACCACGAATATATTGTGAGCTTTAAACCGTTGTCAAAATTCGGTCAATGGCAGCGTATGGGCATCAACAAATACATAGGGACAGTGAGCTGCGAAATTGCATGGAGAAATTATGATGAATTCATTGATAAATTCGCCATGCACTTTTACGGCTGTTGGTACCTACTTGATACTGACTACTATCATTAGTTAGCTTATTGTATGGTAAAATAAAGTTAATAATATTTAGTATTATAGGTTTCTTTGGGCACTTACTCCGGCGTTAGATTTTGAAAATTGATGCTCGCCAAATGGAGGGCAAGCAAATCAGAGTCATGATAACCATCCGCAGATTTTATACGGTCGAGGAGTTTACAGTTTACACGCGTCAAACTACAAGGTCTGAAAGGCAGAAATCAGCCAACACGGAGCTCAGTACAGAATAGTTCAGTCTCATAACAACCGCTCAATAGACTAAGCCATTTCATAATTTCCATACCATGTAGGTGTTTACATGGTATTACTGTTGTGATGGAAATTCTCTGACCGCCGCATTAGGTTATACATCGTGGCCATACATTACAGCAAATGTCACCTACTAATTGCAGAGATTAATACTGTTCCTATATGTGAACGTCGTGTTGCAGCCTTATAGAGATGAGAGGAAGCGTGAGTACGTAGACATTTGGTGGCTTTCCATTTCCATGCGCGTGCACAAATGGCATATATTTAACATTAAAGTGATTGTTTTGCTTGTATACAATTCTATCTAAATATATCAGATAGATAGCTATCTGTAGCCCAAAGGTGAGAATTAATTTAATGACATTTTTATTATTTTTATTTCAAATAAATACTTATATCTAGGTATACAAAAGTTTCGCCAAACTGTAGATAGTTTGTTGGCGAATTGTGTTGTGAATATTGTTGGTGAATAATTAATTTTTACTACGACTATATGTACTGAAAGTCGTTTCTTTTTCGTTACCATCATCACCAGTTTATAATTAATAATCAAATACTTTTAATTCCTTAACAGTGACTTGAGTACAATAGTTCGCTATTTTATGGTCAGCCTAAACTTTTTCAAAATAATCATTGTATTTTGTATACATGGACATGAAACTTTAGACACTAACGACCCTAACTTTGGATATTAGTTACATACACAAGTACTTATTTTGAAATAACAACAGTAAGATGGATATGAATATGACATAATCCAGCAACCTGGATATTCTGTAAACAAGGCCTAGATCGTACAGCCAGATCAAATAACAAATCGCTATTGTTAGGGCCACTATCTTTATTAGCCTTCACTGAACCACGGGCCGACATGCTAGATCAACAGAAAACGTGGAATCTCCCTGAATATGACTAAATGTAAACTTTAGATATATTATTCAATACGCATACATGTGCGAACTTCACTGGTACTGCAAATATTCATTTGATACATTTTACTACTAGGACGTTCACTTTTGTAAATAAAAAGGTCGGAACGCAAAACTCGAAACGCGTACAATAACTTTAAAATATTAACACTTAAGCGCCACTTGCACCATTCCACTAACCCGGGGTTAACCCGTTAAACTGTTAACCCAGTGTCAAATTGTTCGGGTAACTATAATAACTCCAGGTTTAACCAGTTAACCCCGGGTTAGTGGATGGCGCAAGTAGCGCTAAGCATATTTCGAGCGATATGACCCCGTGTAGTCAGAATAGTTATCATTTTCTCTCGCTCTTTCTGACCTATTTACAAGATCTAGCACAACCTCATCATTTTGTGTATCCTTTGGCTAATAAACTTTAATATCATGATAGAAATACATTCCAAAATGCAGTATGCACTTTTTATCACTTTTCCGAGTCCCAAATTCACCATGGTTAACCTATAGCCCACGGAGCGGGCCATCTTCAAAGGTCAGCGCCTGACCGATAACGACTGCAGCGTTGCACCATGCAATGCAATGCGCCTCAATGGAGCCCGGGTCAGGCTTTATTATGTTTTCTACAAAACTATTCAGATGGTGCAGCATACCTTTGTACATACAGGGTCATTTTTGGACCGTTAACCATATTGTGCGAGGTGATTAGGTAGGTCATACTGATCATCATTTTCTATGGAACCAACCCCGAAATCCCAAAAAAAAAATGTGGCCTTCCCATAGAAAACGTCGACATCTACTCGACCAAAATCTATGAAACAACCAAAAACATTTTTGTGATTTTAGAGTTGGTCCCATAGAAAAAGTTGTTCAGTATGGCCAACCTAATCACCTAGCACAATATGGCTAACGGTCCAAAAATGACCCTGTATGTACGGTCGAAAGTATTAATTAATGACCCATTTCGTATCTAGTCACAGTGACAATCAATATGAAAGTCGCTAAAGACCTCATACTATTGTCACTGTGACTAGGTACGAAATGGGTCATAAATTAAAACTTTCAACTATAGGTAGAGTCTGTTCGGAAAGAACCGCACAGACCCTACTAGGCTTTGGCTTTACCCGCGACTTGAGACTTCGTTCCCGTAAAAGTTGTAACCTTAACCCTGTTAAGCATGACCGTAGTACCTGGACTATTACCGCGAAAATCGAAGTTCGCAAATTGCCGGTATCTTTATCTGTGACTCTAATTACGCCTTCATTGGAGTAAAAGAGAAAGATCCCCGCAATTTGCGAATTTCGGTTTTTGCGGTAGACCCTCTTGTAGTCGTACTTCCCCTAACTTTCCCCGCTCCATATAGTCACGATTTTTCCTTGCCCGGCTATCAACCTCTTAGAGAATGATAGATTGGTCATATGTACCAATATTGCCATATATAATTATAATGTAA
Organism: Cydia splendana; assembly: GCF_910591565.1. Taxonomy (NCBI): domain Eukaryota; kingdom Metazoa; phylum Arthropoda; class Insecta; order Lepidoptera; family Tortricidae; genus Cydia; species Cydia splendana. Next base: position 8,487,187 of record NC_085973.1, on the reverse strand, counting down.
GCCAGACATCGTAAATTTTATAGCATTTTTGGTGCAGTGGAGTGGTGTTAACGGAATTGGTATAGATAATCTGAAATGGTAAATTAATATTAACGTAATTAACGCTAATTAATCATTAGGGTTGAAATTGTTTATACCAATTCCGTTAACATCACTCCGCTGCACCGAAAATGCTATAAAATTTACGATGTCTGAATATAACCCATGTAATATGTCATATGTCATCTGTAGGCTAAATATCAACTAACGGTGTCCAGGTCTTTTGCGTGATTGAGGGACAAAAACCTAGGCTAGACCCCCTGGACTTTTATAAAATAAATACCTTAGGACTAGACGTAAAAATAGTAGAAAGGGTTAAAAGCATGCAATTAGCGACAGGCGAGTACCGGGGACATCACACGTGGGCGCGCAGGATTATGCACGCCCCGGATGACGTCGGTATGTATGCTCCACTTTTTTACGTAGAAAAAACTAAGATTTATTCAGTAACTTCTTAACAATATGCAGGTTGGTGTCTCTTTTTAAGTATACAAGATACCTGTGTCTATAGACACCGCTCTTCCTTACTGGTTTGCTAAGTAACAAAACAACAGTAAAGAAACAAAAAATAAAACTAAAAATTAAAATTACATTTAAATTAACGTAACAGGAACCATGAATTCAATTATGAGTAACAGAAAAGAGAATTTGAATACTGTAGTGTGAAATTGAATAATTTTACGGTATATTTATTTAAGCGTATGGCGTATTAATATTGTAGGCAATATAATCATGCCACTAGTATAACTAATTATAAGTCGACATCCAGGCTACGCAGCCAATCGATCGCATCAGGTGTCAGATTGGTGTAGAGGAGGATTTTACGATATAGACTCACTTGTTTTAAGTCACTCGCGCGATATGTTTCGGAGAGCCTAGGTCTCCTAGTGTGAAATATTTGATACAATCAAAAATATTAAAAAAAGTTAATGAAACACCAAGACTTCTCGGCCTAAAAAGATTTAGAAGTTGGATAAGTATTAACTTTACGAGTTTTTCTAAAATTATGGAACTACAGAATTATGAAAAAGTCCCTCTTGCATTTAAACTAATTAATTAATTTAAAAAAAAAAAAAAAAAAAAGGAATTAAATAAAATGTTGCTACTTACATCATTACTTTTGTAAAAAAATATAAATTCTAAAATGGCCAACAGTCGTTAAGACTCATTAAGTATATCCAAATATGAGGCCTAACAAAAAAATAGGACAATATGAGATAGAGCTGATAGACCTAATCTTAACTGTAGTATGGGCGCTACAAGAAATATAAGTTTATCTATACAATATTAGTAACACTAGATATAGAAAAGATATAGAGAAAATCCCCATAGCGTACTACAATGCCGCCTCTGGCATAAAACTTGCAAAAACTCGAACCCAGGACCACCAGCAGAAAGCAGAGTAACATACCTGCGCAAACGCACTTCACCAAAGTCCGCGCCATAATTGATACAGGCCGTTCTGAAAACCAATAGCGAACTCGAGATTTACGAGCGGCTAATGCGCATGTGCGGCGACTTTATTAACATTTATTATGGTAATGACCGCCTTGAATAATGTTTTAATATGCGCGGGATGCGTGGGGTACGGCTGTGTACTATAATGGACGAGTATATGTGCCAAATTGTGAATGAGTGTGCAAACTTTGATATAAGGTCAATGCAGCCAAATCCATCGCGATACGAGAGTATTTTTAACCGTCTACTAAAGAGTACAATTACCCTGATAAATGGCTAAACGGTTAAATTCTCTTGGCATTCCAGCTCTTATTAGAACTAGTTCACCATTTTAGCTGGTGCAGTAGCGATGCACCATTATTGATGATGATTTTCTGGCTTGAGTTAATAAAGTGGGTAAGTATTATTTGACAATTTTCAGTCCTTTTTACTATGTATAACATTAACTTTTGACTGTAGACATTGTTGACAAATAAAGTTGATAATAAAGTTAATAATACGCAAGTTAAGCTGACGCTATTTAGAGCGTATTGTCAGACGTTTTATACGTGCGGGCTGTGGGCAAGTTTTACACAAAGGGCCTACAACACGTTGCGAGTCCAATACAATAACATCCTTAGGATGCTGTTAAGGCTGCCGAGGCACTGTAGTGCGTCAGGCATGTTCGCCGAGGCGCGAACGGACGACTTTTATGCCATTAGACGGAAAAGAGTGGCGTCATTACTACGACGTGTGCGCGGCAGCACTAACAGCATGCTGAGGGCGTTAGACGAGCGCCTCGACTGCCCGCTCACTAAGTACTGGGCAGAACTAGTCATAGGTAGGTCTAAGTAGATATAGGTTACTAACATAGTTTTAAGTCTAAAAATGTTACTAACAAAATATGGATCGCTTTTGGTCTGAAATAAAGAATTTTTATTTTATTTTTATTTATTTTTTTTAATAACTTACTGCTGTATGAAAAACACGCGCGTGAACGTGAACGGAATTTCGCGCAGACGGATTTGGCACCATTGACCCATTGCGAAATGATACTAGTGATATTTTGATTAGGCACCTTTATGTGATTCACGGTAGACATATAATGCAAATGTTGGTATGTCGGGCTAAGATCAATAAAATTGAAGCTTAATTATTACTTACAGCGTCTAAAATATTGTAGTTGTAGTTACATTACTTACTAGAACTAACATACCTACTCTGATTCTGTATCCTAGAAGATCTATGGTTCAATATGTATTTATTTTTATGACATTTACGGATTTGCCTGCTTTATAACTCTTAATAACTCTAATCAAGTTAATTCTTCATAGCATTTGCTATGACAAAGTGTAATTGTGTCATCAATCATCATTATTGTCAAATTTATATTTGAAAATATTTATAATGACACTCCCTCAATTTTTTCTGTTCAAATCGGTGCAAAGTTAGCTTATACGGACTCTAAATACAAATAAAGTTTTAAAAAGTGTTCATATGAGGAAAATGTAGACTTACAGTCGCCATCAGATATATCGGAGCGGCCAAAATTCTCACATTGCTCACAAATATCTGAACACGCCTCTATTGTCAAGGCGTTATATAAAGTGCCTGGGGCCGATTTTTGAATTTCGACTGTTCGATTCTGTTCGATTACGTGTATTTCGTTCAATATCTCCACTACTAAATTTAAATTATATTTTATGGCATTTATATTCTACTAATAGAATTGAAAACGAGTGGCCAATACCACTAGATTCTCAATTTCTATCGCTCGTAATTCAAAAATTTGCATTTCGCCGATTTCCACCGATTTTCGAGTGACAAAACCGAGCGATAGAAATTCAAAAAACGCCCCCCTGTTCAGATGTTTTTGAGCATCTTGGACGCTCCGATATATTTGTTGGCGATTGTACAAGACCCCCAACCCGACTAATTCTAACTGTAATACTAAATCCTATTGGCAATATAAATTTACACGATCTCTCGAAATTATTCAGACCAATAGCTATTAATCAGCACAATAAGCAGATACAAATGTAAAGTGACCAGCGCAGACAGCTCCACCGGCAATAACCATCCGTCATATTGGAAACTTATAATGGTCCTGGCATTGTCTAAATTCTTACATTAAATACATTACAGGGAGTAACGGAGCTAGGATTTCGGTGGAGAAGGCAAGTATTAGTCAAACTGCTCGATTGGAACTTTAAGATACGTCAATTAATAGATCTAAAAACGATATGGATTAGATGTGTCAGTGTCAAAAGTGACGTTTTTGTTTGAAGAAACGTCACATTTTACACTGACATATCTAATTTTTTTTTCCTAATCTGTAGGTAGGTATACATTTTAGTCCATCCCTTCCAGCTGGGTAAAAATGATTTTAATAGAATCGTTGTACACCAATTGTACACTGTAGTTTTTTCGGTCTTTAAAACATGCCTTGCGGTGCCTTAGAACAAAACATATCTCGTATTAGTTTCTGTGTATTCCTAATTGTATCTTTTATATTGTCACGGTGTACCTGATAAATTCGTCCAGTTGTCTTGTAGGTTTTATCTTCAACTTAGTACAAATTTAATGTTAGGCGAAGAACCCACGTAGCGGTGTGGCACCGCTGCGCTGCGCCTGTATCACGGTATAGGCAAACCGCCTAGCTTCCTGAGCTTCTCTTGTCATTATTGCAGTTTTGAATTTGAAACCTTCTTGTATTCCATTTTAATTCAAAATTCGATTTGGATTTAATTCTTTATAAGGGCCTCAGGGACTCAGAAGGCTAGACTGCGCACACGACGCGGCGCCTCCGCCTTACCGCGCGGTGCAGCGGCGTCGTGTGCACATAGGGTTACCAGATACAAATTTAGAATTTCCTGACATAATTCCTGATTTCCGAATATTTTTCCTGACATTTATATTTTTGACGACGACGACGGGGGGGGGGGGTTACGAAGTTATAAAAAGGTACTTTATAAAAAAGTCTATCAACACAAAAAATCCTGACATTTTCGTGTTCCGTCCCCATTCCTGACAAAATGACCAAATTCCTACATGTCAGGAAAATTCCTGTCATATGTGCACAGTCTAGGTTATTCGCCTTAGTAGCTCGCTGTATCGCCTAATCTGGATGTAAATGCATGCACGCAGCATTGTCCCGGCTTGCACAACCAACAATTAGCCCGCGACAGCCGCGCGCCTGAACAGCCTAATCTATGGCCGCGGCTGGAACTTCATACTCTTCGTAGTATGCAGAGTCTATTTATTTACTTAATTTTAAGTTTTTTTTCATTGAATTTGTAATGAATAATTAAATTTCATGGAAATGTATTTATTTAAAAATGTAGTCACCATTTTCCTCTTCGGATATCAACATTATCTCTACTAATATTATTCTCTTTATTTATTTTTCGTCTTACGTTAGGTTTGTTATAATATGAATATAAAAGTAAAATATAAAAACACTTACAAAACAATAAAAAATACATATAAACACATTATAAAAAACCTAACTAATATTATCATTATTAAACATGCGAATGTAACTTAAAATAATTGTATGGAATTTGTGTTTAGCTCTTAACTTTTATAATAATCAAAAAATAAATAAAATCAAACGAAGGGGCATATTATGGGTCAAATTGTGTAAACATATATTATTTTGTACAATCTCAAGATCCAGAGGAGAAAATAAAACTATGTTTGTATGGAGCAAAACGAGATAACTACAGCGCTAACTTAATCCAATCTCTACCCAGTTTTTTTTTTAATTTCTTGGTCATATTAGCATATTTCAATATCGAGAGGTATGAATATAACTCACACCGCGTTAACGCCAATGTTTTGCCAACTATTTCACGAGCGAGTGTACCGACGAATATTATTCTTTACCCCCCCCCCCCCCACTTCACGGCGCAATCCGGGAAATGAATTAGAGATTAACTAGATACGATATAGTAAAGATATGTGACGTCCCACAGGTAAAGGTACCTTATGGCGGTTGGCGCTTACGTTATTATTAACGTCACTCCAATATTATTGCGGCGCTATGCGACGTAAGCGCCAGCCGCCATAAGGTACCTTTTGCCTTGTAACGTCACATATCTTTACTATTTAATATCTAGTGAATCTCTAATTCATTTCCCGTATCGCGGCGCCAGTCGCCATAAGGTACCTTTTGCAGTGGAACGTCACCTATCTTTACTATTTCATATCTAGTGAATCTCTAATTCATTTCCCGAATCGAGCCGAATGTTTTGCCAAATATTTCACGAGCCACTGTACCGACAAATATTCTTTACGCCCCTCAGTCGCATGCGGGCACTGTCCGAAACTTAAAATAGAGTCCTTACGAGGCCGAGATAACTCGGCTTTATAAGTGCAAAAGTTTTTGGACTTGCGCTAGTTGCTCGAATGTTTGCGCTTTGGGTTAGTTACGGGCGAGATATGAAGTTTGCGTGTTGGTTAGAAGTTTTGAGTTTTTATCATGATTTGGTGGTCTACTTATTACCTACTGGTTCTTTACCCTGCATGGCTTTAAGTTGAAGTATGAAATTTGTACTTTCCATTTGCTATAGGTATGAGCATCAGAGTTGAAGTCACTCATAGGTACAGCAACATGTCATACATTTTATTGTATGCTTAACTCGTTCGCATCTTTCCTATAGACATCGCAAAGTTAAGAGAATCAATACTTCCCATAACTTTTTGATATTATTCATTCTATTTTTCTGTAATTAAATACTTTGGTTTTGTCAATTTTGATTTTGTTCTACTTAAATAGGTAATATCGAACTGTGGCGATAAACACAAGCAATGGAGAATTATTAGCCAATTACATATTTTGCAACCCAGTGCATCACGCCGGGAGCCAAATTCCGGTCATTCATTGTACTAAAAATACTGCACTTGAGGCCAGTGCTCGCCAGTGGAAATAAAATTGGGCATAAACGTGTTAAGGATGTCCACACGCGGACAACACATGTTGTTAACCCTGACTGACTGTTTGTTTATTTTTAATTCTGAAAGCGCATTTGTGTAAGTACTTACATTTTGAGTGGACGAGTTAAAAATGGATTATGGTATCAGAAATACGATTACGTGTCATTTTACCCCTGGTAGTACCCCCCCCCCCCTTGTGTACGAAATATAATTTGATATTTCTTGTCGGTGAAGGTCTAGTTTAGGCCTAGTTTCCCCTCTGGGGTGGAAGGTCAGATGGCAGTCGCTTAAAAACTAGCACCTACGTCAATTCACGGGATTAGTTGTCGAGCGGACCCCAGGTTCTCATGAGCCGTGGCAAAATGCCGGGATAACGCGAGGGAAGAAGAAGAATACTCTAATTGACAAATAAAATATTTTCTGTACGATGTTTCCAGTGAAATTAAGCTTTGATAAACAAAAACCTGTTCTTCATCGTGATTTAGGTACCGCTAACGACACTCAACTTCAAGTGAAATTCTTTCCGTGCTATAACGAGTCATACAGACAGACAAAAAGACGTCTTTATGCGTCTGCCGACCACTGGCGGGGTGCCAACAAAAAACGTCCGCAAATAAATGGTCACCGACGGTCAACGGAACGGTCTTAATGGCCAAAGTATTTTAACACTGGAATAACAGTAACTGCGCATGATTTTGGATGCATTTCAAAAGTGCATTAACATTGCAAGGCGATTGCCCTTTATGGAAAAATATAAATATAATTAGATTCTTATAATTTTACGCAGACATGAAAGACGAAAATATCGAGTAGACCAGCGGTCGGCAACCTTTTTTTACGTAGTTTTAGTACCGTAGTTAACGATGAGTAAGTTGACGCGGGCCGCACTTTGTTAATATTTATGATATCAGACATTGTCGTTTCTCAATATTACATAGCCAGAGAGGCTCGCAGGCCGCAAGTGACAGTTTCACGAGCCGCATGCGGCCCGCGGGCCGCAGGTTGCCGACCGCCGGAGTAGACGATTCATTTTCCTCTTTAGTAACTAGTTATACTAACAGGATTATTAAAAAAATATTTTTTCTTCATCACCATCATCATATCAGCGAGAGGACGTCCACTGCTGGACATAGGCCTCCCCCACAGAGTGCCACAATGACGTGTCTTGCGCCACCCGCATCCAGCGGACTCCCGCGACCTTTACCAATATAATTTATTTTTTCTTATAAATTATTTATATTTAGGTTTTTAGTTGGTACATACATAATAATATAATATTCAGTATAATATTTTCGATCAATATATAAATATGTGCTAAAAAGCGCTGGTGGCCTAGCGGTAAGAGCGTGCGACTTTCAATCCGGAGGTCGCGGGTTCAAACCCCGGCTCGTACCAATGAGTTTTTCGGAACTTATGTACGAAATATCATTTGATATTTACCAGTTGCTTTTCGTTGAAGGAAAACATCGTGAGGAAACCGGACTAATCCCAATAAGGCATAGTTTCCCCTCTGGGTTGGAAGGTCAGATGGCGGTCGCTTTCATAAAAACTAGTGCCTACGTCAATTCTTGGGATTAGTTGTCAAGCGGACCCCAGGCCAGACCACTTTAGTTCATTATTGAGACAAATAATGTAAAGTGTATACATGAATGTACACCTACTTGATTCACTTCGCAAGCCACGCCGTGTGCTTTCATAGCTTTTAGTTTCATCGCAACTCACTTCTCATGTAGCCAAAAGCCCCATGAATGTATTGTTTACCGAAAACGATAAGAAATATCATGACGACGCTTATTAATCTTATCATAAACGTTATAATAATCACAGCCGACACGCAATGGTACCCTATAAGGTACCCAAAATCTGAGTAAAAAGATCAACACAGGACAATATGACGATGATTTTGCATAATTTTATTGATCTAAATATCCGTAGATCATTGATCATCCGGTCAATAATACGTGTCAAACTTTTCGCGATTATCTAGGGTTGTTCCAGTATCGATCGATTGTAGTTATCGACTTCAATTCAAAAGTACAGAAAGATTATTTATTGTCTTAATCACACTCAATTACCTACTTCTTGGACTCACTTCAATTGAATTAATGCAATAGTAATAAGGTGAAATAAATAGAAAAAACAAACAAAATGTTTCTATGAATAATATCAAAATAATATTATAAATCTCTCAATAAGTAATTTCACACTTGAATAATGTTTTTATAGGCGTACAAAAAGTGATTATATTTACTGTCTGTAGTGATTCATTTAACCTACCTCTTTCCTCGACTTTGCCCGCCCACGTTATTCCTCAAGTGCATTTCACCATAGATAAAAAAATGCACAATAGGGTGAGGTACATGATACATCAGATATACATGGAACAAAACACATGCGTATACTTTGATATCGATTTGAGGGACCTTACAACTAAGGGAACAAATCAAATTATTTTATTAAATATTTTAGATTTGTGTTTTCTAAGTAGTCACACTACTATATACATATACCTTCATCTGACACTTTTTATCTAGTTTATAACATCTTTATCAGTTTATAAGTTGTCGAAGAAAAGCCACATCCCTATTAGTTTGTGCAAATCTCACTGACCGACGGTGCGTGGCAAATGACACGATCGATCATACCACCCGCTTTGTGCTAACGGTCCACACCTGGACGCAAAGTTCGGTAAACGGACGAGCTAACGATGTGAGCACGTGTTTTGGTAAAAATCTGTGTGAAATTGACGAAACCAATTGAAGTTAACGTACGCAATTCCACACCTTAGAGTAAACTAATACGAGATAACAAACAAATACGGTGCAGTTAACCAGCGTCGACGGTAGCAGTATTTATAAATATTCTTCTGATTACACTTTGTACCTGATATGAATTCCTGGTAAATTCCTAATTTAACTTCACTGACATGCGTAGTTTTAATCTTCCGATCAAAATAGTTTTGATTTAGATAACACCAAAAACAAATATTTCAATAAACTAAAAGAACCCTCGTAAAACAAAAGTCATCAAACTTTTTGAAATCAAACTCTCACAATAGTCACAATTGGGCCAATATCCACCCTCGCATGTCCGACCAAACTTCGCGACCCGAATCTCTGCCACAACCCTAGTTTATGCCCAATAAAAATAACCGGTCCGGCTCGAGATATTCCGGATATCGAGAATTTTCCCACCCTCAAAAATTTATTAAGACAAAACCAACACATACTTAAAACGCTCTATTCTGAACCTTATTGACTACAGATTAAAGTGAAAGCTAACTGCAATATATGCTGTAGATTTAACAAAGCCTCTCCCTCGCAGGCGATTTGCCCCATATGTCGAGACAAGTGAGCTGGCTCCTTAACGCACTGGACACCCCAAATGAGGGTATTTGGAGGGAAATCGTCGGGTTTATTGGAATTTCCTGTGGGTTGTTTTCACACGTGATTTACACAGGGGTTGATGGAGCGAAAGGAAACAGACGGTCGACGTGAATGAATAAAATTTAAATAAAAAAGTCCTTTACAAACTTATTGGAAGCAACGTTTTTCTTACATATAATTTATAATTAGACATAGAGATTTTTCTAGCACGAACGAAGCATTGCTAGTGACTTCCTTTCGATATTTAGTTTATTGTTGTTCATTTATTTCCAAATGTGGCCTTTGTATATGAAACTAAAGAGGCCCACTGATTAACAGTCCGCCGGACGATATCCGCCTGTCAGTCAAGAATTTTGACAGTTCCGAACAACTGACAGGCCGATACCGTCCGGCGGACTGTTAATCAGTGGGCCCCTTTATAAGATAGGTATCGATAAACTAAATATCGGAAGGAACTCACTAACGTTGCCTCCAGGGGGGGGACACTTCAAATGTAGTTAACGTCAGTAAAGATGCAGGCGACTTCTATATCTTGCTTCTGACAAAATTAGTTGACTTCCGATTACACAAACTACTTCACCAGATGTCACTATAAAATGTCTATAATTTTATAGTGACATTAATTAATATTTAAATTAAAATAAGTACGAATTCATATTTGTAATTATTATAATTTTCTATAAATTATGCAAAAAAATAAGAATTTTGTTATAAATTGATTTAATTATGCTGTTTTTTTATGCTGGCAACACTTGCATATCCGCCAAGACATGCAATTTTTTAGCTGTCACTGGTAGAGGGTAAATTTGAAATATTTTAGTGATGGTTTAGCCATTTTCTTCATTACGGTTCTGAAAGAAATTAGATTATAGCCCGAATTAAAACACATGCCCTGTTATGAAAACCTCGAAATTGCGTTGAGTTGTACCTTTGTGTTGGTCCGCCTTGTCGTTGAGCATTCGCTGTGTGCTGTGTTATTTTGTGCGATATGGACGCTATTTTACAGTACATTTATTTTGTGGTAGGTACCTAAGTACTAGTAACTTTTGATAAGGCAGGCCACTATCGATAAATCTGCTACAATGCTTAGACTATGTGCTGCTGTAAAAACACTGGTAAGTTCATTTTCACGAATTATGGTACCTAATACATTCAAGTTCAAGTTCTTTATTTGCATTCATGTTGTACTTACATATAGGTATTAAATAACAAATGAGTTGTTTCAAACATGAGCCCTACAAGGGCATAGCAATTACTGAATCTAACCTATACCTAATACAAATAAAAATGTAAAATTGTAGTCTTATTAGAATACATCTTAAAACTTATCATTTAAATATTATTAATTAACAATAAAAAAAACTATAAGAATCTTCTCATATCTATGCATATGTATAGTTTAAAATCCCATATCTAGATACTCCAGACATGGTATAAAAATATGTGTCATACCTACTTATTTTAACATTATCTTACATGTATCAGGCAAACATAATACAAGGAGAGTGAATTTATTTTTTCAGGAACAATAACCCATCGCTTTCCAAATCCTGACAAGTATCCAGAACAATTCAAATCTTGGGTCACACTTGTTGGTGGCAAGTTGGAATAGTCTTCGGATTATGAGTACCATAAGAAGAGGATCATTTGTGATAAACATTTCAAGAATGCAGACAAAAACCGTAACCACCGGTTAAATAGATTAGCAATGCCTTCACTCACTTCACTGCATTTACCTGGTATGAATCTATAAGATTATATTTCAGAATTAGTTATACGTATGTAGGAAAAACCAGTCTAACTCTTTATAACGATGTTTTTAGGGTTCCGTACCTCAAAAGGAAAAAACGAAACACTTATAGGATCACTCGTGCGTCTGTCTGTCTGTCCGTCTGTCACAGACTATTTTCTCGGAAACTACTGGACCAATTAAGTTGAAATTTGTTACACATATGTAAATTAGTGACCCAAAGACGGACGGACGTGTAACGTAAAGAAATGAATTTTAAACATGGGGGCCACTTTTGGGCGGTAAATGAGAAAGTTAAAAAATAAAGTTTTTCAAACTATATTTATATACACCAAATGAAAGAGCGCATTTTAAGTATATATATTAAATGTATTTATTTTATAATAGAAGTTATTTAAGAAAATTGCCAAAAAATACCTTGTACACACGTAATAGTTCTTTTCTCAAACATGCAATGAAATATTGATGTTATGTTCCTTATGCGAGGCTGCGAAGTATGACGTTTCAGGAGGCCTACCGCGAACCACGTTTGACGTGTTGCCTCCCTGTCACACTTACGTACGAATTCACAAATGCGACAGAGAGGCAACTCATCGAACGTGGTTCGCGGTAGCCTTCAGGGGCAGCTAGGATAAGGCCGGCAAAGTCCTCTTTTTAGGGTTCCGTAGCCAAATGGCAAAAAACGGAACCGTTATGGATTCGTCATGTCTGTCTGTCTGTCTGTCCGTCCGTATGTCACAGCCACTTTTTCCGAAACTATAAGAACTATACTGTTGAAACTTGGTAAGTAGATGTATTCTGTGAACCGCATTAAGATTTTCACACACAAATAGAAAAAAAAACAATAAATTTTGGGGGTTCCCCATACTTAGAACTGAAACTCAAAAATTGTTTACTCATCAAACCCATACGTGTGGGGTATCTATGGATAGGTCTTCAAAAATGATATTGAGGTTTATAATATCATTTTGTTCTAAACTGAATAGTTAGCGCGAGAGACACTTCCAAAGTGGTAAAATGTATGTGGTTTGAACGAGATCTAGTAAGTAGTTTTTTATTACTACGTGATAAATTGTAAACCGCAATTTTATTATGTTACTTGCTGTTACGGAACCCTTCATGGGCGAGTCCGACTCGCACTTGGCCGCTTTTTTTAATTTCCATTTCACAAATATTTGTGATACAGGGCTATAATCGCAAAAATTTAAGTTCGCAAATTGCGGAGATTTTTCTCTGTCACTCTAATTACGCCTTCATTGGAGTAAAAGAGAAAGTTCCCCGCAATTTGACAATTTCGGTTTTCGCGGTAGCCACTCAGCATCGTGGCATTCATCCATAAAAAAAAACTAGAGGCAGTATTTGCTTTATTGGCCGTAACACACTATCGCACCGCACCAAGGTCATTGTGCGACGCACCGATAAGTAAGAGCGAGAAAGCGATATCTCTTTCTCGCTCTTACTTATGGGTGCGTCGCACAATGACCTTGGTGCGGTGCGATAGTCTGTTACCACTTTATGGTTCGTAATGACACAGTGACACTCTGCCACTACGCCTATAAAAAAAAAACAATGTTTGCTATAATTTGCAGTTTTATTTGTGTAAAATCAACATGAACATAATAAATAATACATTATTAACCAAATTCTATAATTTTAAATTATAAATTTAACTACACAAATAAAAACATATAAAATATTTCATCTAAACGTTAGCGGTAAAAAGGTCTACTCAAACACGCGTAGTTATTTTTTTTTATTGTTATGGAGGCAAAGTTGGAAAGTTTTCATTCATTCTGTATTTCTGTTTTATTGGATTTATGGTGCGTTGTTGATTTTTTTACTTTAATATGAGTTCCGACGAAATAATGAAATTAATATTAATTGTAATCGTAGGAGTTGGAATTGGGAGCGTAAGCAGAATTGATTTTAAATAACTTGCTACCTCTGCCGCCAAGTCAAAGACGAAGTATGTATATGGTTGCTTATGGCAATTTTATTATTTGAGAAACTAAGGAAAGTGGCTTACAGTTTCTTAGAAAGTTTTGTGGCATATTTTAAAGAAATGAAAGTAACTACAAAATCGTCAACACTGGAAATTATACTTATTTACTCCATGCATAAAGCAACTGTATGTATGTGAAACATGATATCAACATGAAAGACTATGTAAACTTATGTGACGAAAACGACAGTCAGACGGATACAAGGCGAACAAATCAAAGATACATGAAAATATACGGGTAGTAAAAATACACGACTCGTGTAAAACATACCCGTGATAAAGATATAGGTACGTGTTAGTTATATTTTAGGTGTAGTTTACTTTTAGTTTTTTCTATAAATAAAACTTGGGTTTCGTGGATTTTTTATTTTATTTATTTCATTGCATGTTTGAGAAAAGCACTAAGTATACATACCTCGGCGTGAAAAGGGATTGTCGGCCTCAGGCCTATCCGTCTTCTATAGCGGTTTCCGGATCTGAACTATCTCTTCGACCGTCCCATAAGGCATAGTACTAATAGTATGCATAATTTTTATAGGGATATTTAGAGAAAAGAAGCCATTACTTGCAATGTACTGCTGACAGAAATAAGGTCAATGTACCTAATTCTGTCATATGTACTATTCCGTCCATTAACGCACCAGCCAACCTCTGTACCTTTTTACAGAACAAAGGCATGTTGACAACTTGGAAATTTCGCATGCTACTCAGCCAAACATTAATGAACAAGCCTCTACCTCAAACTTACAACAAGTTTCTAATGAAGCACCACAGCAGGCTGCATTACCAACCAATAAGGGTAATCTATATATTTTATATTATATTTTTAGGGTTCCGTATCCAAATGGCAAAAAACGGAACCCTTATAGGTTCGTCTTGTCTGTATGTCTGTCCGTCTGTCCGTCTGTCCGTCTGTCCGTCTGTCCGTCTGTCCGTCCGTCCGTCCGTCCGTCCGTCCGTCCGTCCGTCCGTCCGTCCGTCCGTCCGTCCGTCCGTCCGTCCGTCCGTATGTCACAGCCACTTTTGAAATTTGCACACCAGGTTAGATTTATAAACTGTACAAGAGATAAGAAGCGATTTTGGAAATTCAACCCCTAAGGGGGTTAAAAAGGGATGAAAGTTTGTATGGGGTTCAAGTTTTATTTTATGCTAGCAATTTCAAACTTCGTAAAAAGATATATTATTAAAATACAAGAAAATTAATTTCGGCATTTTGGGAAATTCATCCCCTAAGGTGATGAAAAAAGGGGTTGAAAGTTTGTTTGTTTGTGTTTGTTGTTTGTAAGCGATAATTTCCCTTACCGAACAGGCTACCGCCGTCTTTTTGTTAATCGCCACAGTTTCTCTTTTTCTAACGTTATTTATATAAAAAATTGATTTTTCAGATGTTTTTGAAATGCCTCAAGCCGCCTTCTTTCTGCAGTTTCAGAGTGTCAGTACACCAACAGAAAGCAATTCCGCAGGTAGGTTTTTGCTTAAATAATACCATAGAGAAATATAGTAAGACAAGAGTGCTCACTCCATACATCAGTTTCGGTACCAAAAATATTAGTATTTTCATAGTCGGCATCTAGCATCGAGTAGCGGAATTATCAGTACCGCTACTCGATACTAAATGTCTCTCAAGTGGCGACCAACGAAATTTTTATTGAACAACAATTTACAACTAATATTAGAAGCGGAAGGGGTTGAAAATAGAGTTCCGGTTAATCAGTTTATAATATTAGCTGAAAATTGTTGAGCATTAGACTTTTCGGTCGCCGCTACATCTATTGTCAAGTAGCAGTACTGATAATTCCGCTACTCGATGCTAGATGTCGACTATGAAAATACTAATATTTTTGGTACCAAAACTGATGTATGGAGTGAGCACTCTTGTCTTACTATATTTGTCTATGATAATACGTACTTACCTAAAATTTGCATACATGTATAAATCGGATGACAATGCAATATTATGGTACCATCGAGCTGATCTGATGATGGAGACAGGAGGTGGCCATAGGAACTCTGTGATGAAACAACGTAACCTAATTGTGTTAGGGGTTTTTAGAATTGTCTCGATGAGTATTAGTTGTCTGTCGTAAGAAAAGTACAGTCAGCGATAAAAGCTTGTACCAAAAAAGAGATTTTTGCCAAAAACTTATTTAGTAGGTATAGATAATGGATAGATGAAAACAATCTTAATACTTTTTCAGCTAAACTCAAGATACGAGTGCTGCTCAAGCTCGCGCCGGTGTAATCATGGAGCATAATTACAGCGTGATAAGCAAATCTAAATGGGCTCCGGTGCTTTGGGCGGTCAAGGTATATTTACATTTATACATAACATTATCATGATAAATGAGTAGCTTACTTTTTGTTCACCTTTTTAGTCTGTTCGAGATCTTGAAAACAGTGAAAAATAGAGATACTACTCCTAAAAATACGTGTGATATCTCATTCGTCATGATGCCTAGAAAAATGTATTCGAAGCGTGTAATGCACACAAAAAATATCAAAAGTAATATACAAAAAAAGAGGGAAAATAGTAGATATTAGTAGAACATTGACGTACAATAATTCTTAAACTACAAGTTCAAATTGAATGTTTTTGAGAATATATGTAAAGCATGTTAAGTCCTATATGTCACTGAAAATTCAGAGTTCTAGCTTTAGCCAGCACAAAATCGCTTCGGGAAAAGGATGGTACGGCCGTGCGTCTTTGTTTTGCTCGACTCGGCGGGGGCACTGCCGTGCCCCCAGATACTTATTGTGATATTGGGGAAATAAAAAATAACTATTTAATCTCCCCTTTTTAGGGTTCCGTACCCAAAGGGTAAAACGGGACCCTATTACTAAGACTTCACTGTCCGTCCGTCCGTCCGTCCGTCTGTCTGTCACCAGGCTGTATCTCACGAACCGTGATAGCTAGACAGTTGAACACAACAAATTAGTATATAAGTTATAACAACAAATACTAAAAACAGAATAAAATAAAGATTTAAATGGGGCTCCCATACGACAAACGTGATTTTTGACCAATACACTCTTCGAATACACTTTTCTAGGCATCATGCCGAAACTAATGAGGTATCACAAGTATTTTTAGGAGTAGTATCTCTATTTTTCACCGTTTTCAGGATCTCGAACAGACTATATGCTTATTATACATAGATTACCCGCACATACTTCCACGGAGCTTCCTTTTTTATCTGAAATAAAAGCTATCCTTTGTCCTTCCTCGGTACCTACTCAGAAAACTATCTTTATTGGTACCAAATTTCATAAAAATCAGTTTAAGATAAGGTAAGTACCCCTATTAACGAGCCCATTAAAATCGGCATTGATTACCGCGGTATGTACAAAAAGGCGTTTTATAAGAAAACGTATTGACTTTTTTAAAATTGAAGTACACACAAATAAAGCCTTCTCTATTGACTGTCGAATAAGTATAGCACTATTAAAGAAACACAAAGTAAACAATCCGAAAACCGTAAACTAACTCATCGGGGGCGCAGGATTATATGCTCCATACTAACGCGCAACACCTCAAGTAAGCAAACGCGTATTTTATTTAGTGATTTTCATAGTAATGGTGAATATTATAGATAGACTAAGACTATATATCAATTCTTAATGATGATATGTATGGTTCCCAAATCCTCAATTTGTAAATATTTGCTGGCCAATAGTAAAAAACAGGAAATTAAAAACCTCGGTGTTGGGTTCCATTTTTTGGTGTGGTTCCTAATTTCGAGGTATACCTCGGTAATAGCGGAAACGGTATTTTAAGTTCGAAGGGTTATATATTCTTATGTAAATACATATTTCCTTAACTCTTGATGTTATTGAAATATTTAACCGTCTATAAAGCTAAAGAGCTATTAACGTGGTATGAAATCTATTCAAGAACTCTTAATTTTAACTACAGTTTTAAGCACTTAACTGGAGGTTTCCCTAGAAACCATTATATGAGAATCTTGTTTAAATATTGATATAAAAACAAAAGCATGGCTGTCAAGTCTGTTTTATACAATGTTTCGTAATATTTAGTATCTTCCATTTTGATTGTGTTCAAAATATACGCGATCTTTATTTATTTTTATCAGTCGTAAATTAGTTTTACAATAATGTGAATT
Source organism: Cydia splendana (assembly GCF_910591565.1). Taxonomy (NCBI): domain Eukaryota; kingdom Metazoa; phylum Arthropoda; class Insecta; order Lepidoptera; family Tortricidae; genus Cydia; species Cydia splendana. Next base: position 8,469,514 of record NC_085973.1, on the reverse strand, counting down.
AAACCGTTTAGCGATGGTTACAAAAGACATCACTCGGTAATAAGATGTATGGGAACCCAATACCGACCCACCTACAACTTTGGTCGGAAATAAATAGGTTCATAATATAATTATTATAAAACCTATTGTATTATTTTAATTACAACATATAATACACCAACATACAATCGCAATCCTAATACCGAACCCAATACCGACCCACCTACAACTTTGGTCGGAAATAAATAGGTTCATAATATAATTATTATAAAACCTATTGTATTATTTTAATTACAACATATAATACACCAACATACAATCGCAATCCAACGCGGCAACGCAGCGAGCGTCGGGGGCAGCCCGGGACGGGATTCAGTAGGTTGTTTATTTTATACATATTTAGTTTATATTTATATTCAAGTTAAGTTTTTAATTAATTTAAAATTATGTTTGGATTATGTGTTATTACTTATTAATAAAAGATGCACTACATCCAATATTAATTTATTTTAATATTTGATTTCACATATTTTGTATCACTGGATCAATTTGATGTTGATGGGCATTTATTTGTGTGATGAACACAGATATTTGTTCCTGTCATGGGTGTTTTCTATGTAGGTATATAATATATAATGTATGCCCAGCAGTGGAACGTATATAGTTTGAATTATTATTTTTATTTTATAAATTTGTATTTATCTATATACGTATGTATATCGTCGCCTAGTATCCATTGTAGAAGCTTTGCATAGTTTGGGGCTATGTCGATCTGTGTAAGATGTCCCCTTATATTTATTTATTTTATGTTGTTTTATGTAGATACTTGTATACAGCATGTATTATTGATACGACCACATATATATTATTATCTAAGTGTAGTTAGTAGGTGTAAGTAGACTCAAAGGAATTCACTTTCATAATAATTATATTTTACTAATAAAAATCCTCTTATTTTTCCTTATAGACTTACCTAAAAAAATATTAATTGAATCTTATGATTGGACTGATTAAATATAACCCCTACTATTTATTTAACTACTATTGTCAAATGAATATAAGTAGGTATATAAAGAAGGAACTAAACATGCGATGGGTTTATCTACCCTCGTAGAAAGGAACCCTTATCCGCGGTATTTGGGTATCAATGATCAATTACCACGGTAATAGGCGATTTCGACGTTTAAAGTTTAATAATTATTTTTTTCTATATAACTGGCCAAAACAAGTCCAAAAACGAATGAAATATAAATTTCGATATACAAATTATCATAAAAAAATATGTCTTTGTTCATACAGAGCCAGCTTATGTTTCATTTTTGGCTGTCTTTGTAAAAGTTGCTTAACCCCCTCGTTAATAGGGGTACTTACCTTAGAAGAGGTAATGAGGGTATCGTCTTGGGTCGTCCCATTCGTTTTTCGTCAAGTTCTTAAATTAGCCCTATTCTGCTTTGGCACTCATTCTACATTGAAAGCCACCGACGATTGTGACGAATGTAGATTGGGTGACGAAAGCAGAATAGGACTAATTTAATAACTTGATGAAAAACGAATGGGACGACCCAAGACCATACCCTCATTACCTCTTCAATCTTAAACTGATTTTTAATAAACACAATAAACATACAATAAACATATAAATAGTACAATAGGGAATATTAGGCAAAACTCTGCGTAGGTGGCACCACTAGCACATACAGTAAACAAACTACGTCAATCACATGGCCTACCGCGAAACACGACAATCGAAAGTTCGGTTTTTGCCTCTCTATCACTCTTGCTAATTCGATCGATGGAGAGGCAGATAAAGAAATCCCGATTTTCACGTTTCGCGGTAGGCCACCTGTAAGCAAACCACCTTGGTGCATCAATGTCAGAGTGAAAACTTGTCAAAAAACTGTTTAAGGCCTAGTATGTATAAGTTACTCTATGGCAGTGGTTCCTAACCTGGGGGTATTTACCCCCGTGGGGGTAAACCTGTTATTTTGCGGGGGTAATAAGCTGACCTAATATCAGGTTCCCTAGTTAGTCATAGGGGTGACCGAACTGAAAAGGTTAGGAACCACTGCTCTATGGTTTACTAAACAAATTAATGCTGCTCTTTGGCGGCAGAACATGGCAGTAATAGTCTCTATTGTAACAGTGCGGTTTGTTATTTTAACCATGCTTCCAAATTCACACATTCAGTTTTGTTTTTCAGATGGGCTGAAAACAAAATCATCTAGCAGCAGCTTAGAAGAATCAATCTCACTGCGTACAAAAATCAAGCGGCTACGTACGGAGATATTAAGGTTACAGAAAAAATCTAAGTCATTTGCAGCGAGGCTGGCAAATGCCGAAGACCTCACAACCAATCCTGCATTCCAGGATATTGTAAATAACATGACAAAACCAGCGCGACTATTTATGCAGATGCAGCAGCAAGCGAAAAATACACCAAAAGGACGACGCTTCACTGTTGAAGAAAAGGTGCTATCATTATCCGTATACAAAAAGAGTCCGAAATGCTATGCATTACTTCATAAATATTTTACGTTGCCATCTACAAAAGCTATGAAGCTCTTACTGGGCCAGATAAAACTTAGACCGGGGATAAACCCTATAATTTTCAAAAAAAATAAGGAAACTGTTGCGAAGCAAAACCTATCTGACAGATTATGCAGCCTCATGTTCGACGAGATGTCATTAAAACCGCAGGTTTCTTATAATGCGCAAAAGGATAGAATGGAAGTCTTTGCTTGCAACCGTCACAAGGCGTTTGCGGACCACGCCTTAGTATTTATGGTAAAAGGAATCAAACATAATTTTAAGCAACCGATTGCCTACTATTTTACGACAGGTTTGCAGAAAAAGGAATTAAAAAAAAATATTGTGGATGTTATCAAACACGCACAAAAATCCGGTCTCATAATCGTGAACACTGTTTGTGATCAGAGCCAAGTAAATGTTGGAGCCATCAGGGAACTAGTAAATGACACAAAAAAAGAAAATAAACAGCTAGGTACAGAAGGAGTCACCATATGAACATTTTAAAATAAATGGCAAAAACATTATCCATATTTATGACACTCCCCATTTAATGAAGGGACTCAGGAATAATTTACTTTCCAAGGACATGCGCTACGTCACAAACGGGCAAGAGAAAATAGTGATGTGGCAATATTATGAAATGTTATATGCCTCCGACCGAACATATAGAGAACTACGGCTAGTGGACAAGTTGACCGAAGAGCATGTTAATCGACAAAAAAATCAAAAAATGCGAGTCATATTAGCGACCCAATTATTTAGCCATAGCGTAGCTGCATGTAGTGTAGCCGCTGAACACCTATCGGCCAGTGGCGATCTGCCTCAGGATTGTCGTCAGTTAATTGACATTACTTTGATGCTCGACGACCTATTCGACAACTTGAATGGAAATACCATAAGCATTCCTAACGGAAAAAATACATAGGATGCGTGAAGCGGAATTCGCCACATCATAAACTATGGCAAGGCTGTAAAACAATTTTAAAGACAGTAACATTTATAAAAAAAAAACAAGAAATGAGTGGGAATAAAATGCGAAAATTCGAACAGACCGTCCCATCTGTTATTAATTTTATTAAAACTATAGAAGGTGTAGAAAGAATATGGACAGTTTTGTCGGAAAAGTTCGGTTTTGACATTTTATTAACCCGACACTTAAATCAGGATCCCTTAGAAATCTTTTTCGGGAACATTCGCAGCTATGGGGCAAGAAACAACGCACCTAATACTACGGCGTTTGAAGCCGCCTTTAAAGCGCTTTTATTAAACAATTATAACTCGCTCCATTCCAAAAATGCGAACTGATTATCCTTTTAAATGTTTTATACATAAAGATAAACTGGGTGTATTTCACAAACACTACAATAAATACAACTGTACAGTTGGTGCAGATCAGTTAATCGCATATTATGTGGTAAAATAAATTATAATGATGACGAAGACGAAACTAAACGTGCAGCACAATCATATTACAACAAACATAAACATTACAAAAATAAATAAATAAATTGAGTTGGCACTGGTATAACGCATATTTTTAGGCTCTATTAGGTATTCGTAGTAAATTTTCTTATTAACATGTATTTTCTTGTGTGTGAATGCTTTTTCACCACACGCTTTCTTTTCTATTATTTACCAAAAATTGTACTTTCCTAGCGATAATGTGGTGTAAAACATGTATTACTCTCGGCAGCAAAGTTTGCTCGCTTCTCGTGACTCTGCAACGCTCAAGATTCCACTTTTTAAATCTCTCTATACACTAGTAATTTTGGAATATTTCGCATGTTTTGACCTCGATATAAGCACGAGAGGTAAACAACAAGTTTGCTTCTTTACGAGTACACTTATTCTATTGTCTCTGTTACTATTTTTCCTACACTTATTGTATTACTTACGCTATCAACAAAATGAAAGCAATAAACATATTTACTTTAATATTCTGTTTTTTTTTCTATTCCATTATTGATAACATTAACGTTTTCCACATAATGTTACGTCTTATCTTATCTTATTATCTTATCTTATTGTTTTCGGGGGCCCTTGCGGATACGCTTCGACCCATAGGGATACAATGTTAGGTCTACTTGGGCGGCAAGTACATTTTTTGTTTGACTTCTTGTAAACAATTACAGTTATATGTTACAAGAAACCAATCAAAAAATGGACTTGTAAACCGACCAAGTAGACCTAATATTATGTGGGACAAAAGTACACATATGGATGCATATGTAGTTGTACACGCACACATACATACTTAGTTTCGGGGGAGAATCAGAGATGGCGCTTTCAAATGAGTTTCCATAAAATGCTTCAAGAGGGCTCTCTTTACCTATATTACTTACTTTACTCTTTGGTTGCCTCGTTCGTGTTAGAATAATCTCTATATCTATTTATAATATTTTAATTGACTCAAACGTAATAGGTAAGTAGTAAATTAATTACTTAAGTATTTTTATTAAGATCTGTTCCTACGAGTAATACATACAGAGTTAGACCAAGAAAAGTCTGCAGCGATTTTGATAGTCCACGCGGTGTATGTGTTATTTATACGTCATAATTTCATAGATATTTGACGTTTAAAATAACACTTGTACTGCGTTGGCTATCAAAATCGCTGCAGACTTTTCTTGGTCTAGCTCTAGCGATATTTTTATCGATACCAAAACCTCCTTCATTCCTTCTCAAATTATAAAGGGCAGGTTGCCCTCACAGCCTTATGATTGAAAGGCGACAAGGGAAGGGTCACTCGACCCGCGGTCAAGCCCTTTCCGCCCAATTGAACCCACTTCCGGCCCGGGACGGAAGTCTGAATAAAATGAATTATTCAAGGGCCATGTGTGATCGAGGGCTTTTCACGAGTTTTTGTTACAAGTTAATAAGGGATAATTAGCTGGCTTTGATTAAGAACTTTTTGTTCTGCGATAAAAAATTCAAATCTAAATTAAAATGTGTAACGGGTTCTTCTGCCATTAGCGTTAAACCTTTAAAATAAATTTATAAATATTTTAATGTAAAGTAACCTTTTTAACACTAGGAACTCTAGGCGTTAGGGACTGTTGTGCCTATTTTAAAGTTTTTAAAACGCTTATACTTAAATTATTGCTTTTTAATAAGCTCATCTGCAAAAGCATCTGTTAGAATAATAATTCACAATGCTTTAAAAGCGACTAATCAAGTAAGTTTTGTGTACATATTTAATTACACAAACGGGTCAACCGCGATATAATTTCATTGTTATTAATATGTTTAGGTACAAAACGCGAGAGTTTAAAGTGTTTTAAGTTTTGTGTATTTTCTAGCTAGCACAAATGATGTTGTCGTGTGCGTGACGCTTTGTGGTATGATATATGACAAATGGATATAAAAAGTGATTTACTGCATAAATCAAAAGTCCATTTTACGTTCTATCTCATCTCTTCTTATAAAGCAAGCACTCATTCTTCTTATCAAATATACTAAATCTAAATATTTACAGCGTAAATATTACTTTGACACCACAAACGCTGTGTTTTTCTTGGAGCTGTAAGCACGATTTACAAAGGCATCGACACGGCAAAGGGTTAGAGTTGGTTAGAGTTAGAGGTCTGCAAGGATTTAGATAGCACACGTGTTATTTTAAACGTCAAACTTCTATGAGATTATGACGTATAAGTAAATAACAATTGCACTGCGTGTCTTATCAAAATCGTTGCAGACTTATCTTGGTCTAACTCGTCAAGTCTCTAGAGTGTTATAAAGAAAAATGCGTAATATTGATTTAAAATTTATTACAAAATCGGTGTACAAGACAGTAATAAAATATTACAAAAACCGCACCAACATTTCACATAATGAATAGAAATAGTTTTAACATTTACCTCACGCTTAATCCACCGCTTAGTCCACCGGTGTTAAATAAGGAAATATGAATATAAGGGGATTTTTTATGCTACGTAAATATATCCATAATACTTCTAACCCAACCACATGTTTATACTTGTTAAGGTTAGGACGTGGGTAGTCCACCAGCTTTAAAAAATAACCAAAATGTCTTTCACGTAGGTTAGGTTTTGATACTCGATTGACCGGTTTCGGCACTATAGGCATTGCTAACACTTTGTATATTATGTTACACGGCCACCTTAACCACCGTCGGCAAAACTGCACGGTGACGAAAAACAGCACGTTCCAAAGAATACCAAGATGCAGCGGTGGATGAAAAAGGTATGAGCGCGCTCAACACTACATTGCCAACATTCTGTATTTGTTACACAATTGCCACCTTGACCACCGTCTGCAGAAGCAGCAGTACTGTGACGAAGAACAGCACGTTGGAAGGCGTGGTTTTGGCAGCGATGGAGGATAACGGAGCCGCCGGTTCCGAGCTATCGGAGAGCGCGCGCGGTACTATGGGCATCGCGAACGCTTGGTTGTTGCAGCGGTCTCGCTAGAACAAATAAGGCTTGCTTAGACACATCAAGACTAAAAACAAACATAATCAAGCTCAGAGAACTTAAAGGGATAGGATAAGCAATGAGAAAAATGTCGTTTTTTTTTATCAATAAATGGTCTATCTATATCTATCAGGGATGGACTCCCAAGACCTTTTTAGCGTATCATCATGGCATCAAGATGCTACCCCTTTTAAAAGATCCACCCTGCAGTTTTGTAACATGTAGTAAACGAATTATACTGTTATGACTACAGATTTTCATTTAACGTAGCCGTATAGTCCTGTCTTAGATTGAAGAATAAATCTTGTAGATATACTCACCTCACAGCACGTAGTGTCCGGAGAGCCGACGCAGCCGGTGCGGCAGCCGCGGATGACGGCCACGTACGCCTTGTCCTTTGATATCACTGTTGTGAAGCACTTGTCCTCCAAGTTGTGACACGTCACTGAATGAACCCTGATTAAAAAATACATAACTAAAACATTGACCCCTATCAAAGCAGAGGCGATTAGCGACCTATTGCAGCACTTAAGGCCTTTATTAAATGAGTAGTACCATCAGCCGTAAAAGTGCATGGCAACTTTATGAATTCATAATTTCTCCATGCAATTTGGAAGCTCACTGTACGTTAAGATTGACATTCGATTGGTATATTATTAGTACTCTCAGTCCGGATTAATTATGGGCGCTTATTATTAAAAAGATGAAAAATGCTATCACTTTCAGAATACTGATCTTACTACAACATTCCAGAAAGTCACACCTGTATTTTGCAGGATCAAGGCACGACCGTAGCGGCATTTCGCTTCTGTAACCACACACGTAGCACTCGAGAGGTGCCCTCTTCGTTATCCTGCTGAACAAAGCCATTTTTATCAAAGTTTAGACTTGTTTGTATGAAAAAAAAATCTTTAGAATCAATATTACATAATGATCTATATAGCCCGAACTAGCCCCGAACAAATCAGGCGACGATAAAGATACTTAAATAATTACAATACATATACATAACACATCGATAAGTCATGAACGACAAATAAATACCTATACCGCAATTCTAAGCTTTGTAGGAATGGTCACTACCCTAATAGCATTTTCTTGTAGGGATTTTGTTGGGCCTTTGTTTACGTATTAGTTGGGCAACCGTTATATTTGGCCGTACGATTTGCTGGAGGGCCCTCGACAAAGGCCCTCCCGAAGATTCCCAACAGAGGGCCATAAGAGTAATTTTTTCGTTGGACCTATTTAAATAAATCATACAATTATTCAACGGTGGTGGTTTTGGTTGGGCCGTGGTTGGGCCTATACACATTTGTTTGATGGTTGGTTAATTGTTACATTTGGCCGTACGATTTGCTGGAGGGCCCCCGACAAAGGCCCTCCCGAAGATTCCCAACAGAGGGCCATTAGAGTAATTTTTTCGTTGGGCCTATTTAAATAAATCATACAATTATTCAACGGTGGTGGTTTTGGTTGGGCCGTGGTTGGGCCTATACACATTTGTTTGATGGTTGGTTAATTGTTACATTTGGCCGTATACCTTGCTGTAGGGCCAACTGCAAAAAAAATAAAAAAGGGCAATTTTTTCGTTGCGCTTCTGTTTGCAAATTCAACAATTACCCAACGGCAAGTCAGGTAGGTCGGTAGGTAGTCGTGCACCAGGTTGAAGGCCCAACACAGCTTGTTCCACAAAGGGCCAACATTTTAACTTTAACGTTGGGCCTTGTCTAGGATTCTTACAATACTACCGTAGGTAAATAGTTGTGTAATTTATAGTGTGCCTACAGTCTAATTATGTAATGGGCTTTTGTTTACGAGTCCTACAGTTACCCTACGTTAAGTAAGTGGTTGTGTAATACGACGTTGGGCCTTTGCTGATAAATATTACAATTACACTACGGTAGGCATTGGTTGTATCCACATGAAGGCCCTAGGCTAGGCAGCAGTTGTTGTTAATCTTCTCTTTATCGTTCCAATTTTAGTATATGTACTGCCGAAGCAAGTACACTTACTATACACTCTAATTTGTATATATACTAACCGCACTTCGAAACTTCGTAAGCGAGATTTATGTTTTTTGAAATTTAAATTGAGAAAATGTTGGTAAAATACAATTTTTTAAATTTATGTATAAATTTTATAGTTATAGCTATTAGATTTATAAGTTACTTTTAAAAAATATTATGATTATATCCGGAATAATCGAGAAAATAACTATAACTTCGATGTTTGGAGACAGTAACGCCATCTAGTGACGCCACAAGCAAACTCAACTGGTATTGTTGGGCATCAGTACCACAGCCAATGTTGGTAAATGCGATATTTGTGCTCACTGGGCCAACGAATGTTATCGTTGTTTACCCACCGGTACCAAAATACACAAAGGCCCATTGTTAGGCGTCAGTGCCACAGCCAATGTTGGTAAATACGATATTTGTCATCATTGGGCCATCGGATGATATCTTTGACTAGCCAACGTTACCAAAATACACAAAGGCCCATTGTTGGGCATCAATGCCACAGCCAATGTTGGTAAATGCGGTATTCGTCACCATTGGGCCAACGAATGTTATCGTTGTTTAGCGAACGGTAGCAAAATACACAAAGACCCATTGTTGGGCCTCAATGCTACAGCCAATGTTGGTAAATGCGATATTGTCGTCATTGGGCCATCGTATGATATCGTTGATTAGCCAACGTTACCAAAATAAACAAAGGCCCATTGTTGGGCATCAGTGCCACAGTCAATGTTGGTAAATGCGATATTTGTCATCATTGGGCCATTGGATGATATCGTTGATTAGCCAACGTTACCAAAATACACAAAGGCCCATTGTTGGGCATCAATGCTACAGTCAATGTTGGTAAATGCGGTATTCGTCACCATTGGGCCAACGAATGTTATCGTTGTTTAGCGAACGGTAGCAAAATACACAAAGGCCCATTGTTGGGCCTCAATGCTACAGCCAATGTTGGTAAATGCGATATTTGTCGTCATTGGGCCATCGTATGATATCGTTGATTAGCCAACGTTACCAAAATAAACAAAGGCCCATTGTTGGGCATCAGTGCCACAGTCAATGTTGGTAAATGCGATATTTGTCATCATTGGGCCATTGGATGATATCGTTGATTAGCCAACGTTACCAAAATACACAAAGGCCCATTGTTGGGCATCAATGCTACAGTCAATGTTGGTAAATGCGATATTTGTCGTCATTGGGCCATCGGATGATATCGTTGATTAGCCAACGTTACCAAAATAAACAAAGGCCCGTTGTTGGGCATCAATGCTACAGCCAATGTTAGTAAATGTGATATTTGTCGTCATTGGGCCATCGGATGATATCGTTGATTAGCCAACGTTACCAAAATAAACAAAGGCCCATTGTTGGGCATCAGTGCCACAGCCAATGTTGGTAAATGCGATTTTTGTCATCATTGGGCCATCGGATGATATCGTTGATTAGCCAACGTTACCAAATTACACAAAGGCCCATTGTTGGGCATCAATGCTACAGCCAATGTTGGTAAATGCGATATTTGTCGTCATTGGGCCATCGGATGATATCGTCGATTAGCCAACGTTACCAAAATAAACAAAGGCCCATTGTTGGGTATCAGTGCCACAACCAATGTTGGTAAATGCGATATTTGTCATCATTGGGCCATCGGATGATATCCTTGACTAGCCAACGTTACCAAAATACACAAAGGCCCATTGTTGGGCATCCGTGCCACAGCCAATGTTGGTAAATGCGGTATTCGTCACCATTGGGCCAACGAATGTTATCGTTGTTTAGCGAACGGTAGCAAAATACACAAAGGCCCATTGTTGGGCATCACTGCCACTGCCAATGTTGGTAAATGCGATATATGTCATCATTGGGCCAACGAATATTATCGTTGTTTAGCCAACGGTACCAAAATACACAAAGGCCCATTGTTGGGCATCTGTGCCACAGCGAATGTTGGTAAATGCGATGGTGGGCCAATACAAAATTAATGTTGGCTACGGAACAAACCTCATCCCAACGTTTTCCCTACCGTTGGCACCGTGGGCCCCAACGAAAATGCTACTAGGGTATCGACTAGGCTACGAGATTGTGAATTTGGAGGAAATTTAAATATTTTTTCTCAAAATTGGCTGACAAGGTTGATATTTTATATAGTTCAAACCAGTCTGCTGGGGGTAGCGCCGTTCCATCTTGGCCCGGCGTCGCCAACACCCGCGTCCACCGGCCCGGAGATATATCAATCGTGTTCGGACGTTCTTCATTTTTATATATAGATCAAACCAACCCGCCTGGAGTAACGCCCTCTTGACCCGGCGTGTCTAGAACTTGCGTCCGCCGGCCCGCAAGTATATCCATTGTGTCCGAACGTTCTTTATAGTATATATTTCAAACCAACTTGGTGGAGGTAACGCCGACTTCGCTCGGCGGTGGCCCTAACACCCGCGTCCGCCGGCCCGCAGGTATATCCAACGTGTCCGAACGTTCTTCTTCGTCGTCGGTGTCGTCCGCCTCGTCTTCCTCCTCGTCATCGCTTTCCTCACTTCTGTGACAGATGAACATATGTTAGTTCTACGGCAGACAATCAGGGTTATCTCTCTTATGTTATTTTATTGTTTATCATGGTTGTATCCTCAAGTGCAGCTTTTGAACAGAGAGTACGACATGCCATAATATGATAATAACAATTCTTTGTATTTTAGTACCAAAGAGCTGTGTCTAATTTGTAACTAACATATTGAGAGATCCTCAAATCTAAAATCAATGTTATTACTTATTACGTTATCTAATTAATGTTAAATGTCTGGCCATAGACAAAATGACAACTTTCCTTTCAGACAGACATGCCTTTAGTAGTGTATTTTGGCTTTTAATTTGAATTAACTAATAAGAAAGTATACATATCTCCTGAAATTTATAAGACATGGTTTACTTATCGACAAGAGTTATCATAACGGTTCATAATTATTGGTTAAGTAATTTAACATAATTTTACGGTTTCACTCACGTATTTTTAGTCACTTAGTGCCGGTCCCACATTGGGATACCCTCCTCCAATTGGGGGGGACTTAAATCTTCTCGAGGCAGAGGTGTAGGGTTGGAGCCGGTGTAGCTTTATTTGACGTTCAAAAGCGCATTGAATAATAAACTATCTTTAACTTTATCTTCACTCTAGCGCAGTGCGCCGGGAAAGCGATGAAGTAACCGGTTGGTAGGTAATAACGGTACAAAACAATACTAACTCTTCATCATCTTCGTCGTCCTTGGCGTCGGTCCGCAGGAGCAATAGCGCCAGCACCAGGCAATACTTCCACCGCACCATGGCGCGCGCTTTGAGCCCCACCCTAAATCAAGCAAAATAGGAACAGACTTTAAAATGCCATAATTTTGCGGTGTTCATCAGCAGGTCTACATCACAGGTTACTTTTTAAGAACAATTTCACTGAAATCGTTATAGATATGCCTATAAAATTTGAGTTCCCTCGATTTCTTTAGGTTCCCGTCAATATACCCTGAATTGCAGGCAGTAATAAATAGGACCACCTAAGAAAGCATACCCTTTCAAACAAAATACTAACCTTCGAAATCGATCTTACTCACAATCAGAGTAATCAGTGAACAAATAGGAACAAGATTCCGAAAAATTGAGAACCGTTTTCTCACGAAACTTAGCAGCAATAAATTGTAAAAACGCTGATGAAAAATTAGATTGCAGAACCAGAGTCGGCTGCTACATGTAATTGTACAGTCGACGTCAAAAATATGTTTACACTTTTGTACCTTATTACCTTTGTAATAAGGCGAAAAATGTAAACATATCTTTGACGTCGACTGTACGAGACTATTTGATATTTATTACAGTTTCAGTCCCAAATTGGCAATATTAACGCAGGCAGTGCAATATTGCTATAATGAAATGCTATATCACGAAAACATACATTAATCCTATACAAAAAAAAAATGATAACAGACGTAAGTAAATGAATCGGGTCTATTCGGTTTCTGTGAACCAATATAACTCAGCCAAGTGTATACCTATTCAAATAATACAAACAACAAATACCTCACTTACCCTAAACTCAAGTAAACATTAAATTTATCATTTCATTTTCCAAAACAAATTAGCGTATTTGTATTTTTAAGACGGCTCGTACACGATTTTGACACGGTTCTCAATTTTGTTTTCCGAATTTCTTTGCTCTTTTAAAGAGTTGTCATAGACTTTCGTCTTTGATCTTTCGAGCCATAGAGGTTCTAATCTGGAAGTGACAGATCTGGCGAAACTCGCTTCGCACGGGTAGTTCAGGCAATTTACACAAAACCTTATCAAATTTTACCTACACTTTACTCAACTCAAGAATCATTCTATTCATAAGTGAAAAACCGCATAAAAATCCGTTCAGTAGTTTTCGAGTTTATCGCGAACATACATACAGACAGACGCGGCGGGGGACTTTTTTTTATAATATTTATTCATATGGATAAATAAAAAAAATATATTATGTTGGGAATTGTGGGTGTATATAAATAAATAAACAATACGAGTATCAGTAAAATACATTAAACTTTTCTTAGGCTATTAAGTAATCATACTTTTTTATAGGACTTCAGGAATAGGTAAGTACATATTGTAATTATAAAATACTTACCACTGACTCATTTTTAAAAATTATTATTAATATTGTTTGGCAGTGGTTCGGCACGAGTCGCTTGTCAGTGAAGCATAAAATGAGAGAATCGTTTAAACGTTTTCCTATAACCCCAAAAACCGGATAAAATGAGATGACAAAACAAATAACAGGACGTCAAAATATCAATAATAAGATTTTAAACGTATCACACACGTTTTGCTGCAAAATTGTCTTATTAGAAAGTATTTTAAACATTCTGCTTTAATGGCTCATAGTCCTCAAACCATGCAACACATGTGCTCACATGCGTCATCTACATGTGTGGTTGAGAACTAGCTATTCGCCACTAGGTGGCGCGGGCGCGTTGGCCTTACAATGGGCAACTATTATCATACAAAATAAGGGCTTACGTATTCGTATGTCATCTTTTTCTGTAGTTTTTTGTTGAGTTACGTGGTTACTTTAATAAAAATCTAATTTAAAAAATATTAAAAAAAATACTTTCTAATTATTAATGAGACAAAATGCTCAACAGATTTTCTGGAATTAAATACATAGGTACCTAAATTAGTAACAGTTTAGATAGAATCACTTTGTTGTCCGTCTGTCTGTCTGTCTGTCAAGCAAAACTCTTTATCTCGAAAGCGCGTGTAGGTATCGAGTAGAACTTACAACCATAATATTTTTTTATTAAACAGTTGGTCACACTGGTATCCTATATATAACATTTATTATTATTAAAGTTATTAATTGCTATAGATATACCTATTCATATTCCTACCCCCTTATTCATAAAACTTTACAGGCCTGATTTAGTTAAATTATGTTTTATCCCTTTCTTACAAATACAAAAGTCAAAATGACTCATAAAGACAAACGATTATTGGCTAATTGAGGTTTGTAGCGCGTTTATGAATAAGGGGGCTAGTTTTTCTTCAATTTTTAGGGTTCCGTACCCAAGAGGTAAAACGGGACCCTATAACTAAGACTTCGCTGTCCGTCCGTCCGTCCGTCCGTCCGTCTGTCTGTCACCAAGCTGTATCTCACGAACCGTGATAGCTAGACAGTTGAAATTTTCACAGATGATGTATTTCTGTTGCCGCTATAACAACAAATACTAAAAACAGAATAAAATAAAGATTTAAATGGGGCTCCCATACAACAAACGTGATTTTTGACCAAAGTTAAGCAACGTCGGGCGTGGTCAGTACTTGGATGGGTGACCGTTTTTTTTTTGCATTTTTTTTCATTATGGTACCCTTCGTGCGCGAGTCCGACTCGCACTTGCCCGGTTTTTTTCGGGATACCATCACCAGATCCTGACCTGATGACCATGGTATCCTTCCCTTTGTTCTTTCTTTTTTTTTTAGTCGTCTTCGATATTAGGGCTTCGACATTTTAAAGTCGTTTAAAAAATTTAAAAATGGTGGGAGTAGGGGTCTAAATATTCTCAGAAATATAAAGGGGTCGATATTGCCCCGAATCATTCTCATAAAACTGAAACTCTAATTATTAATTAGAAAATTATCAGTAAGTACCATTTATGTAATCACATATTTGTTATTTACATGATTAGTACCATTTAATCACATATTTGTTATTTACATTATTATTTGATTGAAACATACGGCCCGACTCGAACTTTAAGATAAGTACGTCAAATATTACTTCGTAAAAGTGACGTTTTTGTTTGAAGAAATGTCACTTTTGACACTCACATATCTAATCCATATCGTATCTAGACGTAGTATTTGACGTATCTTTAAAAAGTTCGAATCGGGCCGATATTTTGCACAATTTGGACTACTTACAATTAAATAGACTTTTAGATACTGAAACAATAGTTATTTGTTTTACAAGGGGGCAAAATTGTTGTTTAACCGCTCGTGCTAATATTGATACCCGAGCATTTACTATTAGTGATATCTTAACCGCTATTAAAAACATAAAAAGGAAGCCTTCTATGGACGTTAATGACATGTCAACACACGTTTTAGATTACTATCCCCCAACTGCTGTGTCTATCCTACTTAATTTATTTAATCAGTGCGTTAACAGTGGAGTATACCCAAACCCTCTGAAAATAATAAAGGTGCAACCAATATATAAAGGAAAGGGTGACATGGACGTACTTAAATGCTATAGGCCTATTTCCATGATACCTATTGTTTCTAAAGTATTAGAGCGGCGAGCGGCTAATGAGCATGCAGTTAATGAAATATTTTAATGAAAACAAACTTATTAACCCCCAACAGTATGCATACCAGCCAGCGCGGGGCACGGTGGATGCGGCGCGTGACCTGACGCAGCGAGTGCTGGGCCACCTGGAGGGCGGGCGACAGGTCGCAGCCACGTTCTGCGACCTGTCGCGCGCCTTCGAGACCGTGGACCACGCACTGCTGATTGCAAAGCTGTCACGGTATGGTGTAAATGGTAGTTTTTTAAAAACAATTAAATCCTTTTTGGCAAATCGTAAACAAAGTACCTTTGTAAATTCGTGTAAATCTAACCTAGAGGAAATAGGCTCAAGTGCCGTCCCACAGGGCTCATCGATGGGGAATACCCTGTTTTTGATTCTTGTGAATGATATCACCTCTGCCTCTGATGACTCGGAATACGTCATGTTCGCAGACGATACCTGCATTATAACATCAGCTGATAATTTCGCTGCCTTAAAAACTAAACTAGCTCGAACCTTACAAGATATTTCTAACTGGTTTTCTGTGAATGGCATGCTACTTAATATTGAGAAAACAAATGTAGTACACTTCCAACTTAGAAAAAATACAAACGATAAACTTGATATACTTATTCATGAATGACATTCCTGTGCCGCAGGTTAACGAGGTCAAGTACTTAGGATTTATTATAAACTCAGGACTATCATGGTCAGCCCATATAGAAAATACTCGTAATAGGCTCTCCTCGGCGTGTTATGCGTTATCCAGATTGACCCATAGCCTCTCTGAGGAGAACCTAAAAAAAGCGTACTTTGGATATTTCCACTCCATACTAATATATGGAGTGGACCTATGGGGTACTGCTGCAGATCGCGATAAAATATTTAAGTTACAAAAACGTGCACTCCGCATAATGGCACAAAAACCTCAAGACCACCCGGCGAAGGAATTGTTCATTAAATTCGAAATATTAACGTTGCCTAGTGTATATATACTTGAAGCATGTAAATACACAAGACGGAATCTTGCCTGGCTGCCTACCAACGGGCAGATGACGGGCACTGTGACGCGCAGGCGTGACCAACTGCGGGTGCCCCCGCGCCGGCTCGCCAAGTCAAAAAAAACCCTGGACGTACTCGGGATAAAACTATATAACACATTGAATGATGATATAAAACAAACACCAACCGATAAGATGTTTGTTAGGAAACTAAAGGCTATATTAATACAATTAGCTTGTTATAAAATAGATGATTTTTTCTCCGACTACAAGTCATTGGCCCAATCATAAATTAGGAAATTAAAATGCAAAATGAAAACTGAAGTTATTTAATAACATGTTAAGTTAAAATTATGCTATGTAAATAAGTATAAGTTTAAATGTGTTTACAACCTTGTATAATATCATAATGTACCTACTATGACGTGTAAATAACTATTTACCAATAAATCATTATTCATTATTCATTATTCATGCGAAAGATTCCAAAATTGAAAGATGCCAAATTCGAAAAATGGAATTTTGAGCGTTACGAGGGTTTCAAAGCACGAGGGTTAAACAAAATTTGCCCCCGAGTGAAACACACAATTTTTCACCACACCAACCCGAAGCATTAAATGTAAAATAATATATCAAACAAAATCAAACCAAATCAAATCCAAATGAATGTTATTAAATATTTATCACCAAAAATAATAATTTAAAAGTGAATTCTAAGGTGCAAACATAAGAAAACAACTCAAAATTTGCATTTTATTACTTTGCCTCACATGTGAATAAAATGCAACTTTGCTATCAGTTTTTGAAGTGCAAAGTAAGCCTTTCCGAGCTGTTGTGAGCTGAGAGTGTGGTGAAAACAATATTGCAACTAAATATAAAGAACAAACTATAAGTTTGTGTTGATTTACCTACCTAACCTGTGTAAAATTTTATTTTTGTTTTATGTATTTACTTAATATACATTATCACTAACACTTTATAAAACATAGTCCCCCCCGCGTCTGTCTGTCTCTATGTTCACGATAAACTCAAAAACTACTGAACGGATTCAAGCGGTATTTACATATCAATAGAGTGATTCTTGAGGAAGGTTTAGGTGTATAATTTGTTAAGGTTTTGTGTAAATTGGATGAGCTACCCGTGCGAAGCCTTCGCAGTATTCGTATATTTTGCTGTAATATTTTGTATATTTCGTGAGGTATTTTTATAATGTGATGTGTCATGAAAAGTAAGTATAAAATAAGCTACTAATATTAATTTTGTTTGTACACAAGGAGGTGACCACCAAAACCAACAAAATCGGAAGGACAGGTTACTAAAATAAATTAAAATCAAATTTTGGACCATGATGTTTAAATTTATTTTTGATTTGGATTGATGTGGATCCCGCAAAAGTGCCTCAAATACTTGACTATAGGTACTTACAGGAAAATGTTACAGAAACATTACCCTAAACCAAGCCTAAGCCTTTGATTTTACAAAAAAAGGTACGGGTCATTAATTTAATATTTATGTAGCTGGATTCTAATAGGAACGAGCTACCTATTTAAATAAGGCTATGTACGTAACTAAAAATATTTACTTCCTCTATAAAACGCTTATATTTTTTTCAACAAGTAGGTAGATACCTAAAGATGATGTGCATATTAAATTAAACAGTTACCTCCTAAATTCTCATTCAGAAATTTCACTTTTCTGTCTATCTATGTGCGAGGAATAACATTGAAATTGTTAATTAATGAGTAAGTACGTAGGTTGCCCTGAAAGTTTCGGGAATTGCATACTTAGGAACGTATATTTGACATGTGTTATACCTCTTTGTTACAAGCATAGTCTCATTATTCGAAAACACTGGCCACTTAGAAAAAAAAAACAATGTTCTATTTTCAATTGTTTTTTAAAGTCGTTGAGTCGCTGGTGAAAATGGAGCTGTCCCGCGAAAGTTTTAGAGCAATGATTTATTATGACTTTAAAAGTGGATTAACACAACAACAATGTGGAGACCGATTGACTATTGCTTTTAGTAGTGAAGCACCTTCGAAGACGACAATATACAGGTGGTATTCGGAATTTCAACGTGGCCGTGTGTCTCTTGCGGATGACGTACGTGAGGGTCGACCGAAAACTGCCGTTACCGATCAAAACATCGATGTTGTTCGCCAACTGATAAAAGAAGATAGGCATGTTACATATCGGGAAATTCAGGAGACTTTAGGCATTGGAATGAGTCAGGTACAAGTTATTTTACAGCAAGAGTTGGGCGTGCGGAAGTTGTTTTCCCGGTGGATTCCTCACTTGTTATCTGACGACCAGAAAACGGTCCGTGTCAATTGGTGCCACAAAACCCTAAAAAGATTTAATGGAGGAAGCTCAACTGCCGTTTTTAGTATTGTGTCAGGTGACGAGTCATGGATTTACGCATATGAGCCTGAATCCAAAAACCAATCTCGAGTATGGGTTTACGAAGACGAGCCGAAGCCAACAAAAGTTGTTCGTTCTCGCAGCACGATCAAAAAAATGGTAGCCACGTTTGTCTCCAAATCGGGTCACGTGGCGACTATTGCTCTTGAAGATCGAAGAACTGTCAATGCCGATTGGTATATAGGCGTTTGTTTACCGATTGTTTTTGCTGAACTGCGAAAAAATAACCCTAACCGCCGTATTATACTACACCATGATAATGCCAGCCCTCATACTGCTCAGAAAACAAACGACTATCTGAAGGGCGAAAAAGTCGAATTACTGGACCATCCTCCGTACGGGTTCCGTCTATTTGGCATAACTTCCGTGACCCGAAACGCATCTGGCATAACCTATTTGGCAGAAATGTTTTTCGACGAATGTTAAATTTGCAGAAAGCTTCAGTTTGTATAATATGCAATAGCCCGAATGTTTGCAAGTCCGAATCTTAAATAGACTACTATTATCATGGCCGAATTTTGATTCGAATAATTTTATTTTCCGTTTGTTTAAATTTCCGAAATGTAATTTGCATAATCTGTTTAGCATAACAGGATTTAGGCGAATATTTACAACGAAGAAAACGTATTTAGATAATTTCTATTTGGTATAACTTGTATGATCTAAAACGCATCTGTTATAAGCTACATTTGGCAGAATGTTTTTCGACGAATGTTAAAATTAAAGAAAGCGTCAGATTGTATAAAATCCAAGTCTAATTTATATTTAACAATGCATAAAACACCTAAATATGTGGCTGATTGACTCATTAACGCAGAGCCGTAACTAAAAGTTCTGTCTACATTTATAATTCGTAAAAAAAAACATTATCATTGTATTTTTGAAATTTTGGGTGGGATCATATTATTGGCATTTTGGATGTATACAGATTTTTAGCTCCCAAAAAAATCCGAATCGGAGCACCCCACTATCCACGTGGTCTTGTCTGTCCTACCCGTAGAGTGTATGTAAAAAGCCGGAGGCGCGGAGGGGAAGCAGCCCTCGCCCGCCACAAGGGCGAAGGGGCTGCTATGCCTGTAGCGCCGGAGCAGATGCGGAGCCCAAAAACTGTTGCCAGAAAAGTGGCTTAGGTTAGGTTAGAACTGCAACCCCACGAAAACAAACTATTGCCAGAAAAGTGGGTTAGGTTAGGTTAGAACTGCGACCTCACTAAAACAAACAGTTGCCAGAAAAGTGGGTTAGGTTAGGTTAAAACTGCGTCCCCCAAGAAAACAAACTGCTGTCTGAAAAGTGGGTTAGGTTAGGTTAGAACTGCGACCCCCAAAAAAACGAACTGTTGCCAGAAAAGTGGGTTAGGTTAGGTTAGAACTGCGACCCCACGAAAACAAACTGTTGCCTGAAAAGTGGGTTAGGTTAGGTTAGAACTGCGACCCCCAAGAAAACGAACTGTTGCCAGAAAAGTGGGTTAGGTTAGGTTAGAACTGCGACCCCACGAAAGCAAACTGTTGCCAGAAAAGTGGGTTAGGTTAGGTTTGAACTTCGACCCCACGAAAACAAACTGTTGCCTGAAAAGTGGGTTAGGATAGGCTAGAACTGCGACCCTCAAGAAAACGAACTGTTAGCAGAAAAGTGGGTTAGGTTAGGTTAGAACTGCGACCCCACGAAAACAAACTATTGCCAGAAAAGTGGGTTAGGTTAGGTTAGAACTGCGACCCCACGAAAACAAACTGTTGCCTGAAAAGTGGGTTAGGTTAGGTTAGAACTGCGAACCCATGAAAACAAACTGTTGCCTGAAAAGTGGGTTAGGTTAGGTTAGAACTGCGACCCCACGAAAATAAACTGTTGCCAGAAATTAAATTACGAGAAAATAATAGATGCGAATTGCGAAACATTCGGCGAATTAATTTCCTTTTTCTTGCAAGTATGCAAAACATTTCTATGCCATAAGATTTTATGCTTGTAGTACTTTATGCTTAATGGCGAATTATGCAAAAATAAATTATTTCAAATAAAATTATGCGAAATGAAACAGATACCAGGTCTCGATTCGGACATTAAATTTATGCCAAAAGATACTTCGATCAATAAAAATTATGCGTATAGTACGTATGCGCAACAATCCAGTACCAAGTTAGTTTATGCTAACAGTATATTATGCCTAAAGTTATTACGCACAATAGAATTATTACAAAAAAAATTATGCCAAAGATAGGGGAACCCCTCCGTACAGCCCCGACCTAAGTCCCAACGATTTTTTTACTTTCCCGAAAATAAAGAATCGGTTGCGTGGTCAGCGTTTTCAGACCGCGGAAGAAGCAGTCCACGCTTATAAAATGGCCATTTCGTCAACCCCCAGTTCAGAGTTCAATAACTGTTTTGAAAACTGGTTTCAGAGAATGAAAAAGTGCATTAAACACAAAGGAGAATACTTTGAAAAACAATAAAAGTACTTTTATTTCATTTAAACGCGTATTTTTTCCAATTCCCGAAACTTTCAGGGCAACCTACGTAGGTATATTGAATTTCCTTTTCGCCCGTACATAAATACTTATATGTGACATTTAGAAACGTGTCGACTTGGTGTTTTTCTTTTTCAAGTGTTAAGTACATGACCTGCCGACCTTTGTAACGTGACTCAGTGATTATAATAATCTACATATTACTGTCTGGATTCGAGTAACAAGATTCAGCAATACTACTATTACATGCAAAATACCTAAGGCCCTAGCTTATCAAGCTCTCATTGCAGCGTAAAACTCATGAATAAATGAACAGCCACGTCATTGTAACTCTTTCATGCACGCAACTCTTTGCGGCGCCGTTACAAAGCGACCGGCGATCCCGAATACCGGTCCTCATTAAAAAATGAAACCCCGCAAACATCAGCTCCACAAAACCGCTGACTCGTCAAAGCGAAAAGCGCTACCTACCGGCGAGTAGCGGAACTATGCGGAACTACACCACTCGCGGAACCAACCTCTGTACTTTTTTAATTAGCCTCATACACTGAGTGAATGCGTGAAATACGTTAGGTTTTTTTCCGTACGCGGTTAGTTTGGTAGCTTTGAGCAAAGTATGTTAATTCACGAGTGTACTCCGGCCTTTTGAAATGTTCGAAAAAGGATTTTCCCCGCGCAATAAGGCTTATTTGAACGCTTTGAGTGCGCATAGTGCTTAATTAGCAACAAATTCAATACCTACGCTCGATCTTTCACGGCTGGTTACATTTTATACTGCCTTTTGGCAGAGTTTTGTTTACGCGAGTCAAGGTGTCGACGGCATCGCGTCTGAACTTGGCAAGTCTCAAACTTCTTTTATCTCAGTCTAGGTTCGTTCAAAAAGTGCAAACTCTGTACAAAGTTCACTTTCGCCTTGTGAACTAATTTTTCGCTCGGTGTCAAGTTCAGGGCTGCGGGGGGTGTCGCGGGGCGGCGCGGGAGGGGAGGGCCCGTTATGATAAAATAAAATATTCATTATGATTTGCTCAGCGCTTGTTCGCGGCAGTAGTCACGCCGTTCCGGTTTGGCTCCTGCAATGTGTATTTAATCGAATATTTCCTTTTTTGAACGATTAATTTTATTTTCAAAGTTCTAAGTAAAAATTATGAATGACAAACAAGAAGAGCATGAAGTGCTATTTTAGATTTTTTTTTATTCAAACTGTGCTCTATGCAGAAATGATACTTGGTTTTTATGTATTTTATTCTGGATCCAAAAAACATAAACGAATTGTTTTTTTTTTTCAACAACCATGCAGAACAAATTGTTTTAGAGTAAGAGTCATATCATTATCGGTTTTTAAGTATAAGTATAATCTGATCTCAGAATATAGGTAGATCTACATAATATTTAAGGTTTCAAACAAGTGAATAATAGGTAACTCAAATAAGCAATGTCTAGGTACTATTTTAATAACCAACTTTCTGTTTAAACTATCAAAACTTCAAGTAGGTACCTACTAATAGAAATTTCAATTCATCAAAATCGAATAAAAACCAAACTAAACGCCAATTATGGCGTAATTTTAGTCGTCCGTTAATTTATTACAAACGGGGTCACGAGGAGCCAATCCAAAGCGTCCACCCTGTTTTAAAGAAGACTGACGTAAAAATCTTCCCTGACCTATCCCAAAGCGAAAACGCGAGCGTCTCTAAACGATTTTTTCCCCTTTTCGCCCTAATTAGTCCATTAATCGGAGGACACGAGACGGCGAACCGATGTGTACTCGATTATCGACGTCGATTGTTGATTCGACGACTTTCATTTGTTCGGGTGATTGTTTGTTGTTTTTCTTTTAACTGCCTATGTTTTAGGATTCTTAGTAGAATCCATATACTTATGTGTAAAGATTCGTTAGCATGGTGACCATACTTATAGTCGGTAGACTTAGGTACTATAATAGAGTTAGACCAAGAAAAGTCTGCAGCGATATTGATGGTCCAGGCAGTGCAAGTATTATTTTAAACGTCAAAGTTTTGTAAGCGTCAGGACCCCTGGACCACTTGAGATATTTGATGTTTAGATAATATCAAAATACACTACCTTTTTGCTACTATTTGGTACCTAACTTCAAATAATTAGTACCTCGATTGACAGCGAAAACCCGAAGAACTAAAGTGGCCATACATTCTGACGTCAGGATGTCTGGACCATTTTTTTACATGGTTTGAGACAACACAACTACATGACATGCTAGTAAATATTTACTACCTTTTTAGTACCTCAACATATATTGTTTTTCCATCCTTTTTGGTATTCCAGAAAAAAAGTATGTTCAAAAAAGAAATTTTATATTAGGTTTTTTTTGCTATGTATAGCTTTTGTTTTTGGGGTAAGTATACATAATATACTTATGATTGTGGCTATAAAATCATACACTTAAATAAAAAGAATCATTTTATTAACTAGAATTGAAAGTAAGTACCATCGCCCACACTGGTAACTGTACATCGGTGGACCTTATGTTTTTGTAATAAGGTTCAACAATATACAGTTAAGTGTTGTTGTTTGTACATGATTTAATAATAAAAACCACATTTCTTGGCGTGATTTTAACGCGGTTTACATACTTATACTTGTCACTTGATATTTATAAGATTAATAGTCCTTTTATTTGTAGGTTTTTTTTATTTTTTCGGTAGTTTTAGTTTAGTATTTTTAGTTATTAGTTTAATTAATTTTTGTTCGTCATTATTATTTAGTTTATATTTATATTTAAGTATAGTCCGTGGCGTTCACGACAAAAAAGTGCGATTTACGGCAATTGATGATGATGGAATTTCCTTTTGCAGAGTTGCTCCTTTTGACTAACAGATTGATTTAGGAAGGGGAGCCAACCAAATTTTTCATGCAAAATTTTGACTTAAAGGGGTGGCCCCCGAAATTTGTAAAAAAATAAGTTTTGCTATGTGCTCAAGTTTCGTATCATTTTCGGGTAAATCAAGGATGCTAAATTCATTTCTGATATTTAATTTATACGGTTTCATAAAAATAATAAAAATAAAAATTTGCCATTTTATTTTTTTCCGAATAAATGCCTAATTTTTTCTAATTTTTATATATACACATAAAATAAAAATTGCATGAAAAAGCTCTACTATTTCTCGTTATAAAAAGTATACACATGGCATATTTATTTATAAAAATGTAGAGAAAAAAAAATGAAATGCAGACTTACTTTGGACTACCAGCTCACTGAATAGTATACAAAGATGAGTTACAGCTATAAGAATTACGGCGTTTCATAATGATGAGATACCCTTTAGCATAGTGAGTCCTTAGAACCCTTCGATCATTTTAGAAACGGGAGCCACCTTGATTTTTGGTGCGGTGTGGATGATTTGTCCCATACAATCATAAATTTATGAAAGCATCTGTTTAGGTTTCTGCATTAAGTTTGAAGTCATTATCGAGTTAATGAAAAGAAAAAAAAGGGAAATAGACTAATAATTACATTATTTCGTATTTTAAAGATTTTACTACCTATATATTTGTAAACACTCTTTAACATTGCTTATGCTCGTCATTGCCAAATATTTATTTTTTTTGTTCACATTAATGTAACATAAATATGCCATATGTATACTTTTTATAACGAGGAATAGTAATTCCTCGTTATAAAAAAATAGCCTTACTGGGCTTTTTCATGAAAATTTTATTTTTGTGTGCCTATAAAAATATTCTTATTTTACAGGCTTTTATTTTTCAGGTTTATTCGAAAAAAATAAAAATACCAAATTTTTATTTGTATTTTTTTTTTAATTATGTATACAGGATATAGCCATTGGAGAAACCGTGAAATCCCACGTAGGGTTACTTCTAAGAAATGCTCTAACGGTAATATTTTTTAAATTAGATCAAAAGATAAAAAGATAAATTATCAAACAAAAGGTATTTCCAATAATCGACAACAAAAAGAAACATACATCTTTGGCAGTGCTTTTGACAATTTTTTTGAAAATGTGCGGCAATGGGCAATGGGCGGCATGACATTTGTCAAAAGTCAGAATCTTATTAATGTCATAAATAAAAAAGATAATCAAAATGGTCGAAGAAGATTTCATACTATTTATTACCTCAGGATCTACTAACACATACAGGTTGCTCCAAAGTAAAAAAATCATAATGTGTTAATTTCTTCGTAACCGCTACACCGATTATTATGATACTTAGTATACTGGTTCTAAATACCCTAATGCATATGTACATTTCGGCTTTGTCCAATGGCTAGGGACACCCTGTATGAAACCGTATAAATTAAATACCAGAAACGAATTTAGCATCCTTGTGTTACACGAAAATGACACCAAACTTGACCACATAGCAAAACTTTTTTTTTATTAATTTTGGGGGGCACCCCCCTTTAAGTCAAAATTTTGCATCAAAAATTCGATTGGCTCCCCTTCCCAAATCAGTCTGTGAGTTAAAAGGAGCAACTCTGCAAAAGGAAATTCCATCATCATCATTTGCCGTATAATTAAGTGAACACCAGGGACTATAAAATTATGAGTATTATAAGATTTCTTTTTTTAAGTGTATCTTTTTTCTCGGTCGCCAAAAAAATAAAAATAAAATATATGTTGAGGTACTAAAAAGGTAGTAAATATTTACTAACATGTCATGTAGTTGTGTTGTCACAAACCATGTAAAAAAAATGGTCCAGACATCCTGACGTCAGAATGTATGGCCACTTTAGTTCTTCGGGTTTTCGCTGTCAATCGAGGTACTAATTATTTGAAGTTAGGTACCAAATAGTAGCAAAAAGGTAGTGTATTTTGATATTATCTAAACATCAAATATCTCAAGTGGTCCAGGGGTCCTGACGCTTACAAAGTTTTTAAAAGTCTATGAAATTATGACGTATTGCACTTACACTGCGTGGGCTATCAAAATTGCTGCAGACTTTTCTTGGTCTAACTCTAGGTATAATACCGTCTAGATGATATTATCGTCTAGACTCGACAAACATTTTATAGAAATTCTCAACAAGTTCTTAATTGTTTGAAAAAAATACGGTAATTTAGGTATAGTCTGGCAAGCCTATTTGTAGAAAATAATGTAAAATCTAAATATTTCTGGGAAATATATTCTTTAGTGTAGGTATGACTACATTAATTTGAAAAATTATTTACCAGGCCAAATACTGCAGCGGCCACGTCAGGACACGACAGTAGATGGCATATATGGAATTAATACCGAGGATATGTTGTTGTACCTAGTTTCCATTTGCAATTACTAAAAACAGCTGGTAAATTTTACTTTGTTGCCTTAACTATTGGGTTTTTATATCCCTTTTTTTTTCGAAAACCCTCACGTACAATGTGATGACGTATAGTATAGAGACCACTCAAATTGAAGTGTTGTCTCTCAGTTACAAACAGTCTAGTTCAAACACATCCTTAAATAGAAAATCAGAGGCAACACATGAGGTTGAGGTTCTAACTACTCACGAATTTCAATCGAAACTCTTCGTCAAGAAACAAGACTTCCTATCAAACCCCTAACAAACCTTGCTCAAACTAAACATTCCCTGGAATTAGGGACTCCCCCCATCAGTAACTAACATCGGCAAATGAGACTCGCATGTGCCAACCGCCAATTTAGCAAGACCTGTGTTCCACCGAGCATACTCATCTACCCCGAACATCTAAGCCAGCGAGCTAGGGAGGGGAAGGTCTCGTAAAACTGGTGTTGTCAATGTCTGTCGAGTTTACATCCAAGTTATTAGACATTTCGGAAATTCGGTTTCGGCAAAGCCTGCGGCGCTGCGGTGATACGAGCTCGATATATAACGGGACCGCGTACTACGAATTCTCCAATGTACAAAGCCTCTGTTAAGTTGAGCATTATCTTGTCCATGAGGTATGGTCTGATTACTGGGAGTTTTAGTGTAGTTTACTTGATGGTGGTATTAAATCAACGGAATAATTTTACTGACATATATATACTGAAAAGTAGGAAACAAAGTCCGGATATAGGTAGTATTTTTTCAATTGCGTTCAACTTATCTTGCTAATACAAAAACTAAAAATCCTTCAAACATTTAGGTAAAGTATTTAATTATCTACTATTTTTACTTAATTACCATTTACGCAAGGTATTTTCGGTAAATAATCGGCACCATAATTGTTTCCATCGTAAGAAATTAACGACTTTTTCTCTTCCATGTAGCTACGTTGCAGCTCACTGTCTAGACAAGCACACGGTACAATTATCTACAAATAACAGAAATAAAACGTACAGCGCTGCAGCCCGCAGTCTGGGCACTTAAACACAATCTACAAATAGCAGAATATTAACCTAAAAATACCGACATAATGAACAACTATCGATAGAAACTATCGACAGTTTCCCGTCCCTAAGTGACATCCGGCTGCAAACGTTGTAGCCCGCAGTCCGGGCCGGCAAACACGCTCGGTAAATAACAATACATAACATACGGATACGTATATAGTATATGCTTGTAGAGTATTCGGTACACCGTAGAGTAGTTATGGATACGGTTACGTAATGTTTGAGCTTTAGGAGATCTTGGATAGTTAATGTAATACGAAAAGGATATATATAATAGAAGCTTCTACAATTAAGTTTTTAATTATAAGGATTTCTAATACGCTCTATTAAACAACACCTGTTAGTACGGTAAAATGGGTTTCTTTTCAATCGTGGGGTAACATTGATCAACGATTTTTAAGCTGTTAGAAATTGATTTTTGATCGCCAGCTTAAGAATTCATTGGTATCCTTAAGAAGGAAGTGGACAACCGCTTCTCAATAAAAACGTAGTTGTAAAAACCGGCAATCGGCTCGATTCGGGAAATGAATTAGAGATTCACTATATATGAAATAGTAAAGATATGTGACGTTCCACGGCAAAAAGTCCCTTATGGCGGCTGGCGCCGCGATTCGGGAAATGATTTAGAGATTCACTAGATACCTATGAGATATGTGACGTTCCACTGCAAAAGGTACCTTATGGCGGGTGGCGCTTACGTCGCATAGCGCCGCAATAATATTGGAGCGGCGTTAATAATAACGTAAGCGCCAACCGCCATAAGGTACCTTTATCCGTGGGACGTCACATATCTTTACTATATCGTATCTAGTCTGTAATTCATTTCCCGAATCGCGCCGGATATTCCTGCTCGGGCAATATTTCGTACGTAAGGCTCATCATTTAATATACGACTTTCTCGGACAGAATACAATACAATACAATACGATACAATACAATGTACCTAAGCCTCGCGAGTTTCAGGCGAAATTGGAAGCTCGTCTTTGTTATCCATCACGCAAATATTTGGCGATACACGGCATATTGCTCGCAGACGAGATTCGAGGGCTGATTATCCAATAGGAAATACCTCTATGAAAACGTATAGGGTAAACGTCTTAGTACTCGACATGCTATGCCTCATATGATAGCAGGGTGTCATCACACCCTGCTGTCACCTTTATAGGTCTGTATTGTCAATACTTGACTACCTAGTCAATGAAAATGATTTTGTGAATAAAATAAAATAAGTCGTTGAATAAATTAAGCCAATTTTAATAGTAAATAATAAATATACCAATGTCTGGCTCTATTATAACTGGGCTGCTTTTATGCCACTTTCCTTAGTCCTAGACTATAAAAATTAACATCAACATCTCTTTTTTTTCTTTAATTTTTAACAAGCAGAAACGTCTGTGACCGATGCATGCTGTTAAGCTTAGAAAAAATTTAATAGTGGAAAAATTACTTTCTGGAACTCACGGCCTGTGGATCGATACTTCAGCGCTCTGCCATCTGAGCCACCAAGACCATCATAGCCAAATCTGCAAATTTATTCTAAGCTTATCAACATCTCATTCATACACAAATATGTAAGGTAAGGTGAGGTCAGACTATCACCGAGGCAAGACAAACAAACAAAAAAAACAAACTTGAATGGAATCCTCATACCAAAAAGAATAGGTAGTATAGAGGGGTCCTGTCATTGTAAATTGTGTAGTCACTGTAAATTTACTGCCATCTACCGACACACGACTAAAACTCAAAATGAAAACGTATAAAGTTATCAAAAAATGTATATATATATAGATAAATTATTTTATTATTTTTATATAATTTTGATCCATGTTCATTCACTGATATCTATGTGTTAAAATTGTTAAATATGAAACGGTGTCGTCACGCCATCTAGCCGAGGATAGGCTAAAGGTGTGTGCGGCATCTATTCGAGAATGACTTTTACTTGAATTCCGAGGCACGTTTTTTCCTTAGACTTTATTCGTCTTATACGAAGTTACATATGTCTTTGCTCATACTGTTTGTCTTGCCCCGAGCAAATTAAACTATGTTCGTCTTACTCCACCTTATCTTACATTGAATAATACCGCCAGCTCGATCAACAATGATTTGATTTTGAATGAAAATTAATTCGAAATAGATATAATACAAGATATTAGGTACTTGATTTTCTCATCAAAACGACTCAAATTTCCTCATCAGCAATATTTTAAGAGCAGCCGAACCGCGAGAATCAACAAGCTAACTTCCAGCTAACAAACGCTCCAAAAACATCCATACCGCCGTAGAGAAATAGCTTGGGACTTAGAAAGTCTCAGGCACTTACAACCTTTGAAATTTGAGGTTAAAGTGCACACAATTGAAATGACGTACGTGGCTAAGAAACCGTCAGGCGATAATGCCTATTTGCTATTCCGGTAACCAAAAAAGAGTAAAGGTATATGAGACTTAGAAATGTATTGGCATTTACGCCCGTTTTAGTTTGATACATACGCTCTAAGGAACTCTAATGCCGTTGATTTTCCATCAAGTTCTACATTATTCATTAGTTGCCGACATACGTATGTACATATATAATACATATGTGTCTGTAGATTGTTCTAGAAATTCGTGGTTACGTGGCTTTGTTTCCCATATTATGTATTCTGCGTGTGTGGGTACGCTTTCAGTTTTGCTGAGACAGTGATTAATTGCTGAGGAACTTACATAGGTGCTAAGCTGCTAAGCACGCTGTATCTACACAACAACGTTATAGAAACCATTTTTTGTTTGATCATTGACTGTTAATATTAGGAGTAGGTATCTAAACAATATTTGAGTAGGGTTATACAAATAAAAGCAGAGCTATTTAGTTATTCCAGCAAATATAGCTACTTACACGAATCACCGGGTTTTTCTTGTATCCAAAAAAGGTATAAACATAAATAGCATATTTCGGAATGTCAATTATGTTACCTAGCAGCTTTATTACGACCGTAACTTTAAGTCTACCGTTTAACCGAGGGGGTTGGTATGAATGTTTTTATGGTTAGCTATGGACTGGTTAGAGTAAATATTAATCAGGCTTAACTACATGAAATTTATTTTTTTGAAATAATTGTATTTGCAAAACTAACTAACTCTCTCTCTGTTCTCAGTCTCTCACTCACTCAGTTACCACTTACACAACTCAATAGAGAATACTATTATCTAATAGCCTTATTATATATTCCTCACCTAACGCTAGCACTACTGAATAATCTAAGACAGTTCAAAGGCCTCATTACGCTAAGTAGTAACGAAACAGTTTATCCAGAAACTTCGATTCAGCTGTGAAATTCGTCAATTTAGGAGCATTTGAGCAATCATAGACGTGTATTTAGGCAACTGACTTGACTTCACTTACAACAGGTACCTATCTACATTACACTACAGTACAATAATCGCTGAAAGTACCGTAAAATGGGGTGAGTAGGGATTGCGAGGAGAGACGGGTTGTGAATGGGGAGAGAAGGGATGACAGGGGGGTGAGATGGCTACTGCTACCTAAATAATGTATTCCTATTACAAATGGAGCTATAGTAATATCATAATAAAAAAATCGATTCAATAACGTTTCTAAATCACCTTTTGTATGAAATCCCATCTCACCCCAACTACGATGGACTACGGGGTGAGGAGGGATTTTGTGTTTATCGTTAAAGTTAAGAAATGGAACTACCCAAAATCATAAAAAAAAACTAAATACAAACGGCCGGAACATTTATTATAAAATTAAGTTTGCATAAAATGTAAAAATAAAATGTTATCGAGGTTTGAATGTCAGTTTTGTCCCTACTCACCCCATTTTACGGTACCTACCGAGTATCTATACTATTAGGTAATAAGACTTCAAATTTGTAACACTTTGATTTTCACCACATCACCTCGTTTTTACTTCGCTTTATTATTCAAAATGATGAGAAAGTTGCGTTGCGTTGAATCCGCAAGATTGATATAGTAACTTGATGCAAATTTTGAGTTGGTACCTCTTCGATATCCTTTGGGTGGTGAAGAGAATGATAGCGAAAAACAATAAATTGAAGTTAAATTAAGTAGGTAGCTACCTATATACATTATCGAAGACAATTACCTGCAAATACATAAGTTTAAGTAATTACCTACTCGTAAATTACTGGGGCAAGATACGCTTTCTACGCTGTTATCACAACCGCCTCAAAACCTACGTCTTTCATACTCAGCGCGATCAAAACCACGTCATACCCCCCCAAACCTAGGCAACTAAATTGGGGCCGGGGGGCTGGGGAGATGGAAGCCCGAACTTGCTTAGATAATGTGCATACATTAAACTAAGACGGAACTAACGCGTATCCTGATGAAGGAAGTTCTCGTCTAATTACGGGGTGATTAGGGGGAGGGGGAGGCGGTTGAATATGAGCGCTTAACTGATAATCAGTGGATAAAAAACCTTTGTAGGTACATAAGGCTGGGGTACGATCTCGTCGCATAATAATTGATTGTCCTAAAATGTTACGCATAAAATTCTTTTCACATAATTTTTCTCCAGCTGATACAAAGAGTAAGTATTTTCGAAAATATTTTGCATAGGTTGTGTAGAATAGGGTAGGTTAGGTTAGGTTTGTTTTATATTTTTTCAGAAATGTTATTAGTTCAGCACAATAACAATTATGCGAAATGAGTTTTATGCGTAACATTACATTAGGACAATAAATTATTATGCGACCCAACATAGACTCATAAGGCTGCGTTTCATTTGTCCAATAGAGCTGTTCCGTCCCCATTCCTGACAAAAGGCCAAAATTCCTGACATGTCAGGAAAATTCCTGTCATCTGGTAACCCTAGCAGCGCTGATCGAGGATAGGTAAATTAAGTGATTCTATTGATTCTTAATGAACACATCCCTCACTACGCATCCTCGAACATCTCTTGTGGAAATGCAGCTTTAAGTAGACACAAGACGTAGGAAGAAAGTATATTTATTAGATTAGACAATATATTATACAATTTTAATAGACAATTGAATACATATATTATTATATGTGATAGTGTGAAGAGTAAGCCTTAGCTTCGATTCCAGAAACGTCGGAGCATATTTGCAGAGATCATCCAGCTTACAGCTCATAAGTCGATCCCCGGGAACGATCGTTAGCAAACAGGCTTCAAGACTAGGTACCTACTGATAAAATGCTAGTATTTACTTGAAATGTACGAGAATCTTGTAAAAGTGCTTGCTGAATTTATAAACGAGATACAGACAGATGCTTAACAATTGTAGTAAAATCTGTCAGACGGAGCAAGTATTTATACAACATTAATTGGGGTGCGTAACGGTCCATATAACAACTTTTGATATATTTTTAGTCGATATAACGATTGAGGGACATAATGCACTTTTGCTATAACAAAACATGGTATATTCTTAGAGAGTCTAACTATCGTCAAGTATAATGAACTTGTAATATAACAACATCTAATCTAACATTAACAGCGTATAACGTATATGTGATATAATTATGTTCGATATAACGCTCAGTTGGCATAATGTAGTACTGGTATAATTTGTAATATTGACTACTATTATAACAACCTACGTATTCGAACTTAAGGCAGGTCTCAGTTAGGTACGACAACGAGCGAAGCGAGGAGGAGTGTTAGGTAGAACTGCGACCCTACAGCGCGCGAGCCGAGCGAGCGAAGCGAGCGTGCCGCGGTAGCGGCCGGCGAAGCGCCAGAACCGACTTTTTTATTACTTTACAAATAAATGTTTTTTAAGTACTGACAAACCTCAACTTATTTTTATACATTAGAATACATTATACCATAAATACTTATAAAAATATTCATTATACCCAGTAAACATTATATCGAATAGCTTTTATATCGATTAAGCATTATACCCCATGAAAATAGTTATTTTGTTGTTATATCAAAAGTTCATTATACCGTTTAAGTGATTATACACCATGAAATTATATCAAAAGTTGTTATATCTTTTGAAAATATATCAAAAATTGTTATACGGATCATTATACACCCCATTAATTGCACTCCAGAAACGTTTAGGTTAGTAAATAACTGATATTAGCTAAAAGCAATGAAAATTATACGAATAAGTGGTATGATTACGTTACTTAGTTAAACTGCTACCAATTATCTCATACACGCATTCTCAGTGAGCGTGACGTCATGCTCACTTACATATCGTGTCCGATTATTTAATGATAATTGAGTGATAAAGTCATAAATATTAACAAAGTGCGGCCCGCGTCCACTTCGTTAACTGCTATGTGGCCCTTGGCTGCTAAAAGGTTGCCGACCGCTGCTTTAATGCAATGGGTCACATATAGAAATTTGATCCTAAAATCAAACCTGATCGATTGATACCATAAATGAAAATTTCTCATCTAGCCTATTCACAGGATTGGGAGTAGGTAGATACAAGAGCGTTGTCAATAATCTTGGCAACAGTTTTCACGCGACATGTCTCCAATTTCTCGTAACTTCATTAGACGTGACGTCATTCCAACATAAACATGGTTCGGTTGCGTAACGGCCACGATCTATGCCGCACTAAACCCCGAACACAAACAAAGCAAAGCGATTGCACATGTCCCCCACAAGATAAATAACCCGCGCCCTGCCACCCACTACAGTATACTGAATTACAGTAGGATAGTCCTTGTATCAGTTGATATTTACCAGTCGCTTTTCGGTGAAGTAAAACATCGTGAGGAAACCGGGCTAATCTCAATAAGGCCTAGTTTACCCTCTGGGTTGGAAGTAGAGAATGCAAATCGGTTATAACCGTAACCGAAATATTCGGTTATAACCGAATATTTTGACAAAATTTCATAACCGAATATTGGAAACTCGAATAACCGGACACGGTTATTTTCGGTTATTTATTTATGACTTAAATTGTATGTTTTTATCATCTTAATGACTACAAAATCCTGCCATTTTTGGCTGGGACGCCTGTGACTATGATTTTTGTCATTCGTGGACTTTAAAAACAAAAATATACCAAATTTACTTCCCTTATTTATGAAATATTTTTATTGAATATTGTATCACGTCCAAGGTCATATTTTACTTTTACTGTATTTGGTGTGTTTTACTAAAAATCGGGCAAGTGCGAGTCGGACTCGCGCACGAAGGGTTCCGTACCATATAAAAAAAAAAAAAAACAAAAAAAAAAACAAAAAAAAAAACGGTCACCCATCCAAGTACTGACCACTCCCGACGTTGCTTAACTTTGGTCAAAAATCACGTTTGTTGTATGGGAGCCCCATTTAAATCTTTATTTTATTCTGTTTTTAGTATTTGTTGTTATAGCGGCAACAGAAATACATCATCTGTGAAAATTTCAACTGTCTAGCTATCACGGTTCGTGAGATACAGCCTGGTGACAGACGGACGGACGGACGGACGGACGGACGGACGGACGGACGGACGGACGGACGGACGGACGGACGGACAGCGAAGTCTTAGTAATAGGGTCCCGTTTTACCCTTTGGGTACGGAACCCTAAAAAACGAAGACTTTTACTCACATTCTCTAATACTGTAGGTACTAAAACAAAGATTTTTGTATTTTTTTTATTACTTCATTGTAAATTTATAATTTTTCGTCGAAAATAACCGTAACCGATTATAACCGATATTCGGTTATTTTTCGGGCATAACCGTAACCGAAATCGGTTATGAAGTTTGGCCGGTTATTGCATTCCCTAGTTGGAAGGTCAGATGGCAGTCGCTTCCGTAAAAAACTAGTGCCTACGTCAATTCTTGGGATTCGTTGTCAAGCGGCTCAGGCTCCCATGAGCCGTGGCAAAATGCCGGGATAACGCGAGGAAGAAGAAGTCGTTGTATTAGGATCGGAGAAGCGGGCGGAGCGGCGGAAAGCGCCAATTAGCGAAATTTTAAAACGTAATAAATATACGAGCCTCGGTAAAGAGTACCATTTTGTACCATTTGGAGTTGAAACTCTAGTTCCATGAGGTCCCAGCGCGCACAAGTTGTTCGCAGAAATCGCGAAGCGTCTGGTTGACGTAACTGATGACCGAAGAACTGGCGGCTAACTCGCACAACGTATCAGCATTGCGATACGATAGCGAGGAAATGCCGCCAGCATCCTTGGTACAATGCCTCAGGGGCCTATTTTAGATTTAAGCTAGTTATTAATTTCGTTTAATAGTACCACACCACTGTATGTATATCGTGTATGTAAATAAATGAGTTTTTCCAATTTGGTTTTACATTACTTATGTATGCTAAGAGCTGTCCAATGTAAAGTGAACCGTAAACTGCTAAAGAATCAATTTCCTCAATTGTACATGATTTGCAAGTAGGCAGGTACCACTACCTATCCTTGAAGAAATGATAAAGATGGCTAAATTTTGTTGTAGTTACCTAATTCAAAAATCGCGGACTTGTAAAAGAAGTATTTTTTCTGTGATTTAACGTTTGGGTACTTTGAATACAATTTTGAAAATACACCGCGATATTATGGTTACAGATAGATTGCGTAGACTTAGACAAATAACTCAAGTACATAATTTAATATAAAGGTACCTATTATTCGTTTGTTTTAGCATAAAAAAAGGTGTCAATCTTGACGTCTTGAAAAACACTTTTGAAAAATAAGTCACGGCAAATATGTAACAATTATGAATCATATACGATTATTTACATTATTTTGCTTTCATAAGTAATAGTTACCTGCTGATTTTTAAAAAGCGTATTTCAATTAAAAGACTTGTGTAGATCGCGTAGTCTTTTCTTAATGCAAAAAAAAACGAACTATATGTCGTGGCCAAATCATAGAATTTGATAATTTCATAAAATGCAATTTTAACAGAAATTATCACTTCAAGATATGGTTAGGTTTGAATTTTTCATGAAGTGGCCAACCGATAATTTTATGAAATAATTGCCATATCCAAGATCTGGCCACGACGACGGCCATACCTACCCCATGGGTACTTAGACCTACTGTTCCCGACTCTTCTACGCACAATTGCTTCCACCCAAGGCATCTTAGAAACGCTGACAGGCGGCATTTACCTGACGCGAAATAGAGCCCATGTAGTGAGCGGCTCAAATTGCGCCCCCGGCCTAAATTGAGAGCTCACTACATTATGTACTATCCTTGTGTGTAACTACTCGTGCACAAGCTCTAGATTAGCGAAGCGTTATGGAGAATTGTTTCCAAGGTGCCTTTCTTACCATTAGAGGTTTCAGAATAACGGCAAGACTGTAGGCAAACGAGGAAGGGGAGAATACCAAGGATACTACCTGTAACATAAAACAAATAAAAGAGAAGGTAGGCTCCACTTACATGACTGTAAGTAAAAAACCGGCCAAATTCGAGTCCGACTCGCACATGAAGAGTTCCATACCATTACGCAAAAAACGGCATAAAAATCACGTTTGTTGTATATGGCAGCCC
The DNA here is from genome assembly GCF_910591565.1 of Cydia splendana. NCBI lineage: Eukaryota > Metazoa > Arthropoda > Insecta > Lepidoptera > Tortricidae > Cydia > Cydia splendana. Next base: position 8,432,086 of record NC_085973.1, on the reverse strand, counting down.
CACTTAAATATTTATTTTATTTTGTTTTTAGTATTTCTTGTTATAGCGGCAACAGAAATACATCATGTGTGAAAATTTCAACTGTCTAGCTATCACGGTTCATGAGTTACAGCCTGGTGACAGACAGACGGACGGACAGCCGGACAGACGGGCAGACGGACAGGCGGACAGCGGAGTCTAATGCTAATATTTAATGCTAAACAAACGAGGGCACAGAAATTGTAACATCATCTTACAACTTCACTTGTCGCGCGACATGCTACTTATAAAAAAAAAGGAGTAGTTAGTTAATTGTCTTGTCATGCACTCTTATTAGATTAAAATGTTCAATAAGAAAACGAGAAATTAACATAGAGTTGTTAGAGTTTCCAATAAGATCGATATTAGAAGTGACATCTAGTGTCGAATAGCAGAACTACAGTTCACTGACAAAAACTTAAAGTACACTCAGCAGATGGCAGCACCAACGTCCATGTGATGAAAGCGCTAGAAGCGCTGATTGCGCACGCGAATATGTGTGTGTAAGTAATGTGCAATGTGCATCCATAACTTGGTTAGGAACAAAGAGTCTCTCGTGTTTGTTTGTTTGTTTGTACACTTAAGCAAATGTTGACATATAGGTAGTGTAGGTAAGTTGAAGTATGTAAGTAAGTAGTTGTATTTTTCCTCAGTTTCGACAAGTGACAAGATTGATGTTATCTTTGTAGGTACTTATCGTTATTTATGGTTTTTATAATTAATTAACTTAAACTACCTACTGACCTTATTATTATTTGTTTTACAGTGGTTGCAGTTCTGGAGTCGGCTAGCCACTTCCAAGCTACTTCTGCATAGCATTTGCTATAAAAAAATGTCATCAACAATGTAATTTTTTATGAAAATATGGTGTTACGTTTATAATGACACTCCATACTTTGATTAAAAAAACTCTAACAAGCCAGGGATACAGAAAGAGCTAGCAGACTTACAAAGGGCCGCGAAAAACGAAATTCGAAGTTTTGTTATCTGCCTCTTTCTCTATCGCTCTTCTATATAGGTACATTATACAGAGGCAGATAAAGAAATTTCGTTTTTCGTTTTTCGCGGTAGGCCTTCAGAAAGTGTTAGTTGGCTATTTGATAGGTACTAGCTACTAGCACGCAGCGCCGCGTCGCCCGCGCCGTGTCGGGCGTGATTGATAAGCCGCCCCGCGGGATTGGGACAAGCGGATAAGGCTGACGGCTGGAAGAGTGGAGGTGAAACCGAAGTGCGGTGAAAAGCGAATGGGAAATATTTGGTGAAAAACTTTCGCATTTTTTTTAACAGAGTTAAGCGTATAATTCGTGTAAACTATCTAGTAAATAAGTCGGCACGTTGTAGCCTAATATTCAGCCAGACGATAGTACGAGTACCTAGGCCGTTGTCAGACGACAACCCTAGATTAATATTAATTAGTCAAGAGTAAGTGCAGTTGAAGGTACTTAAATGCCCAAAAAATTTTGTGTTACACTGATTTGATATGTAGGTAGATGATAAAATTGCAAAGTTCGGTTAACCCTTTAGTTCGTAATAGCGGCAACATACCTACGTACCTACTAAACTTGTCATCATACTTAAAACAAAAACGCATCTATCTCTACTATAAGAATTATCGAAATCGAATGACTTAGAAAGGAATGTCAAATGGTTAAAGGGTTAAATACTTCTAGTACCTAAGTATCTAGATTTCTTGTTAGTCCGATTATTAATCGTAGCTTTAAGTCGCACTTTTAGTTCACAATAGGTACCTATTAGGCAATCTGACTTAGACCCACAATAGCCTTACTTAATCAAAAGGCAAAAGAAGTGTGTTATTGGATGGAATAGGCACGTAGGTGAGGCACACAGGCAGGCTAGACTAGCCTTCAAGGTGTGGGATGAATCCGGTAAACCTTCGACGGGTCGGTTATATGAGGCGATGTGTGCAAGCCGTAAAATATTTAAGTCAAGATTAAGGTGGTGTCAAAACCATCAAGATCAAATTAAAATGGACAAACTTGCATTACATCACTCAAGGAATGATTTTCGGAGTTTCTGGAAAACGACTAATAAATTAAACCCTGCGCCTGGCTTGCCTGTGAGCATGAATGGTGTGACCGACCCTTTAGAAATAGCCACGTTATTTAAAAACCATTTTGCGGTGAAGTCACCACTCGGACCGTCCACGTCGATGCTTGACACTGAGATTAAATCTGACGACCCAGTTCTCGAAATTTTGGCTAAAGATGTGGCACAAGTGCTCAAACAGATGTCTAGAGGAAAGTCACCCGGTCACGATGGTCTCAGTGTTGAGCACCTTCGTTACGCCGGGCCGCATTTGCCCAGAGTGCTTGCAATGTTTTATTCGCTATGTCTCCGCCACTCATATTTGCCTATGGAATTAATGAGAACTATTGTAGTGCCTATAGTAAAGAGTAAGGTGGGAGATATATCGGATAAGAGTAACTATAGGCCTATTTCCTTAGCGACCATTCTGGCTAAGGTTCTTGACGGCTTGCTTAATGTTCAGTTGGATAAATATCTGACAGTCCATGACAATCAGTTTGGGTTCAAACCCGGATTGTCTACTGAGTCCGCCATACTGAGCCTTAAGCATGTCGTTAGGTACTATACCACACGGAAAACACCTGTTTACGCCTGTTTCCTCGACTTATCTAAGGCTTTTGACTTAGTACGTTATGATCTGTTATGGAAAAAGCTGGGAGAGTCTAACGTGCCTGTTGGAGTAATTAATATTTTTAAATATTGGTATAATAATCAAATAAATAATGTTCGGTGGGCCGATAAGCTCTCCGAGCCTTACAGGTTACAGTGTGGGGTCAGACAGGGTGGGTTGACTTCACCGAAGTTGTTCAATGTATATGTGAACGCGCTGATCGTCGCGCTCAGCAACCAACATGTCGGCTGCCACATAGATGGCGTGTGTGTTAATAACCTGAGCTACGCGGACGACATGGCGCTGCTGAGCGCGTCGGTCTGCGGGTTAAGGAAACTGCTTCGGATATGTGAAGACTATGCATCTAGTCACGGTCTGATATATAACTCTAAAAAGAGTGAAGTAATGGTTTTCAGGTCTGGGACTCGTTTACCAGAAAATGTGCCTCCAATTAGGTTGAATGGGGTCGAACTTAGTCATGTAAGGCAATTTAAATACCTAGGTCACCTGCTCACGGACAATTTGATGGATGACGCTGACATCGAGAGGGAGCGTAGGGCGCTGGCAGTCAGAGCGAATATGCTGGCTCGTAGATTTGTGCGATGCACGAGAGAGGTCAAAGTGACTCTTTTCCGAGCTTACTGTACCTCATTGTATACGTGCACTCTATGGGCTCATCACACACGCAAATCTCTCAGCGCCCTACGCGTCCAATACAATGATGCGTTCAGGGTGATGTTGGGGTTGCCGCGCCACTGCAGTGCATCGGGCATGTTCGCGGAGGCGCGCACCGCGTGCTTCTTCACCACTCTGCGCAGGCGGTGCGCGTCCTTGCTCTGCAGAGTGCGTGCTAGCCCCAACACCATCTTGAACATGATCTCCAGCAGGTTTGATTGCCCTTACATGAACCACTGCATGTTAATACATGTAAATAATAATGTAAAGTAGGGTATGTATATAGTATTATTAGGTTTTAAAAAAAATAATAATGTATCGGTATTATATTTTACTTCATTTTGGATTTTATTAGTAACATGTTATTTATGAATTCGTCTGATTGTGCCTAATTTGAAATTGTTGACATTTTTATTATTTTTAACTTATTTATATTTTAATTTATTTGACAACGATTTTACAATATTTTAATGATTTTATTCTAATTTAAGTAACTTATTATTTTTATCTAAACAGTTTTATATTTTAAATGTGATTTGGTTGTTTTCTTTTTATAAATGTCAGGAATGTTCAAATATTTCAAAATTTCTAGTGTTTATTATTTTATTGTTAATCCTATGTAAATTGTAATGCGATGTGTTGGACCTATGTTGTCTTAAATAAACGGATTTATTATTATTATTATTATAATCAAATCCTTTTATTATCCTAATACTAAGTCACCTCACAACTCAGTGATTTACCTTAAAACTTTAAAGCCAACTTAAGCAAGCCCAAGCGTAACATAACAAATGGTGCATATCTCCACAACGGCTTACCTTCTAACATTATTGATGACTAAAACAACCCCACACCCCCCGCACGGACCTAAAATACGAAGTGGGGTCAAATGCTAACATTTAGCTCCCAAGTCCGAGATCTTATAATCCCACACAAGCTAAACTAAACTTTAAAATAACTGAATAGAGTTGGGATTAGTGTGAAGACGCTTGCGTTTAAAGTCCCAAGTTTTCGTTGAAGTTTTGGGGAGTCAGGGGTTAACCCCCCAGGTGGTTAAGCCATTTTACCACGTTAGGCAGTGACGGTCGCCTGTAATTTTGGGCCTAATGCGACTATTCCTATTTCAAGTTACGCTTGGAGGGTTAACTGAGGGCTGCTCGGTGAGATAAGCGCCGTGCGTGCGACGCGCATATGGAGGTTATGTTTAGGTAAAGTAGCTTTGATAAAGGGGATTCGCTTGATAATACTAAGTAAATACTTGGGCTAACGTAACCTACTAAACGAATTGACTCCAGTATATTAAGAAATGTTGTTCTAAAAATAAAATTTTGCTATCTCTTGTATTTCGAGAGGGGAGCCCTTTGCCCAGCAGTGGGACACCGTATAAGCTTATAATAATCTCTTGTATTTGTAGTTAAGAAACTTCCCACAAGTGAGCTTCCCAGAATTTGGAAATTTATAATGTAATAAAATGAAGCTAACAAATGCTAGTCATGTACATCGGTAACTCGTGGCATTTAGATAGCACCTAGTTTAATTAATTTCCGTTTTTAGTGGTTTCTTTTTCTCGACTCGTACCTATAGGAAGAACATCGTCACATCACTAGTCTGTTAGAAACAGTCAAGTGCTACCTAAGTGCCACCAGTTACCGATGTGTGCTCATCACTAATCTTTTAAGTGCTACCTAAATGCCACGAGTTACCGATGTGTAGCTCATGATACTATTTCCTTATTATACCTGCTGGAAAAAGTATGATGATATCGGATCATATCATATCGGACTTGCAAGGTCCTTTCTCGTGCTGAAAAATAATTAGGTAACTGATTTAGATTTAGGTACGTAGATATTTTATTTTCTTATTATAAATAATTACAATATAAATTATCCTAAAGCTGATTATTAAATAATATAAATTAATCCTAGATACCATTAACCTTTTGTATAAATAATTTTTTTTTGTCCATTCTAGATTAGCTACACGATTTTATATTATGATCGTCAATGTTATTAACATTATTACAGTTTCCCAATGTTCGCACAACCTCTTTTAACACCCTATTCATATAGTCAAATATAGTTAACACAATTTACCACCATCAAAAACGTTACCCGATCATTCAAATTAGGTACAGATATAATGCATAGGTATTTAATTGTTTTCTATCGTATTTTCTCGGAAACGTTCGTATTTGTCATACTACTTCAGTCAACCTCAGTACTTTATATAGCGAGACTGACTGAAATAGCAAGACACGTTCGTACGTTTCCGTGAAAATACGATGGAAATTAATTATGCACTACATCTTTACCTAATCAAGATTGACTGTAGACGATTCAAACGCATTTTCCATTAACACTCAAAAGCCTAACAAGCCGTACATATATAAATTATGTACTTAGGTGTACATATATACCTACGCCCGAGGGGTAAACTCAAAACAAAGATAAGGGACCCAAATAGGTGCGGGCGCACCCGTCCAGAATATAAATCGGTCGAACTTGGTAATTAATCGCCTTTGTGATCCCTAGTGGTCTACAAAGCTATTCACGAAGCATTTAGACTTGACAACAAGGGAACTAATCAAATTATTTTATTGAATGCTGTTCTTTGTGTTTGATTTATTTAATCTAATGGCATAAAAAATCGCAAATAAATCGAAAATATAACAGGTATTTAATTACACAAACGGGTCTACCGCGATATAATTTCATTGTTTTTACCAGAGTTGAACCAGCTGTGGTCACGGAAAGACGGAAGAAGGAAGTCAAGGTAAAAACAATGAAATTATATCGCGGTAGACGCGTTGATGTAATTAAATATGTGTACAAAAGGCGAGAATTTAAAGTGTTATATAACAGCTATGTCACAAGTTTATATCCGAAATTCTCAGCCATTGAGCTGCGTCAGAAGTAAGTGGGGTGAGAACAGGTCATCGGGGCTTCCAGGGTAGGCTCTGAGGGGGCGCTCCTGTACTATGTGTCAGACAGTTTGAGATTCGACGCCACCATCGCATTTGTTTGATTTTGATTGTCGAGATATTTCGACCGGTACCACCGTGATCCGGGTAGCCTAGTGATAAAGGAGTCTGCTGACTGTCACGAATATAGAAGACACCGATTTGTTACCAGCCCTGGGCACTGGAGGCCTCAGTTACTTTTTCATTAATATACGACATCTATGTCAGTTGATTTTGACTTAGTTGCCAGCACAGAATAGGTACCTATTTATTTTATAATCACGGAAGTTGCGCCTTACATACTTAGGGCATACTGAAAATTCGTGGACCGGCCACTTAGAAAAAATAAGTCGTCTCATATATCTGAATCCAGAAATTTTCAGTATGGCCCACGTAGCTAAGCTGCTATCTACCTATTACGAAGGTTAGACTAATAAAATCATCGATAAGTGTTTTTAAGTGTTAAACTTAGCGCTGTTATTTCGTTCGTACCGCCCACAAAAGAATTGCCTGAAGTGACGCAGTTCCACTGTAGTCTTGATCTGTGATCACGCGTAGCTATAACGCATGCCGGGGTCATAGTTATACTGGTTCACTGGAGGCAACAATGGAAGGTGCGATGGAAACAGCAATCTAGGCGATCCATAAAGCAATCCATTACAATGCATTACAGGTGGCCCAAATATACGGTGACAAAAAAAATATTTTTTCTTAATTTTAATAAAAATTAGATATTTAATAATTTAAGTGTTTTTTTTTATTATCTTATATATTTTTCTTCGACTTGTCAAAGCTTTTTATGTACTTAACACAAACGCAAGCGTTTGTTAAAATTATCAACAATAGGTATTCCGCAGAAAAAATAAAATTATCACCTGAAGTATAACTTATACTTTTGGGCCAGTCTGTAGATGTACGTCTTTTGATGTTGAAATTAGGCATTAGGTATTTAGTATACTACCAAAAAATCTGACAGAAATTTGAAGTTTTTAAGTTACTATTAAATAAGAATCACTATCAGTAGATGACAGTTTATCTACATACCTAACGAGGATCGTTAACATGACCTGAAGATGTAGATAGTTTTATGGATGGAATCGCTATTTGTGACGATAAAAATATAGGTATGAAGGTAAGATTTTATTTGTAGCCTATATTGTGTCTGCTGCTGGGCAAAGGCCTCCCCTGTCTTTCGCAACTCGTCGCGGCTTTGTGCATGCTTGGTAAGAAGAAGGTATGATATACCTACATTTTTTATTCACAACTTACAATGCCAAAAAACGTAGCAATAGTGAAATCGCTGGGTCTTACAAGTATAAATAAAATGAAACTTATATCTTAATCTACATATAAATAAGGACTAAAACACAATAGGTAAATCACTCCGCAACACCTGAATCGAGCGAAAACCAAAAATTAAACAACGTCCTTTGTCGGTGAAAATGTTAAATTGAGGAAATTTCCATCCATTCTCCATCCAGCCGTCATCCGCGCCTAAGCCCAGCTTCAATTTCAATAGAACCCCCACACACTCCCTACACCCTTTAGGACACCCCCACTCAAACTATCCTGCTCTCTCTAACGTAGATTATTCCATGCGCGAGCGAGACGCGGTTACCTACAGGGCTGGTCCGAAAGTTAGACATATATTATTGTATTATATGATCGTAGGTGGTGCGGGGGTGAAGATTGATGCCACAGGCGGGGGGGTAGTTTCGGCAACCCTACGTAACGAAATTTACGGAACGTGTGTGCGTGGCCTCATATATTTCACAAGGAAAATTAGGTGAGGAATTAATTTTCAAGTTTTCAATAAAGAGGGAAAAATTGGTGTGTGAATATCAGTCTGAATATTAAATGGCTTCGGGGCAAATTAGATGTGTGTAAGGTTTCAATATATTGTATAGGTTGGTTTTGTTTGGTGATTTTTGGTATTATCGAGATTGGTGAAATCGTATTTTATATTTGATTGATTTCCGTGTTTTCTTCAATTTGATATATTTTGGCCTAACTATTTAACTGTCAAGGATTGATTTCGGTGATCTTTGGTTTTACCTAAGATCTAAGTTAATATAGGTACCTAAAGTAAGATAATATTATAACTAATAATAATAAAAAAATAACTTAATACCTTTATAATATGTTTATAAGCATTTTGTAATGCTTTCGTGTCTTTTGTGTTTTATTTTTATATCCATTATTCTAAGCCAAAAATGAATAATGAAAAAAAACCTACAATTATGTACAAGTCATTAATTTAAATAAAATGGTACATGTGTCGAATCCAATAATGATGAAATCGGAATTTAACCTCACCTTAAACCTTTTTTTTTAAGTATAGGTAAGTAATAATTATTAATCTTTAAAATACACACGAAATCCACAAAGTAAATTCAATAGGGAAGTTGATAAAGTAAGCAGTCGACGTTTAAAAGTTTAAAGTCTTAGCGACGGCTAACAAGTTTTCGCGAACTTGAGATTTCCTTGTTTTTTCGGACCTTTGCATTAAAAAAAATAAGTTAAATGTGTTACTAATTCGAAGTTGTTTTTTTTTAAGTACTTATTTACTTATTTCTAATACTGAGTAATATTCGTTTCCAAGTAAGTACCTATTTAATCTATTTATTAATACCTATTCGATTTGGAAACGTGTCCTTCGGTTAGGTTGAGTTGGAGTCAGCCGCAAAGAACAGAATATAAATATGTAATAGAAAAGGTACCTACGTAATAAAAATGCTAGAGAAAAAGAATCTACAGCAGTAAACTTACAAAATACACATAGGTAGGTACATAGAGGTGATTGCTAATCTAACGCTTTCTTTTTCTGGCGGTATTGTACTTTTACTAAAATAGTCAATCAATTGCATTTCCTTTTTCTAGAAGCTTTCGAACCAGCTGGCCACTTTCAAAGCAAATGCCATAAAAATCTCCAAGCGACGATTGGGTAATTTAAAAACAAAAGAGCAATGATAGCGTTCGATATTCAAAAGTTCAAAGTCAGGGGGAACTCCATTGTACTAATTACGCAGCAGACGGCGCGCTTTCACTTTCGCCGTCGCTCGTTTTAATTATTTTTTTCAGCGTCTCGGCGTCTGGCGGGAGGTCGGGAAAAATGGCCGTTGGGATTGGGTGGATAAGGCTAAAATTGTCTGGACCAAAAACATTCCCGAAAACGGGCGTCTCTTGCTGTGTCTAGTATAAGAGTATCGGTATGGGTACATTTTACTCATGCTTATTATGTATACAAATCATTAAAGTTTTTTTATATCTATTTTTTAATCATTGTATAAGTTTTGGAAGAGATTATTTTTAGGGATAAGGGGCCCGATTCGGATTTTGAAATAGACATCTATTAGACATCTTTTAGACATCACCAAGACACGATAACGATATGTTTAAGATCTAACCTGTCAAATTTGACATTTGCGCGATTCTGGAGATACTGTTGAACGATTTCCACAGGGTATGACTTAGAGATCCAATTCACATCTAATAGATATCTTACTCTATCTAACGTAGAAGTGACATTGGTTGCCCGAATTACGCTGCAAAGAGAACTAGTTGATATCTAAACTATAACGTATCTAGAATGGATCTAGTACGTGTCGTCTCTTGTGAATATCTTGAAGTTCGAATACGGCACCACTGAACCACTTTAATACTTTTAACAAGTAGATAGAGTTAGACCAAGAAAAGTCAGCAGCGATTTTGATAGCCCACGCAGTGCAAGTGTTATTTATACGTCATAATTTCATAGAAGTTTGACGTTTAAAATAACACATGCACTACGTGGGCCATCAAAATCTCTGCAGACTCTTTTTGGTTTAACTCTAGCCACACCACAAACGATACCTACTTAATTGAACTCACTGTGGGACTAGGGCAAGCGCCCTATCATTTGCGTTTACTAAACAGTAGGTACAGATGTGGTGCATAATTATTTTCCATCGTATTTTCACGGAAACGTACGAACGTGTCTTGCTATTTCAGACAGTCTCGGTACAAAAAGTACTGAGGTTGACTGAAGTAGCATGACAAATACGAACGTTTCCGAGAAAATACGATGGAAAACAATTATGCACTACATCTTAATTAATAAAACACACACTCGGCCCGATTCTAACTTTAAGATACGTCAGTTAATAGATCTAGAAACGATATGAATTAGATATGTCAGTGTCAAATGTGACGTCTCTTCAAACAAAAACGACACTTTTGACACTGACACATCTAATCCATATTGCTTCTAGGTCTATTAATTGACGTATCTTAACCTTTTCGACGCCGTGTCAAACACAAAAGCTGTCACTCGGACGCCACGTCACCGAAGTGTCAAAACTGAAATTGAACTTTATGCATATTATGCACGTAGGTCTGTGTTCCTCTGTGGTCTGTGACCGATTAATTGATCTTTGGCGTTGAACCTGCGGTGCGGATATATCGGTCATTGGCGTCCAAAAGGTTAAAAGTTCGAATCGGGTAGACTCTCAAACTCCCGGCACGGCGCCGGCGTCCTATCCCTGCTATCCTGTCTCTCGCGAACTTCGCTCAATCTTTGATACTTTCTTCGTGCATTTTTTTAGCCCGCCTTATTAATGAAAAGTAGGTTAGTAACTTTAAGAATGAAAGTTACTACGTTGGCGTAGGTCGACGAACTCGCAGCTGTTTTTTGTTTTGTTGACATTTTCACCTGCTATCGGAAACTGGGGGGTAAATTAAGGGATTGGAAAGGGATTTTACACAACAACTTTGACTGTTCTTATTTTAATCTAGTTAGCCGCTACACAGCTGCCGGGCAGGGTACAGCCGAGTTCACAGACATCTTTACAAGCCAACGCTTCAAAAATATTTACACGCCTCTAAGACACTGACAATAAGGTCGTGTAAATATATTTTTGGAACGTTGGCTAGTAATTTAAAAGATGTTCGTGAACTCACATACGTATAGCCCGCACTATTACCCAAGTGCTAGTTTAGTTAATGTTAGTGTTAATTTAAATATGATAAAATTAGCAGTGGTGCGAAGATAATTTTCCCGGATTCATAAGTTCAAAAGAGTGGCCACCCTACTCGCCTGATCTAAATCCAATGGATTATAGTTTGCGGTCAATCTTAGAGACAAGGGCCTGTGCTACTAAACACAAAAGTGTAAACGCTCTAAAAGCAACAGTTGCCAAAGAATGGGACAAAATATGCTTGGAGGAGCTGCGGCATTTCGTTGAAAATTTTAACAAACGTTTGCGTTTGTGTATCATAGCGAAAGGAGGCTATTTTGAAGACAATTATTTTTTATTGCATAAAATGAGTGTAGTTTTAGTTTTTAACTTATTTTGTACTAGTTACGAAAGTACTTAATGAAATAATTAGAAAAAACGTTGTCAAAGTATGTTTGGGCCACCCTGTATAAAATCACTAGGCAGAGTAATGGCTGGTGGTTAAACTTTCATCCTGTATATCGGAGCGGACAAGGCAATCACAAATATCTGAACGAAGCTTTTCAACACGTTAAAGTGCATGTTCAGAAATTTCTACGTATAGTGCGACATAAAATAGTAGATATTAAATAAAATGGTAAAAAAATCCATACTAAATTGTTGCCATGTTTAAGCATTTTACGGCAAAAATGGGACAGTTACGTAGAAAGTGGCGCCCTCAATAATTTTCTACAATTTCTTGTCGGGAAACACATACCATTACATTACGTAGACATCCGTAGCGCGGCTTGTGCTGCTGTAGACCATTTTCATTCATAAAAAAATTCAGTTTCCAGATATAAACAACTAGAACACAAGAGCAGAACATGAATAAAATGTGTACAAACATCAATAACATATTTAATACATCCGAACCAATAAAAATATTAATCCGTTCCGTTCAACCAGACCATGACAGGGACATCATTAATTATCTATTAGAAAATAATCCTTTTATACGTCAAAACCCATCGGCACCGAGTGGGATTACCTGACCCGATACCCATAAAAAAGCAAACAACGCATACAACCCTATTGAACTTCCTTTTTTTTTGCCAATCGAACGTTGAAGCTAATTGCGAATTTGATTTTTTTTTTAAGAATTGCAGGCCAGTGTTAGTTTAAAAGTTGTACTCATTAAAATATTGAGAACTATTGGCCCGATTTGAACTTTAAGATACGTCAAACATTATGTCTAGGTACGATATGAATTAGATTAGATATATAAGTCAGTGTCAATTTTGTTTGAAGAAACGTCACTTTTGACACTGACATTTCTAATCCATATCGTATCTAGATGTAATATATGACGTATCTTAAAGTTCGAATCGGGCCGTATGTAGGTAACTGTGCGACGATGGCAATAAAATAAATTTAATAGAGGTGTGCAAAACAATTAGAAGTGATATCAAATTTAAACAAACGGGTCAAACTGAAAACCTCCTTTTTTGAAGGCGGTTAAAAATAGATGGATAGATTAACCAAGAGAATCATCTTTGCACCATGAATTTTTTCAATTATGAAAAATGAATTCGAATATAGAATTTTTTTTTTTTCAAATAGGGTTGTCAAGCATTCCGTTACGCAGCTTTTGAACCCTAAGGAAGTACTTTCATACTCTCCACGCATGCCTCGGGCGACATTTAAATCTTCCTGAGAATGCATAATAACCGTCAGAATCAATATCAAACGGCTTCGGATTACCCTTGCACTCAAAAAACCCTTGGGTCACCCCTACCTGAGGGTGACATTTTTTATTTTTTATTCACACTTCCGTCAAAGCATATGCAAAAAGGACTGTTATTTTCTTTGATAGATCGGAAATAATAATTATATGCATAATAGAACGGATTAAGGGTTACGCACTTTCTGTCGGTGACGTTTTTTAACCCTGTTCCTGTCACCTTGCCCGTGTCAGATGTTCTTTGAAACTGTATTCAATACGATTTAATAATATGCATTTTGCAAGCTGAACGTACCGATATTTCACTAATTGATAAGCTTGGATTTAAATAAGGGTGGTTTACAAAAGGTGCAGTTTCATTTTATGCAAATTGTATCGATTTATTTGTTGAATATATTACCTCGGCATCCCATATTGGTATTATTATTTAGAAATAGGTGCGCTGAAATTTGAAATTCGAATATCACGCAACGGTTAACCCTCGAGCGCCGTAGGTGTAAAAGCGGCACGGCGTATAATAATAAAAAACTCGAAGCACTCGAACTCGAACCAAGGCGCGGGAACTACAATGCCGCCTGGTCGGTATCTCGGTATGCGACCTCTTGACTCCAATCAAATAATTACTGGCCCACGGTCGAGAACACCCTCCGAATATTCAAAATGGCCGGCCGCTCTAGTTTAATTTATGCGCCTGATAAAATCTTTGGGATGCTGAATGCGTGCGGAATTTTTATGTGTTTGTGGAAGTAGGTACTTCACATTTCGCTTTATAGAGAATAATGAAGAGTCGGTGCACGGCTGAATCAGTATTTTTAAATTAATAGTATTAAAACAAACAATTATCTTGAATCTTACATTAAACAAAGTTTTTTCTTCAACGAGAAATTATTTACAATAATTAAATTATTAACAAGCTACTACATTTCATACTTTTTTTTTGTTATTAAAAAAATTAAATCATTAATCAGGATTTTTTATCTATGTAGTGTGGATAATCCTTTATTAAGCAAACTTGTATTATTATTTGGTTACTTGACTAAAGCTGTGTCCCGTAAAACATTACACCCTTGACACACCGCATACGAGAATAACAATAGGATGCAGATTCAGGCACCGTATAGATAAATAATACATTTTGATTTATAATGGACGTAAAAAAATACTCTTCATTTATCGGGAATGCATAAATAGACTCTATTATTCGACGTCGGGAAGTGCAAAATATGGGTGTAACTTTTTTATGGCACCGGCTGAATGCGTGTCAGTGAACGGGTTAGGGACGTTTTTTTAACACAAAACACATTCAAAATAGTTCAAAAATATTTTACGGGTGCATTCATTGGTGATTTGATTTATTCCAGTGACATGCAGATATGAGAGCTCGTTAGATTTATTTGACTGCTGTTTTTGCATTGCAGCTCGCGTTACGCATGATCGGTCATGTCAATTGGCAGTTAGTGTCCATTGACGTTTTGGGGGGATCGGAAATTCAATAATGTCACCCGCATGGATGCAAATTGTAACTGGCATAAAATAAAAAAAAAGAAATGCAAAATACACGCGAGAAAACCGGCCAGTCTTAAGGTTGTAAAAAAAATACCTTCGTCTATCTGTGGCATTGTTCCACAGATAACAAAATCCGTGTTCCGCAAGCCCCTAATCTACATAATAAAAAGCGTAGAGCCGAATACAGAGATAATGCTACAATGGATGCAGAGGCCGCAGGAAGGGTTACCATTGTCTAGCCGGAATAACTCCCAAATTAATGAGCAAATGCAAAAAATGTTGCACAATCGAGATATACGATCTCCGATTGTGGTTCTCAAAGTTTGAAACTAGGTAACGTGCATAGACTCATAAAATGCGAGACGTTTATTGCCAACCATAGTAAGAACATCCTAGACCTGGTAGTAAAATTCCTGATTTTTATTATGAGTAAGGAGGTTAAAAAAACGCTGTAATTGCATACTAATAGTAGATAAACATAATAATCACATGTATGAACTCCTCTGATGCATATTTCTCCTATGATTTGATATTACTAATATTACTATGCTAGGATTTAATATGAATACCTACAATCATGTAAACTTTAATAAATAACGATTATTGTTTTGATTATACTAATTGGGTAGATAATTATGTTTAGTGTGCAAAAACGCTTATTATTATCCGATTTATCCGGGTGGCTAAAATAGCATGTAGCACCTATGTTATAATTAATTGGGTTATTTTAGGTGCGTTAAATATTCTTCTTTGTTCAGTTTCGAATCAATTTTTATTTAACAGTACTCAAATAAACTTGAATGCATCATTAAATTGCCATACAAAATTAATGTACCTGCAAAAAATAACCGGCAAGGTGCGCAAAGTTTGACAACCCCTGCGCTACCTACTGATCTAATTTCCATGCGTGCGCGCAGCTAAAGGGGTAACTTTTATTCACACTTCTCGTATTAACATTAGTCTGTTGCCGATATTTGACATGTAGACATCTCGTGAGAAAAGTGAAGTTTAGAACAATGAATAGAACAACAGATGAAGAGAAGTGAGGAGAAAAAGAAAAGTGAAAAGATGGGAAGTGAAAAGTGAGGATGGGAAGTGAAAAATGTAGAAAAAGCGAATAGTGGTCTAATTAAACAGTGAAATGGTACCTATTGAACCTTTACGGTGATTATGTAATTTGATGAAAACTGTGTAACTTACCTGAAACACCTGAAACACATTGTAAAGTAACGTGTACCTACGTGTAAATATCACTAAAGAAAACCTGTCAAGAGCGAGTGCTCGCGTTCCAGGGGTTCCGTACATTACCCAATATTATTATTTTTTTGTGTGGAACACTAATGAAATGTCTTTAAAAACCCCGTAGGCGTCGCATCAAAAAGAACTAAGTAATTAAGTCCGACTCACGCTTGACTGCATATTTCTAATAGGTTTTCCTGTCATCTATGTACACTATTTTGTGTATTTTTTTTCAAAATTTTAGACCCAGTAATTTCGGAGATAAAGGGGGGGGGGGTGTCGGACAGACAGACAGACGCACGAGTGATCCTATAAGGGTTCCGTTTTTTCCTTTTGAGGTACGGAACCCTAAAAACATCAAATCACGAAAAAAGGCCGGCAACGCACTTATAATTTGTAACCCCTCTGAGAGTGTCTATGCCCGACGGTAATTTCTTACCATCAGGCGATTCGTCTGCTCGTTTGCCTCAAAAATAAATCAAATTTGTTACCGTTGCTTATCTTGAAAATGAGCCAACGTAAAAGCTTTTGTCGCGCTCTACGTGGCAAAAACTTAAACTTTTTTAGACCCTGATTTTCATACTGTATGACATCTGTCAGCTGTCAAATGGGTTTAATATGTCCTATAGCGGCGAGGCGGGCGCCACTGTCGCGCATGCGTCAATAGACAATTTTTTAGACCAATCAATTCAACATATTTCTTCAACATATCTGTCGTAGTTGTTGTCGTAGTATATTGGCGATATAACATACAATCCTTTTAATACATATAATTTCTATGAAACAAAAGGTAGGTTATACTTTTAATTTAACTTCACTTGTAACAAATAAACAAACAATGTAAAAAATCTGGTAAGTCTGTTTTATGTTTCATATAAATTTCATTCAAATATTTATAGTTTTTCAGTTAAATGGCTGTGACATACGGACAGTCAGATGGACGGACGGACGGGCAGACGGACAGATGGACATGACGAACCTATAAGATAAGGGTTCCGCTTTTGCCATTTTGGCTACGGAACCCTAAAAACTTGAACATAAGATCCTAATTTGTATCGTATATCGTATTTCAAACTGCACTCAACTCAATAGACCATTTTCAAAGGGCAAAACACACAGGCATACGCGTGCATTTAATGACATTTTGTTCATATATTGGCTTCCTTTGAGAGATGCGACATCAAGGCTCCCCATAACCTACGGCGTACCTATCAATTTTTATCTCGACCCCCCAACGAAATAGCCCTCAGCGAAAATTCAGTTACGACTCATAACCTTCATATGTTTATACATACCGACGTTCATTTCACTTTGAGCTGTGTCGAAGAATTTGCTAAAATATAGGTATGCATCTTGAAAATAATGTTGATATTTTAAACTTTGTGTCAAATTCACAAATGCCGGCGTATTATGGATTGTTTTATCCACGTGATAAAATAACTGTCACTTTTTAACACCGCGGGATAGAAAGTGCCGGACACCGTTTTATCACGCTGTCACGTAGACAAGAACGACCATCATATCCGCACTGTAGGGCAAATATGGCCGGCTCTTTATCATTTGTCACCATGCCTGTCACGTACTAACAAATATGTAAGTGCGAAAGTGACGCATGGCTTGACAGCTGATAAAAATGCGACCATGAATCCGCTACTGTGCGAATATGATGGTCGTTCTTGTCTACGTGACAGCGTGATAAAACGGTGTCCGTCACTTTCTATCCCGCGGTGTTAAAAAGTGACAGTTATTTTATCGCGTGGATAAAACAATCCATAATACGCCGGCAGGACCCGTTAGTACCTACGTGGTTTATATTAAATAAAAAATAAAATATAGTGACTTGAACATAAATGTTATAACCAATCGTTTCTTTAACTAATAGCAGTGTTTGTGTACTAAGTGGCTTAAACTTCCATATATTTACACGTCTGTATATTAATACATATATAACGGTGCGCATAGACCTCGTATCGCCGCCGTAGGACACGGCACTTCCTAGTGACATAAATCCACCCTCGCTAAAAGCCGAGCCTTGCGAACTGTGGAGCGTCCAGTAATGTATCTTAGTAAAATAAAATGTAGCAAATGAAGCATGTAAAAAAACAGTAACTAGTAAATAAAACAGCAGCAAATTAATTAAAAAGTTGTTACTAAAATACAAACCAGTCAATGGAATTGTAGCTAGAACAGGATCATTAAATATTAGATTTAAATTAAATAATATAGAGATAAAATAAAATATAAATCAATTCTATACAAGAGCTAAATACCTTATGTAAACCATCAATGCTTTGTCATTTGGATAACTTGCTAAACCAATAATTGACAGCCATATTTTTATAATTAATAGCCAATTTACAGATTAGTAGATTTTTTTTAAAGCAGTAACTAGTTAAGAAGTTAGCCAATACCTTTAGAAAATCAAGTGTAATTCGCTACACACAAGGATTCATCAAGGATCATCAAGGATCATCGTCATGAATACTTTACCCCCCTACACCCTCAGCACACCCCCTACCCTCAAGGACTTTTAGTATGTTTATCTGGGCACGACAAGGATAACTATCTTCTTCTTCGTCGTTCCCTCATGACTGAGGATCGTGACCAATAACTATGTCCCTCCGTTTATCGCGATCAAGGATAACTATACCAATTTTCAAAACTACATGAATTATGTCCGCAGATTTTTTTAATTTTCTTGAGCTAGTACGCTTGTCCCGGTCCTGAGCTAGTCTCACCCAAAAGTGACCCGCAATCTTCCGAATATCATACACAAGATTAGAAACGTGAAACAAATACAAATCTAATCACGTACGATCCATGCCACTTCTATTCCGAGTCATAAGCCAAACAAGTCGAGATGACGCCCAAAATATCCAATAACTATAGTTTTACGGTCCCTCCCGCATAGAAAATCGATCAGGCCCACCCCTCTTGATGGATTATGGCGCCTTTATAAAATAAAAAGAAAAACATTAGCCTCCTCCTTTGGGAAACCTTTCCCGAGATGTATTTTCGAGGCTGTCAGTCCTAATATTTGTTTAGGCTTTAATGTACGACGCATGCTCCTTTATGTTTTGAGGAGGTGCCTTTGTGGTTTATTTTTTTTGCATGCAAGTGTTAGGCGCTTTTATATGCGTAACTCCCTATCCGATACAGTGGCGTTATAAAAATCTGTTAGTTAAAAAAAAACATTAAAACAGCAACTATAAGAAACATATTCAATTTTGTCTTAAACAAATATTTAATTCTTTTAGCATTCATCTGCAACTTATTCTTCTTCTTTCTTGCATAATATGTTCCATAGTTTTCTCTAGGTACTTACACATAGTGTATGTATGTACTCACATTATCTCTCAAGTATGTATAGAGTATTCCTAGTGACTGTTCGCTAGCAGGATTTTATATTTATAATATAAACTACAGAAAACGTAAGTACGACAAATTACTTAAAGGTTTATGAATAGCAGGAAATAGTACTTACGAAAATACTTCTCTATATTTAGGCAATACCAAGAATAAAAAAAGCGATGTTTAAATAAAACACTACACTAAAAACCAAGATTAACATAAACAAACCATGTGATAAAGATCACGGTTTTCTAAGTACATATATACCTACTTAACTGATTGTAGAGTTAATGTATAGAAGAAAATGTTGTATAAAATATACATTTCTCCTAAACCTATTCTGAAACCTTAAGCAAGATCGAAAGCAAACACCACGCGTCTTAAAAATAATAACATATTATGTCCCTTCAAAGTGCTCCGTCCTCCCACCACCCCCCACCCTGGTAACCGTACAATAACTTCACCCTCACATGGTCATAACGACGCCCGATAAGGGTCGTGGGGACCCTCGGTAAATCACCCTGTATCTGGGGGTGACACCCCCGCTGTATATAAACCTTGCCTTGGGTGTCCAAGATTTTGGGAAATTGAAAATGTACCTGGGCGGTATTTACTTTGATTTCGGCGTAGAAGATTTAAATTGGAGAATTGGTGTGTTGGGTGTTCGGAATTCTGGTCTGTTTAGTCGGTCTAGTTGATAATTGGGTGAAAACGCATAGGTTTATCACGGAGCCAGTCAAGAAACCAGTACAGGATAATTTAGGTTTTAGTAAATATATTTTAATAGCCTTAGGTACATTTATTAATTTCCACGCCTTAGGTAGGTACTATAGGTAAGTAAGTAAGGGGTAAGTGAGATTTTGTAACCGAGGTCTAAATTAATCCAATTAAATATTTTAATCGGTATTTTAAAAGTAACACTCCTTTATACCTTGACTTTCAACAAATTATTTTACTTATAACCTACATGGTTCGTATAAATTAGTCCATTTCACAGTCCATAACTCCCGCGGGAACAATATAGGTCTTTGTCCTTCAGTACACCTGCATGAAATAAGGTTTGAGGATTGTTGCGTAAATTTGCAAATCCTAATGCCGGCGCGGTGCGGTGCCTTAATTTTCGATGCATCAGGATTTTACTATAGGTATTTATTTAAATAGAACTTAATAGCATTGACATCCTTACTTCACAAAAAAAAACAAAAAAACATTGCCCAAAAATATTTCATAAATTACAAAATAAGAAATGCCCGACATGTTTCGCAAACCATTGGTCCCTGCAATAAAATTATATACGCCTACCAAATAACGGTCCCCTCGCCATTTTGCATGCAGAATTTAATTTTAGAATCCGCGCTCGTTTCAATATAGGTAATATTCGAAATTTATGTTCCATGTTTGAATTTGAATGTTGTCCTTCCGTCGTAAATTGCGTCCTTTGTAGTAAGTTTTTTTTTTATTCCTTGAAATGTTATGGTTGTTATAGTATTCTGCAATATAATGGTTTTGAGGCGTTGCTGCAAGTTGTGGGTTTATATTTGTACCTAAATATAGAAATTGAGAAATAACAAAAAGTAAAAAAAAAATCCACGCGAAATGCCTACTTATTTTTGCAAAGCTTTGAAAGTTAATTTAATATAAACATTAGGTGTACTGTACCTTCTCTTTCATAATGTCAATGTCACCAACATAACGAATAAAGTCACTTTCATAACGTAAATAATACGTTATTCATTTTACAAAATAGGTACAGAGAACATGTGAATTCAATCATTGTTTTCGCCCGAGTTACAAAATAATAAAGCACACACAATTAACTCCAAACACCAATAAATACTAAATTAATACCATTCTTGGGGAGGAAAACACCCTGTTAAAAACGCGTTAAGAGCAGAGCAGACTAATATAATTTTTCTGTATTTTCTCCCCCAACTAATTACGAGTAATTTTATTAATAAAGAAGATCGTTACAATTAGGGTGATACCGTTTAATGAATGTTAATCATTTCCCGTATTTTATTATTTATAATTAGGATAGATAAAGTTGGGGAAATACTGAGAAATTCGGGAATCACAAACTAGTAGATAAAAAAAAACATTTACACTTTAAGGAAAAAGGCAAAGGCTCTAAACTATACTGCCAACATATTTTTAATTTTTCAAATTGTTTGTTGTGTGTTGGTGACTAACCGTATACTTACACAATACATTGTTTATAAAATACTTATTTTTAAATTCGAAGCAAATACATAAACATACTGCTCATAAAATTTATAAAACTCGTTCCATTAGTCTGTCTAACAACAACTACTAACACGCCGTTAACATTTTATCACAAAGCATCGAAATCCTGTCCATTTTTCTCCAATTTGCTGGTCATAAATTTCACCCGCGTGTGTTGCCTACTGAAAATATTTAACCATCAATGGTCGCGTGGGCTCACGGGTCAACCATTCTTTAAACTATTTGAATAACGAATGATATACGGTTTGTTTATTGGCGGGCTGGTACGTTCCTTTTTTGAATTTCATTATTCGTTGACCGACGCGCGTCGGGTCGCCGTTGGTCATTCTAAAGGGGGTGCAAAGTTTAAAAATAAGAGGACGTATGTGTTTCGCGAGTGTGTTAAGCATATGCTCTTTTATATGTAGGTAATATTACTGACCCTCGCATATTGCTACATTATGTACAAAAGTTTTAATATTTTCGCAGCTTGGACTGGACTTACCGGTTCTCTGGTTTGGATTATTGGAAATTTTACGACTAATTTAAGAATATGTGAGCACACGCGTTCTTTCTAAAGGTTAATAGTTTAGGGTTCAAAAGTTCAAGACGCCGGTTACTAGGAACTGTGGGAACTTGTATTTGGTCTTTTGTCAAATAAATTCAAAGTTCTTACGGTTTATAAATAGTTAATGAAGCAAATAACGGCTCGAGGCTAGCTAATAGAATCTATAAATCGGTATAATATCTAAATCTGGATTCTTGAAACGTTAAATGTATTCCAAAATTAAATTCAAACGTTATTACGTTGGAGATTTCCACGAAGGGTCCCCTAGGAAAAACGGCGAAACTTTCCCTTTCTCCCCGCTGTTTACTTTTACACTAGTTACAAGGGGAGGCACGCAGCATGGACCACTTGAGATGTTTCAAGTTTTCGATCCGCGAGATGCGTATGTTTTTATTTTTTATGCGATTATTTTTAATTCCGGTATCTTTCCATCGTTTATAGTTTAGAACAAAATGTATTGTTGGTAGCTATATGCCGGCGTATTACTCATATCTAAGCGTATACGTAGGTAGGTACGTAGGTACAAAATCGATATAGGTATGCAAGTATAGTTACATATAACGATTTTTTATCTGGTTTTTGGCGATAACACAAAAAAAAATTGCAATAGGTTATTTTTAGGGTTCCGTACCTCAAAAGGAAAAAACGGAACCCTTATAGGATCACTCGTGCGTCTGTCTGTCCGTCTGTCCGTCTGTCACAGCCTATTTGCTCCAAAACTACTGGACCAATTAAGTTGAAATTTGGTACACATATGTAAGTCTGTGACCCAAAGACGGACACGTAATGGAAACAAAAGAATTTTGAACATAGGGGGCACTTTTTGGGGGGAAATGAGAAAATTAAAAAACAAAGTTTTGCAAACCATATCGTGTTATATATTAAAGGAAAGGGCTTATTTTGACGATATCAAATATATTTTTTTTATAGTTTTATATTAAATAGTTTAGAAGTTATTTAAGAAAATAGGCAAAAAATTACCATTCCTCCCCCCCCCCCCCCCCCCCTTAACTCCGATACTACTGGGTCTAAAATTTTGAAAAAAATACACAAAATAGTTCTTCATCTCTAGATGACAGGAAAACCTATTAGAAATCTACAGTCAAGCGTGAGTCGGACTTAAGGAAAAAACGCGGTTGGGCTGTTTTAGGGACACAGCCGCAATGTTTTACGTAAAACGTGGTATGGACAGCCATTGCGAATGCCGAAGGCCGACCTACGCTTATGGCCGAAGGCCCGAAGCGCAGAGGCTTTTAAAAACGCGCGGCCGAAGGCCGAGTTGCGGGAGGTTAGTGCTCAAACACAGAACAAAATTAGTACCTACTTCAAGCGTCTGAAACTCATCATCATTAACTTAAGAGATATTCTCTTGTCGGTGGTGTATGTTCCAGCTTTCCCTATCACTTGCGCCAGCTTTTTGACTTTTTTAAACGATACGACCCCTACTTTTTCTTTCACTTGTTCTAAAAAGCTGCGTCTAGGTTTTCCTCTACCCCGCTTGCATCCTATCCGCCCCTCCAGAATTAGTTTTAAAGAAGTGGTCGTGTCGTATTAAGTGTCCAATCATCTGAAACTACAGGCCTAAATTTTGGAAAAAACACGAAATATAGTTCTTTACCGAGAGAGGTGCGCCTCCACGCTAGGTCGAAGGATGAGCTGTAGGAGGGTAGTCAAACATAGAACAAATAATTGGTTTAAGTAGCTAAATGAGAAGACCGAACTGTCGTGTCAGACGTATATCTGTTATTAGTACGTTGCTTCTGGAAAAAAATATATGGAAAACTTGGCATAATTAATAGAAGACTTTTTTCAATTGGGATATGTACGTTATGGACCGAAATTATTTTTCATCAACCCTCCCCAACCCTCCCCCCTCTGCGTCACCCCCCCACACCCCCGCAAAGGGCCCGAAACGCGGTTTTTCTAAATTTTTAAGAAAACCGTTCAAGATATAGAAAAAGTGTGTAGGAACGAAGTAATCCTTAGTCAATTTGCTATTTATCTCTTATACACACTATAGTGCTATCACTTATAGTTTTTGTGAAATCTGTCACCATGTATGCAACTTTTTTAGAACTTACGTTTTTTTTTCTTTTGTAAGATAACTTTTCTCAAAATATACTTACGATATCGCCAAATTTTGTTTAATTTAAATAAATAGTTAATATGTTCTTTAAAATGGTGTATTATTTATTATTAAACTCCTTGATTTGACGATGCTATGCCATTTTGAAAATACATCGTCTTCAAACATTTTTAAGCTCACCGAACATCGTTACTATTAACCACTTGACTGTGAAACAGACCGCACGGTCGCGTTTTTATAGCTTGCCTCACATAGAAGGTAGGTAGGTTATTTGTTGCCCACCATAACCCATACTAAATGTATGGTGGGGAACAAACAAAAAGTGAGACTGTGACAAGGACAAGCAATAGTACCGCTTTCTTGCTACTCCTACTGAAAGTTCTATAAGTGTATCTCGTTCGGTCATTTGGCCCCTCCCCCGTTTCCTCTCTATTATTGTACCTCTATGTTGCCTCACCATGCCTGTCACGCTCTAACAAGTATGTAAGTGCGAAAGGGACGCGCATAGTGATAGGCGATAAAATTGGAACCGTGCTGCGCCCGCTGACCGAATTTTATACAACACAAACGAGGGTGAACCCACGATTTTTGACCACCACACACATGAAAAGTTCATCATCTTCTTCGCGTTGTTCCCGGCATTTTGCCACGGCTCATGGGAGCCTTGGGTCCGCTGGCAACTAATCCCATGATTTGACGTAGACACTAGTTTTTACGAAAGCGACTGCCATCTGACCTTCCAACCCAGAGGGGAAACTAGGCCTTACTGGGATTAGTCCGGTTTCCTCACGATGTTTTCCTTCACCGAAAAGCGACAACTAACGCGAGGAAGAAGATGTGTGTGGTGATCAAAAATCGTGGGTTCACCCTCGGTTGTGCTGTACCTATAAATTTCGGTCAGGATCCGTTCCATATACAGACAAGTGGTTAATAACGATATTAAGCTGACATTAAAAATATTTGAAGGCGATGTATTTAAAAAATGGCATAGCATCGTCAAATGAAGTAGTTTAATAATAAATAACATATAGTTACATACATATAATCACGCCTATTTCCCGGAGGAGTAGGCAGAGACCACGGATTTCCACTTGCTATGATCCTGACATACCTCTTTCGCTTCCTTCACTTTCATTACATTCCTCATACACGCTCGCCGGTTTAGGGTGTTCTTGACCTGGCCTTTCTTCAGGATTTCCCCGATCTGATCAGAGAAAATTTTAGTCACTACATCTACATTCAGTCCACACTTTTCCCTTATCACACTGTTCTTTATCCTATCTTGCAGTCTCACACCACACACACTTCTCAGCGCTCTCATTTCCACTGCATTCACTTGGCTCTGATGCCTCTTCTGCCATACCCAACTTTCGCTACCATACATAATTGTAGGCACCAACACCCCTCTATGAACAGCCAACCGTGCTTTTTGCGACAGCTTCTGGCTGCTCATAAAAGCGTTAAGTGCCCCATTCACACGATTTCCAGCATTTACTCTCCTTTCAATGTCTTTATCATGCTTACCGTCCCACAAACACAAACTCTTTCAATAAATAATACCCATTTTAAATAACTATTTACTTAATTAAAAAAAACCGGTCAAGTGCGAGTTGAACTCGCGTTCCAAGGGTTCCGTACATAAGTCCGACTCACGCTTGACTGCACATTTCTAATAGGTTTTCCTATTATCTATAGGTCAAGTACTATCTTGTGTATTTTTTTCAAAATTTTAGGCCCAGTATTTTTAGAGATAAAGGGGGGGGGGGGAGGAATGGTCGGACAGACAGACAGACGCACGAGTAATCTTATAAGGGTTCCGTTTTTTCCTTTTGAGGTACGGAGCCCTAAAAACGTGGATGATATCGTAAGTGTTATTTGAGAAAAGTCATTAGAAGAAAAATAACACTGAAAATGCTAAAAATAGCATCTTTCGTGACGTATTGCGCTAAAACTATAAGTGATAGCAATATAGTGTGTATAAGAGATTAATAGAAAATTTAATAAGGATCACTTCGTTCCTACACCCTTTTTCTGTATCTTGAACGGTTTTCTTAAAAATTTAGAAAAACTGGGTTTTGGACCCTTTGCGGGGGTGTGGGGGGGTGACGCAGAGGGGGGAGGGGAGGGGAGGGTTGATGAAAAATAACTTCGGTCGTCAACGTACATATCCCAATTAAAAAAAGTCTTCTATTAATTATGCCGTAATTTTAGCTAATTTCACTGAACTATATCTTGAAATAACAGAGATACGCTTAACCAACGCAAAAATAATATAGGCACTATGCCTAACATAACACTTGAACAAAATTTTGGTTAAAATTCAACAAATTTACTTAAGTTATTGCGTAACTAACTATCCTCTGACAGCTCAGTTAAAAAACATGGAAATGCCTGGCCGTGCCCTAGCCAGCCGTGTGTTGAAAGTAAGTTGAATGTAAGAACTTGGCTTTGCTCGCTCGTTCGAAAATGAGTGCAGTACGGAACCCTTGGGACGCGAGTTCGACTCGCACTTGACCGGTTTTTTTTTACTTAAATTAAGTTAAATAAAATTAGGTGTTATTTATATACATTTAAACGTGTTCTGCTTGGGGCTATTTGATTTAAGAAGTAATTAAAGGTTCCTAATGGGTCTGAAGTAGGTAGGTAATGGAAGGTGTCTAATTAGATTTACTTTCGTAGAATTAGAAGAAATGTATACTACCAATTTTAACGAAAAAATTAGCACTTTCGCCATTTTAAGAAACGCAAATAAAGGTTTAGTACTTAACTCGTCAACTAAAAACCGTCCTAAAAAGCCTGTAAGAGCCGCGAACGCCTTGCAACAAGCCAGTAATTACCGCTCGCATACTAATGCCACTAGCCGAATGCGAGGAATACTAAGCGGAGCCGTAATTGCTTATGTAACTTCGTTACGGTCTACGTGTGTGGGCCGTGAATAAGTTAGGGAATTAAACTGGGCCTTGATAGGAGGAATTCGCTTTATACATGTATAAACTCGTGATAAAGAGTTGAGATTGATATTTACGGTTACACTTGGTAAATTAGAATTTGAAATTTATTTAATTTTTTTTATAAATATGTAAAATCAATATCAAGTCAACTTGAGATTATTTTATTTTAATAGGCCTAGGAACCGCACTCGTCATCTAATACCTACCGTCCTATTCCTATCCCTAAAAGCTTGTCAGAGGCAGAGGCGAACGTTTGCAACAAGCCGGTAATTACCGCTCGCATACTAATGCCACTAGCCGAATGCGAGGAATACTAAGCGGGACCGTAATTGCTTATGTAACTTCGTTAAGGTCTACGTGTGCGGGACGTGAACACACGTGAATAAGGAATTAAACTGGTCCTTGATGGGAGGGATTCGCTTGACAGTTGGGGTTGTTGCGTTTACGGGTACAGTCAGCATCAAAAGTAAAATATTAGACTATGCGTCAAAAGTAGGTATCTAGTTACCATTCTGTAATAGCCTAATAATAGATATTTCTCTATATGTAGAACAATTAGAGTGTGTCAGATACTTTTGAACGGGAAATGTTGAGGTGTATCTTTTTTTGGAAAAGTGTGCGAGTGTGGTTGATACTTTTGGCGCGTTGTTTCATTCGCCTCTTTTGATGCTGACTGTACACTTGATATTATAGAATTAGAACTTGTTTTCACGGTTCTTGCTTTTTATTAAAATATTTACCATGCCTATTGCGTATTGAGGCTTAGCTATTACGATCACAATGAAACTAGCGGTAAAAATAAGCATTTGTTTTGTACAAGGCTGAAAACCAAATAGAGTTAGACCAAGAAAAGTCTGCAGCGATTTTGATTGCCCACGGAGTGCAAGTGTTATTTACACGTCATAATTTCATAGAAGTTTGACGTTTAAAATTACATTTGCACTGCGTGGGCTATCAAAATCGCTGCAGACTTTTCTCGGTCTGACTCTATAAATGTATCAAAAACACTGGCAGTATGAAATGCCTTGAACTAATTCTACTTAATTTTAATTTGTAGAGGCTGTGCGGAAAGAGAAGAGTCGTGGAATGTATTGACGACCGGTCTGGCCTAGTGGGTAGTGACCCTGCCTATGAAGCCGATGGTCCCGGGTTCGAATCCTGGTAAGGGCATTTATTTGTATGATGATACAGATATTTGTTCCTGAGTCATGGTTGTTTTCTATGTATTTAAGTATTTATATATTATATATATCGTTGTCTGAGTACCCACAACACAAGCCTTCTTGAGCTTACCGTGGGGCTTAGTCAATTTGTGTATAAATGTCCTATAATATTTATTTATTTATTTTATTTATTATTTATTGAGCCCCATACATTCCACGACTCTTCTCTTTCCGCAGTATTTATTATAGCTAAGTAGGTAGGTACTACAAAACATTTTACCACCGATAACAATCATTAATCGTTAAAGCCAACTAAAAAAAAACTGAATGACAGATCTGAATGATAAGTCACGTGATCTTTCCCATACATTATTATGGTAGTTACTAAATATTTTATGTACAACCGAAGTTTCTGTTTCGGCATGGACGTCATGTTTCGGCTGAAGTCTCGGTTATGGTAAAAAAACTGCCGAACCTTTCGGCCGTGTCGAATGAAACTTACAAGTTAGTATTTTCGATTTCGACAAAAATTCAGTTTCGGTCGGACACTTACTAGGTACTTTTCGATTTTCGTTAACGTTACCGATTATTACCTAATTGATATCTTTGTTGAACTACATAATATGTAGGTATTATAAAATGAAATGTTCAACTAATTTGATAGACTAACATTATTACTACCTAAGCTAATTTATTCAAACAACAAACCCTATACATTTAATAAGGAGCACAGCGTAGACTGTAATCCTTTCTCGAACATTTACTTAAGCCATATACTGCGGCTTTACTGTATATACCAAAAGTATATACAGTGTGACCTCTGGCCTAAATTACACAAACACACACATAGCCATAAAGCGAAAGCACGCGTACCGAAAATTTTGCGTACATGTTCGGACCCCAACGCACACATCCACACTTACATATATGCACGTGTGTCGTGTGTGAACGTGGGAGGGACACATGTAGGAGAAAGACGGGGTTATGGGTGGGTGGGCTAGTGTGAGAGGGAGGGTTGTTGCAGGACGAGCGATACAACAAATCAATACGAGCGGTGGTGACCGGTAGCCATGTCACCCCCGCGTCCCCCCGACCGCACGCCTCCCCCATTGTCAAACGGCACAGAGTATCCGAATTTCCACAATGAACCTTTTGTGGCTTTTCTTTGTTCTGTAGTTTCTTTATGTGACAAGTACTGCTTTGTATCGTAAGGTACAAGATGTTAAGATTGATTTTGATTTTATTGGGAATTCAATGGAATGTATGAAAGTTGTATTTCACACTCTTTATTATCTATTCTGGGCATAATGATTGGCCTTTTAATACTCGTTATTATTAGTTCCCTAGTCGTAATTAGGTACTTATTGCAAACGGTAAGATGTATTTTTTATAATAATAAACTGAACTAAGTAGATATAATATTTACATTTTGAATTTTATGTGCGGAATTAAATAAGATTACATACCTAGGTATGTAGTACATACTTTTAAAATATCTTTTAATTCGATTCTAAAAAATACATCCGAACTAATTCATACCAACGAACGACGATGTTTGCATTGCATCATCGTTATCGGTTCAAATATCTAAATGGAGATTAAAACATCTTCAACACCACTTCGATAACAGATATTTACCTAATAAGTATCTAATAATAGTTTTTAAAAAATAAGTAAAAAAAAAAAAAAAAAAAACAATTAAAAATATTCAAAAAGATTGTTCTGCCCTGCGCTACTCTGTGGCGGAAAATCCGCTTGACCGCGCGTTCGGGAGGCCCGCCGCCGCGCGCCGCGCAAACTTGATACTTCGAGAAAAACGCACTTTGCCACTTTACCGGGAATTTAATGGATTTGCTTACGTTCTTATTCGAATTGACTTTTTCCGAATATCTATGATAATGTTGCATCAGTTCTTTGTTAGAGTTAGACCGAGAAAAGTCTGCAGCGATATTTATATAGACCACGCAGTACAAGTGTTATTTTAAACGTCAAACTTCTATGAGATTATGACGTATCACACTTGCGCTGCGTGGCTATCAAAATCGCTGCAGACTTTTCTTGATCTAACTCTAGAGCATAAGTGTTTTATAGTGGGCCGCAAGGTAATAATATAACATACCTTAATAGAAATCAAAGCAGTAAAGGATCCTGCTATACATTTTAGTTTTTCTTAGTTGTATATTTGAACCTTACTTACTGTCAACGTATTATAAACGTAGTTATACAAAATCTCTTTCAAAACTTTTTAGAAATACCTATGGTACCTGGATCTTTTTTCGAGTCCATTAAAAACCTAAGTTCCTACTATAAACCTAAGCTATTCGTAAAGGTTTTCGCATAGCTTTAATATATAATACCTAAGTATAAACATCATAAGTCTAAAGCCATTTGACGGTTAATACGGCAAGCTAACTCTGCAAATTCATACATAAAACATCCAAAAACCTTCCCAAAACATCGCAAAAATCCTCGAGGTCCCTAAATTCGGTCCATCCGGGGAAGGGTTCTAGGTGTCATAAATTACTGGGCTGTTTATCAGGGTGGGGGTCGCCCCTAGGGTTGCCAGTACTATATAATATAGTATTGTACTATATTTTAATCCAGTGTACTATGTACTTTTAGGAAAATATGTATATTTACCTACTTACTTTAAATACTGCTATGGCGCGATGATCCGATGTGCATCTTGGCGTCCGACACCAAAAACTGCAATGCTTCTCTATCCGAAGCCGTTTCTGTCCAGTCGACGGCGCCGATTTCTATAAGAAAGTATGTAGGTAGTAAGGTTCAGGGGGGGGGGGGGGGCATTTTGACTGCGAGGTAATTTCAACTAATGGAAATATCTTCCATGTTTTACATTATTAACTAGAGTCACACACAACGCTGTTGTGTTTATATGTGACATATGTCCAGATAGCAAAAAAGACACTCTTATACTCATATGGCACTCTAGTTAATAATGTAAAATTTGGAAGATGTTTCGATTAGTTGAAATTAACCCGCAGTCGAAATGGTCCCCCTGTACCTTACGCAAAAATACAATATTTCGATGGGTCCTAATATACGATGGGAAAAGATTAGGTTATTTTTAGGCTCTATTAAGAGCAGAGTTTAGACTTGGGCGCGTCTCACATGATTTCAGATCCCAATGTGTATGGTTCACGATTTTTTCAGATTCTCGTCTATGGGATTTGATTTTCTTAGCCACTTAAATTTTCACACCCAAAAACAGTTGGCAACCCTAGGGTGGGGGTGGCCCCCGCGGTTTTGCAGTTTATCGTCCCTCTGTATGAGGGTGAATTACAGGACGAGGGTAGGGAGGATTTTGTATGGTCATTGGGGGCAGTGAGGGAAAATGGCGGGTTTCGGGAGTTTGAAATAGGTATTTGGATGTTTTGCTGAAGATTGTAATAGTTAAAACCTGAAATAGAGGCTGTGACAAGCTTAACGATATTTCATCTTCGTATTTGGCCAATAAAACCAAGAAAAGATTGAGCACAGTTAACTAATTATATTATGTAAGTATATAAGTTGTAAACCTTTTGATCTCAATAAAGTTTATGTCATCTAGCATTAACCTATCCTTAGGTTCCTACTATTCTCTTTCATGCAATAAACGATTATATTTAAAATAAAATCATATGTGTTGACCCAAAATCAATTTTAAAGAGGTATCTTAAGCAGTCGTCACTCATCAGTGTCATCACTGTCGTTAGAATCGTCGGACTAAAAACCTCTAAATAGCATAAAAACGGTACCTACATAATGCTAAGGTGTATGCTTAATACGCTCTCATAAAAGTAATAAGCTCTAAAAGTCAATTTAGTTTATCTCTACTATACCCAGGGCCGTCTTAAACTATGCTGGGGCCCCTGGGCAATTAAGAATTTGGGGCCTTTTTGGAAAGTAAAGAAAGCTAATTAAACTAACATTTTTCTACTATGATCTTCTATTTATTATGGGTAATCAAATATACTGTTACTGTCTGTCCTAGGGGGCCCCCCTGGGCACGGGCCCCGTGTGCCCTTATGCTAAAGACAGTACTGGCTATACCTTCACATGCCTATCTTCATATACCTAGGTAATTACTACGAGTCTTTGAACAAACAAAAGCAATCTTTAATGAATATCACACCATAGTTCAATAATTCAAATAATCTCAAAAGAACCTCACACGCAAAAAGAAACAAAACTAAGCTCACCCGTAAACCTGTTTAATGCGTTAACAAAAAAACTTCCGAAGTTCGAGCGGTAAGGGAAAAAGTTCTCGCTTCATGACTTTCTTTACGAGCTTTCAACACTAAAACCTCATTCAGAAAAGAAAGTTCGAAACCATTTCAACATGAATACCACCGCCTCACTCGTACATTTGAAGTTGTGCTGTAGAGCGAGCGAGCGCAGAGTCAATACGTTTTCAATATCAATTTGATATGTAGAACATTTAAAGCCCATATTTTAGGAGGTCCGCAATTGGATTCAAGTAGGTTTTTAAGTCAGTTTTATTTTTTATAACGATAAGTTGGTAGGTATACCTATTTTGAATATAATGAGTTACTCGCCATGAGTGAGGAAGGCATAGGTATATCTAATAGTACGGTTACGATTGTTTTCACTATAGATATAGTCGCCTGGCTATGCTAATGGCCATTGCTTCAATTGAAATTTAAGTGGACTATTCCATAAAATACCTAAATCGAAATCTATCAAGAAATAAATTGAATAAGAGACTCGCACAAAATAATCTTAGCGGCCGCGCCACCAAACTTGTCATTGATAGATACACAACTTCCAAACCGATGTCGTAGCTTGCAGAAAACTCGAAGTTTGCACCCCTTTCATACTTCGGTACAAACAGCAAAATCGATCGCTGCCCTGACCAAACTTGCCATACCTATAGATAAATAAATGCTCCTATTTTACCCTTATGGCCGGCACGGACCGCCGCCATCTTGGAAACCCCCCCGGCCCGCCCACGCTCAATCTTGCCGCACGTGCCCCCTCGATCTAAGGGGCCTTTGAAAGGCCGAATCCCACTAATACTAATGTCCTCTACATGTGTGTGTATACATACAACAAATATGTGCTTTGTTTGCGATTAATTTGCCAACATTTGATAATGTGTCCCGATATTGTGTGCAGTGTTTAGTTGAAAATTGAAGCAATCATTAACTATTTTTGGAAATATTCTTAATTTTCTTGTAATCATACTTAAATAAGAAATTAAAATCTGTATAAAATAATCTCGGGATATAGAGTCTGTGCGGAAAGAGAAGAGTCGTGAAATGTATGGGATCCAATACATTCTACGACTCTTCTCTTTCCGCACCGACTTTACCTGTAAAACTAAACTCTAAACTAAAACTCTAGCCTGTTAATACGAGTACTTACAGTACCTACTTTACTCTACAGATTATTAACATGAAGATGGTGTCCTTTTCTATACGACCTATGCATTTCTCCTTGTCCGCTTTATAAATAAGCCTGCAGCTTTAATAATAAAATTGCAAATGCACGTTTGAAAGGAGACTCGAGGCAATTTGCTGGATCTTATTGTGCTCGGAATATGTCTTATCTAACGACTTTATGTACGTCTCCGCTATGTTTATGTATGCTACCCACACATGCCAGACGGTCGGTAAATATTTATAATAATTCCGTTATTACGTATTTTATGACGCGGTTTATGACGTTGGTTTATGACATGTTACGGGCATAAAAGTCGAGATTTACCCGTAAAGGCTTCGGTAGTGAATAACTTAGTAGGTCACGCGATCAAGCAGTGAAACACTGTTATCTACTCCATAAAGAACGGTTAACCGGCTAATGATTTGACCTATTCAAATAAGACATTCCAAGGACCAATAAAGCTTAAAAACAAAGTCGTTTTCATTCAAAGCGAGTGATAAAGAAGGGCTCTCAAAAATCGGGATTAAATAAATGCCGACGCTATTATAGCAACTGGCACCAAACAGTCGGCAACGCGAAAACAGCCGCCGCTGAATCCAATCAGTCACCTCAAAGATGTTTCAAACATAATTGGCACGGAGCTCAAAGAAATACGCGGTTACCAACGCCCCCGGGCCCCAAGAGTCGCGCAACGCATTACCTAAATAAAAAATTCACGTCAATTTCCGAAAGGGATTTCCATCAGAGCCGATACGGTGACTTAGCACGAAACCCGAAGGTGCCGCACACATACACACGTGAAATATTCACTCGCCACTCCGATACATCATTCATTCGTCCGCTGAGTACGGCTCGACACCAATCTTCCATTTGGCAAGAAAATCGATACACGTCGTGGCCATATAAGCATTCCGGGGGAGGCAGACAGGGAGACTTAGAGGGAGTTAAGGTTTAGTCCCGAATATTGAATTTCCCTTGGGACAAACCCGTTTCGCTTTGTCCCTTCGCTCGGGGTCGTGTGGGCCGTGAGATGCCCGGGCCTCCACCTACCTAGCTACACTACCTATGACGGCTTAGATACGTACACAATTACGTATAGATGCGTGAGTGTACGTACGTGCGTAAGTGTTGGATAATAATATTGCGAGGCGGCCAGGCATACGTGACTCTGAGCCCGTTTGACGGGCCCCCGGCTATGTGCTCTCTAGCTGCCATATACCTATACCTGTGCGTGTAATATGCGTGTATTTGAGTAGGCGTTTTACCCTATATGTGATATACGGGCCTCCCTTTTACGTGAAAGCCTTTGAATTAGCTCTCTTTTAATAAAATGCCGTACGCACGCTTTTTTGTAGAAACACGTTACTTTCAAAATTAATAGCTTCTTTTCTATAAGCGAAATGATTGGATGTTAAAAGGGCTTTCACGTATTAGGGTGAAGGTGAAACGTTGTTTGAAAGACTTATGAAAATAAGGTTACGTCACAAAAAAGAGGGAAATATAGAGAACGCACCTCGATGGCTATTAGATTACTATTAACCACTAAAATGAAAATTACATTTAAAACTTTTCAAGGAAAGTAGACTCTACCTACGTAGGTTCTTTTCGTAGATAATTTTATCTAAATATCAAAGAAGTAAGAGAACATTGGACCTTTTTTGGATTTATTTCGGAAACAATTTATAACGGCTGTTCAAGGGGATAATCATCCTATATACAATTGTCGTTTCCTCGTTAGGCCCACGGTCCTACTTGTAGTATACTTCAGTGTGATAGGTACTTTCAATTGGAGTAGAGTTGCATTCCTTTTTTTCTATGATTTAATAAAAAAAGAAATCAACCGTATTTCCTTCACCACTGATATCAAATTCAACTTCCAATTTTTTTGTATGGTAGAGCCACAGAGCCTAGACTAATACATACTTATCTACGCTTGTTAATAGCCCCTAAAACCTTTACCAATTAAATCCGCCGCATTAAACGTACAATTTAAACAACTCAACTACTGCACCCGCCATATATCACAGTCCCTCAGCCCCCTTTCAGACGGACGGGTTTATTTAATACTGTCTTTGGCAATTCCCTTAATGTATGACGTTAAGTGCAGTCCTTGGAGGGTTAAGACGAGATAGTCTCAGTGGAACGTCGATTAGCTATTTAATTGATGTATATGTAAGATAACTTATATATGGCTATGAATGTTGAGGTTTGGAAACATAGTTCCATTAGATTAGGGAGTTATTCTGTTAAATAAGTAAAGCCGTTATGGGTGCGGTTCTTATAATTCTTGGCTTCGTTAATGCCAATGACGACCGGTCTGGCCTAATGGGTGTGACCCTACATGTGAAGCCGACTGGCCCTGGGTTCGAATCCTGGTAAGGGCATTTATTTGTGTGATGAACATATATTATCCTATATACTCGTATATTTTTGATATTTGTTCCTGAGTCATGGGTGTTTTCTATGTATGTATATCGTCGCCTAGCACCCATAAGTAGTACAAGCTTTGCTTAGTTTGGGGCTAGGTTGATCTGTGTAAGATGTCCCCCTTAAAAACAAAAAAAAATGCCAACTGTAGGTTTGTAACTTGGTCAAACAACACTTTAATAAAACAAAACTTTTCTTGCAGATCATCGATCAACTATAAGAAGCTCGCCTTCGTTAAAATACGAAGAAAGAAGAGTAGATCCCGCGAGCAACTTATTCTCTTTTTAGGTAATCATCAAGGCAACAAGGAAATTAAATTAAGTTATATATGTAATATAATAATCATGTAATAATAAACTCAGCACACAAAGTTACGTAGCAAACATTAAGTACCTAACCGGGATTCGAACCCAAGAAGGCCAGCTTCGTAGACAGGACCACTAACTAGACAAATTTTGTTGTTCTTTTAGATTTCGCAAGATGTAATCCCAAGCAACATAAAGGCAACATGTACTAGCCACCAAGCCAATCTATATCTGCCACAATAAGATAGAGACAAATTCCCGCAGCTTGCCACCTCGGCGCCAGTTCATAAATTCACTGTTGTACAAAACCTCGTATTTACTAATGTTGATTTTGAAGAGTAAACCTTAATATAAACCTTTAGAGTTTGTTATTATTTGCGCAGTTCAATCAAATATGAGGTGGCTAAAGTTATTGAACCATTATTATGTAATATATGCTTTGAATGATTTTCGAAACCTCGTATCAACGTTTGTTTCCTTTGAAAAGTGAACTTTAAGCTGGTAGGATCAGCGTTGATTTTAAATAAAAGAAATGGGTTAAATATGAGGTTGTGAAGGTAATTCATTGGTGTTATGTAGGACTAGTACATTCGTACCTGCTGTGGTTAATGCCGTATTGTTGGCAATATGTCGTAGTAGATGGAAAACTAGAAAGCGTAATTAATGACAAATACCAACTTGAATTAAACTGTGATATTTGAGAGTGTTATTGAGCAAGTAGTAACCAAAGCCATACCTATATTATGTCCCTATAATCATAATTCAATTAATCATTATAAACTATTGATTTTTCCTTACGTATGTAAAAAATATAGTAAAATAGTTCAAACAAAATGCATACCTCCCCATACAACCATTTCCAGTCGCCGTTACGACGCGGTGTTGACACATCTTGTGTCGACACCGTCTGTTTCGGTCACAATTCCAGTCGCAGAGTCGTCGCCGTGTCGACACAGTTACCAGAAATGGGGAAGGGTCGACACATGACACAAAGTGACATAAAGTGTGGTCGCCGTGTGCACACATTGTTTCGGGTTTGCGACTACTTTATGCCAAAATCATTCGTTCATTCGTTCATTTTGTTCCTGTCAAATGGAAACTGTCAGATGGAAAAATACTTAAATAAAAATAAGTGACATTAATACGCCATCTCTAAAACGGATTACAAGACGTAATTATATATTGTTTGCATTTATATTACAATAGGACTTAAATTATTATGGGGAATTAAACTGCTCGAGTGATTTGATAAACTAAGTGTGATATAATCAACGCGCCACCACATTGTTTTAGTTTAGCCGGAAATGAAATTGTTTACTTCTCAGTGCCTGTGTTCATAACTATATTATTTGAAGCATTTTTAGTACTTCGATGCGTATACTATACTTAAATAACAGAAATAACGCTTTACATACTACGAAACTTGTTAATTATGATGTATAAATATGGTTTAAGGCTGAGAAATATTGCAGTCACAAAGTAGTTGCAATGTTTCGACTTTGTGTCGACTCTGTGTTGACACATGACACGCGCTGTCAAAAGTAATAACAAAGTTACTGGTATGTTACTGGATTTGCAAAATGGCTCCTTGTGTTGATTTGTTTTCAGATATTCTCAAAGTGTAAAAATGCCGTGGTCAGAGATGGGCATTAATCGATTAACTGTTTATTCGACTAATTAATGGAATAAAAAAAGTTAATTCTCAAATTTTAATCGCGATTAGTTTAGTCGACCTAACATAGATTGAAATTGAATTCATCTGAATATTAATCGAATAAATTATCGATTAAATCTCGATTGAAAGTTGACAGGGGGCCATTTTTGTACGTAAAAATAATAGAAATGTCTTGCATGCAGATGGTAGCAAAACACTTTGTCATAAAAGTCGAGATGGGTGTCGATATATAGGTTTTAGGGAGTGCCGATTTCGAAAATAATGACCATTTTGGAATCCGAAATGGCGGCCATGCACTGTGTCATAAAAGTCGTCATGGATGTCGTTTTATACGTTTTAGGGGGCCCCAATTTTGAAAATGATGACCATTTTGGAATCCAAAATGGCGGCCATGCACTATGCCATAAAAGTCGTCATGGGTGTCGTTTTATAGGTTTTAGGGGGCGCAGATTTCGAAAATGATGACCATTTTGGATTCCAAGATGGCGGCCATGCACTATGTCATAAAAGTCGTCATGGATGTCGTTTTATAGGTTTTAGGGGGCCCCGATTTAGAAAATGATGACCATTTTGAAATCCAAAATGGCGGCCATGCACTATGTCATAAAAGTCGTCATGGGTGTCGTTTTATAGGTTTTGGGGGGCGCAGATTTAGAAAATGATGACCATTTTGGAATCCAAAATGGCGGCCATGCACTATGCCATAAAAGTCGTCATGGGTGTCGTTTTATAGGTTTTAGGGGGCGCAGATTTCGAAAATGATGACCATTTTGGATTCCAAGATTGCGGCCATGCACTATGTCATAAAAGTCGTCATGGATGTCGTTTTATAGGTTTTAGGGGGCCCCGATTTAGAAAATGATGACCATTTTGAAATCCAAAATGGCGGCCATGCACTATGTCATAAAAGTCGTCATGGGTGTCGTTTTATAGGTTTTGGGGGGCGCAAATTTCGAAAATGATAACATTTTCAATTTCAAAATGGTGGCAATGCACTATGTCATAAAAGTCGTCATGGATATCGTTTTATAGGTTTTAGGGGGCGCAGATTCCGAAAATGATGACTATTTTGGATTCCACTTTTATGACAAAATACGTAGCCGCCATCTTGGATTATAAAATGATCATCGTTTTCGAATTCTGCACTCCCTAAAACCTATAAATCGACATCCGTGACGACGCAAGTTATCTTTATTTTCAGATCTAACAAATTGCTACAGAATACAAAGGACAAAAAAGAAGCGAGGAGGTAATGAAACAAGCAAAAGTACAGATGATTCCTCGACGCAATTGGGTGATTCTTAAATTGTGTCCAATTTTGTTTGTCATAAAAGTTTTTATTTTTCACATATTACTCTCACAAGTTCCGTGACATTTCGACCTTGTAATTTTTTAAGTAAATGTTTTTGTTTATCTATGAGGATCTCACTAGAATAGTATAATCAAGGTATGTTTATATTTGATGAATGAAATAGTAACGCAAAAAAAAAAATATATTTGTGTCTTATATTCCTGCCGAAGACTTTTATTTTACCTTTTCCTTCTACACAAGTTTGGCCAAGTAATAAGAATTTAGGGCTCTCAATTTTATTTTGACTTCTACAACAGTAAAGCTACGAGGCCATGTTTGGTATCGTTTGCGTATAAATTCGCAGTACCAAATTTAGTTAAGGTATCACATTGACACCATTCCGAAGTAAAAACATATAAACTTATTAAAATACTTTCTTTTAAACTCCTCTTCACGCTTAAACTGCTGAACAGTTTTAATTTAAATTTGGTACACATATATTTTGAGTCCCGAGACAGGATATAATAAGTTATCTCAAAAATCATCCTTTAAAGGTGTGAAATGAGGTGTAGGGGGGAATTCAGAATTGACTTCTTGAAGTTAATACTGTTTAAGTTTAGGTTTGAAGTCATGTTTTTTCATCATTTTTAACTAAATCAAAGATGTAGACCATCCCAAATTTCATATAAATCGGTTCAGCGGTTATTGATTTCCCGTACAAATTTCCACGCCACTTTTCACACCTTCAAAAGATGATTTTGGTTATAAGATCTATCCTATGTCCTGTTCCGGGACGCAAACTATTTCTATATCAAATTTCAACGAAATCGGTTCAGCGGTTAAGCGTCAAGAAGAGTTTCAAAAAAACCGGCCAAGTGCGAGTCGGACTCGCGTATTAAGGGTTCCGTACATTAAGTCCGACTCGCGCTTGACTGCACATTTCTAATAGGTTTTCCTGTCATCTATAGGTAAAGAACTATTTTGTGTATTCAGACGGACATACATACAGACGCACGAGTGATCCTATAAGGGTTCCGTTTTTTCCTTTTGAGGTACGGAACCCTAAAAAGATTTATTTTTATTTTGTGGAATGGTGTCAATGTGATATCTTAAATGGATTCAGCACCCCAGATTTATACGAAAACGATACCAAACACGGCCTAGCACCTTCACTGATATAGATATATCAAGATAAAATTGAGAGCCCTAAATAAACTTTCAAGAGCGGATATCTCAAAAACTATTCAACATATCGAAAAAATTGATTGAATAAACTTGTAACAAATTAAA
Organism: Cydia splendana; assembly: GCF_910591565.1. Lineage (NCBI taxonomy): Eukaryota > Metazoa > Arthropoda > Insecta > Lepidoptera > Tortricidae > Cydia > Cydia splendana. The sequence goes on along the minus strand of NC_085973.1, from coordinate 8,391,640 downwards.
TTAACTTTCATTTTGTATAAGTGGCCATGTCGCTGAGATGCATAGTTTCCGAGATATAATCGAAAAACGGGAAAATGGGACCTTCAAAGCCCCCTCTCTCCCCCCCGCTCAAGGGCTACGGCCGGGGACTTTTGATATGTTCACCTCCTAACTTGTCAAACCGAGTTACGGAGTCAAAAATTGTGTTCCGAGCATTTCCCTCTACAACTTTTGGAGCATTCGTTGCCTGACCTAAGTAGCTTATTGAATTTCTTTAAAAACTTTTCTGTAAAAGGTTGACGGGTGTTAGGTGTTTATATGGTTTCGGTCGATTATTATCATTTGCATTGCCCATGATGACTTACTAGAATTAGGAGCACACGAGACACTAATAGTAGTTTGACAAACCTTGGTTTTCAAGAGGTATTTTATATTGACATTTGCTGTCACAAATTTGCTGTCAGATTTAGTCGCAAACCGCACGCAAAGTGCACACAAATGTGTCGACACCTTGTTACGGAAAAGTGTAGACACGGCGACGACACTTTGTTTCGAAACAATTCTAGACACATTGTGTGGACTCTGTTACGACACATCTGACATTTAGTTACCACTTTGTGATTCTGCGACTTGAATGGTTATATGGGTCCTATGATGCACGATGGTTTTACGGCAGAAACATACACTTACCCTCTACATCAGCGGACGGCAACCTGCGGCCCGCGGGCCGCATGCGGCCCATGAACCTGTCACTTGCGGCCCGCGAGCCAGCCTCCCTGGCTATTTTGTATGTAATACATATTGACAAACGACAATGTCTGATAAAGTCATAAATATTAACAAAGTGCGGCCCGCGATAACAACTACTATGTGGCCCTTGGCTGTTAAAAGGTTGCCGACCGCTGCTCTACATAATCCGGTTTTATAATAAAATTAATATATATTTTTATTCATTCGGGCAACGGGTCGTAGATTAGAATAAGAGCTCCGCGAACAATTTTGTGCGGAGCTCTAAAAACTAGGATCCGTATGTAATACGAACAACAGCACTATTTACTGACCATTGGTTGGCCTTAATTATATGTTGACGATGATTATATGTTATGTACATGATTAAACATTAAATTGCATCCTGTTTACCGCTATAGTTCGTTTTTTTAGCATTAGAAATAAGGTAAACAATCTTGATGTGTCTTTTAATTGAAAAACACATTTTAAAAATAAGTTACGGCAAATATGTAACAATTATGAATCTAATACGATCATTTATATTCTTCTGCTTTCATAAGTAATAGTTTTTGATTTTTAAAAAGCGTTTTTCAAATAAAAGACATGTCAAAATCGCTTACCTTCTTTCAAGTTCTTTCTAATGCTAAAAAAACGAACTATACGTAATAACTAGGTATATACGTTACGCAATATCGTGGTGACAGGACATTGCGTAACGTACAATAACGATTTTTGCAATGAAAAAATCTATCAGTGCTGGCTACATAGCAACTTACATAAGTTTGCAATGTACAGGAAATACGTTATTTCTTTCGAAAATATCCCACGTGAGAAAAGTCCACATTTCGCCCCGTATATCGATGTCGTATCGGGATTACTCCCGCAACCGATGTGTGGCGGCAAAGCTGTGCCTGTAACCAATCTGCCTGACAAAGGAACTGATTGCAAACCAGAAGTTTCGATATAGGTTCGAGATTTTTAGGAAAAGGAAGCAATATCGGCTGTTTCACATGTCCTAAATTAGGATGTATCCAATGTCTTTAATTTTGCATATTTTTCCTTTTAAAATTGTAACATGTTCATTATTTAGTAATATTGTGTATGGTCAAAAGTCAAACCACTCAACAAATCCATTGCGTTATGACAGTTTTACAACAGAAACGATTGACGTTCCCTCTACGGTTTGAAAATGAAATGACTATTTTATTATTATGATTGTACATATATACCTTTAACTACATCATTTGCTGAATAAAAATTATTTACCATTATTTTTTTATAATAATATATGTAACAGCAAATCCCGTTATCAAATGTAAAAAATAGTTATTTACGGTTCCTCGTAAATATAAATGCACCTTAATTATATTTATGTAGTTTATTCAGATGTCAATTGTCATGAATTTTTTTTAATATCTTCTACCCCGGGAATTGATATGTAAGTATAAATATTTATTCCACCTATTAAGAATGTAACAAGCTGTGTGCTTTTAGATATGTACAAACTGCACCAATTACTAATAGTAACTTTGATCGGCAACCCTATCATTCGGCCAACTTAGACAAGACATATAATCAAGCGACTTTAAACTTTATTGTATGTGTGTTAAAGTCCCTAAAGTATTCAACGTACTGGTCTGCACTTTCATCGAGATTGTTCGAGCTTCGGTCGTGCATCACGTGCGGGAAAAAACTCCTTTGATGCTCGCTTGTTACCGGCAACTATAGTACACTGATAAAATACATTTCTTATTTGCTGCCGAACAGCTTCGAAAATACAACTGTATTTTTTATTGGAAACATTTTTGATCGCTCTTTTTTAAGTCATATGATGATGTAGAGATATCACACATGCATATACAAAATACGTTTTCATTTTAATTACTAACGTACCCTAAGACTCAAGCCGTTTAATACGTAAACACTGATCCTTTAGGTAGCCCCTCCTCCCCGCGTGATTATGATTAATCCTACCAATCCGAATGTTACGTTGTCCTACCTTCGATTATGTAACATCACATTCTGCACATAATCTAGGTACTCATAAATCATAATATAATCATATGGCAATCTAACATACAATCTTGAATTACTAACGTACCCTAAAACTCGAGCCGTTTACGTAAACAACCGATCCTTTCGGTGGGCCCTTTTCCCTGCGTGAGTAATCCGACCGATCCGGATATTACGTGGCCTACCTTTGAACATGTTACGTATCACATTCTCATAAGGTTTCGTGTTCGGTATTTGGTTATGTCGAGAATTTATGAAATATTGTTTACTATGAGGTAACGAACAGCAGAACATGGGGAAAATGAAACGACGAAAAATTATATTTATTATTTTTGATAGGTACCTGTTGAAAAATGCAATAGAAATACAAACGCACACTGTGTAAATTTAAATTATCTTATTTACAGTTCATGAAATACAGCTAGCCAGGGGTCGGCAAACTGCGGCTCGCGAGCCGCGTGCGGCTCTTTGGAGGTACGATTGCGGCTCTCCAATTCACTCATAATACTAACCATTGGAGTTCCCAAACCAAGTAAAACAACGTTTGTGGCTCTTTTAGGTTCCTAAAATTAGTAATTTCTACTGCGGTTGGCTCTTCTACTCAAAAGTTTGCCGACCCCTGAGCTAGGCTAACAGACACATAATAATATATACACAACACAAGCTTAGTAACAGAGCTCCGTTTGGCAACCATCGGGTACAAATTCATAAAAATGCGAGAAGGAATGTGTTTAGACTGGGCAAATCGGTCATAACTATTTTAAGTGAATATTTCGTACAAACGTCAAAAATATAGGTTATTTGGCCTGCCAGTCCGATTCCCTATTTGTTTTTCATGGTTGCTCAAAAAACAATGAATAAAAGTCAACCAGTGCTACTAAAAGTATTTAATATGGTCAATTCTTGTGGAAATAAATAACAAAACAAATAAAATTTAATTGAACTCTCAATTAACAAATAGAACAATAAACTAAATTGAATCGCGACTACCTAAATATAATTCCAATTTTATAACGGAACGCATGAATACGAACTCAGAACAAGTCACCAACTCGAAATCCATCAGTTCCTGGCTGTCAGGAGGCCATTATCCAAACATCGCGATCAAAGAAATAAAGATTAATTCTCGCCCTCCCAAAACAATGAACGCTCCTACATTCGCACAAAGGCTTAACACAAAAGGGTTAAGTTTAGTCTAAAACTCTGCATGTGACTTTAACAGGCATTGTTTTAGCGATTGTGACCATAAAACAATGGAATTAATTCGATGCATGGCTATTATAATTCGAAATTCAAAATTTTAATGCCATTTGGTCGACTTTGCTCGTCAATCTCGGCAGAATTAAAATAATGACTTACGAAATGCTTTGTAATCTGAAACTTATGAATATATATTGTGTTAATGCCTATTCTAAAGACAATAATGTGCAAATATCAGGCTGTTCTTGGATTCCATTAACTTCAAGGGACCATTCCCATAAACTTAACTCGTATCGTACCTACTTTTTGAAGATATAAAAAAATCGATGTCATATTTTTCAATTGTTTTGTCAATTACTTACCTATAAAGCTTGTTTTACAATATTTACCAATAGAGCGTTTAACTGTTTTTTAAAGGAAACTAAAAAGAACTAAGTGTGATATGACATTTCTATGAATCATTTTTATTAATGAAAAATCAGTAGGCCGAAGTTAATTAGACTCCATAAAATCCAATCTGTATGATGATTTTATAAAACTAATAAAATGCCATATGCTAATAAACTTAGAGCATTTAGTAACTGGAGACGTCATGGCTGTCATTTTCTGTATGAAACCAGACTGCCGATTTTTGCGGGGCCGTCAAATGTATTGATATTTCTATACATGGTTTGTACGTAATGTACAAATAGTCATGTCAGTCCATACAAAAGTTTTCACAATTGTGCAAGTTTTTCGGCAGAGGGGTAAACTCTTAAAGGCGACTCCAGTTATTAAATGCTCTAAGGCCATACCATACCATAGAATTTTTTTTTATTATAAAGCATAGATACCTTTATTAATGTTTAATCTATTCCACAGTAACCTGTTATTTGTGCTCAAAACGTCGCGATTTCTTTTACTTTGTGACGCTAGCTAGTGGCATCAAAAAGTTCGGCAGAGCGTATCATTCGTCGTGAACTGGTAATCATGGAGTCATACATTATGGTTCAAATATCACAGGAGATGGTATCGTCTGATTTTTTTGCGAAATGAGAAAATAGATTTGACTGGGGAGTTGTGAGCGCGTCCTATTTAAGTAACTGAAAAGGCTCAAACGTTTCGTGTATTTACTCGTAGTACCTACTTACCTATGTATAAAACGCCATATTAAAATACCTGGGGACCTAGCCAAGATGACAATATAACAACGACAAACAAAAAATAATAATAAAAATAAAATTCAAAGTAAAATTGTATTGGGATAACAGGTGCTATGAAAATCATAGTGCGTCGATTGGCGATTTTTATCAATGATTGATTTGGCTAGGCCCCCTTTCATGCAGCTACTAGGTTACTAGTCGACGTCCGGACTTTTTGAAAACAATATTTAAAATTTGTGTTTTAACCAACAACAACTCTCGCTCGCAATCGTGGTTTCTAGTAAAAGAAAACTGCTTTTCAATATATGTATATTGCTTTTCGTTGTATTAAAGTACTATAATTAGGTACATACCTAAATGTGCCCGCTTTAGCTCGAGTCGCCTTATTCTACTATGCACATAGCAAAGTCAAATTCCCAACTACAAGCCCCGAACTTCGAAGCCTCAACTCATATTTAACTTCAAAATACAACTGAAGCATTTCCACCCCAAATAGATACGAAACATTAATTTCCTCGCAGACCAATTTATCGCTTCTAATTCAACCCTAACAAGACGCTGTCCGTAACATATACCCACACATATATGTTTAAGCCTTCCGAAAGTAGCTTCGCTCCACACATGGACACACACACGTACATAGTAAGCCGCAAGGCACGTAACATAAGGAGCTTTGAAATTAATTTAGCTCGGAACTAGCTGGCAAATGGATAGACGTGAGCCGGGCGTGGGAGGTTTAACCCCCTTGGGGAGGGGGGAAATTCGGCGTTTAGAGCCTGTGGTGAGGCCGGTTGTGCTTACCAGTAATTGTGTTCGCTGGCGTGTGGCGTATGGAGGTTTTTATGACGTGTGCTTTAATTAAGGTACCTAGGCCTAACTAGTGATTTGATTTGGTAGGCAGGTTTTTGTCTCCTTGAGGTTATGACTATCGCCATTAATCAACTACTTATATTTAAAGGAGAACTCTTGCTATACACTGTACTGTGTCAATCAAGCGAATCAAACGGAAAAACGGAAAATTTAAGTAAGTTTCAACACAAAATGTACACAATTTCATTGCTCTCGACTCTCAAGTTTATTTTCTAGATAACAAATAAGACACAATCACTCTCAATCCCTCACCTAACCCTCTTCCGCTCAACTATACGCTCACATATTAATATTATGATATATTATGATATATCAGCATGCTAATATCCTGCTCGCAACGCCAAAGGCTCTACAATATCCGCTCGTGTGTCCCTTACAGATCCTGTCATATAATATAACGTACTATGCGTATGTTGAAGCGGATTAAGCCCTAAGAGTGCTGTTGTGGGGTTTAATTAACTTTTAAGGTTCTGATTAAAATTTAACTTCGGCAGGTATTGATTTTCTTTGCACGTGTATCGACGTTACAAAGGAACAAATGTATAATCATATACACGACATCGTTTTGTGTGCCCATTCTGTGTTATGAGCATTTTTTAACGTTGATTCTTAACGAGCGTTTATGATTTGTACTTGTCATATTTATTTTAAAGCTTAGATACACTAATGCTCTTTCTATATTATATACTCAACATAGTTTGAAAGATACTTAACTATACATATTTTACTGGAACTTGAATTTGGACCATAGTTGTAATATGTGCACTATTACCTGATTATACAGTACCGTAAAATGGGGTAAGTAGGTGCAAAACTGACTTTCAAACCTCGATAACATTTTATTTTTACATATGCAAACTGAATGGTGTATATAATAAGTGTTCCGGACGTTTGTATTTTAGTTTTTATTTTATTTTGGGTAGTTCCATGTCATAACTTTGACGATAAACAGGAAATCCCACCTCACCCCGTAGTCCCTCGTATTTGGGGTGAGTTGGGTTTTCATACAAAGGTGATTTTGGAAGATTGTTGGATCGATTTTTTTTTTATTATGAGTATTACTATAGCTCCATTTTAAATTGGAATACATTATTTTGTAGCAGTAGCCTTAAAATCCCATCTCACCCCCCTTTCATCCCTTCTCTCCCCATTCATAACCCAACTCTCCCCGCGAACCCTACTCACCCCATTTTACGGTACCTATACTGTCTGCATTCCCTCTTGTATCCTAATATCCGACTCCTATGTATATCAACTTTCTGCCATAATGTCTCTCAAATTTACACCTTTGACCGAGTTATCTGCTCTCTACTAAACCGAGAGGTATTTTTAACTAGATTACACCTTACACCCATTTTCTTCAAGAAATTTAGAACTGGGTATGTCATTCCAATCGCTAACCGTTCACGAACGAGTGTAAGGCTCTCGCGACCGCTATATAATTTTCATTAGATCAGAGGGCCTACCGCAAAAACTGAAATTCGCAAATTGTGAGGATCTTTCTCTTTTAATTAGAATCTCTTGTACATAATTAGAGTGACAGAGAAAGATGCCCGCAATTTGCGAACTTCGATTTTCGCGGCTATAGCCCAGACATAACTCTACGAGATATCGACTCACCTGCGCTCGCATAATATTAGGTATGACCATCTTCTAATCACCTCTTTCTAACTAATACTGTAGTAATAGTGTGTAGAAGGAGATGGGAAAAGATGTCTCCCGAAAATTGCGAATTGTTTGAAGTTTTCATCTATCCGAATTTTATAGGCAAGCCGGTAGGAATATAATTATATGGACGACCGTCACTGCTACCTACCTACTTAAAATATGTACATATATAATATAGGATCAGTTTAATTTAGCTTCAAACTTTAGGTACTCTACATCTTACCCCACTCTACTTGTAAAGAACCTCGGGGACCTCGGGGTCTAGTTAAACTGGAAATAAGCTTGTCAAGAATTTTCCGAGTGATAGACACTAGAACCGGATAATCCGGGTCGTCATATCCGGGTTCCACACTACCCCATATTCCTTTACGACGTCATCCTTTAATGTTAACGTTCGCTTAGGTGCCTTTATTAACAATTTTTTTGTCTCAAAATCAGTTTAGGGGATTTTATGAATTAGTATTATCCAAAACTAGCGGTTTTAAGCTAAAGCTTGAGTGAAAATACTGGAGGAAAGTGCGATTAAAGAATCATTATAAAGATAATGACACATATGTATACCGTTGATGTGATGGCCACATTTGTGAAAAGACGATTTTCACAAATTTTGCTTTTATATTTTAAAAAGAAACTGCTACTAGGTACCAATGCCTTGTAGCTTCAATAAAATTGTAATTTAGTCTTTTTTGCGACTATAAGATCATCTTGCTTTACCCACGCTTACAAATCGGTACATTTTGCGTGGGTATAATTATGATCTTATACAGGCATGTTTGCCCGATTGCCGATCGCGATTTTATTAACTCATAGACGCTATAGCCTCGTAAGGCCCACCATACAAAGTTCCCCTTTTATTAATTTTAACCTTGCTGTATAGGAGATCAGGGTGACTTTCGTTTGTTTTAGAAAACAATGAAACAAAAGAAATGCTACCTTATGTAGTTTTTGAAAGGTTCAAATTAGATTGAAACAGTGTGTACATTGTAATGCACATTGGGCGTTACGAGGCTAGATTACAAGTTACGCACGTTTACACGCGCTTACAAATATGACATTGTACACGCTGATAAAGAGAGTCTGTAAGCGCTCTTATCGAAATACATAATATAATAGGCCTGATGACAAATTTTGAAAACCCTTTTAATATCGTCGGTACACTTGTATTAGTTCCGAAAAACACTATATTTCAGTTATACTCATAAGATTTAACATAGATAATTGCATTTTATTATAGCTAGTTTAAACTTCGCGCGAAAACGCCTCGCATGCCATTTGTGACGTCATCATTTAGTTGGTGGTAGGGTGCTAGATATTGTTTACATACTTACAGTTACGAATTTCCCTTGAATCCGAATGATATTGTTAATTCAGCACCATATATTACGATTAGGGATGATAAATACATTACAAAAATTTATCACAATAACTCATTTTACACAAAAACTCTCACACGGTTGCAGTTTAAGATGAATTATTTAGATACATGTAAATTTTGAGTGAAAATCACCGAACGCCGCTTTTACTTTTTAATTTTTCATTTTTTCTAGTTACGACAGCCAACATGGCAATGATAGTTCCATTCAGCCAAATAATTAAAAAAGTTTGTTGTTGAAATATCGTATTATTTAGCATTTTATTTAAATAATAACAAATAGATATCTACTTTATATCGTGTAATAATATTTTTTGGACGTAATAAATGTTTAGTGGCGAAATAACATTTTTTTTGCACCTTTCGAACTCTTTGGTGCCCACGTATAGATTTCGGTCAATGAGGTTGTCTATGTTGCTCTTAGAAATATGTTATGGATTGATGACGTCACTGTTTGGAACGTTTCTGATTGGCGTTTCAGTAAAAATGGCCGATTGGAGAATTTTGCACTTTTATTTTATTGAATATATTAATAATCCTTCAGTTTATACTGAGATTGGGCCATTTTTTAGAATCATATTAACATATATGTTTCGTTGAAACCATTATTTCCATGATTCTTTGTTACTTGCAACAGGCCTATTATATATCATGCATAGTTAGCTGTAGCTGTACCTACCAAGTTCTACAATTATATACCCGTCTCGCTTCTAACGTCGACTCTTCACTAATGCCTAATCCAACGCTGATTCGCTGAGCGAGCTGAGCGATATTCAATCTTATTACAAACTGCCTCGAATTCCGTAGCTAGCTAGAGTTAGACCAAGAAAAGTCTGCAGCGATTTTGATAGCCCACGCAGTGCAAGTGTTATTTACATGTCATAATTTCATAGAAGTTTGACGTTTAAAATGACACTTGTACTGCGTGGGCTATCAAAACTGCTGCAGACTTTTCTCGGTCTGACTCTATTCTCTTTAGTTTGTACCTTCACATGAACACCTAGTTTAAGTACTAACTCATAGCTTGAAAATAACCCTGTGTTTATTCTATTTTCTTGTATATGCGGCGGCCAGAGTTATTAAACTAGTTTATGAGTGAGATGACAATGTATGAGCTATCGCGAGCAAAGACTAAAGTGACATCAGTGAATAAAGACAATTTTACTAGCCCATACTCTGTTTAGGAGTTTCTAGAGTACCGCAAGGTAGTATGTTGAGGCCTTTGGTATTGTATTTTGCAGGTTTAGTATTATTATATCAATGCATGAACAGTAACCATAAACTGAAATGAATAATTATCGAAGTTTTCAGTGCCCGAGGCCGGATTTTCAACATTCGCGGCTGATGCCATAACCCATAGGCTACCCTAACATAGGTACCTAATAGTACCAAAAACTTAGTTGAGAAATTTTTCGCTGAAATTAAGTTTTTTATTTGACATGGGCACACCTTAAGGATGACTCACGATAGACCGGGCCGTGTCCGGGCCGTAGCTTCCGGGGCTTACTTTTCTATGACATGAAAAAGTAGTAGATTCGTAAATATAAACAATCAAGGGAATATAGAAGTGGCATTCGAATTTGATCTCAATTCTATATCGATTTAACATTACCTAATACTCGCAGGATCTAAAAAAGTGATACCACGATACATGTCACGAGCAACAAAATCCATCTCTTTCTAGCATTATTTATTAGAAAGAGACAGAAATTCTTACATACTAACGATACCAAGCCATAAACTCGTTTACGAGAGGTGACAATGTATGAGATATAGCGGGCAAATACGGAACTGACGACGAACGAAGTTAATTCAATTAGCCTGCAGTGTTTAGGAGTTATAAAAAAGTTACTGTTCAAACTCAGTTCTTTATATTTGTGAAGTAGGAAATAGAATAAATATACAGGTTTTCTTTAATACTGTGGCTCTGTCATGCATTTAATTAATTTTAAGCCCTTTATTTTCTGTATTAGATTTATGATACTATCACAAAGCGTAAAGTAAACGTCCAAGTGTTGGACATATTCCAAAAGTTGATAGCCCGTTTGCCACCTCTATTGCTTGGAATCAAGATTGATGGTGGCAACCATTGAGACAGTGTCGAGCACTGGGACATTTACGTTATGATTGACAAAATTAATGCATAAGTACTTACGTCACTTTCTAACATGGGAAAATATGTGACGTACTGGCATTTTTTGCACTTTATTACAAATATATTCTAAGCACAAAAAATTACCAATAATCATAATAATAAAAAGAAGGGCATCCATATGGACAGCAACAATAATTCACAACAGAGAATGCGCGTCTCTTCCCTAGCCCAACTCTCGAGAGCGAGCTACACTTATCTAAGGAACTCTTATTAAATCCTCCTCGACTAATCCTTTACGAGATGTAGGGACAGCAAGCAAACGCGAGTCAACTTTCATAGTTAGGAAAACATTTTTATCGCTGGTCATAATGTTAATTTAATCATATAACAATTAGCTTCGTATTTTCTTCGAGCGTCGCACATATTTGAAAGTACATAATTTTAGTCGTGTTTTTATTAAAGTTTATTAAAGTGCAAACAAAAAAAAAATTGTAGAGCCACTGCAAGATTTATTTAATTCAGCGATAATGACGCGTGATATGATCTGAATGTTAAAACAAATGTATAGGGGTAGTATGTATCATCATCAGGTGTATCGATCGCACTCTGCTGTTTCTTTTTTTTAATCTACCGTTCATTACAAATAGGCATAACTACTTAGCTAAAAATTACCTATTAGGTATTCTATTTCAGGCTACTCTACCTACGCTATGTCCGCCTTAGATGTAGGGTCTCCAAAATAAGTACTACTTCCCATTGCGGCAAATCCTGACTCTGTCACTCTACGCACATTTTCGTAAATTTGCCCATCTTAATGTTTCCATCTACCTTCCCATTGTCACACAAACTCAAAGACACACATAAACTAAAACTCGTACCAAACAACTGTCACACTTTTAACTAAAGCCAAGTTTCTCCCTCCTTTGCCAACGCTACCCGTAATTAGTGAGACCGTACATACCGTATACATACAACGTAATTATGTACGTACGCTAAAATACTCGCGGAACAATTTGGAACTAGATGCGAACTGGAAACCGCAGCAGACGGCGGCCATCTTGCGTCGCCGTGGCAACCGGCCACGAATTGTCTACCTGGAACGTAAATAACTTGGCTGTTGTTTACGAGTACACTATGCGAAACGCAAGGTAGGCGAAATTCTCAACCAATACGGAATAAAATATGAATTTTTGTTATGTGACATATTTTGTAAATGATGATGATAACGATAAACTAACAAAAACAGATTAATTAAGTGATTTTGATTGTAAGAAAAAAAAAACAAATAAAAAAAAATTAGAATACTAATGAAAATACTAATATAACTAATAATTAAACCGTAACGGTGTAGTTAAGTCTAAATAGAATCTCATAAGAGATTTACATAAATTTAAGACAGAACCAATTGAAGTACCTACATAGTAAAAAAAAACACCTTTACACTTTTTCAATCGACGCAAACGTAAGAAACCCCCCTATAAAATACTCAAAGACATTAAAGTCCCCTCATACTAGCTCACATATTCCCATAATGGAACGCACCCAGGATTTCAGGCGGTGCATGCCTGCGTCAGTCGTGACAATTCGGTGTATTCCAATAAGCGCGAGCCATTAGAGCGGTCCGCGGATATATGAGTACACTACCCGCACGGCGTGCTGACTGGTGTGGAAAAGGCTTCTGTGAAAAAATACTATTCTTTTGGCTTTACCCCTCTCTCCGAGGCGTTTTTAATTTTCATGTTTTGTATGAAATCGCGTCCGTGAGACCTAGATATTATTTTTCTGCCGACTCGACAAGTCGATATCATGTGTCGTGGGACTCAAAGTTAATCGATAATCAATAGCAATAGGCTGGTAAAAACTTGATTGGTCAAGTTTAGAAGCTGATACTGACTGATAGGCATCAGCTTTTATACAAAGAAGGCCTTTAATAATATTATTCACATTCTCCCATTACCTTCTGCTTTTTTCTAGGTTTTAATATATTTATATGCCAATCTCCAAGACGATTGTCAAGGTTGTAGCAAAACCAGTTTAAAACCATAACAAGTTGTTAAAGGAATCTCAATCGGGCTCCAGGAATACTACTTAACTATAGTTACCTACACACAAGTTACTGGGGTACTCATCCCCTATATTTATACCTAAGCAGTCGCCATACAATGGCTCCAAGAGGGGCAGACACCCATAGTTGCGAAGCACTCTTCATTTCGAATGCCTGTCCACACTCCCCCTACTACACGTCGGCATGGAGGCGGCAAACTCAACTTAAATTGAGCAAGTTTCGACTTAAAATCAAATTTGTACAGAGCATCGGTTTATTTGAGTGTCGGAATGTGAGGTTAGATTTTAAAGGCGCTGTTTATATGGGTTCCTTGTACAGTCAGCAGCAGAAGTTACTAATAGGGAGAGGTGTTCATAATTACCTTGACACGCTCATTGCGAATTTCCTGCTTTTCATTTCATTTCATTTTCGCACTTGTATCATAATGTACTATTAGAGTACATATGGTGCTACTTTACCGCCCTAGTGCGATTATTAGTACATTACGTGATTAGTGATTATGTCGAAAATTTATAGGGTTATATGTACTGTAAAACGTTGTACGATATATGTGCGAATAGGTAATTCGCATTAGTATCGATTTAAAACACTCCCTTCGGTCGTGTTTTTATTTATCGGCACTATTTGCGAATTTCCTACCTTTCATTTCATTTCATTTTCGCACTTGTATTGTAATGTAAAAACAGAAACAAAAACAGAGCCACATGGCGACGGATCGCAAGAGCTGCGGTGGCGCAGAAATCGACTGTGACATGACCACGACCAGTCTGTCAAGAGTGCACGACTAAGAAGAGAGAGATCGTAATGTAACATTTCAAAACCACGTGATATTGTACCTATGTATTGACTTCAAAAAACCCTTTTCCTTCCAGAAAGCAACCGCCGCATCTACGCTGCCTCGCAGCTCGCATGCCCTTATCCTTTGTAAGTGATGAAAGGACGTGTGACGCCCTCCATTGTGGTTTGTCTCCGCCGTCCTCGACTCTGCAATTACGAGAACACCTGACTTGCTGAGATGGACCAGCGACTAATGGGTGGGGAAATCAAGGCTCTGTGCGAACAAATGAAAATTGTAAAAGAGTGACGCTGCGTCTTACGTAAGCGAACAACTCGCGAACGCGACGCGGCGCGGCGCCGCGGGCCCAAGGCGTTCACGTTCGCAACGAGATCGCCCACGTAGGACAGTCAATTCTATAGGTATCAAAGGATTCATTCACCCCGCGCCGCATCGCTTTGCTTCGCGTTCGCGTGTTGTTAGCCTTCGTAGTACGCTGCGTACGCGCTGAATATCATGATGTAGAAAAGAAATGCAAACGAATCAAATACCCATGTTCGATAAACAAGAAACGCAATATTGCATACGCAACCCAACACTTTTTATTTAATACCAGAAGGCAGTGATTATAGTGATTTGTGTTATCTTTATCACGCGACAAAACTGTGCAGCAGCGGTATCATGGTCGCATTTTTATCACCTGTCATTCCATGCGTCACTTTCGCACTTACATATTTGTTCGAACGTGACAGGAATGGTGACAAACGATAAAGAGTTGACCATGTTAGCCCTACTGGTCGGTTTTGCCATGGGCTGTTACTAACTATACTAAGTACTTGAAACAAGAAATCGCTTTCAAATCCAAGGATAAAGTCTTATATGTCCCGGCAGTCTGCTTCAAATAAAGTTAGTCTCCAAACGACACACACATTTTTCGGATACTAGCCGAGAAAACTCTAAAAATACACTGAATTTCAATATTTAAAGATTGACGCAATGTTGACACAATCTTATCAACATTTGAAGGAGGATATCTGAACCATTTACGATTAGACTAAAACATTAAACCTTCTACAAAATTAAGCATGAAATAAATTATTCAACCCGAAAACCTGCACTGGCATCAAAGTAAACCTTTCTAATACATCCACATCACATCCTAATTACGGTGTACGTTCAAAAAGCAATCACATCTAAGGGAGATCAACTATCCATGCTGGGAGATTGAATCGCGAATCCACGTAATATATCAAAGGTAATCCGTTTAAGTTTAAGGGTATATATCATGTTCGTGGGGTATAGCCTCCCCCGCTGTTTGGTCGTCTAAGCAGGGAGGTACACGTGCTGGGGAGTGGTACAGGTATGAGATTTGAGCGGGACACTTGACCATATTAGTACCTTCTGTCATGTGAATTCCAACTAGTTACAACAAATTTTCTTGAATCTTAGTGTACAACATTCTAAATTCAGTCACATTTCAATCAGTTCCAACTGCAAGAGAAGAGGAAGGTAGGAAGGTAGGGAAGGAAGGAACAGAAGGAGGTTCTCAAGCAAAGGAAAAAGAAAAACCTGATAAGGGGCTATTCATAAATTACGTCATTTCAAATTAGGGGTGGGGGGGTCTGGACATCGGATGATGTAGCATGACGTAGGAGGAAACGGGGTCATTTGAAGCATGATTTTTGGATGATATTAGGGGGGGGGGAATCAAAAATCGTCAAAAAACTATGACGTAATTTATGGACAGCCCCTAAGTGATAAAACAAGGAGAAACTTCTCTTATCTTATAGTCCCCGCGAAGTTTACGGGCGGCTGGATCCATAAGGTATCTGGGATTTTTATAACTCTCATGAATTATGTGACACTTGGATGTTGTATTATGATGGATGAAGATGATGGTGATGAATGTGAAAATGTGAAGATGATTTAAAGGATGGACGGTAAATGGCGGATCAAACCAGTACGAAATTATTCGTGCACGCTAAGCACTATAGGTGATGAAATGATTTGATATATACTTACTCACTCACTCACTCCGTTGGCTCAGCGACCCAAAATGGGACTTGGCCTCCGACACAAGACAGCGCCACTTTTCTCGGTCCTGTGCGACCTCTCGCCAATTGTTGACTCGAAGTTCGCGCAGATCCGCCTCCACCATGTCGCACCAGCGATATCTGGGGCGTCCGATAGGATAGATTTGATATGATTCATTTTATTCAAACGCCCATCCTTATAACTTGGTCCACCTTGTTGGTGAACTAAGCTCGGGAGGGGGTTACATGTTCGTTTGACGGCACACGTCGAGCGCAGGACAGCGCGGAATTGCCCGCTTGTGCGTCGAGTGGGGGGCACTGGAGGGCACTGGAGGGGCACGGGAACCTTCTACTTAAGGGTAGCTGTAGGTGAAGCCTGGTACATGCTATGTTGAGTGTTTAACAATCTTAGAGATGTGCGATATATGTAATAAATAATTTTAGTCACGCTTAGCAGGCTATCTCTTGATGGATACATCTAAAGGATATAGCGGGATAAATTGGATTAAAACGATTTTTTTTATCATCGAAGTATAGTTAGAGACGGAGTTTATTTTATATCTTGAAAAGTATCGCTCAACAAGCCCGACCTCTGCGGGTCTATGATGGTTGTGCTTCTAAAACGTCACCTAAGACGAAGCTGTATATAGATGAAACCTTGTATTTACATACATGCTATCTTAGGTGTTTAATAGGTAATCATAGTTACAGTCGTGCAATGTACCTATAGGATATTGCACCATTTTTATGTCGGTATATACTTAAGGATGACTCACGTTAGACCGGGCCGTGTCCGACCCGGAGCGTCCGGCGCATCGTTTTCTATGGAAAGCATCACGTGATCGCCTGTCATGTCATAGAAAAGTAAGCTCCGGAAGCTCCGGCCCGGACACGGCCCGGTCTAATATATAAGTAGTAACGCTTTCTCTCTCATCTCAGCTTTTTTATTTACTCCCAACCCTCCCAAGAATTCCTTAATTGTCATTGTCACCATCTAACACATTCCGCAGAAGGGGTAAGTGCGCCGAATGCCGACCACACGTAGCGTTGCCATGGTGACGGTTGCCAGAGCTCCGGAGGAGGACCCGGGACGCGTGGTTTCGCCCTATCCTCAGACAAAGGCTTAAGCTTGATATACGTGCGAGTTTATATATGTACATACTATACATATGTACGTATGTAGGTTATCAGTTGGAAAGTACCTCTGTAGGAGGGTATTAAAATACACGTATACTGAGAAACTGTTTTTGAGATAAATATTTTAATTAATTATTTACGTACAAACTCTCAGAAATTTTAATTAGAGTAGTAGGTATCTACTTTGAGTTTAAATCTCAACTGGTTTTTCATTGTACCTAGATAGGTATTCTAGGTAAGGTAAACGTACTGGTGCTCGACGCGGTCCCAGTACATGTCATTTTGAAACTTAAGTCATCGTCAATAGAGATGACAGCAAGGTGTCATCTATTGGGCATTAGCATGTCGAGCACTAGTACGTTTGCCTTAAGTACCTATTGTTATGTTTTGGGTGTAAAATATGGTACCTAGGTAGGTAAAAAAAGGAAATAGTATCTTGACATTCTTGACGTAAAAATACATATTTTTATGTCTCTCACATAAATATCAGTTTACATCCAATATTTTAAGTCTATTGACTATCAAAATACTACGCTTATTCAAACTTGTCGGCTCACCTTTTTTTTCCTAATGCGATTGCAAACACAAATTCAACTTTAACACCAAAATAACGACCCATCACGAACCACAGTAGCTACTATTGTGCTACAAAAAGTACAAAAAAAATATGCACAATGTAACCCTTTCGATATAAAAAGACCAATTTCATATGCAGCAGTGGTATCTCATTTCAATAATGTGTTATAAAAAAAGAGATAAAACTCTTACCCACGAATCTTTGGGGTCACGTTTTTTTAGGGTTGAATCCTTAATTTGCGACAAGGTGCATCGTAAACAGGGGTAGGGTTGCCAGATTTTTTCCCATCGATACGACAAAAGATGTTACCCGTGTTTGATATCGATTATTATTTAAATAACGATTCATTGACCTTTGATTTGTAAGGACTACTGTGGCAGCGGATGAAAGAAGTTTTTTGTAGTTCGATTTTTAATAATTTATTTTGTGGGATTTAGAAAGTGCAGGTACCTAGTAGATACTTATTTAGACTGCTTTACAAAGGTCAGGATCAATGAAAGTCGGTTGCTATAAGGTAAACGTACTGGTGCTCGACGCGGTCCCAGTACATGTCATCTTGAAACTTAAGGGTAACATTCCATTTCTAACCGCAGCTGCACTACTAGTACGAACGCGTCGGTGTTATTGTCAATTTCCATAGTAAAATGAATGGTAGTGGTGCTGTCGTTGGAAATGGACTGTCACCTTTAGTCATTGTCAATAGAGGTGACAGCAAGGTGTCATCTATTGGGCATTAGCATGTCGAGCACTAGTACGTTTACCTTAATAGCTTTTAGGAAATATAAATGCTGCCTACGCGGTTCGTGGGGTCAAATGTCCAGATATAAACGACTAACGAAATAGGTACCTAACTAAGAACTTAGTATTCTACCAAAAAGATAAGCATGCTCACGGTATAAGTAGCATTTTATTATTTGCAACCGTGCAAACGATTTCTTTTTTAGTAGGTATACCACTGCAAGGTCATGCAAGTAACGAAAATGAAGGCCAGGTTTCATAAACGTCTACAAGTACAAGAACTACATATGGGATCAGGTGGTATTAGGTCTAACGGTTTTATATTTTTCCTAATAAATCCATCCAGATCTGAATAATTAATACACCGCATACCTATACTAAAACGGGCAGTATCTAGCATAGGGGCATTTACCTTAATGTGTCCGATTTCATTCAAACAACAAAATTTTATAATAACTGCAATTTGTCCATGATTTAGTGACGACATTACAAAATTGGCAAAAATAAAAATTGCTAAAACATCCGACTAGAGTTGAACCAAACGAAGTCTGCAACGATTTTGATAGCACACCCGCAGTGCAAGTGTTATTTTGTACGTCAAACTTCTATGAAATTATGACGTATAACTGACACTTACACTGCGTGTGCTATCAAAATCGTTGCACACTTCTCTTGGTCTAACTCTAGTCAGTGCTCTATTTTAAATGATACCATCTACAAAGTACTCAATATAATGTATACTTGACATTTAAAATTCCTAGCACAGTCAAAACTACAATAAGCACGATAACATCATCAATTTCACACTTGGTACCTCGCATGGGTCGCCGATAGCATCGCTCTGCTTTCATTCTGATAGAGTTGTCTGTATGTGCTTTTGTCTGTCTGTCTGTTGACTTGTGGAGTGCTGATGGATGAGAATGATAACGTTGGAGAGCACTTAAATAGGACATCTGAAGTATTTTATATTATTTGTTTAACTGAAAACATGGTTTTATATTTTACTCGTTACAACATGAAAATAATAAAATTCACATCAAATATATACATAGTTACCTAATATCTACCTACAGTCAAGGAATTTGATTTATGTGCCAATTTGTTCCTTGTCACAGTAGGTAAAAAATAATCCCAACTATCCCTACTAATATTATAAAATTTATAAATGTAAAAGTAAATGTCTGTAGATTTTGATGAAATTTGGTACCTACATTGAGGCACGGGAAAGGACAAGGGATTATTTTATCAGTCATCATTCTATTATAATTATCTTCAACAATTTTCTATCGAGTCACTAGCCACAGTCACAGAATAAATAATAGTACTAGGTGCAGAAGACTCACTCTCTAACAAAACGCGTCTGTTACGATCAGGACAGATATGGCCGCTAGGTGGCGACAGCGCCACGCGCGGCTTATGGCTAGCCACCAAAATTGGTGTGGGACGGATGTAAGTACTTGTAGCAAAGCGACGAAATCGCGGAGTGAGCCACGCCTGCCACAGTAAACATTTAACCGTAGACAATTGGTTAGTGTGTTGTGAGTAGTCGACACTGTGCAAGCGATGGCGGGCAGTGGTCAGAGTTCATGTATTACTCACTAGATACTGTCACTAGTTTGGCACGTAAACTAGTGACATTACTAAACTTGTTTCTATACACCTACGTACACGATAGCATAAAGTTTAAAATAGAAAATCGAATCGAAAATTTCGAGAGTCAGCGCACCGAGCGTGCAACTTTACTTGAGCGCATTTTTACATGTTTAGCTCTTGTATCCTAAACTTTCGAGGTACAAAAGCAGCGATAGTAAAAAGCGCCAAATAGCATGATCAAAACGATTTAAATATTTAACGGAGAAATTACTAATGTAAGTACATAACCCATTAAGTAATAAGTTATACTTATTACTTTATGCTTTAACCTACCTACGAAGGTTTTTGAAGCTTCGAATTATGTGATTTATGTGAACTAGTATGTAAAGTAAAAGGCAACTATACCTGATTAAAGGTTGACTCACGTTAGACCGTCCGTGGGCGTGGCCGGACCGGAGCTTCCGGAGCTTCGTTTTTTATGGAAAGCGCCACGTGATCACCGATCAGCCGTCGTAGAAAATGACATGTCGGACGCCTCGGCCCGATCACAGCCCGGACTAGCGTGAGTCATCCTTAACTCCATAAAATTTAATTATGCATAGAAATAATAATAACAAGCTTGCAAAATACGCTCCGCCCTCACCGAAGCGAGCCTAAACACCCAACCAGTTTCAAAACGCGCCAAACCAGCCCCGCTATCTAATCGAAATTCGCAAACCGGTCCAAACACTTTAAAAAGGTCTAATACGAACACAATGACCGCCTCCCCCGGTCCACAAAGGGGGTACCAGCCGATTAATTCACTGGACAATGTCCAGGGTCGGGTCATATTTAGGTAGAGGGGTTAGGGGTCACAGGGTTGGGCAGGGGAGTGACGTGGCCACGAGTTTAGGAAACATGTCGGGTTGAGAAGAATTTATGGCTTTTGGGAAACGGTGGAGTTGTTTGCGCAGTTTTACGATTTTAGAATTGAGTTTTACTCATAGGTCATAAATTTACTGTGTAAAATGAAAAGGAGTAGATTCCTTAGTATATAAGTAAGTAGAACAGTCTGTTTTGAGTTAAAAACATGCGTGAGCTACGCTAAATAAAAATTGATATCTTCACAAGTTCCGTCAACTGCTGCAACTTTGCCTACCACTCCTACCAGGCAGAACATTGCCTGGCTAGAAAAAACAGTGATTCTCTATTAAATAGCTGTGTATGTTGTGCTCCTCTAACGGTCACCCTCCTCCCAGACTCCCATTATTAAGAATTAAATTTAGATTAGCGATTTGGTAATAGAGTTGTTGAAGCAGTTGACGGTTCTTTGCTAGTCAGTAGTAACACTATACCAATATTTTTTTTGCTTAGTACCTACCAAACTACTTTAAAAATATCTATATCGATAGCAAGATACAAACTGAAATACTTATTTATGTCACAAATATATCCTTTGAAACCGTCGCTCAATCAAACTTTGTTCCATGCTATACAGTTCAAATTTCAAAAACGCAGTTCTTGATATGAATTTGCGAAAGTATCTTCAGTTACTGCACATCAAGGGCGTATTATAAAAGAAAATGTTGTTACTTAAGCCTCTCTTTGCATTAAGCTTAGATCAGCAAAGGGTTGCGCTAAGCAGCTATTTTGCATACCCCATGACCATGCACCTTTCGAAGAATTTATTGTTTGAATGCACCGGAAGTGCAGATGCAACGATGTTTTCATTGTGATTTGTTAGTAGTAAAACTACCTACTATTATAAGTACAAACCCTGTACTGACAAAGCAAGATATGTATATATAGGTAGGATTAGGTAAGTTAGGTAGGTTTAGTAGCGACCTTAAAGTGCTGAAGAGAGAATTAAATTACTTGTACTTAAGTACTATTTTTAGTAGGTAACTTTAAAAAAACAGATAGGTAGGTATGTCTTTATACTTAAATAAAATCAATTAGCAACAAACATTCGTAAAAGTAAACTGTACAGATATATCTATTTAAAAAGGTATTTGGAGGCTGTCAGATACTTTTTACGCGATGATCTTTCCGTAACTATTGACGCTGACTGTACCTACTAAAGGATTTAAAAAACCGGGCAAGTGCGAGTCGGACTCGCGCACGAAGGGTTCCGTACCATAATGCAAAAAAAAAGAAAAAAAAAAGCAAACAAAAAACGGTCACCCATCCAAGTACTGACCACTCCCGACGTTGCTTAACTTTGGTCAAAAATCACGTTTGTTGTATGGGAGCCCCATTTAAATCTTTATTTTATTCTGTTTTTAGTATTTGTTGTTATAGCGGCAACAGAAATACATCATCTGTGAAAATTTCAACTGTCTATGTCTATCACGGTTCGTGAGATACAGCCTGGTGACAGACGGACGGACGGACGGACGGACGGACGGACGGACAGTGAAGTCTTAGTAATAGGGTCCCGTTTTACCCTTTGGGTACGGAACCCTAAAAATAATAATTCATGCATGTGTGTGATCTGCAGATAGGTATTATTTCTTACCTTAATAAACATAGGTTTTCGTTACGATACTTTAAAACTTAACTAGTACTTTCTAAAAAAATTACATATATATAAATTTCCCTGTATGTAAGTACATAAAGTTGCAAATAAAACCATGATGTTTATAAAATACTCTACGCAACAAAAGCTGTCAGTCAAATGCACCAAATCGAACGGATCAGCGAAAGGTGTGCGTCGTTTATGCAAATTTTCGTTTCTTCCTAATCGTCTACTCCCCGAAGCATTATGAACTTTAGGTTGCAATGATAAAGTTGAAATTGCGTTTTCGCAACCGGAATAAAAATAATATTTTGCATGTGCCACGCTGTCATCCAAAAATATATTTTAAATCGTACTCTATAACGTCGATTTTAGTTTAGCTGTTCGTGTTACTTAGATCGTTAAATATTTGTGATTCTGTCTAATTTGCATCGTGCTTTGTCAAGGGAGGTTTTATTTTTTAAATGGCCACAAAAGATTTTTTTAATAAACAACATTGCGAATGCATGCAAAGTTGAAAAGTAGAACATCTGCTCTATGCGCTTTCGAATTATTAGCATAAATAGACGCGCAAAAAGTAACAGTTTATCTAGGAGTATCAGATTAAACTACTTGTTTACCAACTATGTAATGGTAAAAGTTTATTTGAAATGGCTACCAAGTACTCTACTTTCTTTTTTAGGCAGTGATTTTTAGACTCGAATCCATTATAGGACATATACTTATTACACCTACTCTTTGCTCGAATCCTAGCTCTAGACAGTATATTACATATTGATTTTTTTACAAAAAAAATTAAGGCATGTAGTTTTCATAATAGGTCTACAAGTCTTCTATGTAAAACCGATGTTTTTAACTCTTATTTGGGTAGCTTAAAATTCTTGATGGAGTTCTAGAGTCTTACACTAGGTAGAAGAATACCTACCTATAAAGTAACGAATATTTTATAAATAAGAAATATAGATATAACTTAGAAATACTACCTATTAAACTTACGTAGGTTCCTATCCTACAAGAGTTAATTTAGCTCTAGCTAAAAAAAATCTCAAATAACACTTAATCTTGATTCCGACTGTTCAAATGTTACAATACAATTTCTGTAGGATCTACTTAATTGGACGTACCTATTTTAGGAAAAAGGAGCCAATCCAAAAAATCTGTCAATAAAATTTGAATATTTTGTCATAAGGTAAACTTACACCGTCTACGCCCACTTTACGCTAAATTCTCTTCTGGTATAAATTAATTTAATCATTTTATGGTGGCTACACTGGCTACATCACATTTACCTACCCGAATAAATTAGACAGATCCGACATAGTGCTAAAATCAAAACATTTACGTATCGTCTCAACATGATGAGGCGATCAAATCTTATAATTTTCATTCAGATTTCATATTGGCTTCGGCACTTTTATTTTATAAGTCGAATCAGACTTTTCGGGTCATAAACATTTGAATTAAAAATTAGCCGTGAGTCGGCAAAAAGCTAGCACCGTAGCACCTGGGTCTAAATTAAATAGAATTCGCAATAAAACTACATTTACACCGGACGGTGAACTTTCAACAATAGTTGCCACACGAAATAATTATGTTTAGCAAATCCACGCGAATATCATAAAAGAACCAAAACTGGAAACCAGTATTACTGGTTGATTAAAAAAAACTGGTTTGAACGCGTGTCTATGGAATTTGCAATTTTTAATGGATGGGTTGGATTTTTACACTGTCTTGGGTAAAATGGCGTATTTTGGTGTTGGTAGTGCGGCGTTTAAGACTTTTTGTACGATCATTTTATGGGCTGGTCACACCAGTATTGTGCCAGCTACATTGTCCGGAATGACCTATGCAGTTAACGAATTATTGAATTACGGAATAATTTGTGTCGTTTGGTAGGTAGGTTGAACATAATTTAAGTAAGTACCTATGTAACTACTTAATAGGTAATAGAGGCTCACAGACAGTTCGAGCTCGGCCACCCACTGAAACTTATATTTATATATAGTAGGTATTACAATACATGCATAGTCTAATAAAACATGGTCTTCCATTCCCAGAGTGACACGGGGCTACGTCACAACAACATGGCCGCTATATATAGCGCTATCGCATATTATCATATAGCGCTGTCGCATGATGACGTAAGCCCGTGTCAGTTAGGTGACCTAGAAAAGACGGGAATGGAGTACCAGGCGGAGTATATTATTATACCATGAATACATGTTTTTTTTGCAGGAAAGCCTAGTAGCTAACCTAATCGGAATTGGCTAGGTAGGTATACCTAGCCGTAGGTGCCTGTATATAATATTGGTACCCGTAGGTATCTACTAGGTAAGGTACCTACTGACGCCAGTTTTAAAAGCAAATGATTCAGGCATTTTTTCGTAAAATTATAATAAAAGCTGTGGAGTAGAGTCCGTCTAAGCTAACTCTGCACCGACTTATTTTCACAGAAATTTGACATTATATGATGACATTACCACACTTTGTCAGTGCAAATGCCACGCACAGTTAGCTTGGTCCTGTTGTGTACTGTGTGTGTGCTGTGTAGTTCAAAACACGAAATGACTTGTTGAGGCGGATTGCTCTGAAGTTGGTTGTCACAGCGCCATCTGTTTTACAGTGACGGAACTAGCGCGAAAAACTGGTTAATCGACTGGACTTCAAAGTCGCATACGCCTTCAAATTTAAAAGTTATAACGTGTTGACGGACTTGCCTTGTAGACGGACTTGCCCACAGTGACCTTACCTACTTATTTATGCCTTGACGTCAAATTACCTATTAAATATCTATAGTAGTTAGATAGGTAACCAAATTTACTTTTTTTTAACCCTTAAACAGGTAGTGTATCTATAGCTACCACATAGCAAATTATATTTTTTTGACGAGCAGAGAGAAGACAACGATCACAAAATGTCATTACCGTAAAGTCTATAAAGTGGGCGATTTCCGAACGCAAAAAAATGGGAGGTGTCATAACAAATTTCTTTGACATTTTAGTTGTCAAGTTCAAATCGACAATAAATGGCCGTTTTTGTACGTTCCTCTCGATATAAATGTGTGTTATGCCGATAAAAAATACAGAAAGTGCTTTGTGTTGTATTTTTTTGGTTGAATATTAGATAATGTATATGTAGTAAATCATAAATTATCAGTTTTTGTTTTTTAGTAAAATATTTGCTCTCAAAGTTTGTGATCCATATTGAACCTCTACTCGTTTGGGGCACGTACAAGTGGTATATACGTGACCACTGCCCTGCAGGGAGTTTACATGACATTTAAAGGTAAGATTATTACTATTAATGAACCCTTCTAGTACAATATTCACTATTTTAAACAGATAATTTATTTTTAGTAACTATTACTTTTAGACCTTATTTTGCTGTTTACTAAAGTTAACACGGAAAATGGCAGTATTTTCTTATTTACGTTGTGATATTATTATTTCATCGATTAATATACAGGGTGATTCAGGAGATGTGAGCAGGACTAACACTGCGCATATCGTTAATTATAAGCAACTGTTTCGTATCAGTATTTGTGAGGTTAACGTTAATTTACTAGTCGTGTTGAAAAAAAAGTTATTAATTTTTTTACGACATGCATGGTCACCCTGAAATTAGAATACTAAACTACCGATATTCTGTGTCAAATTGAATGTCATTACTGTCATCACGGTCTGGTTACTTTTGAAAACTCGTATCTCACTCAAGTTTGACAGTTTATTTTCTTCGTAATAAAAATGCCATTACGGTTAAAGAGGTTTTGTGTTTAATAATTAGATCCTGTAGGGTGACCATGATTGTTGAGAATTAAATTTGCCCTCACCAAAAAGTTAAAAAATAGAAAAAAGTGTTGTTGTTTCTCCTAAATACGACGGTGATCGATCAATTATCAGTTACCGAGTGTGCAGGATTAGTCCTGCTCACGGCTCATGAATCATCCTGTATAGAAGCGACGACTAACCCTTAAAACTACTCTGTATGGCTAGCAGTGCAGTGGCTGTATATGTACCACATGCCACCGTCCGTAACGGGCAATGGGCATATAAAAACCACAGGGTTTTTTTATTGAAATAATGATACAAAAAAAAAAAAAACAAGAAATTAGAACGTTATTATCTACCGGAATCACTAACCAAAAGTAAAAAAAAAGCATAGCCACAACCGAATACAGAACCTCCTCCTTCTATGAAATGGAAGTCGGTTAAAAATGCGTCAGGCCTGTTTAAGGGTTAAGTACAAAAGAGGTGTCTTAAGAAAGCTCTAGTGTTGCTACCTACCTAAGTAGGTATAGGTAGCAGATAAATAAAAGGGGGCAGAGACGCACATAAATCACGGCTGCCGGCTCGCTGAGCAATGTCCATAGACTACGTAGACTGGACCGTGATTTATCGACTGTTTATTGACTTTTTGGGCTTGGGCCCCTGACGCCCTTTCTACTGATAAACATTTTATAAAGCAACGGATATAAAGTAGCTCGAGCCTATTAAACACTACTTAGGTAAGGGTAAGACAGACAATTCCATGAGGATAGTGGGATGCTTTGTTTCGGTTTTGGAACTAATTTATGACAAACGTATAGGTACCTAATAGACAGCAAAGTAGGTAATTATTTACTGTCAAATTATCAATATACCATATTGCGAATTACTACCTAAATTATCTAGGTAGAGTACCTAGGTAGTGGCCCAAAATATAAAACAGCTTTTTCATTTCTAAAGTACTACTATTATATTTATTACTTAGGTATCTTTTTAAGTAGGTAATAATAGTATTTTTAAATAGTAGGTATCTCTTATGTTTTTAAATTTTAATATTAAAAAGCAATGAACTTTACCTACCTAAAGTAATCAAAGGAAAATAAAATATTTATACCAATAACTAATATTATAATACCTATATAGGGTCATTTGCGCTAGTTCTCGTCCGGCTGTGGTTTTCGTCCGGTTGTAGTTTTCGTCCAATTGACGAAATTTGAATATAAACCTTCATTGCTGCACAAATTTGGACTTATTGCAATCTTTAATATCTAAACAATTTATCTATCTACATAAAAATTATATTTCGCAAGTAGCAAATTATAAATGAAATGTATTACCTATTTGCTAATCCGTCAAGTAGACGGAAACTGACACCGGACGGTAAACTAACGCAATTACCCTATTTCTTGACCGCTCAAAACGACAACTTCAAAAGTCAAATTCGCAAATGGAACCCGCTCTCAATTTGGCGCCAAAATCAGGCATCAGTTGAGACCGCGCGCCGCCTCATACAAGGGCCCCGCCCCACACACGCCGGCCAATCGCACGCCTTAAACACCCTCGCGCAACACGCATATTGATCTGCGGACACCGCTCGAACCGTTTACATTTCGACATATCACATGCTAAACACTGACAAACAATAACATATGGCATTTTACCGTTGTAAAATCAACCTTATCACTAGTGTAGTAAGACTGAAGTTACAATGAGAACATTGGCGTCGCTTACGACTATTAAAGCTTCGATGGGGGTGTAATTTATAACATAAGGTTTAATTAGAGCAAATTCAACCTTATAAGAATTGAAAGAGAGTTTAGCTTACAGTGTTAAGTTTAGCTGAACGTGAGCCTTTATTCAAACGAAAGGCTAAATTGTATGCATGTGTAGTTGTGACCTCACGGCCCGAAAGTACCGAACAATCTGGAGCTGACGTCTGACCACGATTAAAATATGTATTATTTGAACCAACTCTCGGAATATTAAATACCTATCTCTTACAAAAAAAACACGTATGTTTGATGTTAGTAATTTCGTATGCTATGAGCGCATGCAACGTTTTTAATTTATTTACCAATGCTATTTTGTTAAATATTTTACTAAAACCAAAAGAAAAACATAGTCTACAATAAAATACATCTAAATAAGTACAATTCACAACTTCACGAGTTTTTTTGCCGACAGGTTAAGGACGTTATGAATGAGTATTAGCGCCATCTAACGAAAATTGATTGTAACGTTTAGTTGTCGACCTAGTATGAGATAGATTTAGGCATCGACAGCTATTGCCCGTTAGATGGCGTTATAGTTAGAAATATTGTTTCTTATTAGTTTTTTTTTATTAATTGGACCTTACTGCATTTGTTAGGGTCGTATTCCACCTATCCAATTTGTCCAATGTGTATTGCGTCTCACATTTTGCTTTAATGAGAAAGTGAGACGCACTGATATTGGACAAAGAAATTGGACTGGTGAGTTGGTGACCACCCTTAGTTATTAATGCGGTATTGCACTATCCCCGACGAATGAACTCATTAAGCCACTTGGATAATCTAGATATCGATCTAAATGAAAGACAAATTATATTACAACTTTATTACAAACAATAAAAAAATACACCATATTTCGATATATTTTTAGTGCAAACTAAATCATTGCAGATTTTAAAATCCTTATTTTTGTGAAGTTGTGCACAAAATGCTGTTATTAATTTACAAGCTAATACTATTGATATAATATTGCAAATTTTACAGGCAATCAATAATGTATATCAAGTTATAATAAATAATACTACTAGACTAGTAAATTATATTAAAGCTCTTAAATTATGAAACTTAAAGAACACAATAAATCAGAAGAAAAATAAAAATATTTATCACCTCTGCTTCAAAATGCCACATGGTTTCAATGAAACATGTTTTTAATTTTATTTGTGAGATTAATCCTTACACTAAATAAAATCTTTACCACAATTATAAAATGGTTAATATAGATATATTGACAGTAATTAATCTTTATGAAATAACCTTACTAATTCATTAACTAAATAAAATCTTTATGACATTTATGTATTGTGCAATAAATAATCTGATATAAAAAACACCCTTGAAAACAACACATAAACTTTATCACTACATTGCACCCTATTTAATAAGATAATTGTGTTTCATAATGCATTTCTTAATTTTCATGAGATGGATGTAACACCCAAACTTTACAATTAAATGTACATTTTTCTGTTCTATACTTCCGCTGGTTTCTCAACTTCCTTTATAGGTTCCGTCAATACCAATGGAACATCCCCACCGCCATTCTTCGGCACCCAACCAACAGAATCCTCTTCCATCTTCCTCTGCTCTTCGACTACCCTCTCGTGTTCATCTATCTCTATCTGGTACTTAGGTGTGGTGATACCGAAGAAGTTGGCCAATGACTCACCAGCGTAATCTACAGCATTGAGGACTTTGGTGCCGGATTTCCAGGCATAGTGAGAGAACCATGGACCCCAGTCCAGGGATTTCTGAAATTTAAGTGGAATATACAATTATTTAGGAAGTTATAAAAAATTAAAATTAGTATTTTGACTAACAATATTAATTTTTTTTCCTATGTAGTACATTGTATCAAATACTGGTATGGTTAGTAACTGGAGACATCATGCATGGCTGTCATTTTCTGTACGAAACAGTCTGCCGATTTTAGTGGGGGAGGGGACGTCAAATGTATTGCTATTTCTACATGATTTGTACGTAACATACAAATAGCCATGTCAGTCCATAAAAAGATTGCACAATTGTGCAAGTTTTTCGGCGACTCCAGTTATTAAATGCTCTAAGATCAAATACTATTACATTGAATAGGTCGCAATTTGTGAGCCTATAAGGCGCTATTAAAGCTACAACATCCAAGTATTTCTCCAATATTAAAATTAAACATTTGTAGTGCTTTACACCACTAGCGACCAGCTGGTTGAACCATCCTTATAAAAATCAGTCAATAATGCTCAACTAATGCGCAATTCAACACTAGAAACCTAATAAAGCGACAAATATTAGTCATCGCTAAATCAAACATTCAAAGGCCTTGACCGCATCGAAACTTGTATCCAATATTCAATAAGTACTTACAAAGACCTTGACTGGAGCTGATCTCACCAAAGAAAATATCCAATGCATCCTTGAATTTCTAGTTTATTTTGAAGTTAAATAGAGAAAAACTACTTACCGGATCAACGGTTTCTTCATGCTTGGGTGCAGCATCTAATTCGCTAACATTTTGTTGTTCTATAACTTCTTCTACGCCGTCACTGAAATGCAGCAATTTCACTCGCCTGTTGATACAAATATCAGCTTGATCAGTTGGTACTTCGTGTTTACTTTCCATGTTTAGTAAATAATATTAGAATTCTTTGAAATTCGTAACTTCTACTACTTCAAGTGAATTAAAGCACAGGACAGGACTAATAAATCACTCTGTTTATAGTGTTTATTTTCGTTTCGAACATGTTTCAAAGTTTTTTTTTACATGACTTCATAACCTAATCAGGCTTTTATTTAAAATGCCGTAATCATGGTTCAGCGACCTAGCTTCCGGTAATTTTAACTGTAGCTCAAACAGTTTTCCTTTCCACGTAATAGCCATAACACACTACCGCACTGTACCACGGTTGCGGTGCGTCGCGGTAGTGTGTTTGGCCTTTTATCAAAACGAGATAGAGTCGGACCAAGAAAAGTCTGCAGCGGATTTGATAGCCCACGCAGTGTAAGTGTTATTTATACGTCATAATTTCATAGAAGTTTGACGTTTAAAATAACACGTGCACTGCGTGGGCTATCAAATCCGCTGCAGACTTTTCTTGGTCTGACTCTAGTGAACGAGATGCATTGCACTAGTTTGGTTTGGACTATACTTTCCATTGGGAACACCCAAATATTCCGAAATATGTTTTTCCGACTTTCATAACCTCGATTTTCATAATCCCGATTTTTTACATGTCCGAAATATCGAAATTACGACTTTGAAAACCACGAAAGAAGAAAATCACGACTGTGTTATTTCCGAATACTCCGGATTAAAATCCGATTTACATATGGACGAAAGCTTAAAGTTCCGAATTAGAAAAAATCCGAAAATATTTTTTCCGAATTTGTCTATTCCGAAAAATCATTGACCGATCGGAAATAAAGTAA
This sequence comes from Cydia splendana, assembly GCF_910591565.1. Lineage (NCBI taxonomy): Eukaryota > Metazoa > Arthropoda > Insecta > Lepidoptera > Tortricidae > Cydia > Cydia splendana. Next base: position 8,360,204 of record NC_085973.1, on the reverse strand, counting down.
TTCGGTATTCAGAAATTCAATCTTTTGTAAACTCGGTATAATGAAATTCGTGATTTTCAAAATAAGACTTAAACGCACTTTTTTAAGTCTAACTAACCAAAATCCGAATCGGAGCACCCCACTATCCACGTGGTCTTGTCTGTCCTACCCACAGAACACCGCCTCTAGAAACCTAATATTGGCCATTTTGCTCCCGACGCAAATCACCAAACTGTGAGGTGCGGGAGGGGTGCTCACGGCGTTGCGATTGGTCGTTCCAAACATGGCGCGCTGACACGTGTAAGCGTAGGGATGGGACATGTTCATTACAGGTAGTGGGTACTACTACCAGTGATACCGAAATTTATTGTGGTAAAATTGTTACCAATTTAGTATACTTAGAGTAAACTTACTTAATAATTATATTGATTAATTTAATATTTCATTAAGTAATTTAACAATGTACCTGAAATTTTTACTTAACATATTAGGGCATTTCTGTTTAAAGTACCCAGAACTTGAATTTTAAAGTTTAGAATTTTTATATTATTTCCACTCAGAATCGCAATCTCTTTCGATACGAGAAAAAAGTGTCGCCAAAATCTCATACAATTATTTTCTTTTGTCCGTTTTATTAAGACAAGACAAATTATTTATTTGTAAACATAGATAACAGTGTTGGATAGGTACAAAAAGTATTTGAGAACGCTATGTTTCGCCGACAGGCATACAAATTAGAAATTAGGTATACACATACCAATTAAGGTCATAGAAGGTTGTATTGAAAACATATTCAAATGGACCAATAACATATGCCTATTACAAATCAACTCCGAGTTCTCTCGCACTTCTTTGAAGTTCATCATCAGGTCCATCTCGTGACATGAGATCCAACTGCTCACCTAGAGGATTCTAAAAAACCCATACAACATATATGTCTATCACAAACCAACACCGAGTTCTCTCGCACTTCTTTGAAGGTCATCATCAGGTCCATCTCGTGACATGAGACCTAACTACTCACCCAGAGGATTCTAAAAAACCCATACAACAAATGTCTATCACAAACCAACACCGAGCTCCCTTGCACTTCTTTTAAGTTCATCATCAGGTCCATCTCGTGATATGAGACCTAACTGCTCACCTAGAGGATTCTAAAAAACCCATACAACATATGTCTATCACAAACCAACACCGAGTTCCCTCGCACTTCTTTGAAGTTCATCATCAGGTCCATCTCGTGACATGAGAGCACATACGCCCTTCTCGTAGAAAAAGTACAAAAAACATTCCTTAGGTTCTTATATAAAAAGTTGTACACTTATTATCCATTTTTATATCCGACCAAGTGCTTATTAGGATCCCTAGGTTTTAACTCCTTAGCAGTAAGGCGGAATAACAATCTCCTAGTGACAGCATGCAGAATTTTACGTGGCGATACAGACTGTCCTGAGCTGATAGGAAGAGTTGTTAGACTCGCTGTTCCATTTGTGCCCAAAAATCTCCTTAGACCGCGAATTCACAACCTTTTGGCAGTACCAACTACACGCACTGTAGCTCATAAAAACTCACCAGCTGTGCGGGCTCTAAGGCTGTTGAACTCGCTTCTGTCATGGGCACCAGAATGTGATATGTTTGCAAGTCGATGGATGGTTGTGTGTCAGATGTGTCTGCGGTACTGTGAGATGATGGACGAAAGTTGATTGTGATATTTGTGATCTGATTTTCCTAAATTGTGTAAATACATTATGTATTCTGTAATCTGATGTGTACAGTGATTTGGTCTCGACTGTAATGCTGTATATTATGTTTTCAAATAAATAAATAAATAAATCAATGAGACCTAACTGCTCACCTAGAGGATTCTAAAAAACCCATACAACATATGTCTATCACAAACCAACACCGAGTTCCCTCGCACTTCTTTGGAGTTCATCATCAGGTCCATCTCGTGACATGAGACCTAACTGCTCACCTAGAGGATTCTAAAAAACCCATACAACATATGTCTATCACAAACCAACACCGAGTTCCCTCGCACTTCTTTGGAGTTCATCATCAGGTCCATCTCGTGATATGAGACCTAACTGCTCACCTGCTGGTAATATATTAACGTCACTCAATAGCACGCAGGAAAATTTAGCTAGTAAGACTTCGGTCCAGGTATCTTCTGCTCAATCTATATTCCTGTATCCTACCGACGTAGCTGAAGTAAAATCCCTCATCAACGGTTTAAAAACAGACAGTGCACCGGGCATTGATGGGGTAACAAACCGCTTACTTAAGGTTCTCAAGAGTATAATAGCGGTACCTCTCACTCATATTTTTAATCTCAGCCTATCTGAAGGAGTTTTTCCTGAAGAGTGGAAGGTATCTGCTGTTGTTCCTATCCACAAATCAGGTGCTAAATCTAATCCTAGCAACTACAGACCGATCTCTTTGCTGGGAGCCTTTTCTAAAATCTTAGAGAAAGTGGTGAACAGGCGCTTAGTAAGTTACTTAGAAAAAAATAACATCCTTTCTGAACACCAATATGGATTCCGAGCAAAGAGGTCGACTGCTGACGCTGTAGAGCTCATGACCAAGCTCATCTCAGGATACTTAGATAACGGTAAGGCCTGCTTGGGAGTATTCTTGGACCTCGCGAAGGCGTTTGACACGGTTTCGGTCCCTATACTTTTAAAAAAGCTGGAGCTATGTGGGGTAAGGGGAAACGCCCTAAGCTGGTTTCAGAGTTATTTGACCTGTCGGACCCAGAGACTAAAGATAGGCAAAGATGTGAGCGGCGCGGTAGAGTTAGATTTTGGTGTCCCGCAAGGCAGTATTTTGGGCCCCACACTCTTCATTTTATACGTGAATGACATAGCTAATGCAAACATTGAACAGGCAGACGTCATATGTTACGCCTTCGAGCAACACCGGCTTCCGACACATCGGAAGGGAGGGGCCCAAGCGATATCTCACCGTACAAATCTTTCTGCCATTTTTCGCGGGGGGAAAGGTGCACACAGTCGCACTTCTCACACACTTACATACAAAATCCAATCTGTAATGACGACACAAATACATAGAAAATGACACACGTCAAAGACAAATCTTGCAAACCTCGATCTCTTTTTGTGTACGGACGGGTGACAAGTGTCACCACACGCACACTAACACATTTTCGTTGAAGTATGTTATTGTATTCTGAGAGATGAGAAGTCGGATTTGTCGCTCGACCGATCCGCAATTTGTACTGAGCGAGCAAAATCGATAAATCCAACAATTACATGAGACTAAAATATAATAATTGTGTTTGAATGTAATTAAACGTATGATATGTTAAAAAAATATTACATGTGAAATGTAACACTTTCTTTTTGTAAATTTGATGTCCCCGACCTCTTTTTATAACAATAAACCGAGCAAACAGGCATTTTTGTGCAGCAGTGTTCACGCGCGCGTCTGGACTCGGTCTAGTGAAAAATCCAAGTGCAACTAGTTTTATTACCCGCGCTAGATTAGATTGACGCGCTAATCTTGTACCTCGGCAGAGGGGAAATAGTGCGAATGCCGCCTCCCTTCCGTGTTGCTCGAAGTGTTACGCAGATGACACTGCCATTCTATTTCATGAAGACACGTGGAGTAAAGTTGTCAAATCCGCCGAGAAAGGAATGGCAGTGGTGGCCAAAAGGCTTCAACACAACCTACTTACTTTAAATGTTGACAAGTCTAAGTTTGTATGCTTTCATAAATCTAAAGCTTCCGCGCCTGCTAGCTTGCCGGATATCGTGATACATAGATGCAGCCCATTCGGGTCGCAAATTCCAAACTGTAGTTGTGAGCATATCAGTCGGGCCAAAACGGTAAAATATCTTGGCGTTACATTTGACGAAAAGCTTGACTTTCAACAACACATACTACTCACTGCCAATCGTATACGTAAATTAATATATATATTTAAGAACCTGCGCAATTCCGCTGATAAAAAGCTTCTTAGCACTGTTTATGTTAGTATCTGCCAACCGATTTTGTCTTATTGCATAACTGCTTGGGGTGGGGCTGCTAAAACAGCTATGATTATGTTAGAAAGAGCTCAACGTGCGGTACTAAAAGTTATTCTTAAGAAGTCAGTCTTGTACCCAACCAAGCAAGTGTATGGGGATATGGATGTACTAAACGTTCGTAGTTTGTTTATTATGCGGGTAGTGCTGAACGAACACGCTCGAGTTCTTGGGTCATCAGATCTCTCAGCTATAATGCAAAAACGAAAGTATAAAATTCCCATCCCAACAGTTAAAACAGCATTCGCTAAGAGATTTATAGTATTTCTCCAACCTTACATCTACAACAAAGTTAGTGCAACAGTTAGTTTTAAAGATTGCTCAATCGCAGAACTAAAACGCAAACTCAAAAAATGGCTCAATACGCTATCTTACGAGGAAATAGAAGAAATACCGAGGATAAACACATGGACTAGTTTATTTACTTATACACAAACATAACATACATACAAACAAACTCCCCCTTCACTTGCACACTCACGTATACATACACACCTGCATTTCGCTACAAATTACTAAGCTCAAACTGTAAATATAATATTTAACCTCGCAGCATGATAGGATAAATTGATTTATGTGTAAATTATTTAAATAAGCTTAGTTTTATAGTAATTATGACCTACAATAATCTATGTCTGATTGTGTTAACTATCGCGCTACTTGTCGTTTGAATACTCGTAACTGTGTCGGCTACCTACAGGACAGGCACTGCCTAGTGTAGGAACCATGTATAATCTACTCTTGGTTTATGTTATTCGAGTACCTGCTTACGCCTTATGTCTAATACTTATGCTCAATCTCATATATGTACTGAAATAAAGATTTACTTTACTTTACTTTACTTTACTTTACTTTACCTAGAGGATTCTAAAAAAACCATACAACATATGTCTATCACAAACCAACACCGTTCCCTCGCACTTCTTTGAAGTTCATCATCAGGTCCATCTCGTGACATGCGGCCTAACTGCTCCGCTGGCCTAGAGGATTCTAAAAAAACTTACACAACATATTACCTATATATATTATTATGTCTAAAATGGTACAATACGGTATGACGAAGTACGAAGTTTCCGCAACTGAAAAACCATCATCGTCACATCACTAGTCGAAAGGGAAAGGGATAAGGCCAAGCGCGCACCACGATTTTAATTTTTGCAACACGATTTTAGAATCGCGCTGTAATATATCGCAGAAAATTCACTGCGCGCACTGCGATGAAAAAGTCTACGATTTGTTCATTCTCAACATGGATTTCGTACCAGTCGTTTGTCATTAAACGTGTCTTTAATATGCGATCGCCGTATAACTTTGAGTATTTATACCACAAAGGTGATCTCCTTCTATTTCCATAATTAAATGGTCAACATCTAGCGTCTCATCTCGAGACTCCATCGGAGAAGCAGGTTCCGACATGTTGAGGCTTGGAGAGCGAAGTGCCGAAGTCCGGGGTGCGATTTTATTATCGCAGTGCGCGCAGGGCCATACAACTCCGTATGCTGCAATTCACTTTGCGACAATCGCGTCGCGAGCAGTCGCGGAAAAATGTGACAAATCACAATTTTAAAATCGCTGCGATTATTTTGTCGCATATGCGCGCACTGCCATATAAACACATACGTTACATTTCTGCGACTAAATTATCGCGCGACAAAAAGTCGTGGTGCGCGCTTGGCCTAACGCATTGCATTTTCAAGTTGACGAAAAGGGACGGACATACTTCGCCTCTGCTTACTGACCAGTATAAAATGAACCCCGCGGACAAGAAATATTATTCAATGAAATAATGAATTTGAATTTTCTGTGGGATGTTATTCCATCTGTTTCGTAAGTAGATGTCTTTGATGACTTGCCACACCAACTGATCGGAGCGGCGCACGAACAATCTTATATTTGACCTATACACCATACGGGCGGTGACCGCGAGTCGTCCTATAAGCTCGGTCTATAGGGGTTGGTCTGTGGTCCTACCCCTAGAGCGTATGTAAAAAGCCGGAAGCGCGGAGGGGAAGCCCACGCCCGCCGTAGCAAAGCGCAGAGCATTAGTGCCTGCGCTTTGCTAGTTTTGCTACGCAAGGGCGAAGAGGCTGCTATGCCCGTAGCGCCGGAGCAGATGCGGAGCCCAACAAATAAACTGTTGCCAGAAATGTGGCTTAGGTTAGGTTAGAAATGCAACCCCACGAAAACAAACTGTTGCCAGAAAAGTGGGTTAGGTTAGGTTAAAACTGCGTCCCCTAATAAAACGAACTGTTGCCAGAAAAGTGGGTTAGGTTAGGTTAGAACTGCGACCCCACGAAAACAAACTGTTGCCTGAAAGGTGGGTTAGGTTATGTTAGAACTGCGACCCCCAAGAAAACGAACTGTTGCCAGAAAAGTGGGTTAGGTTAGGTTAGAACTGCGACCCCACGAAAACAAACTGTTGGTCGCCAGCAAGCCGAAGCTGCGGAGGCGAGCATTTATTGTGCCTGCGCTTTGATACGCAAGGGCGAAGGGGCTGCTTTGCCCGTAGCGCCGGAGCAGATGCGGAGCACTAATCGCTAAATTCGGAATTTAAACAATGGGGATATTTAAAATAGGAGTCACGTGGAATCGGAATTCAAATTTTCGGACTAATGGCATTTCGGAATAGGGTATTATACTGTATTTAAAATAAATCATTTTACACCATGCATAAAATAAAGCACCAGATAATTATTAGAAAAACACAGATAGGAGTTATTTTTAAACACAAGTTCTATTTAATAAATCGGATAGAAATATAAAAAGTAGGTGAGTTGACCGTGACGTCACGATGTAATGTTTCATATAAATTGCATATTAACCAATCGTTTTGACAGTTCTAAAAAAGTAACTGATTTGACTAGTAGGAAAATACCCTATTCGTGATTTCTAAAATCGTAAATGTTAAATTCGGTGTTTATCACTATCGGAATTTTTATATTCGGAATTATGTGATTCGGATTTTAAAAAAATCGTCTTTTTGCTATTCGGAAATATACACTTTCGTGATTTTCATCGTTCGTAATTACGACAGTCGGAATTTTGATGGGTCGAGCATTTAAAAAACGGAATAATAAAATTCGATATTCTAAAATTCGGCATAAAATATTTCGGAATTATGTAGTGTACCCCTTTCCACGTTTAGTAAATAATATAGGAATTCTTTGAAATCAGCCTCAAGTGTATTCAAGCACAGGACCGGATTAATCAGTATGTTTATTTTCGTTTGGAACATGTTCACCGCGGCCGCGGTGCGGTGCGGTAGTGTGTTTAGGCTTTTAATCAAAATGAGATGCAATCCACTAATTTGGCTTGGGCTATAACCGCAAAAACGAAGTTCACAAATTGCGGGTATCTTTCTCTGTCACTCTAATTACGCCTTCATTTACGCCGGCAATGCCGCCATTTTTAAAGTCCACTCCACACTGATCAACATTTTGTGTTATCTGTCATAGCTTCATGTCACTGTCACTTCTTTGAAGTTCACTTTACTAATTGTTCAGGTTCTCTGTGAACTACTTTGTTAAATTTGTAATTTCTAATAATGGCACTATATTCTGAGTAATATGATTTAAGATATCAAGTTTTAATCGATTTAAAAGAGTGATTTTACAAAATGGATAAATTTTGTCGAGGATGTTTAGTACGGTACGAAGAACCTGCAGAGCTTTTGCAGTACACTGAGAAAAACCGAAGGTTGTTTGTTTACTGCACCGGTTTACAGGTAAGTTACATTACGAACGTCAATGTTGTTTTTAATTTGCAAGAAACACAGAAGATACAACAGGCAACAAATGGTACGTTTTTTTTGTTCTTGGTGTGTAAAGCCGTACCATTTTCTTGGTCCGGGGCATTTTTAGTCATTTTCTCTCCCGTCATACAGCTTAGGGTGGTATTCCACCTGTCCAATTTCTTTTTCCAGTGCATCTCACTCTCTCATTAAAGCAAAATGTGAGATGCAATACATATTGGACAAAGATATTGGATAGGTTAGGTGGAATACCATCCTTAGGGGTTTTACTGGTACAAGATAAGCAAGTGTCTAACGCGTCGTGTCTAATATTAGACTGCTATTTAAACTAGAATATGATTGTAGGAGAAATTTCAAATTTCTTGAGTTGAAGCATAGAAGAGGGTCACTAAGATACTGTAATTTCATTACAATTCCTCCGTGTTTAGATACAACACAAACATTCACAATTGGGTCGCTTAACTTCAAACTCCGGTCAATCCATTTGTCAGATTTTCCGATTTCAGTATTAAGAATAGGTAATAGGGTAGATATTTGCGAGAGGGTCAAATGGATTTACCCGAGTTTGAAGTTAAGCGACACAATTCAAAGAATGTCTCAAACAAGATAAGCGAGTATGTGAGTGCAAAGTGACTGTCCTGTGTAGTTATGTGACTATGCCAGGTTTACTATAATACCCTGACCCTGTTCAATGATTTGATGTTGAATGCAATATTTACCAAAAAAATACAATATTTAAATTCTTGGCATTGAAAGGAATAAAAATCTTATTGTTTCAGGTGAAACGCACAGACACTTTCACATTCCAACTATGCAGGGGTTGTTACGTGAACATGAAAGCGGCCTGCAACTTCAAGAAGCAGTGCCGCAACTCCGACAGGCTGTTCAAAAGCTACCAGGGTCTCAAAGATAATGAGGAGAATGTAGATTTGAGCACATTCCTTAAGAATCATGATGATTCTTGGAGTTTTAGGTGAGCTTTGTAACAAGTAACTATATTATAAACTGGAATAGATATGATATACTAAAGAGTGAGTGATGAAGCCCTACATTGGCAGAAGCCGGATTTAAACTGGCGTCATCAGCTTACACTGTTATTAATACAGTAACTTTATAACATTTAGCATTACCATCAAATCTGGTACTGATTTTTTGCAGACTTGTTTATAATGTTGGCCCAATGAATAATCCAAGTTTATGACCTCAAGCGCCCAACGAAACTTTGTCAATTATTATTCCGATTTAGGTGATTATAACCCTAAAGGACTAGTTTTTGATAATACCCTCTCAAGACGTTTTTAAAGTAGACTAAATTTGCTACAACACTAGACTAGAATTGTCTCTGTAGATCTAATAGTTTCCGAGATAAAGCCTATCAAAATTTATAATTTTTTTGAAATTGTATTCGTAGGCTATGTGAGTGCAATGGATATAATAAATGATTTCTTAGAAAATTAGTAATAGGTTTATGATAAAAAATGATTTTTTTTTACTTTCAGATTCCCTGGAAGCAGTACACCAGCTTACCAAAGGGTTAGAGATGATGACAATGGTAAGCTAATTTATTTCTTCAAGTACCAAGAACCATCAAAGACATTATAATCATCATCATATTGATGACAATATCATCATGTGAACATAGGACTAAAAATGCACGCTCTGTCAAAGTATGCTTTCTAATAAGATTAATATTTGCTAACTTGTATCAAAGATACATGCTAAACATTTTTAGAATTTTATGACATGTATGGGTAATCCCATTACAAAATTATTAAATTTTGCACAGGTTTACATCAAATTTAGTCAGTCAGTCAGTATTAGTCATAGACAACATAAGTACTACTGTGTGCATAACACTCAACTACCAAGCAACCATATTATAATTATAAATTCTTACATTCTACTTCTGTCTTCTATGAAACTTGCGGCCACAGTTTGCCCTACTATAAGTGCCTTAGTCTTATTATTATTCCTTTGTCTTAGTAAACAATGTAACCAGACAACCAAATATTTTTCGTCCTTGCTTAATCGGCGATACTTTATTCCAGAATCTACAACCACAAGCATCCGTAACTTTATGAACGACATAATGCCTGACGACGACCTGCCGGACACAGAGGCCCGGATTATCAAGGAGGTCATAGACGAGGAGGCAGATGTGTTGGACGACTCGTTGGACTCGCATTGGCTGCAGGACGACGCGTCCATCGACTCGGACTTTAGACTCGATTTTAGGTAAGATTCAAAGCCTGTGCACACCGGATGTGTGTGTGTGCGTAGACGTACACATTGTAATAATTATACCTACAGCTCCTGCCAGGCACCGAAGCCCGTATTATCAAGGAGGTCATAGACGAGGAGGCAGATGTGTTGGACGACTCGCTGGACTCGCATTGGCTGCAGGACGACGCGTCCATCGATTTGGACTTTAGACTTGATTTTAGGTAAGATTTAAAGCCTGTGCACACTGACTGTGTAATAATTATACAGCTCCTGCCAGACACAGAAGCCCGGATTATCAAGGAAGTCATAGACGAGGAGGCAGATGTGTTGGATCACTCGCTAGACTCGCATTGGCTGCAGGACGACGCGTCCATCGATTCGGACTTTAGACTCGATTTTAGGTAAGATTTAAAGCCTGTGCACACCGGATACATGTGCGTAGACATACTCATTGTAATATACAGATCCGGCCAGACACAGAAGCCCGGATTATCAAGGAGGTCATAGACGAGGAGGCAGATGTGTTGGACGACTCGCTGGACTCGCATTGGCTGCAAGACGACGCGTCCGTCGATTCGGACTTTAGACTCGATTTTAGGTAAGATTTAAAGCCTGTGCACACCGGATACATGTGCGTAGACATACTCATTGTAATATACAGATCCGGCCAGACACAGAAGCCCGGATTATCAAGGAGGTCATAGACGAGGAGGCAGATGTGTTGGACGACTCGCTGGACTCGCATTGGCTGCAAGACGACGCGTCCGTCGATTCGGACTTTAGACTCGATTTTAGGTAAGATTTAAAGCCTGTGCACACCGGATACATGTGCGTAGACATACTCATTGTAATATACAGATCCGGCCAGACACAGAAGCCCGGATTATCAAGGAGGTCATAGACGAGGAGGCAGATGTGTTGGACGACTCGCTGGACTCGCATTGGCTGCAAGACGACGCGTCCGTCGATTCGGACTTTAGACTCGATTTTAGGTAAGATTTAAAGCCTGTGCACACCGGATACATGTGCGTAGACATACTCATTGTAATATACAGATCCGGCCAGACATAGAAGCCCCGTATTATTAAGGAAGTTATAGACGAGGAGGCAGATGTGTTGGACGACTCGCTGGACTCGCATTGGCTGCAGGGCGACGCGTCCATCGATTCGGACTTTAGACTCGATTTTAGGTAAGATTTAAAGCCGGGTGCACATCGGATGCATGTGCGGAGACGTGCAGGTGCCCTTGCGCGTTGTAATATACAGCTCCTGCCCGACACAGAAGCCCGGATTATCAAGGAGGTCATAGACGAGGAGGCAGATGTGTTGGACGACTCGCTGAATTCGCATTCGCTGCAGGACGACGCCTCTATCGATTCGGATTTTAGACTTGATTTTAGGTAACATTTGAAGCCTGTGCACACCGGATGCGTGTGCGTAGCTGTAGACGTTCACGTGTCCTTGCGCGTTGTAATATTCAGCTCCTGACCGACACAGAAGCCCGTATTATTAAGGAAGTCAAAGACGAGGACGCAGATGTGTTGGACGACTCGCTAGACTCGCATTGGCTGCAATACGACGCGTCCATCGACTCGGACTTTAGACTCGATTTTAGGTAAGAACCTCTGAAACCTTTCAACGCTATATCTATCGTAGCCGCGCGCGTCTGTTGACACCATGGCGGTCAAAGGGTTGGGTACTTTTTATACCCTGTAAAAATCATAACAAGACCATCTGGTCGCAACACATTTGTGTTGTACTGTATTTGAATATGCCTAGAACTTCAGTCAGGTCAGATATGGGGAAGTAGGGAAATTATAGAGTTAAGATTAATTACTAGCTTTATGAATCAAAAATTAAAGGTCTGATTATTAATTTTGATTAGTTAAACCCAATGGTTACTCTTGTCCCGAAATAGTACCTAATACCTACTGGGTCAAATGTTGACCCGACTGAGGCTTTATATTTTAAGTGTAATTTTGATTTCAGTTTCAGCCCTTTCTCTACACCGCGTCCTGTAAACAACGACCGCTACGCACCAAAGAAACAGACAGAAATAAAAACTGAAAAAACAAAAGAAGCCAAGTCTATTAGCACCACACTTCTAGACAGACTTCTAGATAAACCAGATACACCAAAATTTCTAGACAACTTTAACATTCCAAAAGCTCTAAATGATCTGGATATGCCACTAATAGATGACGGGTCAAATTCATTGCCACCAATGACAGAAGAGTCAAACCAAGCTCCTAAACCTCCACCAATAATAGAAAACTTAAACCAGGACTCAATGCTACAAATATCAATAAAACAAGAAAGAAATTTAGATGAAACTATGGATTCCTTGGATGTTGTCAATGAATTTTTGAAGTATGAAAGCGAAAATCACGTCGAGGAGACAGAAACACAATGTACTATAGATAGAAATTTAGAGGATGCTTTAAAGAATACGGATAACAAGGAATTCTCGTTGGACGAGTTGCTAGTCTCACCTAAAGGTAATTAAGAAAACTCATGTTTATATCCTTTTAAAGGTTCGTTGAGACAGATCGCTTGCGTATTTCAGTCCATTGCAGAATTTGATTGATTGGCTTAATTGTACCTCAGTACTCGTATGTCAGTTCTCGTATCGTCTATCTGAGACTTAACTTCTTTTGTTTTGCTCAATTTTAAAAACAATTGTTTAACCTTATTTCCTTCATAATTAATTTCAAATAGCCAATTTTACAGGCAATGTTTTTAATTTTGTGTTAAGTTACACAATATGTAGTTGAGGATAGGTTATTTATTTGTACTGTTATTTTTTCAGTAACACCAGATATAAAATCGCCAGCGACACCATTCATAAATAATCTTTTATTCAGCGAAAAACTAGACATAGACGAAAATAGCAACAGCTCACAAAAATACAAATACGGCCAATCCATAGAAACATTCGAAAACGTCAGAGGCGAAGTGGAAATTGTGGAAGAATTTCCAGGAAATATTGATATAAAGTTAGAAGACGATATAGATTTAGAAGAACTAAAGACTGAAATATTAGATGAATTAGATAAAGAAACGAATCAGGAGAAGGAAAATAATTTCAACATAACTAATTTCTACTGTAACATGTGTCAGAAGAAATTTGTGAGCTTAAGGGGGTTACAACGACATTCTAAAATGAAACACTCGACGCAAGTGAGACCGCAAAGGATATTGATATGCGATTATTGTGGGAGCCAATGGAACAATAGAACTAACTTTGTGAGGCATCTTAAAAGTCATCAGGTGAGAATGAGATTTTTTTTAACTTAAAATCAATTGTCGATTCTAGGGGTCTAGAAGGCAGGGGGAAGGGAAACCGGCCGTTCACGAAATACACCTCCAAAAAAAATTTAATAAGTGTCACTTAATCAAATAAATTATGTACAGCTTGGCAAAAAAGAGTAGAAATTAAAAAGTAGCAACACTTTATTGTCGTCCCGTTTTCTTATATATATTGGTTTGAAAGGGACGACACTACAGTGTTGCCACTTTTTAATTTCTACTCTTTTTTGCCAAACTGTAGGGTAATTCGTAAATTACTGGCCACTGTTTAATAACTGGCCACCTTATACTAAAAATGAATTATAATCACTTTTAAACAGAATTCACTTTAGTGTAAGGTGGGTAGTTATTGAAACCTTATATGTACTAAAGTGAAGTAAAATGAATTCTGTTTATAGGTGAATAGAATTCATTTTTAGTATAAGGTGGCCAGTTATTAAACAGTGGCCAGTAATTGACGATTTACCCTATGTCCTTTGCGTTTAGGTAGGCGTGGCTCACTCCGCGATTTCGTCGCTTTGCTACAGGTAGCTAAAAGTACATCCGTTCCACACCAATTTTGGTGGTTAGCCATAAGCCGCGCGTGGCGCTGTCGCCACCTAGCGGCCATATCTGTCCTGATCGTAACAGACGCGTTTTGTTAGAGAGTAAGTCTTCTGTACCTAGTACTATTATTTATTCTGTGGTTTAGGTATTAACATATTACTTTGATGAAACTAAGGATATAAAAGGCTAGCAGTAAAAGAACAGCTCAGTTTGCAGACATTTTTCGGGGGATAAATTTAAAAATTTCGTGACTATCAATCTGTAAGATGCCACCTTGTATACACTATGTAAAATCTCTATAATTGAATTTACAGCGTTCGTCTTCTACCAATCTCGAGTGTGATGTTTGCAACACGAAGTTTCGTACACCAGACGCCCTTAATAAACACAAGAGAACGCACACTGGGGAGAAGTATGTGCCCAGACCGAACAAAAAGGTAATTGCAGTTTGAATGACTAAATTACAGTCCGACAATCGAGTTTAAGAAAGAGTATAGGGACACCACTGAGCGCAAGCAGGCAACATTATAGAACAAACTGGACCGACGCCTTTGATGTTTGTGTAAATGCCGACACCGCACAAGAAGTAGTAGGGTTGTCGGACTTTTACACAACTGCCCAAGACTTACTATAAGACACGCTAGCCCTGTAAGTAGTACCGAGCTACTAACAATGGCGATGTATCCAGCTCGGGTGCGCGCGACCCACCCCTCGCCCCGCGCACCCCGGACGATTGCTGACTGTGACTTGGTGTTGTTAGGTATTATTGAATATGTAAGTTAACTGTTTCTTTTTCAACTCATTTTTGTGGGTTTGTAATCTGGTTTAATCTAGTTAGTAGTTGAGATGAACACGGCCCGGTCACGCTTTAGTAGACCTTATTTAAGTAGGTAAGTACCTAGTTCAAAACGGTTAGTTCACTGTTATGATGGTGGAAAAGCAAGACTGATCCGCTCTTATATATGGTTGTATGTATCTCTTTCTTTGTTCGGTCCCTCATGTCTGAGGATCGTGGTCAGTATCAGGGTTGCATCTGGAGCGGATGATCTGCCTCCACCGGTTTCTATCCAACGCGTCTCTGACGACCGTGTAGAAAGCAGAGGATGACGGGTCTTTAATTTGATCGATCCATCTTATTGGTGAACGACCGCGTGATTTTCTGCCTTCGGTGTTTCCAATCACAATCAGTTTTTCCAAACTTTTCGACGCCTCTGCGCACTGTGTCCGAAATATGAGAGTATGCGCTGTTAGCATATGCGTATGTATCCATATTCACTTATAAAATAGCTCAACATGTTTCTCTCCGCGTTACATACAGTCTTACGGGAGTTTTGTATTATAAATAACGCTTTATAAATTATTTATTTCAGAGATTCGTGTGTATGGAGTGCGGAGCGACGACGGACAAGGCCAGCAACCACGCGGTGCACATGATGCGCCATAACAAGGACTACAAGCACAAGTGTCCCGAGTGCTCCAAGGGATTCTACCGGCTCGCGGAGCTGACTACACACATGAGGTGATCTTATAGTAGACTAATTAGTAATTACTACATGATGCGCCATAACAAGGACTACAAGCATAAGTGTCCCGAGTGCTCCAAGGGATTCTACCGGCTCGCGGAGCTGACTACACACCTGAGGTGATCTTATAGTAGACTAATTAGTAATTACTACATGATGCGCCATAACAAGGACTACAAGCATAAGTGTCCCGAGTGCTCCAAGGGATTCTACCGGCTCGCGGAGCTGACTACACACCTGAGGTGATCTTATAGTAGACTAATTAGTAATTACTACATGATGCGCCATAATAAGGACTACAAGCATAAGTGTCCCGAGTGCTCCAAGGGATTCTACCGGCTCGCGGAGCTGACTACACACATGAGGTGATCCTATAGTAGACTAATTAGTTATTACTACATGATGCGCCATAACAAGGACTACAAGCATAAGTGTCCCGAGTGCTTCAAGGGATTCTACCGGCTCGCCGAGCTGACTACACACTTGAGGTGATTAGACATATAGTTTGTGGCTTGCCTTTCTAGTACCCTAACCTGTATTGGTCTCTAAGAAGCTTTTTTGAACCTGAATTGAAATGGAATCAATTGGCCTCGATTTTTTTTGTGAAAATTGTCGATTTTGTCGCGGACTGTGAGTACATTTTTCCAAAACCTGTATATACCAAATAAGGGAAGCCGGAAGGTCTCCTAAAACCATTTTGGTGCAGCAGCACGGGATATATATGGGTAAAAAAAATCAGAAAAGGAACAGAATCACACTTTATTTTTATCACTTATGTAATTTTTTAATATTATATTGTTTTTGTATCATTCTCCTTTTTTGTCCAATTAATAGTCCGCTAAATCAGCAATTGGTCCTTCGAACCGGATACATTTTTTAAAAACGGTTTTTTCATATTGTATTTTAGGTATCATACCGGCGAGAGGCCGTTCAAGTGCCAACACTGTCCCAAGAGCTTCGTGCGCAGAGACATCCTCACTAAACATACCAAACACCATTTAGGTAAATATTCAACACTAGAAGTGAAGAAAATGGTTTTAAAGCTTTCAAACCATTTTCATCCAATATCCAATGTTTCTTATTTCAATGCCACCTCCCAAGGTGCAAGGTACCATCCGATATCGGATGACGGATACGACCCCAAAGAAGCAAAATTAAAAAGTGTCTTTGTATTTTTATTTAGTAATAGGGAGTATTACTGCAATGTTCTGCCGCCAGAGTACCGCACTAATTTGTTTAGTCAACCATAGAGCTTAACATACTAGGCCTTAAACAGTTTTTTGACAAGTTTTCACTATGACATTGATGCACCAAGGCGGTTTGTTTACAGGTGCCCTACCGCGAAACGCGAAAATCGTAATTTCTTTATCTACCTCTCTATCGATCTAATAAGCAAGAGTGATAGAGAGGCAGAAACCGAACTTTCGATTGTCGTGTTTCACGGTAGGCCATGTGATTGACCTAGTGACGCATGATATGTCTACGTCATTGAGTATTGATGACGTCAATGAGGTTTGTTTAATGTATGTGCTAGTGGTGCCACCTACGCAGAGCTTTGCCTAATATTCCCTACTTAATAAAATTAAATATTTATTGGTCAAAAGATCCTAAAAGTTTGTGACAACCCTACTGTGATCTTGTGCGGCATTTACGCAAGACACGAAAGACTTTTTACACTGTGCTAATAGGCACAGTTTAGCAGTTGTTTTCCTCCAAGGGTTATCCAACACCCGATCCAGCTGACGCATTTCTTCAACTGTGCACACCTACCTACTCTAATTACTATTTATTTACTTTGTGCATCAAACTGAGAAAATGATTTATTTATTTGCATTGCAAGCAATAATAAAATTCATAATTTATTTCAGACCTAAGGCCATTTAAATGCGTTTACTGCAAAAGCCGCTTCCTCAATAACTACAACTTGAAGAACCACCTAAAGACATCTACACGCTGTACAAAAGACAGAGAAACAGTCGCTAAGAACCAGAGAGAATTCGAAGAGAATACCCCCACGAATACTATAGTTACAGAAGAGATAATTCAGAAGGAAGTAGAGAGGAGAGTCAACATCGTCCTTTAGAAGGGCTTTACATGGAAATGTAAAGGATTAGTCCTTGTTGAAGTTGTGATATAATATATATAGAATTTCTACCTCATTTCGTTGTTTCAATTACCAAAAGACCACTTTTAACCTTTTGGACGCCAATGACCGATATATCCGCACCGCAGGTTCAACGCCAAAGACCGATTAATCGCTCACAGACCACAGAGCAACATAGACCTACGTGCATATGCATAAAGTTCAATTTCAGTTTTGACACTTCGGTGACGTGGCGTCCGAGTGACAGCTTTTGTGTTTGACACGGCGTCGAAAAGGTTAACCCTTTGACTGCCAAAGAAGACCTCAACTGACACGCGCGGCTACCCGGTGGCGGATTTGCAGTCTTTGCCGCCCTAGGCTCTGTAGCCGCCCCTTTCTCAGCACCCATCATATTGACTACATTTTGAGTTATTTCTTGCTATCATCACCGATTTTTAGGGTTCCGTACCCAAAGGGTAAAAACGGGACCCTATTACTAAGACTTCGCTGTCCGTCCGCCCGTCCGTCTGTCACCAGGCTGTATCTCATGAACCGTGATAGTTAGGCAATTGAAATTTTCACAGATGATGTATTTCTGTTGCCGCTATAACAACAAATACTAAAAAGTACGGAACCCTCGGTGGGCGAGTCCGATTCGCACTTGTCCGGTTTTTTTTTGTTTTTTGCCGCCCTAAGCCCGGGCCTACTTGGCCTTAGAGCAAATCCGCCACTGGCTTACAGCCCAATATCAACCTTCGTGCATTCGGATAAGATTCACGATGACGCACGCGCGCGCGCACGAAAGTCGTGGCGATGGCGTATATATTTACCCGACTACGGCAACACAAAAGGAGGGTTATGATTTTGACCGGTATGTTTATAAACTACACTCAGCGTCAAAAAAATCGCACATCTTAACTTTTTTCTTTCAAGCCGTTTTAAACCTTATATTATATAAGGTAAGATAAGATTATGGGGCCTTATTTGAAAGGTTATGAAACACTATTGGAAAATATCGTAGAATTGACGATCTACCCTATAAAAAAAGATATTTTTCAGGAAAAAGGAATCAATGTGTATTCAGGTTAAAATGACAAAGAATAAAAAACACTACAAAATCAACAAATACAGATAAAATAAACTTAAAACCTAGTGCTACCTCCGAGTAGCTTCCATGCGATCAGTCATGACTGTCATGAGTGCCACGATGCGTTTTTGAGGAAAGTTGTTCCACTCCTCAATAATGGCGTCTTGAAGCTTGTGGAGAGTGACAGAAGCAGGATCATGCGACCGCACCCGCCGTTTTAGCTGATCCCAGAGATGTTCGATTGGGTTCAGGTCAGGGCTCCTTGCTGGCCACTCCATTACGGTGATCCCAACCTCACGCAGGTAGTCTCGCACAATCAACGCAGTGTGGCAGCGGGCGTTGTCATGCATAAACTGGAACTTAGGTCCAACAAAACCAGCATATGGGACCACATGCTCGTCCAAGATCTCCGTTATGTAACGCCGAGCAGTCAGGTACCCCTGGCTGTGACCACATTCAGTGCGGGAAATGCACACGAGATCAGTTTTCCCGTCGGTCGAAATGCCGTCCCAGAACATGCGAGATCCGCGCCCTTAGCAGACGGTCTCTTCGGTGCAGGCTTGCGTGAATTGCTTTCCCTGCCTCCTATACACCCTCCTGCACCTGTTGTTGGTGCAAACGCACACCCTCGTCTCGTCGGAAAAGAGGACATTCCTCTATTGTTCAAACGTTCAATCTTCGTGCAGTCGGGAAAATTGCCTCCAGGCTATTCGATGCTCTGGCTTTAATTGGGGGCCTGTAGCAGCTCTACGGGGCAACATCCTCTTCTCTTCCAGCTTTCTTCCGATCGTAGAGATATTGCTGTCATTCGAGCTGCTTGAAGCTGCTGCTGCAGCTTAACAGCGTTGGAGAAACGGTTCTGCAAAGAGTTCGATACAATGTACTGGTTGTCTCTAGCGGAAGAACAGCGTTATCTTCCAGATCCAGACTTCCTGATGTAATCACCAGTCTCCTGGAACCGCTGCGAGACTCGACGCACTCGGAAACTGCTTATGTTACATCTTTCAGCATCTTGATACTGCCATAGTCCTGTTTGCAGCAGTGCCACCTCTTGAGCTGCTTCTTCTGGCCTGGTATCCATGTCCATGGGTTTTTTCTTGCTGTAACTGTTCAGTAGTGACCTCTGGAGAGCGAATAACCATAACTAACCTTTACCCCCCATTTTATACACCACCATGTTTGCACAAGAAGGGATCCATTAAAATCAGATCTCGCCCCTTAATTAAACAAACCGCCGATGTTTGGCGATGGTTGGTTTTACGGAAAATGACGATGCATCTTTTTAAAGTTCATTAATTGCGCTTTCAAATGATACCAATATTGACAGGGTACGATGTATTAGATAAAAGCTATATTTGCTTGAAACAAATTTTTGGTCAGGTGCGATTTTTTTGACGCCGAGTGTAGTTTTAATCCCAAAACTAAAAATTCTCTGCGCATATTTACAAAACGCCTGAGATAAGTGGTACCTAATCCTATGTTTTTGTTTTCTATTAACAGGGAAATCTGGAAAAAAACATAAATCAAAGATGGTTTCTCATCAACACTTAATTATATTTCATTCATTAGGGTCTCGAGATAAATAAAAAAATACAAAATGTATTATGATCGGGTTTCCAATATTATAAAACATGGGTATGATTTTAAATGCATCTTCTATACATAATTCTAGTCAATGATGGGAACCTTGTTAATCATCACATCATCTACCACTGACTGTACAAGTGTACATTGTACCACTGGTACAAAAACAACACTTAACTATTTAGTTTCACAGCGCAGTATATAGAGGGCGTAATTACAGATTTAAATATCGATACGGTTAATTTGATCTGTATTCATGCTCCACATCGGTTAGTTATTTAAATATACTCTCTTTAAATAAATAGAGATACCTACATAAAGAACAAAACTTCCGTGAGACAACGGGTCACATACATGTGTTCTATTTTCGATGAGTAAGACTGACATTCGATTGTCATTTTTGAATTGGCAAAGGGTTAAGTTTCAATTGGCGTTTTCTATCAACAATTGTCACCATGTCTAGCCCCTCTGAAAACGAAATAGCTTATAATTGTAAAATAATTGATCTCTTTTAAACAGCTTAAGATCTTATTGTTGTTTATTAACTTATAAAAATAGCTAACCGATTTCATGACACGATTGTGGACGCCTCCATAAACTGATTGTAAACAAATATACACATACCAACTATCAATATCTACTAACACACCTTTATAACGGGGAAAACTTAAGATATTCAACGATTGGACCCAATTACACTAAAATTTATTCGTTCGATGACTTTCGCGTCACTTACAACAGCTATATTAAATTGTATAAATATTCAGTTGTATAATAAACATAGCCATTTGATCAATGCAAATAGTTATTTTTGCGAAGTAAGAACAATAAGCGAAATATGTGCAAATGGGATCCAAAATGTTGACTAAATCCATTTCTTCCTTTCTATTAGTCTTATTGACACACTGTGATGTTTTTACTATGGCAAAATGTATTAAGTATGATCAAATTAATGTATAATTTAGCGATCATACGTTATTTCTTGAGAGTATTACATTTCACATAATATGCAATAAGTTATTTTTGCGAAGTAAGAACAATAAGCGAAATATGTGCAAATGGGATCCAAAATGTTGACTAAATCCATTTCTTCCTTTCTATTAGTCTTGTGATGTTTTTACTATGGCAAAATGTATTAAGTATGATCAAATTAATGTATAATTTAGCGATCATACTTTATTTCTTGAGAGTATTACATTTCACATAATATGCAATAACATAGTGTTGATTTGATAAATAAATTGAACAAAACAAAATATTTCTATAACATAAACTAACGCTTAATGCAATTTCGCACGGTAAAACAAATAAAACGAGAACACATAATTTTACACAAACTATACATCCAAATAGTAACTATAAATCAATTGCTAGAACAATAATATTTTGGCAATATAGTACAGCTATACTGTGGCGGATTTGCAGTATTTTCCGCCCTAGGCCCCAGGCCCTGAAGCCGCCCCTTTCTCAGCACTCATCATATTAACTACATTTTGAGTTATTTCTTGTTATCATCAGCGAATTTTTTGTCACAATTTGCCGCCCTAGGCCCGGGCCTACTTGGCCTTAGGGCAAATCCGCCACTGCTGAGCTATACCTAGTTTTCACTGCGTGTTTAATAATAATACTTAAGACATGATTAAAAAATAAGATTACTTCTTAGCTGCACTGCCGGTAAACAAAAGATCAAGAAAAAGTAAGATACTAATCAGGCCATAATTAAAATCTGTCAATCATGTTGGTCATACTTACTTATAATATATAGTATATATATTGTCAATAAATCATATTACAACTGAAAAATTGCTAAGTTGACCGGTATTCATTACTTTTATTATTAGGAAATAAAATTTCTTTTGCTAAACGTTAATGTGAGTTAACAAACACAGGAATATACATACAATTATTTAGAATATCAGGCAGTCAGTGATTGTAACTAATATTTACAGAAACATCATATTTGGTTCTCAATTACATATACTACTACATCTGTACTTTAGGGTGGTATTCCATCTGTCCAATCTTGGTCGAATGTATGTGCGGCTCACTCTCTCACTAAGCCAAATGTGAGACGCAAGACACATTGGGCAAAGAACTTGGCCACGTGGAATACCACCCTTAGCTATTTCAAATAATGTATCCAAGCAAAACCACGTGACACATTCCCAATGATGTAATAACATACATAGTTAAGTAAGAATAAATTGACTGTCTCTGTTTGTACGATAAAGGTCTAACGCAGAGGTCTCCAAACCCCGGCCCGCGACGCGTTCCAATCTGGCCCGCCGACACCCAAAGCGAGTGCCCACTGTCCGGGCCGCAGGAGCCAGGCTGCAGGGATTCAGCATTCATTGAGAGTGGAACTGTTCCTAACAGCAGCAACCAGACACCGTCCCCCGGCGCAAGTTTCTGAGGCGCAATATGGCCCTCAGGTAAAAAACATTGGAGACCCCTGGTCTAAAGGTATTGGTCAGTGCATTCAACTTTTATCCTGGATGTGGATTTCTTAGTTTACATTATTTTAAATACCTAAAAGTACATATAACATGCAACATGCACACTGTTGCCGAAACGTTCAATCGCCACTATTCATATCTTGAATTGAACACACACATTCGAGCACCAAGAGTTTACATAGTCACCTCAGTTCCACAAATCACTTATATAAGCATATAATATTGATCGCGATCACCAAACATTTGCGCTCACAGGCCCACAATTTCAGTAGCGTCCGAGTGTTAACTTCAAATATCAAAATGAACGTAACACTTTGTTGTTAAGAGAATAGTGTGTGAAGGTAATTTTGAACGCCACAGGCGTTTATCTACTTCTGCTGCTGACTATATTTTGTATACTTGTGTAATAAAAAGGTGTTGTTTGCTGAGTCCTATGCCATGCTTAGTACTCTGTAAAGAGCGCTCGAGCGGGGCGGCCATTAAAGCATGCGGCGTGGCATCCATGTTGAACTGTGCGAGGGTCAGTGGACGCGGCCTCAAACCCCTTGGACGTCCGACGCTACGCTGCACCCTGGACGCTGCTACTGAGGCCGTATAGTGTAGGTGCAGTGAGTATACGCTTTTGTCTCAAGTCTTTGATTTATTCGAAAATGATACCAAACTTGACCTGACAGCTTCAGGTAGGTACTGCGCAAACTGAAACCGCCTTTCCCCTCCCTGTTTGGGGGGAAGCCAACAGCTGATCTTGTGGCTAGGGCATTATATCAACTTAGTATGACCCAAGGAACAATCTTGCCAAGCAGCATTGCCAGATATAAATGTGCATACTGCAATCATTTCTGGACTTACTTCCCCCACTAGTGTCAGAGGGCCTATGTGTGGTGACCGCGGTAAACGCTCCATAACGCGGTGATAGAGGTTCTATGTTCAGTTCTAAACCAGCACAGGTTAGGGCTCCAGCTAAGGCTTCTGCGCCTTCGGCCGCGGCACCACGCAGTTGTCCGCCAGTTGGTTCCGCATCGTCACATTCTCTTTCCGAAGCTCTGTTAACTCTTGGTTGAGCCTTAATATTTCTAGTACCAGCTTTTCATTGTCTACTTCTAACTTTTCTAATCTGAAAAAGAAAGAGGAAGTATGAATACGTGTATAATAAAATAGTTAAGGCAAAGAGAATTGATCGTAATAGTTCTAAGTAGAATCTTAGAAAAAAGGGCCCCTTAGTTTGACATCCATAACAGATGGCGCTATGCGCCATGTTTAGCGGTCACTGAATTGTCGAACATCAATTTTTGACAATCAGAGTTACCGCAAAACATATGGAGCTGTACTGCGCCATCGCGTTTAACTGTCAAATTCGAAGCACGAAATTGTCTTAGATTTTACACATTTCAGGTTACGTTAAAAGGGGTCATAATAAACTTCGATTGTAAGGAAATATTCATGTTTTAAATGCACCATTACCTCTTCTGTTTCTCCGTAAGCTCTGTGATGTGGTCGCAAGCCTTTGCCAGAATGCCGCCCTTGCTCGCTGTGTCGGGCAGCCCTGAGTGGGGCACTAGGGCAGCCAGCTTTGTGATCCAATTGTTGATTTTGTCTCTCCGGCGCCTCTCTACCTCGTTGTGTGTCGCTCGCCTCTTGTCGTCTCGCTGAAAGTTTAGGATTAGATATTCAATATCAGATAATATCATTTACCCAAGGGGCTGCAAAAGAAAAAGAGGAAGGCAGCTCAAACGATGGGATGATGACATCAGGCCTGTTGCTGGTGCCACTTGGAGCAGGGTTGCCAGAGACAAGAAAAAATGGAGAAGACTGGAGGAGGCCTATGCCGACTGGCAAGCGGGCACCCAAAACATTTAACAGTGAATCAGTGAGGAGACGGGAAGAGCAAATAAAGAGCATTTTGAAGCCACGACAAAAAGGCTATATAAATAAATAAATATTATTGACCCACTTGACTATTTCGCAAATTGTTCTGTAAATCGAATCTGAATGGCTTTCTAAGACCTCTTCAAATATTCAAATCCTCAACCAGGCGTGGCTCACTCCGCGATTTCGTCGCTTCACTACAAGTTCATGCAGCCACACCAGTTTTGGTGTCTAGCAGTAGTAGTTGCCGCGCACTGCTATGGAACGGACGCATCTCTCGTAATAGACGTATTTTGTTAGAGAGTGAACCTTCTGTACCTAGTACTATTATTTATTCTGTCTCAACTTTAATGCAGCAGAAGGTTATTTATTTATCGTATGGTATATGTACATGTCACTTGATTGAAGAAAAAGTTATAGTTAGATTCTTTTCGTCCTTCCAATGTACGCGATTGCTTCTTGATCCTGTCAGAAGAAAGGTTGAGAAGTATTCTAATAAATCCTAATTGCATAATATAGGTTTCTAATACCAAGGGCCACAGAGCTAAATTGTGTTAACAAACAAGCATGGCATCTATATGTATCTAAACGGTAAGAAAATAATGTCAAGAAGATTATAGTTATGAATCTCCGGCACCAACATTTGTCTCTGTTTGACCCAATGGTTCACTGGTAGAGAATGCCTTTAGGCATCAAGTCAAAATAAATACAAAATACAAATGCGTTTATTTCATTACTTTTTACATAAGTTCTTAGGTATAGTATAAGGGTTAGGTAGGTAATTAGTCCATCTTAGGTATAAGAAGTAAGTAGGTAAGTATTAATCTAAACATTGTGTAACAAATTGTGTAAGTAATGAAAAAGGTCCGCCATTTGTACATTTTTCCTGTGTGTTTGTGAAATAAAGTTTAAATAAATAAATAAGAGTTATTTGAGCGTTTCTTTTATTTTTTGCCATTTTTATTTATTATGACCTTTTTCGCCACTTTTGTGTTATTTCTACTCAGAATCACGAGCTCTTTCGATCCTAATGGGATAAAAAAATGTCCCAGAGCTTTTTTCCTATTGTGTTACCATTTCCCCATACACTTTGTATGGCGGTAACAAAAAGGAAAGTTTGAAAAATGTATGGAAATTTTAGGACACTTTTTTTCTCCTATAAGGATGAAAAGGGCTCGCGATCCTGACTAGAAATAACACAAAAGTGGCAAAAAAGGTCACAATATATAAAATGGCAAAAAATAAAATAAACGCTCATTTGACTCTGCATATTTTACTTTTTACTTACTTTTTTAGCCGTCACTGCTTTTGCCTGCAGCCGTTCCGTGCGGATAGTTTTCTTTTGTGGTGTGCCAGGCCCAAACACCTCCACCGGGTTGCTTATTACAAAAAATTCACCATCTGGAAGGACTGATCAAAAATGATTAATTAATATTAATTAGAAAATTACAGTTTGATTGCCCCAATTCAACAGGATGATCTCTCATTTTAGTACAAATTCAGTACAAAACAGGATGAAAGCATAGAGTAAAATACCCTGTGACAATTGTATCAACAAATTTGATAAGCATTCAATACAACACAGTCTAAAATTTCATAGATTACAAGATCATTTACAAAATAATAGGTCTGCTTGAAATTTATATTTATTTTATTTTAAAAAGAACCTTAAACTTTGGATTTACCTGTTGCATCCCTGACCTGCTAGCATGAGTTGCGTTCTTGCGCGACTTCAAGTATGGACTCGCGCGCGAGAACGCGACACATGCTAGACGGTCCGTTGTCAGTTACGAAATTAGGAAGGCATAAAATGCTTCTAAGATTGAAAAATAAGTGACTTACCATGTGTTGGTGAGTGGGTTGTTACGTTATTGGTGGACTCTTCGCCAGATGTCATTTGAACTAACTTGTATGTCACTCCGCCAGCTGGAAAATAAACTTAAATCTTAAATCAGAAGTCCACAAATCATGAATGTCATGATTATATGTATAACACTTTAGTTTTGTACATATATTTAATTACACAAATGGGTCTACCGCAATATACTTTCATTATTTTTACCTTAAATTCCGACGTTTCAGCTGAGTTGCACCAGCTGTGGTCACCGAAAGACCACAGCTGTCTCACAGCTGGCTATCTCGCAGTAGACCCGTTTGTGTAATTAAATATATCATGATTATAGTTATATCCAGTACATTTAATGCTGTCAAATTAAGTGTTAAAGATTGTTGTCAAATTGAAAAAATGTCAACGGACTATAGATATATCTATAAATTGATTGTTAATACATTATTGCTCATCCTCTTTAACACATTCACTGACAGTTTGTTGAGAGATAGGGTATTTGTAGGCTTCTATTACTGTCAACAAAAGTGTTAATCTAATATGTATACTTGCAGTCTTGCAACATTGGGAGCCAGTTAATCTTCATATATTACTGTATTATTTGGTTGAAATAAAGATTTTCATTTCATTATTGTCTGTGTGTTATTGAAGCTTTAATAAACATCTTATGTTAAACTTTTATTGTCAATAAAAATATTGTTATTGTTATTTTTATCTATCTTTCTCACACTAGCAGATAGCTGCCTTCTGCTTATACAGGAATGTAAGCAGTACCACAAGTAGGGTGTGCTCCTGGTACTGATTTTATTGGAAAAACCAGGAATTTCTTGGCCGACCACACAAAATCAATACCGGTAGCATGCCTTAATGCAAACACCATGTTCTAGAAGAGTTGAACTAGGTATTTTCATTTCCAGTAGTTATAGTGTTATCATTCAACTCTTATCGAATTGAAATTGAGTGCTAGAAAAAGGGAGTGCTGGATTCTGTTTTGTTAGTATTTTTTTGCCCAAAACCTGGGGGATAAACATGCAATTTAGAATTGTTATTTACGCATTTCTTTTGCAATTCCCAAACTTACATAAATCTCTGAAGTTATATGTAGTGGTGTCCGCGTTGGACTCGAAAAATGACTGAGCCACTAATTGAGACCGATCCTCAGCACTCCCTGAAATTCAAGCATAAGTAATTCAATTTATACTTAATTCAATAAAACCCAAACAAATTACTCTCCTGATAATTTAATTGTTTACGATAGGTAAACAAACCGCCTAACAAAGTTACAAAAACATTGCTGATGTTTGTTTGAAAGGTTATCATTATCACTCACCGAAAGATCCTTCGTCTACCATGCCCATAAGTTCACCGTCTCCACTGCAAACAAAAGGCGGTAAATAAAATTACAATCACTTGATAGCGAACTCATAGAATAGACTGCGTCGTTTGCCAAGTTGCGAATAAACTATGACCTTCGATAGCATTATTTTTAACGAGATAATTATGTAATGCACTTCACACCGGATCACACTTTCACACAAATTGCACTTTACCTGTTTTCGAGAGAATGGTCATGCATATCAATGTCAATTTCCACTTTGGCCATTGCGCGTAATTATTTTTGAATTTTCTCAACTTGATCACGGGGACAAAATAATAGGGTCATGTGACGAAATCATAGATACCTTATGTTTTTTAAATGTCATAGACTAAATTTGACGTTTCCGGAACCGGAGATGTTTCAACGATTTGGTTTCGTTTAGGGCATAAAATCACGTTTGTTCAGAATAGCCAACCTACAGTTGCCTCCAGAATCTCGCGAACTAAATTGACAGGTCAATGTGCACAAATGATACCACAGTTTGGCCAGTGCTGTTCATATCAATATTTTCAAAAAAGTTTGAATTAGAGAATATCGCGAAGATTCACCGCTACGGGCGCTACTGTTGCGCGGTCAGTTAAAATGCGTCTTTAAGTAATTTTGTTAAGTTATTTTACAAATGTTACTTGGTATTTCGAAAATTGTGCAATTTTATAGTAATAGAGACAAGGATATTGGGTAAACATATTGTAATTAAATAAATATTTTGTTTTATTTGTTAGGAAAACTTACAGCTAGAGTAACAACTTAGGTGATAACATAGATACAGTAATTTAATAAGAGCGGGTGGCCTAGCGGTAAGAGGTTGCGGGTTCGAACCGCGGCTCGTACCTTATGTACTACGAAATATCATTTGATATTTACTAGTCGCTTTTCGGTGAAGGAAAACATTGTGAGGAAACCGGACTATTCCTAATAACGCCTAGTTTACCCTCTGGGTTGGAAGGTCAGATGGCAGTCGCTTTCGTAAAAACTAGTGCTGACGCCTATTCTCGGATTTAGTTGCCAAGCGGACCCCAGGCTCCCATGAGCCGTGGCAAAATCGGGATAACGCGAGGAAGTTGATGATAGAAACAGTAATTTTGGCTCAAAATACAAATAAGGACAGCCCACAGACGGGGAAATATTTCGTACAATGTGATTATTTCTCATTTAAATTATGTGATGTGGACGTAAAAAATAATTTATTGCTTCGATTGTAAAGGCCAGTCCCTAAAGTAGACATTCAAGTTGACAATTAGGTCAGAATTTATATAATTATGGATCAATCTCATCTACTGAACACATGTACAAAATTAAATCACCAATTTTAGATTTATGGCGACAACCGAGCTCTTGAAATAAACAACTTGCCCCCAAACCTGCATACTGATCGGTAACGTCACAATGTTACAATCGAATCAACCACTTTTCTCGTCACATTCATATACCTAAATCGAAATTGTTTGTGACCCCTAAACAATTATCACATGGGTATAAAGGCAATATCGTAATTATCGATATCATTTTATCGACATATACTCGTGACTATTTTTTCTTTGCTATTCCTGGCGGCTTAGCACGGTCGCGTTTTTATCCCTTGTCACCATGCCTGTCACGTTCTAACAAGTACGTAAGTGCGAAAGGGACGCGCATAGTGATAGACGATAAAAATGGAACCGTGCTGCGCCCACTGGTATCATTTTATTTGTCAAACTCTTGTCAATTTATAAAAGTTCGCAAGATTCTGGAGGCGTTAAGGATAAACGTTTCAGGCCTGATTAAGATTGCATTAAACAAGCATTGAAGCCATGGAATTATGGAAGGTCTTTAATGGAAAGTGAAATAAGTTAATAAAAATAATTCAAAAGTTTAGTTAAGTATTCGAGCGTGCCTTTCACTTTCCTTTCTTTTTCTATTTCACGTGTTTGAAAGTGCGAAATTATAGTGTTCCTCTAATCCGCTAGATGGCTCTTAATGACTCAAGTTAGAAAAATTACCTACCTACTTAGACGAAGAAGGGGGGCTAATGTTTTTAGTTATCGTTAGTGATTGATTATGTTGGGTGCTTAGGGATATGGATATAGTTAGCATGTTTTAAATCTTAATGTCGAAATGAATAGGGTCCTATAGTTACGGTAGCAGGTAGCTAATAACTACTAATAAGAATAAGAAAATAACTACTACTAATAAGTTTAAGAAGTTACCTGCTTATTTCTTAATCTTTTTAATCCTACTGCTTCTACGGATATGTAGGTATATGTAACTGTTTAAAAAAAAAACCGGCAAGTGCGAGTCGGACTCGCGCACGAAGGATTCCGTACCATTACGTAAAAATCGGCAAAAAATCACGTTTGTTGTATGGGAGCTCTACTTAAATGTATATTATATTCTGTTTTTTGTATTTGTTGTTATAGCGGCAACAGAAATACCTATCATCTGTGAAAATTTCAACTGCCTAGCTATCACGGTTCATGAGATACAGCTTGGTGACAGACAGACGGACAGACCGACAGACGGACAGCGGAGTCTTAGTAATAGGGTCCCGTTTATACCCTTTGGGTACCTACGGAACCCTAAAAAGACTAGTTTTAAAAGTTCCGATGTCTCTTTTAAGCATATCATGGCAGGAGGCGCGGTGTGGAAATCCAATTACTGGATGGATTCGGGATCGGCCCGAGCATCCATCATAATTATACAGGATGATTCAGTGTTGGCCGAAAGTTAATGCGAATTGAAAATGTTGGCCATTAACCATTATAAATTGAACCTTAAACCGTAACGGACGATTACAGTTTACGATTCAATTTATAATGGTTAATGGCCAGCATTTTCAATTTGCATTAACTTTCGGCCAACACTGGGATGATTGGCTGCGGCAATCAACTTTCTACGCAGGATTAAAAAATTAAGCACGGGCACTAAGGTAAACGTACTAGTGCTCGACATGCTAATGCCCAATAGATGACACCCTGCTGTCACCTTTATTGACAATGACTTAAGTTTCAAGATGACATGTACTGGGACCGCGTCGAGCACCAGTACGTTTACCTTATATAGGTATAGTTTTGGGTAGTAATAGGACCGAATTTCATGAAATTTTTTATACATATTAACTCTAAAAAAAGGATATAGGTACATATAATAGAGATGCCACGAATATTCGGCAACTATTCGGTATTCGGCCTATTCGGCCACCTTGCCGAATATTCGGTATTCGGCCGAATGTTGCCTACTATTCGGCTGAATACCGAATATCTGTTGTACCTACCTAAAAAGAAAAATTACACAAAAAATGACCAAATCTAGGTATATTTAATATTTAAAATGTATTCTTGGAAAGTAGTTAGACACGAAGGTACGTTTTTGAGCATTTGTTGATTACAAAATATTTTATTTTTATCATGGGTCTGATTTGATTGACTCTAACTACATTCATTAATTCTGTTCAAAATAAAAATATATTTTAGCAAACGTGGTGCTTTGTTGGCGAACAGTTTTCATAATAATGGTGACTCAAAATGTTCGCATGTCATGCCGAATATTCGGTATTCGGCCGAGAGAGGGGCCGAATATTCGGTATTCGGTATTCGGCCAAATTCACTATTCGGGGCATGTCTAGTACATAATATCAATTATCATTGTTTTTTTACTGTTATTTTCTCGTTAGGTACACCTACACTACGTACCTTTAGCAAACGTTGTGCTTTGTTGGCGAACAGTTTTCATAATAATGGTGACTCAAAATGTTCGCATGTCATGCCGAATATTCGGTATCCGGCCGAGAGAGGGGCCGAATATTCTGTATTCGGTATTCGGCCAAATTCACTATTCGGGGCATCTCTAGTACATAATATCAATTATCATTGTTTTTTTACTGTTATTTTCTCGTTAGGTACACCTACACTACGTACCTTACGTACCTACCTTAACTCAGTCATTTATTTAACGAATTCCAAAACTAAAGCTACATTTGCTTGCCCCAATGTTTCCATAGAAGTAGAGTTAGACCAAGACAAGTCTGTAAAGATTTTGATAGCACACGCAGTGCAAGTGTTATTTTAAACGTTAAACTTCTATGAAATTTTGACGTATAAATAACACTTGCACTGCGTTTGCTATCAAAATCGTGGCAGTCTTTTCTTGGTTTAACTCTAGATTACTATTGGATCCGCTGGTGATACTTATTGTTTGTTTGTAGGTATGCTTCAATTATCAAAATCAGGTATATCCTAGTTTCGAAAGTTTTAATCTATGACCATATGAGTATTATTATTTTATCTGCATTATTTTCCGTTAAATTACATAATTTAAATTAGATAAAAAAAATATTTTACTCCTTTTTTAACGAAATCATTCTCGGCGCCTATACATTATTTAATAGCAATGTCCATTTACTAACAAAATCAGAGTACCATTAGCCATCTCCAAGTAACTTGGCCAGTGCACACTTGCACAGTGATGCGCGTAGAACATCGCAGCTAGACAAAATTATTTTTTCCTATTATTTGTGTTATTTGTGTATGAATTACAGGGATCAATACTAATTTTGGTATTTTGGTACATATTTTTGAAAAAAAGAGGGGTAATTCTAAAAAAAAATCAAAGGTTATAAAAATGTATTTTAAACATCAAAACAAACAATATATTAAACATCAAAATAAATAAAATATATGTATATTAACACGTTTAATCTAGTCTAATTATATAATTACAAAACATTAATCAATTTGATCATCATCTTAGAAACTAAAATTACAAACAATAAATTTTAACAATAAATTATTATGTAAATGAATTACATTACTAATTATTCATCTTAAGTGGACTCATCATCATCATCATCATTATTACTACCATGCATATTATGAAAACTAGAAACCGTATTTACATTTAATATCTTAATACTAGGAGGAACTAACAAAGATAAAACTTCAGGGGAGAGTTTGCCTTTTTTTTGCCTGGGAAGAGCTCTAAAACTATTTATGTAGGGATCAGATGTGATTAACAACATGTTCAACAAATCTCTATTTGTGGCGTTGCGTGACTTCTTCTGAGTATGATGTTCCCTAATCCTCCTTAAATCTTTATTCCGAGCTTCTTGTGCCTCCTCAGAGAGCTGTCCAATAGGCAAAAGGGCGAATTGGATAAGTTCGACACTGTGCACTAATAATTTATGAACCGTGACCGGCATATAATACCACAAATACAACTCAAGTAAAGATTCTTAGTCTCTTCTGCAAGTTATTTAAATGCCTCCACATTGATATCATACCCGGATGATATGGCTCGAAGTAGCGTATCAAACTTTTTTTATTAGTGTCACATCTAACCCCGTAATCTCTGCACTCAACTCAGCATTTTCGAAGAAGCGTCGGGCCGTATTACCGTCGTTGCTGTTTCCAAATCCAGGCTCTGGCTTATCCACAATCAACTTTTTGTTTGAACTAGTTCGTCTACTCGTCGTCGTTTGGTTTTCACACTGGCCTCACAAAAATCGGCCGTTGGTCTTCCAGGCCTCAGTACGACGTCTGATGATGTAGATGGCATTGCGGGACACACAGACACCTTAAACTTAATATCTTCTCCGTGAATCCAGTCACAATACTTTAAAAAAAATCTTTTCGCATCTTGTGGACGCTTTCCCATCTTGTGTGAATTTTGTGTGAAAAATCACTATTTTTTTCTTGATGTCCACAATTGAGCTATCAGCTATACCATGGTCTAATAAAACATGGTCTTCTATTCCCAGAGTGACACGGGGCTACGTCACAATAACATTGCCACTTTATTTCAACATAACATGTTACATGGGTACATTATAGCTATGGTTAATAAGTTAAAATATTTCTTTATAATTTTATAATTTTCATTTATAATGTATTTTATCTTAAATTTTACAATAACACGTCATTTTTAATTATTCGTTAGCAATATCTTCCGATTCACGAAAGAAATTTCAGACGTTCGGGTAATTCTGTTTACATTACTGGCAACACAGGATAGCGCTGTCACATTTGACAATTCGGATCTAGATAACTTCATGCCCTGACCGTCATCCTTGTCGAACGCGTGTTAATTGTTATTTCCTTCTCGCTCAGTGTCAGCAGTCGCAGTGTTTTCCAAACTTTTCACGTGGTAAGCTTGGTAATTAATGTGTAACTGTGAATTAGTTTTTTAAACGTTTGTCTTGTATAGATAAATAAAGGTTAATTTATTACATTAGATTTGTTTTATTTTACTATGTTTCTACATGAATAACTTAAAATTAATGCCGTTAAAATAATTTTCACCTTTGGTTAAAATTCTCCCACATTTTAAAGTTTGAGAACCTGTAAACAGCATGATGACGTAGGCCCGTGTCAGTTAGGTCATACGCGAATCTCGGAATAGAGTACCAGGCGGAGTATATTATTATACCATGAGCTATACTTAAAAGGTTAGGGGAGAGTGGGTAACAGTGGATACACTTTTATTTGAAGCCCAATATATTTTCTGAAGCTAAGTACATTTAGCCCTAGCATTAGAATCCATTGTTTTGTAACACTATCAGGGTACACAAAAAACAGACGACAGAGATTCTAACAGTCATAGATTTTAGTCAAAGGTATTTTTTTTATAAATGGGAAATTATCCACTGTAACCCATGCATGGGTTACTTTGGATAAGCCCTTGGGGTACAGTGAACCTCATGGGTCACAGTGATTTATTGCAGGATTTATTAAAAAAAAGTCAATTAACAAATATAATTTATTAATCATTTGGTTTCATAAGATCACTTTTAATAATTAACACTAGAACAGAGTGTCTTAAACTACATTTAATCAACAATAATTATATTAATATTATAATTAAATTTGTATCAAAACAATGCTTCAATTTTAATAAGCATGAAGCTAAACAAGTGAACAAATGGTTGAGTCAACGAATATCTATCCTAGAAAAATCTAAATCCAAGGTATAACACCCCTGCTGCCTTTTTGTTTGTCCCGAATAGGATGGATTAGGCAAAAACATTTTTATGTCTGACACGAGCACCATTGCGATGTCAGGGACATTTGGGAGGCGAAATTTCCCATTTCTAGAAATTTCTCCTTAAAAAACTTATCTCGGCGCCCCCATTTGCTGCATCTTACCTTTCCAGCTTAGCAAAACCTTTTTATTATTTGTTTTAAACTCTACTAGGACAAAACTGCCTTCTTTTGGTAAAGTCGGCAACTGTCCGAAACATTCTGGATCAACGATAACAAAATCAGTTTCTGTTTCTTCAAACGATCCTTCTTCCTCGGAGTGAACACTTAATGTATCATTTTCCTCATCACTCGAATCACTTTGCAACACTCCTTTTGACGGTCGTTCTTTTCTTTACCGCTTGCTTTTTTTTCTTGGAATGTTTAACAATTTCTCGTTCTTCAATCTCATTCTTATTAGGTGTGTCTGTAGCTCTCATTGATTTACCTTTCCTCCTTGGCTTTCTATTATTTTTCTTGGGCCTGCTAAAAGCTAAAAGCTTTTGAAGGCCCTGCCACAGGAGTTAAAACTTCACCAGGAGTTGCGGTTAACGGTACTCGAGCAGTCGACGATATTACAGAATTAGAATGGTTGTGATCCATAACAGCTTTTTAGTCCGATCTTAGTCTTCCTTGTTCATTTCGAGGCATTTTGTAACCTAAGAGACGAGAAAATACAAAGTAATTAGCGAAGTGTAAAAAACAAATATACGTGGGTTACACGTTGAAATTATCCATTGTGACCCAACGACCGTTACTGAAATAAAAAAATCGGAATAAATTATAGACTCTTGTTAAGGGCAAAATAATAGTATTTTAGGCTAACCAAAACACTACACAACACTGAACTAGTAGTTCGCCCCGAACTGAGAACTCGCAGTTAATCAAAAATTATTATAGAGCGATTGACTTTGTTGCACCTACTTAGGTACTCGTATAGTGCGACATAAAATATAGTTGGTCAAGCAAATGTTGTCAGTAGAAAAAGACGCGAAATTCAAATTTTCCATGGGACGATATTCCTTCGCGCCTACGGTTTTCATATTTGCCGCCTTTTTCTACTGACAAGATCTGCTTGACCAACTATAGTAGAAAATAAATGAGGGCACCACTTTCTACGTAACTGTCACATTTTTGACGTAAAATGCATGTAAAATGCTTACACATGGCAACAATTTAGTAAGGTTTACTCGGGTAATTCCTAATGTCGAAAACCGTCGGATAATTCCGAAAAGAGACTTTTATTATGATGGAATTAAGGGTGATTTTCATCTGAATTTCGGAATTATCCGACATTCGGTAATACCCGAATACACCTTATGAACATTTTTGAGTTCCATTTTATTTAATTTCTACTATTTTATTATGTCGCACTATAGCCGGCAATGGATTTAATGGATCAAAAATCGCCTGGATTTATTGCAAGGTCTGTGGAGCCCTTGACTGATAGATTTAAGCAAAGAGTAGTATGTATAATATATAGGACAAAGAGAGCCCTCTTCTGGAACTTTTTTGCATCCATTTTGAAATGCCATCTGTAATTCTTAACCAGAAATATCAACGTCAATATCAGGGGGGAGGGGCATAAATAGCGTCTAAGTATGTTGCGAACGTAAAAAACTTTGACTTTGAAGAAAGGCCTTCAGGATATTTACTAATACACGAAAACAGATTAGGCACATTTAACTTGACTGTTGATGTAAATAAATTACCTATCATACACGGCTGGAATAACACACAATTGACCATGAAACACAATTACACGCAGCAGGTTGTGAATCTACCTATATATTTTTTAAATTTTTTGGTAATAAAGTTCTCAGCAACTGTGATGGCGTATGAAAACTTTGTTTCATTTGACATTGTAAAACCGAAAGTATTTTTATTTATCTGAATTATGTCGTAGTACAGACAATAAATAGGGTGTTATAATATTTTGAGTGTTATTTGACAAAGTTGTTTTTTGTGACAATCGCCTCCATGGCAACGATGGCCTTAAATATTAAATAATCTGTTCAACAGATATTTTTTTGTTTGATCCATGCCCTGGATACAAGACTTTTAAGACGTTCTGACGAAATAAAGTCAAGCCATATTAAAAAAAAGTTTAGCGTTAAGTAATATAGACGTCGCTATTTTTTCGAATAAAGTGCTTTATATACGACTGTCCCTCCCCTGGATTTAAGTTATAATAGAAATCATAGAGATTAAAATAAACTGTATCTGTGCTAAGCCGAAATATTTCCTGTCAAATGTCAAATACCTATATTATGTTTATATTATTTTATTTTTGTCTTGCTAATTATTTAAAAATGGTAAATTTAAAATCGATATTATAAAAGTGCAAACCGAGCACTTTCATTTGATACTAAATTCGACCATGTTTTTTGCAAATAAAATAACCAGAATAGCAAGACCTCTCACAAACAGCTTTTTGGCCTTCTAAGCTCTTCTACCTCAATAATCCCTTGATCGAGCCTGCTTATAATTTAATGACTAAAATATAATGCCCTCAACAACACGTTTACCCAATTTCATTTAAATTAGAACAAATTTACTTAAGTTCTTGAGTATCAAACTATCTTCTGACAGTTCAGCTTAAAAACATCGAAATGCCGGGACGTGCCGCTAGCCAGCCGCGTGATCCAAGTCGAATGTAAGAACTTCGCTCGCTCGTTCGATAATCCACAAACACACAAAACCCTTAATGAATTTGACACAACACACTTTTTAAAATCACGTAAAAAATTAATTTGCTACTTACTATGGCGGTACGCTGCCGGCGCGTGACCTCCCGGCGTGTGAGCGTGGCGGCGAGGGGGGAACACTCGAGGCGAACGTTTGACAAGAGTACAAGTGTTTGTGTGCGTAAATACACGGACAGCGGCATTTTATTCACTGTTACCCGTTAGTCACTGTTACCCACTCTCCCTTACATTTATCCAACACAAGCTTAAACAGTTCTTCACACCTGGATTATTTTTGATGTGCCAGCCATGTATTGCAGAAATCCATTCTCGATACTGACACTTCCATATCTGTAAAAAAAAATATAGCATGAAAACCGGCGAAAACCGGCCAGTAATTTCACTTAAATACACATCTAGATGGATAGATGAAAGACATGTGTAAATATCTCCTTGGCATTCTGTGGCGTTTAATTAATTTCAACCCGATAAACTTTTAGTTAGGGGTAAAAAAATACGTATCTCCAAGTATATTATACTATTAATATGTATAAATCAGCAATAATATTTTCAAAAGTAATTTTAAAATATAGAACATACCTTTGCAATTACAATCCATGTCAAACACAACACCTCACGATTAATAAGAACACAGTAAAAATGTTTTCGTCAAGAGCGATAAAGCGAATAATTGCACATGAAATTGCACATTGTCTTAAGTTCTTACCCTTATCACTCAATACTGAAGGAGTGTGGGGGGAAATGGCACGCGGTAATCTTAATGTATAGGTATTAGCTATTACTTGTAATAATAATTTTTGGGATATTCAATGGGGACTTTTGTCCTATCATGTTGTTCTAGACGCATCACTGTGCAGTGTTTGGATAGCCAAGTTTTAATTTGTCCAATTTGTTATTCTGCAGGACTCGTTTAAATCCAGCTTTGGAAACTTTTGTAAACAAGGCGAGGACGTGCCTGAAAACTTAACTAAGGTAGTAAATAATTTGAAAAGTGTTCCATTGAAATTGAAAATTGGGAAACTGAGGAAATTAAATTTGTCTTTGAGACCTGTTAACCTTGTAATTTATTTTCGGTACAAAATGATTAAATGTAGAACATTTATGGAAGAAAATCGATAAAAGTATTGATGCAAATTACATTTTTGCTGCTGCTAGCTAGTAGGAATTCCGTAATGGAAATTAATAAAAAAATGTCTATGAATGGCTGTTGCCATCGCTATCGCTTTGTTGGATTTTGTAACAATAGGAAAAAACATAAGATGTGTTCTTCTTCTTTGCTGTTGTACATACTTACGACTACCTACATGGAATTTATCACACCATCACACCAACCATAACTTCCAATAGGTATTTGGTATTGGCCTGCAGAATTCAACTTAAGCTACGTTTTCAAAAAATTTTAGCGCGGTTTAAACATTTACCACCCTATTTATATACCTACTGATAATATCTACACAAAAGACTATAAAGAGATTGAGCGAGCTCAATGAGCGCAAACTGGCACTATTGTGCAGCGGGCCACAGCGCAGATAAGCTTTGTCGATTCTCTTTCATTTCAGGGTATCGTCATAAAACAAAATCGGTGAAATGCCCGGTTGCTTGGTAATGGCTCCTCTATGCGATGGCCCAGCGCTAGTACAGCGAGATGGCCGTGCGATAGTGGCACATATGGCTCCTCAACACGATGGCCCAGCGCTGGACCAGCGAGATAGCCATGCGATGGTTATGGTTACTCTTCACGATGGCCCAGCGTTGGACCAGCGAGATGGCCATGCGATGGTTGAGAGTATGCACTATGGAATGGGCCGCGTGATGCTTACGCATCGTCGCATGGCCATCTCGACCAGGCCCACCTTTGATGTGCGGACGAAAAATCGACACGGTGGCCATTCCATAGCCATCCCGCCGCGCCATAAGTCACCCGACACCACTACTCTCTCTACACGCTGGCCCATCTTGTAGTGGGCCAGTATGATGGCCCATCGTGTAGAGGAGAATAGAATAGAATAGAATAGAAAATATTTATTTGCCTGAATACGTAACAATCAGATCTTATAATAAAAATAGTTAGACACATTATTCAGTCGACTCAACATCAACATGCAAAATATTTACAAAATCGTACATTAAGGTACTAATTTACTAATTATTAACATGCAATAATTAAAACAATATAGTAATAAAACAATGTCAATGAAATTAAAATTTAAAAATAAAAGTATTATGATAATGATAGATTTAGTCAAAAAGTTAATTACATACATCAAATACAAATCGGCAATTGTCATTTTATACATTACGTTTTAAATTTCAAATAATCCGTAACACTATAAAAACAATGTTCATGTAGCCATTCAGTCAATTTTACTTTAAATGCTTTCCCATTCAACATTCTCAGCTCTTTGGGGAGGTTATTGAGTATTACAACACACATATTAAAAGCATTTCTCCTACATATATCAGAAGTACAGGCTGGCTGGTATAGTAGATGTTGGTACTGAGCCCGGAGTTGCCTTGCAAACATTTCCTCGCGCTTTATAAAGTACTCCGGGTGGTTTATTGTAAAAAGACATACTTTTTAAAAATATACATACAGGCTAGGGGGAGTATGTGAAACTTTTGGAAAAGAGGTCTGCCCGTGTCATCAAATTTAACGCCACCCAATGCTCGTATACAATATTTCTGGATAATAAAATGCCCTCTGGACGTCAACAGAATTACCTTACAGTAGCAGGCCGTAATTAAGGGTAGATGACACATATCCATGGTAAGCTTAGGTAAGCTGCTAACGCAGCTTGAGTGGAAATTGTATTTTTAAGATTTCTTAGAGCAAAAACAAATCGCACTAGTTTAGAACATACTGCATCAAAATGAGCCATAATGTCGCAGCGACGGAGCCGTGGAGCTGTCGGTAAGTAGGTAGGTATCTAATTGATCGTCGATCCTCCAAAATGTTGAGTTAAAAGTTCATTTGAGTTTGTTCAACTTTGTAATGTCAAAGTGCTTCTGAAGGTTTTAAAATGAAACCGTACTAGATTACTACATTAGCATTAATTTAGTTTAATAGCCACGGTATTTGTACCTACAGGGTTATTATTGCGAATTAGGTAAGTACCTACTTACACTTGCCTTAGTATTGGCAGTAGGTACTTGACGGTTGCGAGTTTCAATGAGTTGTTTTGTTGTTTACTGTTTAGTTTCAGTTTAGCCTAGACAAATAACTTTAGAACTAAGTATGTCAAGCGAATATGGGCCCGATTCGGATTTTGAAATAGACATCTTTTAGACATCACCAAGATACGATAACGATATGTTTAAGATCTAACCTGTCAAATTTGACATTTGCGCGATTCTGGAGATACTGTTGAACGATTTCCACAGGATATGACTTAGAGATCCAATTCACATCTAATAGATATCTTACTCTATCTAACGTAAAAGTGACATTGGTTGCCCGAATTGCGCTGCAAAAGAGAACTAGTTGATATCTAAACTACGGGTGCGTCCCACGAGATATAACTACATAATATATAATTTCATATTAATAACGTTCACAAGATATAATGAACGTTTGCTATAACATCAAAATCAATATTTTTATTAGTAATAACGGTCATTTAACATAATACTCATTTTGTATAATGATTTTTTATATAACACTCAAATACTATAAATTCAGTTTATATAACATACATAACGTATATCGATCATAGTATATACTATCTTAGTATAATCATTATAAAATATAATAGCGTATGATATACTAAATAGGTTATAACTCCTACCCCTATACAAAACATGCTGTTGCCAGAAAAGTAGGTTAGGTTAGGTTAGAACTGCGATCTCTACAGAAAACAAACTGCTGCCAGAAAAGTACGTTAGGTTAGGTTAGAACTGCGACCCCTACAGAAAACAAACTGCTGCCAGAAAAGTCGGTTAGGTTAGGTTAGAACTGCGACCCCTACAGGAAACAAACTGCTGCCAGAAAAGTAGGTTAGGTGAGGTTAGAACTGCGACCCCTACAGAAAACAAACTGTTGCTAGAAAAGTAGGTTAGGTTAGGTTAGAACTGCGACCCCTACAGAAAACAAACTGCTGCTAGAAAAGTAGGTTAGGTTAGGTTATTCTATGCTTGTTCTGTTATGTAATGATATGTGTTGTAATGTTAAGTGTAAATTTTAATTTTCGTTCTTCTTTTTTTCTCTTTTGTCTGTTACCAATTTTTTATGCCACGAATAAACTATTTCTATTCTATTCTATTCTATTCTATTCTATTCTATTCTATTCTATTCTATTCTATTCTATACGAGCATTATGCATTTTGGTGTTAGATGTATTGAGTAATATACATTATAAATCTGAGATATTATGAACGTTATACATAATGATCGTTATATACAATGATATTATACTTTAATAACGTTATACTTAACTAAAATAGATATTTTGATGTTATATCTAACGTTCGTTATACACCTTGAACGGTATACAAAACAAACTTATACAATATGAGCGTATATAATATGAATATTAGAGTATAAGTTATTATGTCTTATATTACTTACCCCTAAACTACAACGTATCTAGAATGGATCTAGTACGTGTAGTCTCTTGTGAATATCTTGAAGTTCGAATACGGCAGTGTATGTTTGTAATTAGATATATATTTTTTTATAATTTTAATTTCTGAACTTGAGGATTTCTTGTTTCACTGATAAGAAGATGGTTAAGTAATTTAGATTTTTTTGCACTTATCTAATTGTAATGCTTGCATGGTTGCATCGTAACTCATAAATAAGCTTAAACCATTAATTATTTTAATATTTTACGTACTATTTTGATAAAAAATACTATAATAGCACTGTTATGTTGTTCTAATGTTCTAATTAGTTCTCCGACGAGGCGAGGCATCGATAATGATTGACGCGCGTAACGTCCCGAAAGTTAGCCAGAGTTGTGAGTTTGTGAGCCTAATTGTTTGGACAAATAGGTAACTTGATGCGAGTTCTGCGCACAATTTACACTTGCCTAAGTATTGGCAGTCCTTGTGGGGTTGCGAGTTTCAATGAGTTGTTTAGTTTTAGTTCAGCCTAGACAAATAACTTTAGAACTATGTATGTTTGTAATTACTAGTAGTTCGCCCTGAACTAGGGTTGCCAACTTTTTTTTGGTGGAATATAGTATTTTCCAGAATAAGGCATCAAAAATATAGTACATTTGAAAAAAAATATAGTACTTTTAGATAAAATACTAAACATGAGTGTAATATACGTTTAATCGGAAATATAGTATTTTAGCGTACTATATATTTTTCCAAAAGTATATAGTACAGAGAGCCAAAATATAGTACTATAGTACTATATAGTACGGTTGGCAACCCTACCCCGAACTGAGAACTCGCGGTTTTCCAAAAATTATATAAAGCGATTGACTTTGTTGCACCTACTTACTTGTATAGTTCGACATAAAATAGTAGAAAATAATTTTCAAGGAAAAAAAAAACCGACTTCTATGGGGGCCGGTGAAAGATTATTGTACATAGATGGCGCACTATGTAGAAAAGGAGGTAAAACCACCCACTTTTCTAGTAGGTAGCATTTCGTTTCTGTAAGGGTCGCAGTTTTAGCCTCACGAACCCACTTCTCTGATAGCAGTTCGGTTTTGTGAGGATTGCAGTTCGAACCTAACCAAAACCACTTTTCTAGTAGCATTTCGTTTCTGTAAGGCTCGCAGTTCTAACCTAACCTAACCCAATTTTTTTCGGTTCTGTGAGGATCGCAGTTCAAACCTAAGGGGTCATCCATTAATTACATCACACGAATTTCTAGGTTTTTTGACCCCTCCCCCCCTCATTGTCACACTTGGTCACATTTGGCAAACCCCTCCCCCCTGGTGTGACGTCACACTTTTTCAACGAAATCGGCAAATCGAATTAAATAGATTGTACCAATTTTTAATATTTTATCAAAATATTAGTAATTTTATAACCCAAAACTGATTAGGAAAGGAAATAAAACGAATAAAAATGATTATTGTTCCAAAAATTTGTTATTTAACTGTACAACAAATTAAATAATTTAAATAAGCTAAAGTGACGTCACATAGTTTGTGACTCCCCCCTCCCCCCTGTCACAACATGTCACATTTTCTTGAACCCCTCCCTCTAGACGTGTGATGTAATTAATGGATGACCCCTAACCTAACCCACTTAACGGCGCGTGCGGTGCGGTGTACGGGGGTTTGAGCGGGAGGGGCTAGTAAGTTTGGCATCATTATACTTTATACCTACATTTTATGGTAGGAAATCATAATGGTTTATTTAGCTTAGGTAGGTATCAGTGGTTTTTCGGGTCAAGGTCCGAGTCCGGATCCGAGTCCGGGTCCGGGTCCAGTTCCGGGTCCAGGACCAGGTCCAGGTCGAGGTCCAGGTCTAGGTCTTGGTCCAGGTCCAAGTCCAGGTCCAAGTTCGGGTCCAGGTCCGGGTTTAGGTCCAGATAAGAGCCCGGATCCGAGTCAGGTCTGGCTCCAGGGCAAGCTCCGTCAAAATCGAAATTCGAAATCGCCAAACGTGCAGTCATTGAAGAGTAGACGTGTGCGCCG
The DNA here is from genome assembly GCF_910591565.1 of Cydia splendana. Classification (NCBI taxonomy): domain Eukaryota; kingdom Metazoa; phylum Arthropoda; class Insecta; order Lepidoptera; family Tortricidae; genus Cydia; species Cydia splendana. The sequence continues at coordinate 8,316,231 of NC_085973.1, read as the reverse complement.
ATTAAAAAATGATCGGCGGCGGCGTTTGCCAAAAAATTGGCGGCGGCGGCGTGTTTTCGGCGTGAAATCGGCGTGACCTTGACTTTTAGGTTTCTTAAGAAAAATCATTAATTTGTTGTTTTCTTGAAAATTTGATCTATGCAGGTTGCTGGTCAGTGAACTACGTATAGTTTGAATATGCTGTGAGTAAAATAGGGTTTGAAAAATAATATAGGATAGGTATAATAACTTGATTTCCCTAGTGACTGGCTTGCATTAAGAGGTAGGTTACCTCGTCCCAATGACCTTCGATCCGATCCGTAAGTCTCTGTTTTCCATGATTTCCATGGCTTATACTATTAAAAATGACGTACTTTATCAAAACAGAACTCCACATAACCTTGAAATTTGCTAGACATAGTGGACTGCAATAGTTTCTTTTTAAATGGTTTTCTTGTCGTACAAGCACAAAGCTCACTGAGACGTATCTTCTTTCTCAGTGGCGGTACTTCCATACAAACCCAAAAGCCGGGCTTGCCTTAGTTGCCTTACCGAAATTACGTAGTGATAAGATCAATAATCAATATAGATTATTTTTAAACCGCGTGCCAAATGAACCCGTATTATTAAATTCAAGCCACAGCGCGCGGACCGCGGCGCCAGCTTGTTACAAATTTTTGCCGTGGTGGCGCCCCATCCGCGCGAAAGAAATCAGGCGTAGGATGTTCTAGCTATCCTGCTCGCACTCGTCGGCTTGCAACCGGGCTTGCTTTTTCCTCCCGCTCTAGGCCCTCTAAGTCCTCTAACCCTACAAAACGAACGAACGATGCCATAGAACGATGTAACTATTTCTTGGTATATATAGTAATTTTATAAGGCGATGTAAGCCTGGCTTTTGGTGTGAAGTTAGCTGCATAAGTTCGCACGGGCACGCGTTTACTTCAAGTGTATTATTATTTAGTCAAGTCGAAAGTAACGAAAGCTCAATTTATTTAAGTGAATTTGAATTAGGTAAGTAGTGATTGTGGATTTGTTTGTTTGTTGTGACGTTTATAAGTGTTAACAATGGATGAAGTTGTTCCTTGTGACGGTATGAGATGCGTCCACGTATTACTCAACGAAGACAAGGTAAAATCGTTAAACTTTGTAGAAAAACGGGATATCATTTCCAATACCCGACTTGTGTATTCTCAGATAAGTCAGTCGCATTAAGAGAAAATTTTGTACGGCCGTTTACAAAACACAAGGATTGTTGGTTTACTCCAATTAAGGTGTAATTAGAGTGACAGAGAATAAAGCATGCAATTTGCAAACTTCAGTGTTCGCGGTAGGCCCTCTGATATGTTTGTAAGATTCTATCTAGTAGTTATAGTAGTACCTAGTATGCCCTGTGCACTATGATAACTCGCCGCGGTACGCTAGCAAATTCATTTGAGTCCAAAGAGTGAGATTGGACATTTATAACGAAAATTTTTACATTTTATATTTATTTAAATGATTATAATGATGAATTTGCACGCTTGAATGCAAGCTAGGTACAAGATCTGTAACACCATATATTGTAACATCCCCATACTGTATCAATGCAAATAAATAATTTCTGATTTCTGAATATATATCTTTCGGCTTGCCTTACTCCGAAACCCTAGGCACGCTACTGTTCTTTCTCATTTTCCCATTGCTGAGGATCGCGACCACATGTAATTTGTCTCCATTTCATGCGGTCATAAGCCGTATGGACTGCACTGCACGGCGCAAGGGACCTCTTCATAGCGTTCGACCATCTAACACATGCTCCAACTCAAGCCCGTTTGCCAGTCATTCGGCTTAAATTCATGTGTTCCTCCACATCATGCGATGGATAATATGTCCGAAGAATCTAAATGTTCACCCATGGCATACCGGGAAGAGCTGAGTGGCGATGTAAAGCTCTCTGAGAATGGGAGGGGTTTGTTCTTCTAGCTGTCCAAGGCAGCAGTCTTCGTTCGTTCGTTAACAGTTAACGGTGAATACTTAGGATTACTCTGTTACTTTAATTGGTGTGTCAAATAGTTTCTGCAACTGGCTATTCAGTTTCATTTAATTAATAATTAATGTATATTTGACAACTGTACCATAAATATTACAAAAAAAACATATTGTAATCCAAAAACCAACTTGGAATAGGTAATTAACAACACTCAAGGTCACGCCGATTTCACGCCGATCATTTATCGGCGGCGGCGGCGTGGTCAAAAAGCCCGGCGGCGGCGGCGCGCCGGCGCGGCGCACACGTCTATTGAAGAGTTCTGTTCTGATCATCATCAGCAGTTCCACTTCATCAAATGCGACAGTTTTTAATGTAAATTCTTGATTTTCTGATGAAAATACACAAATCTCTATACGCATGCCTTTAAGATTTGAGGAATTCCCTCGATTCCTCATGGATACCATCATCAGACCTCGAGCTTGACAAAAATGTGGCTTAAAAGCTTAACTTGCTTAACAAACATAACGAAGAGGACAAATCGCCAAACGTGAACTATGCTTCGTTGAAGAGTTCCGTTCTGATCATCATCAGCAGTTCCACTTCATCAAATGTGACTTTTTTGAATGTATCGTTGCTTATCATGAATAGTGGCACAACTCAAAATGAAATGCTATTGCATTTAATATTCTAATCTTTTACTAGCAAGATTTAAAATCGAACGGCATTTCATTTTGTTTTATACCACTATTCATGATAAGCGTCGGTATATGCTTGATTTGTCGATAAAACACATAAATCACTATATGTATGCCTTTAAGATTTGAGGAGTTCCCTCGATTCCTCATTGATCCCATAATCAGAACTGGATTATAACAAAAACGGGACCAATCTGTATACATACAATCAAAAAAATAATTTTCAAAATCGGTCCAGTAATGACGGAGATATGGAGTAACAAACATAAAAAAAAATCACAATCGAATCTCCTCCTTTTAAGATTTGGAAGTCGGTTAATAAATGAGGACGCCACTTTCTACGTAGCTGTCACATTTTTGACGTAAAATGCTTACACATGGCAACAATTTATAGTCTGTCAAGCCGTCAGTAGAAAAAATGTTTGACCGACTATAGTATGGAAATTTTAGAGTTCCATTTTATTTAATTTCTACTATTTTATGTCCCACTATAAACTGAAAATCATAATTAGATTCCAAAAAAAGTAAGACAATGTTGCCACTGCAATAATTTATTTGTAAAATAGTAAGTAAATTCCTTTTTATAATTTTTTTTATAAGTTCTTTATTTAACATAATGTATTACAAGGTAATTACTAAATCTAGTGTACATTTGCATCCTAGACAGTAATATCAATAAATTAATATAGTTTAGTGAGCTATAGGCGCTCATTATAAACTTTTTAACAACTCAGTGTTTATAACTTTGACATAGGTAACATCATACGTATACACTAATGCTTATAAGTAAACAACAGCATAGCTATTAATACGTTCGCATAGATAGCTTACGTTTTTTGCATACACAATAAACACTTATAACTAAAACATTTAAGCTAAACTAGAAAGTTAGATTTTTATAAATAAACACGCTAAGATAATTTATTTATTGGTAATTTTACTCCTACGATTTAAAAAAGTACTTTTATTTACTTATTTTTACATAAATACAAGACGCGCTATTAAAATGTGGCAACATTGTCTTACTTTTTTTGGAATCTAATTATGATTTTCAGTATAGGCTTAGTATGGATCAAAAATCGCGTGGATATATTACAAGGTCTGTGGAGCCCTTAGCTGATACTGTATCTGTGGTAAGCCGAAATATTTCCTGTCAAGTGTCAAATATGTACCTATATTTTGTTTATTTTTATCTTGCTAATTACTTATTTCAAAATGGTAAATTTAAAAACGATAATATAAAAGTGCAAGCCGAGCACTTTCATTTGATACCAAACTCGACCATACTTTCTTGCAAAAAGATGACCAGAATAGCAAGACCCCTCACAAATAGCATTTTAGCCTTCTAAGCTCTTCTAGCTCAATAACCCCTTGATCGAGCCTGCTCATAATTTAATGACTAAAATATAATGCCCTCAATTATACGTTTACCCAATTTCATTTAAATTAGAACAAATTTACTTAAGTTCTTGAATATCAAACTATCCTCTGATAGCTCAGCTTAAAAACATCGAAATGCCGGGACGTGCCCCTAGCCAGCCGCGTGTCCCAAGTCGAATGTAAAGCCCCCTCCAGACTATGCGCGTGTCGATTTCGCTGTCTGCGAAAATCGAGTCCACACTTGCGTTCGCGGCTTCGCCCGCGATTCACGCGCATAGTCTGGAGGGGGCTTAAGAACTTCGTTCGCTTCGCTCTCTAGCGCGCTATTAGTACGTACGCATTAATAAGTATAGGTACGAAACTGTCAAATAACAGGTAGGTAAGTGCTTTGTTAAATGTGACTGATAATATCCGATTATGACATGTTTATCCAAAAATCGGCACCATAAATAGTGTTTCATAAAACTCAATACTTATAACTACTACTTAAGTTATTTCCTTTCCTCTTGTTCTCATGAGCTGCAGTTGTTGCTGCAGCTTTAAGTCTCTGAGGAGGCTTAAGGTGACAATCCATTTCCAACGACAGCAGCAGTACCATTCATTTTACTATGGAAATTGACAATAACACCGACGCGTTCGTACTAGTAGTGCAGCTGCGGTCAGAAATGGAATGTTACCCTAAGAAATACCTAACCCGAAAACGCAGTACACTGAATACAATTTTAGAATGTTTTCTCTTATTTCGCCTTTCGGTATTTACTAATATTACGTCAAAAAAGCCCACTGCCTGACCAATAACAAGTCGACTGAGATGTTTCTGTAAACCCAAGCCTCAATTAAGGGACTCTTATTCGCTAACCTGCCAAACTATACCCGCATATAGGTAGGTAAACCACATTAAGTTTAATACCCCACTACGCATAAGTACTTGTTCATTTTGAGGTCGTGTTATACTTGGCATAGGCGAGTACTAGTGCGAAACGTTTTGTGAAGAAGGAACGTCCCTGATTCAATCCGTCAGTTATCGGTCGAAGATTGGGTCCATCAGTTTGTCATTAGGGCGACTTTCGAACCTCACTTCTACTTAGCGGGACAAGGGAAAAATGTTTTTCGCTAAGGGAAAGAAATGTGCTGAAGTTTTTCATGGGCTAACGTGGGTACTTACGCTCGTATAGTCGGCACAGAATGTCAAGGTACGTAAGTTTGAAATTAACTGTTTTATGTACCTAGCTACTACATAGTTACTATTGTACGTGTATAATAGATAGTGCTAATTGGTTGTTGATATGCAAAAAATGTTGTTCTCATCTTATAGTATATAAATAAGTGAAAGTGATTCATTTTTTTAAATGTACCTAGACCTACTGCCGTATTCGAACTTCAAGATATTCACAAGAGACGACACGTACTAGATCCATTCTAGATACGTTATAGTTTAGATATCAACTAGTTCTCTTTTGCAGCGCAATTCGGGCAACCAATGTCACTTTTACTTTAGATAGAGTAAGAAATCTCTCTTCTTCCTCGCGTTATCCCGGCATTTGGCCACGGCTCATGGGAGCCTGGGGTCCGCTTAACAATAGAGTAAGATATCTATTAGATGTGAATTGGTTTGGAGGTTTAGGAATTCGCAAAATTTCCAGTGTGGCTTCCCCAGCCTTTTTGGCGTCCACTCATAGCACGTCTGGTCTCATAGGAAATATCTTAAGGGCTTTGCCCACAAACTGTGAGATCGCGGGCTTTGAGGACGCCAAAAATGCTTTTAAAATTGCTTGCCCAGGCAAACAATTTCCAGACAACCCAAATTCACAAAGGAGTTGGGATAATGTTTACTGTGATTTAACTTACAATACTCTCCTAAACAACTGTACAGGTCCAGACCGCGCGAGGCTTTTGGCGGTCGGAGCCCGGGAAGCCGGTTACTGGCTACATGCCCATCCTTCGCCCAATACTGGTACTTTCTTGGATCCGGCCTCCCTTAGACTGGCGACTGGTTTGCGACTCGGGGTTTCGGTGTGTACGCCACACATATGCTCTTGTGGCACGGAAGTGGACCGACTGGGACACCACGGATTATCTTGTCAAAAAAGTGCAGGCCGTTTTTCGAGACATGCGTCGCTTAATGACATAGTCCGTCGGTCTCTTGCCACCATCAATGTGCCTGCTCTTCTTGAGCCGACTGGCATTATCAGAGATGATGGCAAGAGGCCCGATGGAGTGTCCTTAGTTCCTTGGAGCTTGGGACGGATGTTGGTGTGGGATGCTACCTGCGTAGACACACTGGCACCGTCCCACCTCCAACGGACTACTGTAAAAGCGGGCGGAGCGGCGGAAAGCGCCGAAATTCTAAAACGTAACAAATATAAGAGCCTCGGTAGAGAGTACCATTTTGTACCATTTGGTGTTGAAACTCTAGGTCCATGGGGTCCCAGCGCGCATAAGTTGTTCGCAGAAATCGCGAAGCGTCTGGTTGACGTAACTGGTGACCGAAGAGCTGGCGGCTACCTCGCACAACGTATCAGCATTGCGATACAGCGAGGAAATGCCGCCAGCATCCTTGGTACAATGCCTCAAGGGCCTATTTTAGATTTAAGCTAGTTATTAATTTCGTTTAGTAGTACCACTGTATATATCTCTAAGTCATATCCTGTGGAAATCGTTCAACAGTATCTCCAGAATCGCGCAAATGTCAAATTTGACAGGTTAGGTCTTAAACATATCGTTATCGTATCTTGGTGATGTCTAAAAGATGTCTAATAGATGTCTATTTCAAAATCCGAATCGGGCCCCTAGTCTGGCGTTAAAAAAACGTGAAATTTCGTATATTAGGGATGGACAGCGCCGTTTTTCCAACAAAGCATGCCAAAAATTCAATTTATGGCTGTGTATGGTCGGTCCTTATGTACGTACCTAAACAGTATTATGTTATGTGAGGGGAAGAAATACTAAGTTATGGCAGACTGAAATATCTTTAAGGATGAGTCACGTTAGACCGGGCGGTGTCCGGGCCGGAGCTTCCGGCGCATCAATTTCTATGGAAAGCATCACGTGATCGCCTGTCATGTCATAGAAAAGTAAGCGCCGCAAGCTCCGGCCCGGACACGGCCCGGTCTAACGTGAGTCAACCTTTATTTGACATTGCTAAAGTTAGCTAATGAAAGCTACATGAAAACAGACATTATTATGGCCAACATTATTATTGTGGCTCTACGCCACATAAAGTACTTGCAGCTATTCCACAAATCGAACCATAAAGATTAAAAAATTAAAAAATATTTATTTACACAAAATATTCCACATTATCATACAGGGCTGGTTCCTACACAGGCCTTGCTTGAATCGTGGGTAACCAAATCAAAAGAAAAGATTACACATAATGCGCACAATAAGCGGTGCGTATTCATAGGATTTTTACAACAACTTTTATACCAACACGAACCCCTATTCAATTCTAAGGCAAAGTTTATTTATTGACCTTAGGCACGCGAACCTTTATGAAACTCTAAATAAATCACGTGAGGTAAAACTGGCCATCATACGATTTTTATCCGACCGGACCTTTCTTCAAAGGAATAAAGTTGAGCGCAATATTTCTTTGTGTTTTATTGCACAAAAGAATAGTACATTACTACAGAGGCTGGGAAGTAAGGGGTTGCCGGCCGAATGCATATAGACGGCCGAACGTAGTGAGGCCGGATAGTTATGAGGCCGACAACCCCTTTTCACGCCGAGGTATGTATAGTGCTTTTCTTAAACATGCAATGAAATAATAATAAAAATTGATGATGATGATGATTGTTTCATGTCCTAATGTGATAGGTTATTCAGTGCGTGGGGTTCATAAGGGGAATGAAAATTTTATTATTTTTGCGCTACGACGCACGGTTTAAGAGCATTATAAAGTATTTTTAGTTTTTTTTTATCTATTTTTTAGTTTCTTGTGTTTTTTTAAATGTTATTAAGGGGTTTCCTAAAGGGGAACGAAAATTTGATCATTTTTGCGCTACGACGTACGGTTTAGGAGATACAGCATTATAAAGTTATTTTTTTGTAATTTTTTTTCTTTTTTGTGTGTTTTTTTTAAATATTAATTAGGGGTTTCTTACAGAGGAACGAACATTTTATTATTTTTGCGCTACGACGCATGGTTTAGGACATACAGCCCTATAAAACTTCTTTTTGTTTTTTTTTCTTTTCTTGTGTTTTTTTAAATATTAAGGACTTTACGAAAGGGGAACGAAAATTTGATTATTTTTGCGCTACGACGTACGGTTTAGGAGATACTGCATTATAAAGTTTTTTTTGTTATTTTTTTTTCTTTTTTGTGCTTTTTTTTTAAATATTAATTAAGGGTTTCTTGCAAAGGAACGAACATATTATTATTTTTGCGCTACGACGCATGGTTTAAGAGATACAGCCCTATAAATATTTTTTTTGGTTTTTTTTTTATTGTTTTTCTTTTCTTGTGTTTTTTTAAATGTTATTAAGAGGTTTCCTAAAGGGGAACGAAAATTTGATCATTTTTGCGCTACGACGTACGGTTTAGGAGATACAGCATTATAAAGTTATTTTTTTGTAATTTTTTTTCTTTTTTGTGTGTTTTTTTTAAATATTAATTAAGGGTTTCTTACAGAGGACCGAACATTTTATTATTTTTGCGCTGCGACGCACGGTTTAGGAGATACAGCCCTATAAAGATTAAAAAAAAAGAAATCGTACCATAAACCATAAACTGTTTTTTTTTAAAGCGGTGCGATAGTGTGTTATCACTTTAATGGCTGAATGCCACGATGGTGTGTCACACATATCTGTGAAATGGAAATTAAAAAAAAAATTACTTCCCGGCCTAGGCCTTAAATTTTGTATGAAATTCCTTTACAGTTCTCTGGAGTTGCTCCGCCCTAAACGTGATACTTCGAAGCCTGATATAACGCCCGGAGTGACGACATTTCATTGCATGTTTGAGAAAAGAACATTTGCCCAATACCGCTAAAGAAAGAACATTTGCCCAATACCGCTAAAGAAAGAACATTTGCCCAATACCGCTAAAGAAAGAACATTTGCCCAATACCGCTTTTTTGCTGTCTCGACACAGTCTGTATCTTGGGGACCTATTTAAAAAAGAGTTAACAAAATCTACCCTCAAATGGCTTCTTAAGCCAGTTGAGGGTAGATGAAAACATTACATGATCAAATAATGTAGGTTAAAGTCGTTCAGTTGTCAGATCCAGGTGGTTTTGTACCTACTTGGTTGGTTAATCAATAAATGTTATAACTACCCGAAAATATACAAATTATTTGTTTACTTTTATTTAAGTACCTAAAGATACAGAGTATAGGTATTAGGTACTTTATTCTGGTAGGAAAATGACGTATTCGGTCAAAGAAAATTCTATAAATTTGCTAGGTACCGTAAAATGGGGTGAGTTGGGTGAAATTTGACTTTCAAACCTCGATAAAATTTAATTTTGACATGTGAAAACTGAATGGTGTATACAATAAGTGGTTCGGACGTTTGTATTTTAGTTTGTATTTTATTTTGGGTAGTTCCATTTCATAACTTCGACTATAAAGAGGAAAACCCACCTCACCCCGTAGTGCCTCGTATTTGGGGTGAGAGGGTTTTTCATACAAAGGTGATTTTGGAAGATTGTTGGATCGATTTTTTTTTATTATGAATATTACTATAGCTCCATTTTAAATTGGAATACATTATTTTTGTAGCAGTAGCATTAAAAACCCACCTCACCCCCCTCTCAATCCTTCTCTCCCCATTCATAACCCATAGCTCCCCGCGAAACCTACTCACCCCGTTTTACGGTACCCACATGTTATTTTGTTTAGATGCTTCTGCTGCTAACTGTAGGTACCTATATAGATAAAAGGTACCTAACACAACATTTTCACAAAAACTGAACATGATTTAGTTTTAGGTTACCTAGGTTATTTTTTAGGGTTCCGTACCCAAAGGGTAAAACGGGACCCTATTACTAAGACTCCGCTGTCCGTCCGTCCGTCTGTCACCAGGCTGTATCTCACGAACCGTGATAGCAAGACAGTTGAAATTTTCACAGATGATGTATTTCTGTTGCCGCTATAACAACAAATACTATAAACAGAATAAAATAAAGATTTAAGTGGGGCTCCCATACAACAGACGTAATTTTTGACCGAAGTTAAGCAACGTCGGCCGGGGTCAGTACTTGGATGGGTGACCGTATTTTTTGGCCGTTTTTTGCATTATGGTACGGAACCCTTCGTGCGCGAGTCCGACTCGCACTTGCCCGGTTTTATTGTATACTACATTAGTAGCTGTACCCCTAGTGTACATTTCATTCGATAGCGTGACGTGCGTTCGCGTTTCTGGGTTCAGTTCAGGGGTTCTATTACCATAGACTTAGAGAAATAGGTAAGTAATGCTTTTACAAGCTTTTATTTCACTAGCCTTTGCTACTAGAATTATTTAAAGATAATGTATTAGAAACTATAAATATCTCTAAGTACAACAATACTTAGAAATATGTGGCAAAAAGCTTTAATATTAATACCTAGGTAAGTATAGGTATAATTATGTATAAATAAACAAACATACATTAACACATTAAGCCCCTGGTAATGTACCAATGTTTGATAATATGTATAATCTGTTCAACACAAGCCAACATTAATTATTCTATTAAATTAACCAATTTACCAAGCACAATGTGTTACTCGCATCAGACGTATTTAGGTAAATTACCATGTTAGGCTTTAACTCAACTAGTAAATGTAGCTTTCATTCCATCCCTCTCACTCTCTACTTGTGAAATTAAAGAGCGAATAGAAAGGATGGTTCGTAGCTTCCAGGTTTAGACAATAGTATAGAACGGAGGTAGAGGGGTCACAATTCAACATCACAATTAAAGTAGGTTATGGTCAGTATCCTGACATTGTATTATTATATTCCTTCTAGTTCAACTAGTTATTTAAAATAAAACCATAAATATTATGATTGTGACCAACGGAGGCGAGTCAATGTTTATGATGCTTCATGATACACCTCCCTTACCTTACTTACCTTACCTTACTCTCTCACCTAGGGTTTGCAATCCGGATCCGAAATGTATGAAATTATCCGGATCTGGATCCGGATCCGCGGATCTTCCCATACATTTCGGATCTGTCGTGCAAACCCTACTCTCACCCTCTTAGTCATAAATGCGCTACAAGCCACAACTAGTTAATTTATGTTTTATCCCTTTCTTAGACATTTACAAGTCCAAATGACAGATTATTAGCTAATTGAGGCTTAATTGTAGCGTAAATAAGGGTTGCTGACTATGAGCAAGGGGCTTACTATATTAATAACGAAATCTGAACGATACGGTTTACAACGTGCCCATAGTTAAGATACTGTCACTACTTCTAATACTTTTACTATGTGACCGCATACTCATCACAGAGGCTTTGAGATTTGCTTGATAAATAAGCCTGTGAACAATTTCGTAACACCGTTACATTTGTAGGCTTACGGCGCGCACGGAACTAATTACTGAGGGAAGTAGTGTCATAAGGTGCAAATTTTGGTATCTGATTAATTCACTTAGCACAGATGTAATATACGTAAAGCTAAGCTATTTGAGCCCGGTAGACATCCGCCACCCCCTGGCAGGTAGGCAGGGGGGCAATCAAAGTAATTTGTAATGGATCAACTCCTTTTTAACCACGTTAGAGGATGAATTTTTAAAAACGCTGAAATTACTTTTCTTGTATTCTAGTAATATGCACATATAAAAAGTTTCAAGCCCCACACTCGAAAATTTTTTTGATCTCCATACAAATTTTCAACCCCTATTTCGCCACCTTAGGGGATGAATTTTCAAAAACGCTGAAATTTAGTTTTCTTGTATTTTAATAGTATATCTTTTAACGAAGTTTGAAATTCCTAGCTTAAAATAAAACATGAACCCCATACAAACTTTCATCCCCTTTTTAACCCCCTTAGGGGTTGAATTTTTCAAAATCTCTTCTTATCTCTTGTACACATTATAAATGTAACCTGGTGTGCAAATTTCAACTTTCTAGCATTTCTAGTTTCGGCTGATAATAGCAATAGTTGAATAAAAAAATAGCACGCCGGTTTTGATTTATTCGTCAATATTTTTATTTTTTTCTATTAAACTGTACATCAAAGGTCTCAAAAATGAATTCCTCATGCCCGCTTTATCTGGAATTGATACCAAACTCGAGGTGGTAGGTAAATAGAAGCCGATATGCGGCGTGTAACTTTGGATGCCCCCCTGCCTACCCACCAAGGGGTGGCGGATGGCTACCGGGCTGGATTGGTTTAGCTTTACGTATACTACATCTGTGCCAAGTGAATTCATCCGATACCAAAATTTGCACGTCCCATACACTTGGTGACACTACTTCCGTCACTAAATTGTGCGAATGTAGGTACATATTTGATTTTACCTAGGTACTAGGTACTAGGTACTATCTACTTCTTTTGTTACTTATGTTTTTTTTTTGACATTTAGATTTTATTCTAGAAATTCTAGACTAGTATTTTTTTATACAATCTTTTTAATGTTTGACGATCCTTTTGTGAAATTCTTAGTGTTAAATTTGATATGTATAATAATCCAATTTTATTATGGAATAATATTAACATCAATAAATTGCTCTGATAATTAGATTAAGATTAATTACGATTCATAAGAGCTTGTTGCTAGGCCTACATGAATAAAGTATATTTTTGATTTTGATTTTGATTTTTGATTTTGTACTTATATCATCTGTTACCTACTGTCAAGGTCTTTAATTGTTAAGTCATTTTATATTCCACTCGACAGCGACCAGAACTGACAAAATAGGTACTACATAGATAATCTTAACTTGGGAAATATTTTTTTTTGTGTTACATGCGTCGTCTATTAAAAATTAGTTTTCACTGAAATATTTTTTGTACTTAGTCAAAACTAACTGAAAAACCCCAGTTAAAACCAGTTTTCACCGAGGGCTTACGGAAAACTAGTTTTATCTAGTGAAAATGCGTTTTCACTGAGGCTATACATAAATCTAGTTTCAACCAGGGAAAACACGTTTTCACTAAAAACGGATATTTACGGTACCATATACATATTGACTTATTACATGCTATTTACATTTAGTATAATTTCTGTTTCTAAAAAAGATCCCTTTTTGATGTCATAAAAAAGCACGTACCTACCTATTTCAAATCGCTATCTCCGGAGCTTTTGTGAAACTTGATTTAGAGATCTTTCATTCGCAAAGACCGGGAAGTCTGTAAATCACTGTCTAAAAATGTTCGGAAATACTTTAGACATTTTTTGCTTCTCACTGTATCTTGAATATCTTTTGAATATTTTCGCATTTGATTTTTTGTTTTTAATATAATATAATGTTTTTGTTACATTTTAGAGTTTTATAATTATTACCTATATAATAGGCATCGTCCTGCCGAACACGAGTGACCTCGAGTTATATTGTACTTAACAGTCATTTTAGTAATTTTTGTTCTTTTAATTTTATCATTTTGATGTGAATTTATTTGTGTCCCTGGGGTTTTATAATAATATAACAGCCTTTGATTTCTTTGACAACTAAAAAAAATCCATAGCAATAGTATGGCCTGTCCAATTTCTAAAATCAAGTTCGCCATAGATTTACTATGGCGTACCTACTTGATCTTAGAAAAGCGGACAGACTATAACAATTACAAGAATACCTCCAGACCGTCTAGCATGTGTTGCGTTCTCGCGCGCGAGTCCATACTTCAAGTCGCGCAAGATGTATGGAGTCGCGCGAGAGAACGCAACTCATGCTAACAGGTCAGGTGTACCTATAGTGTCGTCCCATTTAATTAAACAAACATGAACAGGGTCGTCATCTTAAAGCCGCTTTATTAAAGGTCTTTGTCCTAAGTTAACAGTGTCCGTTTGCGGCGTTTGTGTAAAGTGACACTGACAAGACAAACGATACGTTAGGGTCGACGGATTAGGTACAACAAACCAGATACATTATACTCCCAACGGTCAACCGGCTAGAACTAGAACTTTCAGAACTTGGAATTGTATTCTTTACTAGCCAACCATCAGGCCAAACATAAGTTTTAGGTCCGGGAAAAGACAAGTGTAGGTACCGTAAAATGGGGTAAGTAGGGTCCGCGGGGAGAGTTGGCTTATGAATGGGGAGAGAAGGGATGAAAGGGGGGTGAGATGGGATTTTAAGGCTACTGCTACAAAAATAATGTATTCCAATTTAAAATGGAGCTATAGTAATACTCATAATAAAATAAAATCGTTCTAACAATCTTTCAAAATCACCTTTGTATGAAAACCCATCTCACCCCAATTACGAGGGACTACGGGGTGAGGTGCGATTTCCTGTTTATCGTCAAAGTTATGAAATGGAATTACCCAAAATAAAATAAAAACTAAAATACAAACGTCCGGAACACTTATTATATACACCATTCAGTTTGCATATGTAAAAATAAAATGTTATCGAGGTTTGAATGTCAGTTTTGCGCCTACTCACCCCATTTTACTGTATAGGAAGAAAAACTTAAAACAACAAGCTACTTACATTTATTAAGAAATATAAATATAGGTACGAATAATTAAATAGCTATATAAATCTATGAATATGTACGTACAACATAGTCACTACACCTTATAAAACAAAGTCCCCCGCCGCGTCTGTTTGTGTGTATGTACCTATGTTCGCGATAAACTCAAAACCTACTGAACGGATTTTCATACGATTTTCACCTATCGATAGAGTGATTCTTAAGGAAGGTTTAGGTGTATAATTTGTTAACCTGTGCGAAGCCGGGGCGGGTCACTAGTAGGTCACTCGGGAGCAAAAAAATCGACTCAAGTAGCATTTTTTTGTTTTTGTCATGTTTTTCGAAAACGGTGAATATTTTAGTAAAAGTGAGATTGCAATATTATTGTTTATTTATTAACCTATCAAAAACATTAATAACCCATAAAATCGGTTAGGTAATTTTCAGGTAATTGTTATTTTTGTAGAAAATGAGATTTTACCTGCTTTGATTACGCACGAGTTGAGCCCCTTTGAGAGCCATAAAAACCGATATAACCGGTTATTTCTTATCAGTCGCTTATCAGAAGTTGACCTGTGCACATCTCACGCAATTATTCACTGGAATCACCAGGATAAAATGGACACCACAGAAAATCCAAGTCATCGTCTTGCTGAATCAAGGCCTTAAGCAGCGTGATGTTGCTGAACAGCTGCTATCTCCAGAGTCTACCAAAAGTTCACATGGACTGGAAGGCTTGCTCAGAAACCTGGATCTGGCCGTCCCAGGTGCACATCGAGGAGAGAGGACCACTTCATTGTTGCGGCCAGTCTGCGTGATCGACACCGTACCGGCGTTGACATCCAGCAGCAGCTGATGCAGGACCGAGACCGTTTTATCCTGGTGGTACCAGTGAATAATTGCGTAAGATATGCACAGGTCAACTTCTGATAAGCGACTGATAAGAAATAACCGGTTAAATCGGTTTTTATGGCTCTCAAAGGGGCTCAACTCGTGCGTAATCAGAGCAGGTAAAATCTCATTCTCTACAAAAATAACAATTACCAAACCGATTTTATGGGTTATTAATGTTTTTGATAGCTTAATAAATAAACAATAATATTGTAATCTCACTTTTACTAAAATATTGACCGTTTTCGAAAAACACGACAAAAATTAAAAAATGCGACTTGAGTCGATTTTTTTGCTCCCGAGTGTAATACAAACACATAAAGTAATATGTACATTTATACTTAAAAATATCTATGAAACGTAAGCAGTACCGCTATTGGCAAATCCAGGACAGCGAAAAGCTTTTTGAAAGCAAATGTTTGCATCGCTACGAACCTCCTCACACTGCACATCGAAACATGCCAAGTGGGCTTATCCCAGTCTTTGGATCAAGACGAAAATTTGCTCGGTAAAATAAACGAAATCTGCAATATCTACTTACGTTAATAATAAAAGATTCACGAAGCCCGCCAATCTTACGTAGTCTTTATTTGAAAAAACTGTTTTGTTTTTACAATACAAAAGAAATCGTGGGCGAGAGAAAGTTGGATAAACAGTAAAGAGTGTTTTTGAAAGGTGAATAAGAAGATGGAAAGATAAGATTCACAATTATTAAGAAAACCCAGTGAATATCATAAACTTCTCGTAAAAGTATAAATTTATCTGTTGACATGTGAATTTACGTCAATAAATGAATAAATAAAAATGACCAAAACACTACAATAATAATAAAACATTAAATAAAATATTTAAATAAGTAATCTAACTAAAACTTATACAAATTACATTGTAAGAAAGTGGGCAACCATAATGGGGATATTAGATAAACTGCTATTACCTGGTGAAAACTGCTGAAACAAGGAAGTTTTCTCTTTCTTTGTGTAAGCCACAGCAAATGAATATATCCAAATATTTTGGTAGATAACTTTTACTCACTGCCCGATTCGAACTTTAAGATACGTCAATTAATAGATCTAGAAACGATGGATGGATTAGATGTGCCACTGTCAAAATCCATATTGTTTCTAGATCAATTAATTGACGAATCTTAAAGTTCGAATCGGGCCGCAGTCGCTTGTTGATTCTCATCTTCTTCAGCGTAGGTACATATCTCCACATTAACTTACGTGTAAGATTATCTCTCCTCGTAACATCTCAGGCGGAAATGTTTTGTCAAGATTCGCAGTTACAAATTTTCGTTTACATGAATAATTCAGTAAACCGCTTTCCGGATCCGTTTCAGCGGTCTTTCAATATTACATCAGATAAGATAAGTTAGCATGTATTGAGTTCAAAACATGCTACATACTTTTTCTTACCTATACCTACATGCGCTTTTACCTTTTACAAAAAACAACCGCTTGATTTCCGTTCTAATTTTCTGGGTTTATGCCCCTCTTAAACAAAATAAATTCGCGATAGACCAGGCAAAAATTATAAATAAAATAAAAAATATGATGATGTGTTCAATATGCCAAAGTTTTAAATGTTATAAAATATTAAATTACTATATCGAAGCTACCGCGGTTTCGTTTCAAGTATTCCCGCAAAAAATAACCTGGTTAGAGTTCTCTACAGCAATTTGTGATATTCAAATTGCAGCATATCTGCGCCAATGTATACATTTCTTAAAACAAACTCTAAGGTTTTGCTTTTAAAGTCCATAATCCCATACCACGAACAGCCTAAGGCATTATTGGCACCTTATCTCTTATTACCTGCCGAGTGCTTGGGGAATACTTAAGATACGCATGCAAATGTGGGATACATATAGAATTCCGATGGCAATTGCGGAATGGTCTACATAGAGGCATAAAGGATGACTCACGTTAGACCGGGCCATGTCCGGGCCGGAGATTCCGGCGCTTACTTTTCTATGACATGACAGGCGATCATGTGATGCTTTCTATAGAAAATGATGCGCCGGAAGCTCCGGTCCGGACACAGCCCGGTCTAACGTGAAATTATACCAATAGGTAATGTGCAAAAAATTATACAGAGGATCTAATACTTTCCATGTAGGATAATTACTTTTATACTATATCGATAGCTTTCTTCCTATTTATACGTAGGCTAGTTTTCAGTGGAACGTTGTTTCTTGTAGGATGAATTGCGTGTCTCAGAAATATGTATGTTTTCAACATGATAGTACTACCTAAACCATGATGTGTCTTGTACATCCACTAATTAATTGATGTCACATTTATATATCATTGGATAAGCTTTATTGAATGTAGTTACTAGTGCATACAAAAACCGGCGCGGCAGCAGAGGCGGCCGAAAAATTAAAAAAGACCAAATATAGGGGTCTCGGCCCCGTATACGATTTCGTACCTTTTGGTGTCGAGACCCTTGGCCCGTGGGGTCCGAACGCGTCTACCCTTTTTAAGGATCTATCAAAAAGGATAGCTGACGCCACTGGTGACCGTATAGATCTGGCAGCTTCCTCGCACAAAGAATAAGTATTGCGATACAGCGAGGAAATGCTGCCAGCATCTACGGCACCATTCCGCAGGGGGATATTTTGTAATTTTTTTATTTTAAGTTTAGTTTTATTTATTTTTAGATTTAGTTTTTAAGTTTTGTAGGTTAGTTATTTAATTATGTTTTTTTTCTTTTAGTTATGTATATTAAGTGTGTATGCACTAGTAACTACATTAATTGATTAGAGACGTATGCCCTGATATTGTTATCATTTTGGTATCACATTTTAAAACTCTGTAATCGTAACATACAATATACATAAGTACAATATATTCGAATAACATTACCTTTCCTTTTCAGTCGAGTAGCATATTAACTATTACCACATAAAATAACATCCTAAAATCAATGTTAACATTCCCACGATACATCTGGTTCCCTAAGACATATGTGATGTGCCTTAGTGTTATTCCAAAAGGTTATCGGATGCACGCGTATTTATTTATTATCGCTGCGACAAAACAATAGGTAGAGTCAGACCAAGAATAGTCTGCAGCGGATTTGATAGCCCACGCAGTGCATAGTGTTATTTAAACGTCAAGCTTCTATGAAATTATGACGTATTTAAATGACACTTGCACTGCGTGGACTATCAAACCCGCTGCAGACTTTTTTTGGTCCGACTCTATGTTAGTTGCTCTGTGTGGAACCCTTGACTCCGGGAGAGAAAAATTCCATCCATCAAGATCTTTACCCTTCACCAGGCTGAAGAATATATATATTTCCCACATATGGCACTTCAAACATGTGTTCGATTTTCGTTCAGTAAGACTGATTTTCGATTGTCATTTTTGAACTGTCAGCCTGGTAAAGGTTTAAGGTACATTGGATAGTTCAAGAATCCAACTCGGCCGAGCTCGCGTAATCTTATGTTACGTTACTCTCCGTGACACTAAACCCTCTTTACACAGCCTTTATCGCCTTACTGTGACATATTGTACCGCAAAATGATAGCCTTTTCCTGAGATTTACTGAGGTCGTCTCCTTTATGAGGTATACGGGAATGGGCATTTAATGTTAGATAGTCTGGTCTAATCTATTTAAAAAAAATACATGTTAAATTTCGTTATAGGTATAATTCAACTGCCTTTTTCCTGTTCGATTTATTAATATTTTTTCTGTAGATCGAATTAAAAATGCGAAGTGAAGCTGAGTAAAAGCGTGTAAAAATGTGATTTTTCCGCATAGGTAATGCGTGAAAATGTCCGCGTTATTGTAACAAGTGTAACTGTTTCTGGGTATCCGTACTCTAGCTTGTCACGAAATCGAGGCAGCTGTTTTATCTACCACTCTAAAATGTCCTGGGAATACCGTAAGCTTGTCATGCATGGCTCATTTCCATGCGGGTCCCAGCGGAACAACGGATAAGATGCGTCAGTGCCTCGGTGATTCGGTTACTCGTACTTTAGAGGGAAATGTCAACTATATACATAATGTATGTGAGAAATAAAAGGATAGGATATCATATGTTACAATATTGCCATTACTTTAATTTTATATCAAGACTTAGGAATTAAGCTCAGCTTACGTGGGGTTCGGATTTCTTGGAAGTTGATGGATATATGAAGTTGATAGATAGATGATAAAATCTTTATTTAACCACGACTTGTACATTTTTTTGTGACACAAACAATTGACAAAAGACTTTAGAAAACAAGAAAAAATCTTAAAATATTAAATCATTGAGATAATTTCGTTTCTTAATTAATTAATGTCCTTGAAAGTTCTACCTTGTTATGGTAGTTAGCTCATTTTTTAGGGTTCCGTACCCAAAGGGTAAAACGGGACCCTATTACTAAGACTTCGCTGTCCGTCCGTCCGTCCGTCCGTCTGTCACCAGGCTGTATCTCACGAACCGTGATAGCTAGACAGTTGAAATTTTCACAGATGATGTATTTCTGTTGCCGCTATAACAACAAATACTAAAAACAGAAGAAAATAAAGATTTAAGTGGGGCTCCCATACAACAAACGTGATTTTTAACCAAAGTTAAGCAACGTCGGGAGTGGTCAGTACTTGGATGGGTGACCGTTTTTTTTTTGCTTTTTTTTTCGTTTTTTTTTGCATTATGGTACGGAACCCTTCGTGCGCGAGTCCGACTCGCACTTGCCCGGTTTTTTTTTTATAGTGAAGTCGAGTAAATAATTCACAGTGTTCGAGTACTTGCTAACTTCAACATTTACGTGATAAATATCTGAATAGTAATTTGGAACACGAAAGACGATTTCTTGAGATAAACTTGATTTATTATAACTTGATAGGTGTGCACTTATAGAATAGCGAACGTGAATATATTGCGAATGAATAGGTATTTATTGACTAATTACGAAACTTTTATACAGGCTGACAAAAAAAAAAAACATTTTTTATACAGGTTGGCTAAAAAATAACTGCATTCCCGTTGCCAGGGAGATTTTGCGACTATACTGAGCAACTTTTACTATGGGACCAACCCCGAAATCGCGAAATAAAACCCACCGTGTATAAACTAAATGCTGATGAGGCAAATGAACAATATGATGCATGTGCAATTTACTTGTACACACAGCCTATCACTATTTTCTCGAAGTCATTTAGGATATTTTCAATCTGTTAAACTAGAATACTTTGTAAAACTTGTAAACATGTGTCAACAACCCTAAGTATTACAGATAAATCCTGCGTAGGTGTAACGGGGGCGGGACTTTGTAAAAGACAGGCTAAGTTAATATTCTATGAGCGTGACGTTAATGAAATTTAAACTTTACGATCGTCACAGAAAGTTTAAATTGGATTGCCAATAATCTCAAGATCGGCGCTTGTGGTTACTCATACCAACTTTGCGAAGTATTTGAAATCCGCAAATATCTAGAAATTTCAAAGCTACCGCAAAATGCGAACAGGGTAAGAAGAAAATATGACCCTGTTTTTTTAGTGTTCCGTGAAAAACTTTGTGCACGGAACACTTATGGGATCACTTCGGTCTTGCAAATCAGTTATTGTTTTAAATCAAAATTTTCAACTAGAGTTCTTAATATCGGATAATCGTTTTTTATCGAAGTACCTACTTAATTTTGATTTTTTTTATAAATATAAACGTAATGGAATCAAAAGAATAGTGTATGAGTGCTACTGACCATTTCTCAAAATGATTTGAGGCATCGATGCCATACATTTACTCTTCTGATAGATGTCGTTCACGTCGGTATTTGCTGCTCGAAATCGTTTGTCCTCAATATTAAAGTTGTACTGTCTATACATATATAGGAGCAATTCAAAAACTTCTACCCGTTTTCGCAGTTAAGGTTCACACTTAAAAATAAATAGTTGCCGCTTTAAATAAAGATTTTCATTTCATTTCAGAAATAAACTCCATTGTAGCTTGTTGCGTCTGGAGCAGACAAGACGCGAATGGAGATTTAAATTTTTACTCTTGTCTAACTTGCCTCGCTCAGTTCACAGCCAAGGGCCGATTCTGCTTCATCTTGGTTTGATACCACCTTGATCTTCTTCTTTATCCTTCTCTACCTTATCCCGTTACGCGGGGTCGGCTTTCTTAATCTTGAGGCGCCACTTGTCCGTTGACAAGCGTCGTCACTACGTGAGATGCCTGGTCACATGACTCAAGTTTATATCAAAATATTTAGGTTATATCAAGATGAAAAGCATATCAAATTGTTACAACAAAATCAGCCTCCTAGAAATTTACTAAGTCGATTTCATTTTGAGGATAGAACTTTCGAATAGTAAAAAATTTTTACTATTCACTACTATAAACTATTATATTCTTTGTTAATGCATACGATGGCGCATTAATTTCATTCGTGAGAACATGCGATAGTTAATCTACTTTCTTATATAAAACTTAAAACTGGTCAAATAACTATAGGGACCAACAAATCAATTTATTATGAATTATGATTAAAATGACTATTTGATTTGTTTGTCTTGTACTTTAGTTTGTGATAGTCCAACGTTGAGGTGATATTAAAGTGATTGTTCAAAATATTCATTTCGGAAAGTGCTTTGTATTTCAATTCTAATTTAGACGTCGTAGTTGACGGGCTACTCAAAACTTTGGAGAGATACTTTTGAGTTTGAGACAAGTTGAAAATGGAGTCTTGACTTCGGTCCATGAAATCTTATTGTTATTCAGACGCATCAGCTTAGTATATTTTTATTTTTTGCAACATTTCCAGAGGGAGCAATATTTTTTTTATATTCGAATAAAACAGTCTTTCTATAATCATGGGTTCATTTTTGTTCGACATAATAAAAATATATAGCATTATGATTATTACGTATCAACAATACATTCACTTTAATTTTGATACAAAACAGTGTAAGGTAGAAGTACTAGTGCTCGACGCTGCACTAGTATTCGACATGGGCACTTTATGTCAAAGTAATTAATATAGGTTAAATTTGAACGGTGATTTTTTTTCTGTATTCAACTTTTATCCTTGTCACTTTGACATAAAGTGCCCATGTCGAATACTAGTGCAGCGTCGAGCACTAGTACTTTTACCTTATTTGCCGTGCAAGATTTGCGGTTAGGACGGAATGCCGTCCCGGGCACAAGATCTCACCATTCTCACCACATGTTTCTGTCGCAACATCGTATTAACGCAACCGCATCGCAAACCTAGGTACAGTCAGCAGCAGAAGTTGCTTAGCGGGCGAGGTGTTCAAAATGATCTTGACGCGACTTTATTGTTAAGAGAATAAGAACGTGTCAAGGTAATTTTGAACACCTCACCCGCTTAGCAATTTCTACTGCTGACTGTAGTTACTCTTAATAGTCTTAGTTTGATACTGTTTCTAAGGGCAACTACTTAAAGGCTTTTTTACACTTTGCGAAGTAGCAAGTGCAGGTGAGAAGTGATAATTTAACATGTTTTTAACATTCTATATTTAACTACTGTAAATACGATTCTTTTACCTCAATTGTTCTATAAAAGTTTACGTCCAAACCAAACTACATATTAAATGTTTATTCGTAGCTTTATGTTTTATCATTTATAAAATACACATACATTTTAATTTCCACGTATTCGAAATGGAAGGCAGAGTATTTAACTTGTTTATCTTGGTTATCAAATCTACTTATATTAATGGTAATTTTAGGTGTAAAGAGGACTGATCGTATCCAGAACACCACGCTGCGCGCAAAAACCCGTATTGCTGATGTCGGCGAGAAGACTGCTAGGCTCAAATGGGACTGGGCCGGTCACGACTGCCGCATGCATCCAGACAGATGGGCTAGTGTAGCTACCAAGTGGATGCCAGAAGGAGAGCGCGGACGCGATAGGCCCAGACGGAGATGGCGGGACTACCTAGACACCTTTCTCAGTAACTGGCCAGAGCAGGCGCTAGTCGTGGAAGACAAGGGGAGAGGCCTCTGCCCAGCAGTGGGACACCTTAATAGGCTAGAAAAAAATAATAATGGTATGTCAATCAATATAAAATCAAGTCGAGATTTATTATAGTTCGAATGTGACACCAGGCTAGCATCCGTTAGATCAGGCTAAGCCTGCCAATACTGGTAATCCGCAAAGCTCAATAGTCCACGAATCAATCTGATTAATAAAATGGAAGCTAAGGAGCTTATTGTATTATCGCTCATGGTAACAATAATGCCTGTGCCTGAAATAGAGACAGATTGATCCTATGGATTAGGATCAATTACATAATATATTGTAACCGACCCAGTACTTGACATAATAAGGCACAATAGTTGATACCCTGCTGTCATCTTCACTACACCTTATAAAACAAAGTCCCCCGCCGCGTCTGTTTGTATGTTCGCAATAAACTCTAAAACTACTATACGGATTTTCATGCGGGTTTCACCTGTCAATATAGGTTCTTGAGGAAGTTTTAGGTGTATAATTTGTTACGGGTAACTCGTGCAAAGCCGGGGCGGGTCGCTAGTTATAAATACATTTAAAGGTGACATGTACTGGGACTACTAGGACAGTGAAGAGCACTCGGACGTCTATCTTACAGGTTGCTCAATTGTAATTACATAATATGGTTCTTTTTTAAATTATCGCTATAATATCGTAATCTACGTGACAACATCGTAAAATGTATAATAGATTAAAAAAAACTGTCATGGACTGTCAAGTCGCAATTTTTTAGGAAAATTTTATTTTATTATTTAAATCATGGGAAATATCACCAGTTTTGCAACGATTTGTGCTGAAGCCCCCATATCTACCTCGATATAATATAAAGAAAGCTCCTCCTATTCGAGCCTCTGAAGTTATAAATATTTTCTTCGCAATCGGAATAAAATCCAAACGAATCCTTGGCAACGCATTATAGATACCTAAGAAGATACTTTAGGTATCTACCTTCCACCTACTAAATTGTACCTTCGTTGAATGTGCAAACAACGCAGCGTCCGCCGTGCTGAAATCTCAAGAAAGAAGGTTGAAACGCGCACCGGGGCTGCGCCCCCCTGACAACGTCTACTATTGTGTCATGTTTTGACTTTTGAAGTGATTTCTATTACTAATTTATTATTATTTTATATTTAAGAAGTGATCTAAAGTTAACGTTAGTTATTGTTTTTAGAGTAAGTATTTTAAGTATTTTTTTGTAGCTTTTAATCATCCCAATGGAATGCTGCGTATGTAAAAAGACTTTCTCAACAACAAAAGGCCTACACATACATCAGTCTCGCATTCACCATGTTCGCGTGTACCCCGCCCCACCCGCTCTGAGTCCACAAAACACCCACTGCTCATCTACATCACCATCTCAGCCAGAAATCCCACTCCAAACTCTTCTCGGCAAACTTAAACTGTCAACGCCCTTAATAAAGCGCATACCGCGTGGTGCTAGGCCCGCAGTGGCTGAAGCACTAACCGCCACAATAAACAACTGTTTGAAAGACAATAACTTAGATTCCTGGCGTGACCTTTTAACCTTTTCGTTTAAAATTTTATATGTTTCTGACAATAACGACAAAATTAGCCTCACTCAGAAAATTAAAAATAATATTCTTGCGCCTAACCTGCCTCCAACCACTCGATCACCCCGGGATCGAAGTAACAATAATTATGATTTATGCAAAAAAGTGGAAGACAAAGTTCATAACGGCGACCTAAAAGGAGCGGCGCGGCTCCTTTTCTCAAATGACACACTCGCACCAGACACCCCAGAATCAGTGGCTGCATTGCAGGCTAAGCACCCTGTAGGCCCTTCCACCCCTATCTTTGCCGACACTCCCTCAGATCCTTCAGCTTGTCTGCACGCCTCACGGGAAGATGTAATGTCGGCTCTTGCATCCTTCACAAAAGGGTCGGCTTCAGGCTTAGATGGTATATCCGCCCAACATCTACTAGACCTCACTAGTCACTGCACTGGAATATCTGGCGAGTTGCTAACTGATAGTATTACCAGACTGATAAATCTTATGCTTCTAGGGGATGTCTGCCAAGACGTGACTGCCGTTATTTATGGAGCCAACCTCATAGCCCTTTCAAAGAAGGACGGTGGCGTGCGCCCAATTGCTGTTGGTTCCACATTCCGGCGGTTAGCAGCCAAAGTGTGCGTGCGACATACTCGAGCTAAACTACAAAAACTCTTCGAGCCTGTGCAGGTTGGTTTCGGCACTCGCGGGGGCTGTGAGGCCGCAGTCCATGCCGTACGCACATTTGTCCAAACAGACTCATGTGAGGTTCTCTTAAAAATAGATGTCAAAAACGCCTTCAACTCTGTCAACAGAGATACCCTACTTAGTGTAATCAAAATTCATGTACCTGAAATTTATAACCTTTTACTCCAATGTTATCATAGTCCGTCCAAATTAGTTCACAAGGGTAACGAAATTCTCTCTGCCGTGGGTTGCCAGCAGGGCGATCCTCTGGGCCCCGCCATATTCAGTCTGGCCATCAATTCAGCTATCCATAGTCTCACGTCCAAACTGAATGTTTGGTACCTGGACGACGGCACCATCGGCGGAGACTCACAATCGGTCCTGGCAGACTTATCCCTAGTTATACAGAAATTTAGCGAGATCGGCCTGAAACTTAACTTCGACAAATGTGAATTGTACATTTCCGAAAACTTAGAACCTTCTTTAGCACCCCAGGTACTTCAAAGTTTTTCAAGTTTAGCCCCAAACATTAAAATCTTATCAAAAGATAATCTCCACCTTCTCGGTT
Source organism: Cydia splendana (assembly GCF_910591565.1). Lineage (NCBI taxonomy): Eukaryota > Metazoa > Arthropoda > Insecta > Lepidoptera > Tortricidae > Cydia > Cydia splendana. Next base: position 8,290,005 of record NC_085973.1, on the reverse strand, counting down.
CCCCTATTTTCGATGAAGCTATTCCGTCTGTTTTGGCCAAATCTATTTCTAAATTTCGTGTTAATTCAGACCGCTTAATCAAAATTAGTAGCCATTCAGCCTTATTTATTTTAAAGTTTTGTTTGTTGGTTCCCAAATTTACGTACTTGCTCCGTTGCTGCCCTATCTGGAAAGTCGCTAATTTAGTCCAACCTATCGATAGTCTCCTAAAGTCACAACTGGAATCGATTTTGAATGTCCGTTTTAACGAACCAGCTTGGACCCAGGCTTCTTTGCCCATTAGGTTTGGCGGTTTAGGAACACGCAAAATATCGAGTGTTGCTCTGCCGGCATTCTTGTCCTCAATCCATAGCACGTCTGATCTCGCAGGTAAAATCCTTAAAACAACAAACTGCGAGATCGCGTGCTTGGATGAGGCCAGGAATGCCTGGCTAGCCAAACTGCGAGATGTGCCACCTAGACCCGAGAGGCAAAGGGCCTGGGACAACTTGGCCTGCACCGCCGTCATGAAATCCCTAGTTGACAGTTCGTCGGGAAGGGACCGCGCAAGGCTCTTAGCTGTGTCCAGACCAGAGTCTGGACAATGGCTACACGCCTACCCATCACCCCACACCGGCACATTCATAGAGCCAAACACACTAAGAATTGCCATCGGACTCCGGGTCGGGGCCGATGTATGTGTAGACCATAGCTGCGCCTCTTGTGGGGCCCCTGTTAATCGCCTTGGCCACCACGGACTCGCCTGCTCCTCGGGCGCCGGCCGCCTATCCCGTCATGCCGCGCTTAACGACATCCTGAGGAGAGCGCTCGTCAGCGCCGACGTCCCTGCGGCTCTGGAGCCCCAGATCGCAAGGGATGACGGCAAGCGCCCCGACGGGATGTCGTTGATCCCCTGGCGGTTGGGCCGCGCGCTGGTGTGGGACGCCACCTGCGCAGACACGCTGGCGGCGTCCTACATTTCAGCCACCAGTAAACAGGCCGGGGCGGCGGCTGACGTCCGAGAACGTTCCAAGGTTAATAAATATAGTTGTCTCGGCGCACACTACGAATTTGTAGCCTTCGGCGTCGAGACTCTAGGTCCGTGGGGTAGGGGGGCTCGGGGGCTCCACAAGGAGCTCAGCAAACGCCTAAGGCAGGCCACAGGTGACCCTCGCGCGGGCAGCTTTCTCGCGCAAAGATTGGCCATAGCAATCCAGCGCGGGAACGCTGCCTGCGTGATGGGCACCTTACCAAGGGCGCAAAGTTTTGATAAATATTTTTAGTTTTTAGCTTTAGTTTTTAGTTGTACTTAATTTTAGTTTTGTATTCATTTTATAACACTTATTTTACAATAATCAAATATACCTTTGGGGAGAGATCTTCCCTAAGTTATTTTTATTATTTAATTTTAATTCATGCGCTCTTTAACATTGTTTCGTTGTTAAACATTCTTCCTTTGAAAAAGTTCTTGTTGTTTATTATGTTGTTATGTTGTTTTTTCCTTGGCAAGTTAAGAAATAAGTACCCAATTTCTTGAAAGTGTTTTTATGTTACGCGTACAAGAAAAAATACTGTAAGCATAAAATATATTAATATGTATTTTCCTTTTGGGCTTTAAAACAATGTCTTTTTATCACGAGTATGTTGGCTTAGTATTCCTTTTATATATTACCATTAGCGCTTTAAATTTTCTAGTTAGCTAGTCGTTGCTATTTAACTAGTGCGTATTTACTTGCTTCATTGTCGAATCTAGAATTTTTGGGTTAATACGATTTATCGGATACGAATCGATATTTTATTAATAGGTACATATTTGTTAATTTATGTTTATGGCAATGCTGAAAGATGAAACGCGCCAAAAGTATCTGCCACCATGGAATACTTTTCAAAATAATGATAAATCTCTACAATTCTCGTTAAAAACTGTATGTTACAGTATAATTATTCTACATATAGCGACATATCTCTTTTTGTTAAGCTGTTAGAGAAAGGTAGATACTTTAGACGCGTTGTCTGATCCGCTACTTATGCTGCTGACAGTACCCATACAGTCTATGTCAAAGATATATTTACACTTTGGCACATTACTTCTTTCACTTCTTTGTAATGAAACGAGGCGACAAATGTAAGCAAATATTTGGTGTCGACTGTACAAAGCATTTTCCATATACTTTTGCTGTAAAACTGGGGCATAGTTTGATACTTCATTTTACCTCGGTTTTTTAAATAAAGATACTTAGTACTTATAGGCGCCATCGCTCGAAAAGATGGCACCATACCTTTTACCTATCGTCGAGTAGATGGCGATATTTTTTGACATTTATTTTAACAAATTTAACACATATCAGTGAAAAAATAAGGGTTAAAGTCAAATGGCATTCTAAAAGTGTTTTAATCATTTGTGTCGAAAGATGGCAGTAAATGTACCTACTGACTTCATAATTTACTTTGACAATATTATATTCCTCTAGTCTAAATTATCTTTGCTTATAGGTAATGTAATCCCTCGTATTATGTCATAATGTATGTAAGGGACAGGGTAATTTGTTTTCACGTCAATACGATGCCGAGAAGATTAATGGCTAAAAATCACACGATTACGTCAACCGCTAAACATTTTACTACGAAATCGAACCAATAACAGCGCATTTAAGTACAAAGAGTCTAAAAACACCCAATAAGAACCCGGGCCGAGATCTGGATTAAGTCATTCTATATTAGTTGAATACGGCCTCCAAACACTAAACTTGTGAATGGGAGTGCAGCGGTAAGTTTTCGATAGTTGATTTATAAATTATTACTTTGTAGTCTTGTCTTGACCCCCATTCTAGGTCGTTACTAGTCGTGCAGACGGCGTCTATGGCGATTCACCGCAGTATTTCGCTTCATAGCTCCATATTTAATAGTTTTCCAGCTAATCCGATAATTCTGGTCCACGAATAAATCCAATACATTTTACCAGGAATTCAGATTCGATGCAGATACCAAACATGAAATCCGGTGGATGGGTGAACGTAAAAGCTCTTTTAATAGGATTTACTCAGTTACTGGAATGCTTCGCTTCTATTCAGAAGACATCTGCAGTCTGATGAATGGAATATCTACCTTCGAGAAATTGCACACAAATAAACTCCAACGTTCCTACTTATATTAGATACTATTCTTCTAATACCTACAAATACCAAATTATTTAATATGTAAAAGATAATATTTAATATTTATACAGAATGTGAAATTTTACCCTGTATCATTTAAAAACAGATTGATTGGAAGGCCGTACATGGGGGAGCACGCGAGATTAATAAAGTTGAATTGAAAACCGTCTAAAAAATTTGATTTTTCGACCGCTTGTTAGATATTGTTGGATAGTATTTTTGTTCGATATATACTTACGAATAGTTTTGTTTTTATTTTGCTTAATTTGTTTTTACGAATAGATATTGGTAAAAAAAGCAAAATTTTATTTAGTTTATTAGTTATCCCTTGCCGTTTCTTTTGACCGGGAAGTTTTAAATTATGTGTAATATTAGTTTTACTATTTTTAGAAGTATTAGAACAAATTAAATTATTTTCAGAAAATATTTTAATTTGTGTTTATCAAGTAGAAACACTACTATATAAATTATAAACTGAAAGGCCAGGCCAGGGGGCGCCATAAGCCTTCAGTAAGAAGTGCATATACTTGGAAAAATTCGACCTATGCCGCTGTGGCCCGGTGGCCGAATGGCATAGGCACCTGCCGCGATAGCAGAGGACGCTGGTTCGATTCCAGCCTGGGGCACTGGAGGCCTTGGTCACTGTTTCTTAGTATATGCCATTTATTTAAGATTACTATTTTTATTGAATTAATACCTATTGTGATATCGATTTTGGGCTATTAACTACGCGCTTAAAGAAATACAGAGAGTTATATAAAATCGAAGGGGAGGAGAGACTGCATGTATTGGACATAATCTGTAGCTTATACTAGAGGTCGAGAGCAATAGCTTCAAAAGCTGTCCTTAGAGAATTGATAAAAAAATAATCAGTTAATCACCCTGTATAATACACAAACTTGAATGTTTTTTTTTCTTCAGGCTAACAACTAGCTCGATGTCTTTTTTAAGCTGTTGCACTATATTGTGCGTTATCAGCTGACCCACTGATTTTGTATAACGTTCATATAATCAGTATAACTGACTTTGCACTTTGCAGCCATTAATTAAACCGCAACTCATTTCGATCCATATTTAATTAATTAATCAGAATCACTGCTGTTAGGTGATTATATTATCTACATTATTCACCGATTCGCAGATAACTGATGAGGTAAATTGCTTTATTAATTTAATAGAATATTAAATAAGTCTATAATTATGTACCTATATATAAAATGGAGCTAAATAAAACTACAATAATTAATTGAATATGTAACATGAAATGTTTTGAACTTTTCATGTCCAGTTTAAGTGAGTGATAATGAGAGTGAGATTCTTAAAAAAAATTAAAGTGGATTATAGAAATTGCAAATAATGTAAACAATGGGAGTTTCATATCACTAGGTGGTCGATTTGACTAAGTACCTTGATTAATAAGACCTATCTATTTATTCAGTAACTATTGTATGTCCTAATAAGATACTGGACCACACAGCTTGGTTACCTATAATTGAACAACCATCTACCTACCCTTAATGTTATGTAAGCTACAGATTATTTTTTCATGATGTATTGTCTGTTGGTGATCCTATATAAAGGAGTGATATGAAGTTAGAATGTAACTGTGAGATCCTCGTATTTCAGCCCGTACAGGATTAGAACATTGAGCTTTATTGCTTAATATAAAAGTCCAGTTTTAAATAATTGACCTGATTATGATACGTTATGACTAAAGTTCTTTGGTGAATAACATTGTCCGTGACACATGACGTCAGCGTTACGTTACGCGTTACGTTACGGGTTACGCTGCGAGTTTATCATTTTTACCCCACCTCAATAAGTGCTCAGCGCCGCTAAAGAAGTTTTCACTTCAAAAAACGATATAAAATTGTGATTCCACCCGAAGGGAGATTCTATTGAGCCACATATATCAATACAACAGCCGCCGTAAGAAAATTCCAACATCCTGAAGGCATTTAAACATAAATAGGTATTTATTACGGTCAGCTGCCCCTTTCTTTGGCAAATATTTTATTCGATCCGTGTAATGGAATCGTTCTGCGGATTTTGTATTCGGAAATAGAAGGATGGAAGTTGTGAATACATTTGTTTTATTTGTTCGGTGTGGTCGGTAAAAAAAGGTTTTATGTCACTAAGAACGTAGAAGTTGATAAGTCTTTATTTTGCCGATTGTTGTACGATAGATATACTTACCTATATTTCAAGCTTAGAGCGGTTTCTATTGTGTTGTCTGGTTATGTGACATCGCATATTTATCATTTAAGTACTAGGCGCAGGATTAACTTATTGGTTTGAGTTTTGTGTTTGGTTTTGTGCTATTTTTAGGTATAAATAAATAATTATCATGGGGCATTTGAAATCTTACATTAGATAAAACGACTTAAACGCCGCGGACGAGTGGCGTTGACAGATTTTGTACAATTTTTGTGGCAAGTTTCCGTCTATATTGAACTTACTTAATGTGGAAAGTTTTAACTTTATTTCCTTCGTTATTATTTCCTTTGGAAATATCAAACAGTATTGTTATTATAGTTGTTGGGTTTGGATTCCGCTCGAAGCGTTGCATTTGATTAAGTACTTACCCTTAAATTTAAAAGATATACCTAAATTAGATTAACACCTGTTTCCACGTATTATAAAAGCAGGGAAGACTAGGTAAATTTTCCATTTAACAGATTAGAAAACCAAGGTAGTTTTCTTCTTGCCCTGTTATTACCTACAGTTAGGTGTATGAACATCCAACGTTAAGAATTGATATTGTAACGTAGCAGTATTCTCACGAGGAGATTACAATTTTTTTTATAATTTCTGGTAAAAGTAAAGCACACTCATTACTATCCTTGATCATATAAACTCTGTATAAAGTGCATTCTATTTCACATTCAGTCCAAATGAGTTGTTTATTCTCCCGGGACAACTAAAAGTTTTCTATATCGCTCCCCAAGCAAACTATTACGTTATCTCATTGCGTTGCTAATGCTGGAAATAAAGAAAAACATATTTGCATATTATATTAGTAGGGATTCTTGAGAATTCACGCGCACCTTTGAAGTGTTCCGAAAGATTAGCGGTGACAAATGAAGAGCAGGCCTTAAAGATTTATGACCGAATAAGCGGAATACAAGTTGCATTCCCCGTGGCCCTGTCACTGTCCCAAACTGACGGACATAAATGAAGGTGTATTCAAAGCACTGTCTGTGTACTATAAACAGGCATGATATAGCGTAAGCACGCGTAAGTCGGACATACAAGCTGATACCTTCATGACGTTGCTTGTGTAGAGATTGTGGTCTGACAACCGGGACTATGAATTGAATTAGCTTTCGTTGGATATTAATAATTTAATTATGTATTTTTTAAATTCATTCCTTTTCTTTTTCTTTGTTTTTCATCTTTTTGTCCTGTGTATGTGTGCTTTATCGAATAAATGACTTTCTATTCTACTTATTCTAATTATTATTTTTTGTAGCTAACTAGACATTCATTGACATGGGGTACGAGGTTTGCCAGGGTCGCTAATGAACTACAAAAAAGTAGGTAATTAAATAATTCCTTTATTGCCAACTTATTAGTTTGTACAAAATATTATGTAACTTGTAGATTCAGCAAAATACTTTGAACTTTTTAAGGGAACAAAGACGACGACAACAAAAGGAGAATTTGTTGTTACGTACGCGGTATGAAAACTGTGTTTTATTTTAATGCATCTCATATGTTTTCCACTTTATAGGCGTGTCTGGTTGCTGCAATGTACTTACATAATAAACACGAAGTTCCTGTAAAAACGCTTTCGTTGAAATACCTACCAAATAATTTCATTCAAAAGTAGTTTAAAGTAAGTAATTACAGTTTACAGTAACCCGGCGATAAATATTGCACATCGGCCTTTAGAACGAGAATATTGGAGACAACGAGAGAGAAACGCTCTACGAATCCGAAATTCCGATGTGCAATATCTATCGACGGGTAGTCTTTGCGGAAAGAGAAGAGTCGTTGAATGCATAGGTTCCCTTACATTCCACGACTCTTCTCTTTCCTCAAAGACTACTATATATAGGGCTGTGGGCGCAGCACGGTCTATCACTATGCGCGTCCCTTTCGCACTTACGTACTTGTTAGAACGTGACAGGCATGGTGACAAGGGATAAAAACGCGACCGTGCTAACCCGCCTGATTACAGTGATGATGATAGCCGCGTAGATTATCTGATGTAAAATGTGTGTGCGGCAAACGCATTGCGTTCATCACATAAAACAACCGCGCGCTTTATGCAGGTATACTCTCCATTCGCTATTTTCGTAGCATAACAGTAGCAAACAATGGAATAAGCCGCCGGCGGTATACGAGTATGCATATTATTATACTGTGTTTTTATAAGTGTGTTATCGTTGCGGTCGTATATATTTAAGGTGGAGTTTCTTCCCCTTTTGCCCACACGAGTTGTGCCTCATTGGCGCTAGTTCTCCTGAATAATACATCCATTGCGGATATTTCATCATTCCCGTAGCTCCATTCCGTCCGGCATCGGAATGAATTGTTGCTTTGCTCCAATTTGGCGTCCACTAATTTGTGCTTTTAGCATGAATGCGGACGCGTGCCGAGTGCCCGTTGAACCGAATATTGCGAAAGGCACGTGCTTGTTCAACGCTGCAGGTTTATAATTTATGACTGTTACTAATTGTTTTTTTTTTGTTTTATGTATATGTCGCAGTCGGATCGTATAATCCGCCGTATTACATTACGGCTAGCCGTTTTCAAAAACAGGGGCGTTTTGAAATGCGGCGGTTTAACGATTAGCCGGATTGAATGCGGCTGAATGAGAATCCGCCGGAATGTATTCGGCGCCATACGTTCTTCAACACGGCTAGCCGTAATGTAATACAGCGAGTCATTAGCCGCCGCTTTGACAGTTTTTAGTTCCCATTTTTAACACCCGTGGCGCTGCCTGACAAACGCTGTGGTGTCCATCAAATCTGGAGTTCGTCGGACTGTTTCTTTTCAAAAAACATTTCTTTCGCAACTTAACTAGACGGAGCCCCGCTTCGCGGGGCTCCTATTTCTGAGCGGTTTGCCCTTCGGGCATCTGAAGCTACCTAACGAACCTAACCTACCCACCTATTGATTTAGTGAGACGTCCGTGAAAACATTACACTTTGGGGAAAAAAGCGTAGGTAGGTAAGTAGGTTAGGTTCGTTAGGTAGATTCAGATGCCCGAAGGGCAAACCGCCCAGAAATAGGAGCCCCGCTTGCGGGGCTCCGTCTATTTAAGTTGCGAAGGAAATGTTTTGGAAAATAAACACATGTAGTGCGGTGGGACCATGGTAAAAATAAATTAAATTGCAAACATTGTCAAACTCCGGTTACGTAGGCGACCGAAAGAACTGGTCACTCTACAATCTAAAATAGTAGTACGATGCGGCTAAACGTTGGCCGCCTTATTGAAGAACGTATCGCAATGACAATCCGGCTAATCGTCGAACCGCCGCATTTCAAAATGCCCCTGTTTTTGATAACGGCTAGCCGTAATGTAATACGGCGGATTATACGATCTGACTACGACATATAGATAAGGTTTGTGCTCCGAAGATTTTCAAGATGAGGTTGTGTGTGTGAGCTTTCGATCACTACGAATCCTTCGAGCGTACTGTAAGTTAAAACCTTCATTTTCTAGTGTTTGTAAAACTATACAGGTAGCTATATATGCATACAACTTATATGAATAAACTAGACGGGCCCGCAGCTCCGCTCGCGTAAATGAAATAAAGAGTGTGTCAACCCTGCCAGGGTTCATAACGGTGATAGGGATTTCTTATTTGTACCCGTTATTTGGATAACTTAATACGCAAAATATCTGAAAAAAAATTATGTGATTAGATAAAAGGCAAAATTATACTTTTTCATCTACGTAGTTATTTATTTAAAACTCGTTTCAACATAAAATTATTATTTATTTTTATAAGCCTAATTGCAAAAACGTTCATTAGATTAATTTCCGCCTTAAGACGAATATGGACGACCACCGCCCATAAATCGCCTTTTGGTACAAACGTACGTACTCCCCATTTCCCTTTCTGAATACTAACATTACTTACTACGGTTATGTGAATCCTGGCCTCCGAGAAAAGACAAAACAAAACACACCATGTTTCTCGGTCTTGCGATAGCTCTCGCCAGTCCCCATGGCCGAGGATAAGCAGATCTCGAGCAACTACGTCGTTCCAGCGGTAGGTACCTATGACGTCCAATTGGGCGTCTCCCATTTCGTTGTCCCAAGTACGCTCTCGTCACGGCACGATCCTCTCCCATTCTCTCTAAATGTCCGAGCCAATGTAAGCTTAGCCACTTTTGTCTCACAGTATTCCGCCAGTATATCGGAACACATCCTTATTTCTATAGCAACAGAATTATGTTATATTTATATTACGATATTTAGTTATATTACGATAGTTAGCTACGATAGATAGTTATATTACGATATTTGGCCGACTGCTGACTACGTTTGCTTATTTTCACCAGGTCGTTTAGCTCAAAAATATCTGAACATGCACTTAAATTTTATCTACCTACATTATAACTTGCTATCAACTTTGTATTTTTGGCCCATCTCGGCAGCCCGGTCCCCGGATGAATTTGTTTGCCGAAGCTGTGAAAGTAAATCTGAATAACATAACTCAAAAATAAATTTAAAACAACAAAATACAAATTACTATTGATATTGATAAGTCATTATCAGTCATTATATGGCATGTCACTCGTACGGGCATAAACTAAGGTAAAAGGTTGAGGTTGCAGCACTTTTTATTTTACTTCGAGTAAAAAAGGCCGAAATCACTGCATACCAACATAACAAACATAATTTTGGTTATTTGAAGTTCGAAACGAAATCAACCGAGAGTTTCCGAAAATAACCGATAGTCGTAAAATGAAGAATGTTATGAAAATTTCTTTTGCTTATTGTAAATTAAATACGCATCGAAAGCGATAGTTTTTATGCTCTAGTTATATTCTCATACTTAGATAATAGATTAGAACAGTTTTTTCTTATCATACGTGCGTCGTATTTGAGAAACGTGTCAAAAACTTTTTTAGAAATTTGTAAGGCGCCATCTCGCTTCTTCCCTCGTTTTTTATCCCGTTCTGGTTTTTCAATTTTATATATATGATGATAGGTGACAGATGCTTTTGGTGCGTTGTTTTATTCGTTGCTGTTGATGCTCACTCTACAATTTTTCAGGCTATAATCGAAAATTGTGAGAAGTATCGATAAATTTTGTATTATGTTAACATAATTCAAAAATTATTTTAAAACAAAAAAACCTTGTACAAATATTTTACATATTTTACAATCAACCAGTAACCACGGTATCTCACATCAAAGTCGTCCCGCTCGTGTTTATACTGATTAATTCATCTAGTTACGCGAGCCGCGATCAAAGGGCCGCAGACGTCTGCCTTCTGAATAATAGATTAATGTACGTCACATGCTCATGCAGTAGCTCTATTCTAGAGACTACGAAATGCCTCAGAAAACATATATATTATCAAATTGAAGGTTTGCCAAAGAGGTATATATGGAGCACAGCATACTAGGAGTAAAACGGATTGACCGAATCCGTAACTCTGCGCTCAAAAAAGGCGCATTACTGATGTTGGAGCTAAGACCGCCAAGCTGGAATGGGACTGGGACGGCAATGTCTGCCGCATGCACCCACAGAGGTGGGCCAAAATAACCACGGTATGGGTGCCGCAAGACGGGCGAGGATCTGGTAGGCCCAGACGGAGATGGCGGGATGACTCTGCTCGCATATCTTAACAACTGGCCGGAGATTGCTCAAAACCGAGACGAATGGAAATCGAGGGTGGAGGGCTTTGCCCAGCAGTGGGACACCGTATAGGCTTCTAATAATAAATAATAATAGGAATGTTTTCTTGTGACAAAACTGCAGGGATTCAAAGCATTCATTTAATAATGTGGACCCAGTTAAAATTATATCTAATAGACGGGTCATAATTACTCATAAAATTCAAACGAAAGTAAAGTCAGTTTCATCATATATATAAAATTGAAAAACCAGAACGGGATAAAAAACGAGCGAAGAAGAAAGATGGCGCCTTACAAATTTCTAAAAAAGTTTTTGACACGTTTCTCGAATACGACGCACGTATGATAAGAAAAACCTGTTCAAATCAATTATCTACATACGGGAATAGAACTAGACCATAAGAACTATCGCTTCCGATGCGTATTTAATTTACAATAAGGAAAATAAATTTTCATAACAATCTTCATCGGCCATTTCTCGGCAACTCTCGGTTGCTTTCGTTTGGCGGTGCTACAGATTAGACCAAATAATCCGTAAGTTAAAGTAAACTAAATTATGTTTGTCATGTTGGTATACAGGTATTTCTGAGTTTTTTTACACGAAGTAAAATAAAAAGTGCTGCCAACCTCAACCTTAGTCAAAGCCCATACGAGTGATTTATGTCATATATGACTTATCATTCTTATCAATCCAAGTAATTACTATATTATTATTATCAATTTGTATTTTGTTGTTTTTTTAAATTTATTTTTGAGTTATATTATTCAGATTGACTTTCACGGCTTCGGCAAACATTGCCATTCGTCCGGGGAACGGGCTAAGAATGCTGAGATGGGCCAAAAATACAAAGTTGATAGTAAGTAATGTAGGTAGATTAAAGTGCATGTTCAGATGTTATTGAGCGACCTGATAAAAATAAGCAAATGTACAGTCAGCAGTCGGCCAAATATCGTAATATAATTTTGTTGACATAGAAATAAGGATGTGGTCCGATATAGTGGCGAAATATTGAGAGACAAAAGCGGCTAAATTCAGTGGTGGCTCGGACACTTAGAGAGAATGGGAGAGGATCGTGCCGTGAAGAGAGCGCAGGTACTTGGGACAACAAAATGGGAGACGCCCGAGTGGACGACCTAGGTACCGCTGAAACGACGTAGTTGCTCAAGACCTGCTCAACCTCGGCCATGGTGACTGGCGAGAGCTATCGCAAGACCGAGAGGACTAGACTACCTATGTTTGTATGAAAAGGCGATTTAAGGGCGGTGGTCGTCCATATTCGTCTTAAGGCGAAAATTAATCTAATGAACGTTTTTGCAACTAGGCTTATAAGAACAAATAATAATTTTATCTTGAAACAAGTTTTAAATAAATACGTGTAGATGAAAAAATACAATCATGCCTTTTATCAAATCACATCATTTTTTGACAAATTTGCGAATTGAGTTATCCAAATAACGGCTACAAATAAGAAATCCCTATCACAGTTTTAAACCATGGCAGGGTTGAATACATAATAATGTCGGTATTTAACTAAACATAAGACGAACTTTTTATTTCATTTACGCGAGCGGAGCTGCGGGCCCGTCTAGTTACTTATAATGTTTATTCTTGCACAAATACGAATACGAGTATTATACGAGGTAATGAAGAAGACATAATCTTTTATAAGCCGCTTGGGGCTATTTGTACTTTGTATTGTTGTTTGTGGGGGTGAATATCATTTAGCAGAATTATATAATAACCGTATTTTATGGGAGCAACGTGAGAGAACAGTGATAATGAAAACGGTGATATATTGTAACCATCATTTTAATAGGGTATTTGACTGTATTTATTTGATCGTGACGTCACATGCTAGTGTTTCATATAAATTCCATAGTAGCAAAACGTTTTGACAGTTCGAACAAAGAAACTGATTTGACTAGTAGTCAAATACACCATGGTCTAATAAAACATGGTCTTCCATTCCCAGAGTGACACGCGATTACGTCACAATAACATTGCCACTTTATTTCAACATAACATGTTACATGGGTACATTATACCTATGGTTAATAAGTTAAAATATTTCTTTATAATTTTATAATTTTCATTTATATGTATTTTAGCTTAAATTTTACAATAACACGTCATTTTTAATTACTCGTTAGCAATATCTTCCGATTCACGAAAGAAATTTCAGACTTTCGGGTAATTCTGTTTATACTACTGGCAACACAGGATAGCGCAGTGGACATTTGACAATTCGGATCTAGATAACTTCATGCCCTGACCGTCATCCTTGTCGAACGCGTGTTAATTGTTATTTCCTTCTCGCTCAGTGTCAGCAGTCGCAGTGTTTTCCAAACTTTTCACGTCGTAAGCTTGGTAATTAATATGTAACTGTGAATTAGTTTTTTAAACGTTTGTCTTGTATAGATAAATAAAGTTTAATTTAATACATTAGATTTGTTTTATTTTACTATGTTTCTACATAAATAACTTAAAATTAATGCCGTTAAAATAATTTTCACCGTTGGTTAAAATTCTCCCACATTTCAAAGTTTGAGAACCTGTAAACAGCTTGATGACGTAGGCGCGTGTCAGTTAGGTCATACGCGAATCTCGGAATGGAGTACCAGGCGGAGTATATTATTATACCATGAAATACACAATTATCCTTTTTATTATAAGTAAATCTTTATTTACATACAATATATATACAGTGGTACTACTAAACGAAATTAATAACTAGCTTAAATCTAAAATAGGCCCTTGAGGCATTGTACCAAGGATGCTGGCGGCATTTCCTCGCTGTATCGCAATGCTGATACGTTGTGCGAGGTAGCCGCCAGCTCTTCGGTCACCAGTTACGTCAACCAGACGCTTCGCGATTTCTGCGAACAACTTATGCGCGCTGGGACCCCATGGACCTAGAGTTTCAACACCATCCTTTTTATTTAAATTGTCAAATAGGTATATTTCATTTTAAAAGAGCACGTCCATGCACTCTGTATGTAATAATTATTATAATTTCCGTTTCAGAATATTCTGAAGTATATTATATTTACATGTACTTGTATGGGTCGACATATTGTGGTAAAGATGCGAGAGCGAAAACCCAGTCATTTTCACGCGAAATTGGAAACATGTAGGTATTATGAAATATAAGAGAAAAATAACATCTTCAATATGATAAACTTGATTGTTCATTTATCTATTATTTTTCCATTTGGGTGCGCTATGAGCTCGGGAAATCCAATAATGGAGTGCATAATGCATGTAATGAAATACTTCGGACCAAGTAAGTACATGATCTCACTGTTCATGATCTCACCTTAATTATAAGATTCATAAGTTAATTGTTAAGTATTCAATATTATAATTTCTAATGAATGTTGTGCTTGGTAGTTATTGAAATGTAAATTTAGTACCTACTATAAGTTTAAGAGAGAAAACTAGTGTGTTATCGCGAACAGTACATTTTTCTCTCCTGTGGGCAATAGTTAACAGCTTGTGGGCATGTAAGCAATGATTTTATCATAGTTCTCTAAATAAAAGGAGGACCTTTTCACGTAGATAAGGGTTAAATAAGAAAATTAACCTTTATAGCCCTTAACTCTTGTGTATGTCTACAGGAAAGACATAACACAGTGATCTGTTTGACCCGTAACTGTGATTTTTTTGTAAGTAAGTATATGAAATACCTAATGAAGTTCTTCCGAAAACGCTCGAATATAAAAATATATAGTACTTTAACTTTAAGATAGGTACGTTCAAAAATTTGCTAAAGAAGATAAGTTTCATCAAGCTTGCTGTGGAGGAAACAGCAATTTAGGTTGCTTATTGCCCCGTTAAAATAACTTTGTTTTCTCCGCTTATAATTGCACTTAAGGGCAACCTTAATGTCCCATTTCGGGAACTGATGACTTAATCTCCCGACACACCGTCGCCGCGGCGCCGGCGAGTCTGCAAACATCCCAGACAAACGACAACATCAATAACAACCCATTTCATATTTAACTCCATAAACTAAGGTCTATTTTACTTTGTCGCAGCTGCAAGGAGAACTTGGTGAACTTTCAGGCGCCGTAGCATTGCGTCATCCCAATGTAGCTGCTTGCCAAGAAAACTTTACCAATTTATCCTGATCTTTATTTCTTTTAAAGCCTTTCGGTGGCAAAGGTCTCAATAGTGGAGCCTGTTATCAAAATCGAAACCAAGGTCATATTCTACATATATGTACTTAGCAATTGTGTGTCTCAAACTTGAGCCATTTTGAACGCATGGACGGTATTACGTCAGAGAATAATGAAACAGAGCGGAGGCGTGAGAGGAATAATAAACGTACAATAAGTTTGACGAACAAATCAATAGAGTTCCCACAGAGCGCGGAATAACATGTTATGAGGAAAGATTGCGTTATTGGCATTTTTATTGCGAAGTCACAAGGCCCACTTCAATCGTTTAAGAGACCTATAAGTTTTTTTCTTTGGACATGAGGTATAAGTAATGAAATATGTATAGCTACAAACTATTGTTACCGAAAAGGCAACTATGCATTTTACAATCATTAAAATAGCTCCAATTTATTCAATTTCCTTCCTATATTACGTAATTTATAATATGAATAAAAGTAAAAAAAAAGACGAATACAAAAACTATACGAAATACATATAAATACATTAAAAACCTAACCTAGGGATGCCTAAGGTGCCGCCGCGCGCCGGCAGCGGGGACAGACCCAAGCTACCGGTGGTCAGGGCTGCAGAGAGGGTCCAAGACTATCGCCTTCTACATTTTGACCCTTGATCTAGCCACTTAGCAAGTCTCTCTAGATGTTAGTCGAAACCACGTCGAGACTATTCGCTTTGACTTTGCAAAACGACTTATTAAATAGAATTACAATAAAAATATTATTATATCTTCTTTGCCAAAAAGTATAATTCGAAACAGTCTTATCAAGTTTATCAGCCATCTAAATAAAATGCTACAGCGTTTTTATTTGCCTAATTTTAATGAGTGATTTTTAAATAAGGTAAAGAAACAAATCCATATGAAAATTAAACAAAATTCATTTATGGTCCTTCGATCCGGATTCCTGATAAAAAAAAACTTGTATTACTTCCAAAATCTTCGATGCAAACAGGTGACATTAATAAAGTTTTTCCGGGTGTGTAATGTTTTTAATAACAACTATTTTCGAATTATCATTTTGCATAATTCGAATTGCATAGTTTTGAAATGCAGAAATGATTATTTAGTATAAAAACAAAATGAATAAGAACAAATTACATAATTTCAGAAATAATAATAATTCAGTTGCATAGTAATGTATTTGCATAACAGGCAATCAGTATAATGATCACTTTGTATACTAGTTAATGCTCATAACGTTCTTTTTCCATAAAAAACCACGCACGCCTTCCAAATGTCCGGGACCCCATGGTCCCGAGAATTTGTAAGAGACAGACAAGATAATAATAATAACTCTGCCTATACACGCCCCACTGCTGGGCACAGGCCTCCTCTCATAATCGAGAGGGTAATAAAATGTGTACTATTATAAAATAAGTCGGTTCTGGCGTTTCGCCGGCCGCTGCCGCGGCACGCTCGCTTCGCTCCCTCGGCTCGCGCGCTGTAGGGTCGCAGTTCTACCTAACACTCCTCCTCGCTTCGCTCGTCGTCGTACCTAACGGCGACCTGCGTTAAGGTAGAATATGTAAGTTGTTTTATAATTTATGTCATATTTATTATGTCACCAGATCATTCGTTAAAATATATTTCTACATTTTAATCATAATACTAACTGTATGTTATAATAAGTAAAATTATTCCTAATGATCGTTATAAACAACGTTTTTATGATTATAGAACATTCTGTAATTTAATTATTATAACGAATAATATTATGGATTTTGTTTGTATACATTATGTTTATTATGAGTTTTAAAAGTAGTTAAATGTAATTATGCAAAATGTTTGTATTAAAATTGAACGGCACCCAGTTTTTCCATCAATGCTACGATTGTTGCGGCTGCTACGACGTAGGCTTGCTACTATGCTACGGTGACTACATATTGGCTACCATTGCCACCATCGTACCTCTTTTCTATATTTAATAAAAATAAACCTTGTCTTGTTAAGAATACAGTTCGTTTTTGACTTTTGATTTGATGCTATGCTAAGAAAGTAAATATTCGCTATGGCACTCGTAAAATTCTCCACCTCATTGTGTCAAGCCGGGCGCTGAAGGTATTTTTACGCGTAAAATGTGAATGCATTATGTAGACATCGAGGATATTCGCGGGGATATTTACTTATATGGGATACTTTATACGAAGCCATATAATATGACAGTTATAATATTGAACTCTATTGGAATCTATTAAAGTTCAGATTTAAACCAATTATATTATTTATTTATTTATATATTTTTATGACATGTACTAGACTATAGGGTTAAATACGAAATACATAGAAGATGGCAAGACAATTTTAGTCATAAAAGTTAAAAAATGTAATTAGGAATCAATGATTTAATTGCTGTTTGCAACCAATGTCAGTCGTCTGGCAACCTTAGGCCTTAGGAATAAGTAGTAGTACCAGTGGTATATCAATATCACCCATTTGTTCAGGTGGCCTCGCCTCACAACTGCTCCAAGCAGTAATTAAGGCAGTCTATAAGGCAGGCTATAGTCTATAGTCTGTATCTTTAGGTATTTAAATAAAAGTAAACAAAATCCACCCTCAAATGGCTTCTTAAGCCAGTTGAGGGTAGGGTTACCAGATACAAAATTAGAATTTCCTGAAAAAAATCCTGTTTTCCGAATATTTTTCCTGACATTCATATTTTTGACGACGACGAGGGGGTGGGGGGGGGGGGGGTCTAGCCGTTAGCAATGGCCATTGGCCACCCGATTGAGCCGATAGTTTTATTCTGTAAGTTTTATTAAATTTATTATTTCGTCAAGCAAAAGTCACTAAGTACCACCACAAGTTCATAGCCATATTAGTACTTAATAAAAGAAGGTCGATTTTTGTTTAAATTTTTTTTAGTAATTTAACTAATTTAATTTAAACATTTGCTTGTCACCTGACGATTTGTATTAATTTACGTAAATAAAAAGGTACTTTATAAAAAAGTCTATCAATTCAAAAAATTCCTGACATTTTCGTGTTCCGTCCCCATTCCTGACAAAAGGCCAAAATTCCTGACATGTCAGGAAAATTCCTGTCATCTGGTAACCCTAGTTGAGGGTAGATGAAAACATTACATGAATCAAATAATGTAGGTTAAAGTGAGGTCGTTCAGGTCCAGGCGGTTTTGTATTTGGTTGGTTAACCAATAAATCTTATAACCACCCGAAAATGTACAAATTATTCGTTTAATTTTATTTAAATATCTAAAGAGACAGAGCATGGGCGTGGTCTACTTATTTCTTTCCAATTCTTTGACGGTTTTTTTTAACTTGTTTACAGGTTGCAGTTGTCCGTGCAAGTTGATTAAGTTGAACGACAGGTATGCACGAATAAATTTAGTTTTAGTGCCGAAAAGTTCCAAGTTAGTTCACTTGGTCAAAAGTACTTAGTCAGGCTTTACTTAAAACATATTTGCAACCACTTTACTAAAGCTATCAGTATATTTAACATTGAGACAATGTCATGTCTCCATTACACCCGATAATAGTTGCCAATTTAACATCCAGCGGTGGCAGCATGGTTCCATTTTTATCGCCTGTCACTATGCCCGTCACTGTCGCACTTATCCACTTGTTAGAACGTGACAGGTATGGTGACAGGCGATAAAAATGCGACCGTGCTACCGCCGCAGACTTGGGTAAACTTGAAAACTCGGTAGGACGGTAAGAATAAAACCCAACTTCATCGATATTTTATTAGAGTTACTATTTAAATGGAAACTAATTGATTACCTGTAAAGATAAAATTCAGCCTAACCCTCTAACCCCCTAAATTTCCCCCTAAAATCAGAAATAAGCAGTTTCGACTTATTCACAGTGTTAGTGATGGTACTTGCCATAACTATTCCAAATTTCAGGTACCTACATCAAACGGTCTTTGAGAAAAACGCATTTAACCGATTTGCAAGACCGAAGTGATCCCATAAGAGCACCGTGAACAAAGTTTTGTTCGGTGCTCTAAAAATTATAGTGTAATAGAATAGTAGAAAACGCTGGTGGCCTAGCGGTAAGAGTGAAGGTGAAGGAAAACATCGTGAAGAAACCGGACTAATCCCAACAAGGCCTACTGCCGTATTCGAACTTCAAGATATTCACAAGAGACGACACGTACTAGATCCATTCTAGATACGTTATAGTTTAGATTTCAACTAGTTCTTTTGCAGCTCAATTCGGGCAACCAGTGTCACTTTTACGTCAGATAGTGTTAGATATCTATTAGATGTGAATTGGATCTCCAAGTCATATCTTGTGGAAATCGTTCAAGAGTATCTCCAGAATCGCATAAATGTCAAATTTGATAGGTTAGATCTTAAATATATCGTTATCGTATCTTGGTGACGTCTAAAAGATATCTAGTAGATGTCTATTTCAAAATCCGAATCGGGTCCCTAGTTTCCCCTCTGGGTTGGAAACTTGGAAGGTCAGATCAAGATGGCAGTCGCTTTCGTAAATACTGGTGCCTACGCCAATTCTCGGGATTAGTTGCCGAGCGGACCCCAGGCTTCTATGAGTCGTGGCAAAAAGCCGGGATATCGCAAGGAAGATTATGAGTGAGATACAATAGTGAGATAAGTAAATGATTTTATATTGTAAAGGAAATTTTCGCTAAATTTCCATCAAAGAAAAGTTTAAATGAATGAAACTTAGTACTGCAAAAGCACTTCGCCCGCGGAAGTTAAGCGCGAGTTACATACGAGACGGAGCTTTAATATCGCACGTGTATACCTAGCACCTATTATAATCTAGAAACAAGGCTGCTTGATTTAGTTAGAGCACGTGCACAGGAAGCATTGTAGTTTACCACGCAAAACCGTATGTAGGTATAATTATGTTGTAATCCTTATATTGAAGTCTCGTGGAATCATGTACGTTGTAGCAACCATATTAAATGAAGGATTCTTTGACTTGTATTATAATGATCAAATATCGATTAAATAATTAGTTACGTTAGACCGGGCCGTGTCTGGGCTGCCGGAGCTTCCGGCGCTTGCTTTTCTATGACATGACTGGCGATCACGTGATGCTTTCCATAGAAAACGATGCGCCGGAAGCTCCGGCCCGGACACGGCCCGCTAACGTGAGTCATCCTTAAGAGATATAACAAAGGGTGTATCCAATTAACGATTGCAGCCATCTTTTCATCAAAATATCGTTGTAGGATCTAAATATTTTCCGTTAGCAAAACTATATTTTGATATGACAATGACCATGTGGTTATAGTTTTACATTGGAATATCAGACATATACAAGATATTTTACTTCTACACAAGTTAGAAGTTACGTACATATATATATCCGTCAGATCTGTATGGCAGTACCTATGTCAAATTATAGCGGGAATTAGGCATCGTGTCTGTTTTCATAGATCAGAGTTATCATAGACCTTTTTTGATCTGTTTCGCAATACAATGGGCACGAGCCAAAGCCTCTCGTTTACTTATTCAGAAGGTTCGCCTGACCCCAAGTTCACGCCAGCCCGTATTTCACGCCACAGCCGCATTTGGGCCCGATTTGGATTTTGAAATAGACATCTTTTAGACATCACCAAGATACGATAACGATATGTTTAAGATCTAACCTGTCAAATTTGACATTTGCGCGATTCTGGAGATACTGTTGAACGCTTTCCACAGGATATGACTTGGAGATCCAATTCACATCTATATATCTTACTTTATCTAACGTAAAAGTGACATTGGTTGCCCGAATTGCGCTGCAAAAGAGAACTAGTTGATATCTAAACTATAACGTATCTAGAATGGATCTAGTACGTGTCGTTTCTTGCGAATATCTTGAAGTTCGAATACGGCAGTTTGTCTTCACACCAACCGAGTGTCAGCCAATCAAAGGTTAGAATTGCTAATAGAGATGGATCGTTATTGTCCTTGGAACGTTAATTCCTTTAAATTTATATCTTTGACATCAACTATACAGTCGACGTCAAATATACGTTTACACTTTTGCATCTTACTTCTTTGAGTTCTTTGTACATATTTTTGACGTTTACTGTACATTGATATAGATGTAAGTAGTGCATAATTATTATAATCGTATTATCACGGACACGTACGAACGTGTCTTGCTATTTCAGTCAGTCTCGGTACAAAAAGTACTGAGTTTGACTGAAGTAGCATGACAAATACGAACGTTTCCAAGAAACTACGATGGAATAGTATATAAGAATAAATTTAAAAGTGGAAACATTACTGTCTTGGGTGAGACTAGAATTCACGGCCTCTGGATTGATACTCCAGAGGCCGTGAGTTCAAGTCTCACCCAAGACAGTAATTTTTCCACTTTTAAATTTATTCTAAGCTTAATAGCATCGTTCGCAGACGTTTCTGCTTGTTAAAAATTAAGAATAGTAGATTGTTAACCAAGGGTGGAAAGTGAACCATTTCACCCGAGATATTTTCACCCGAGTCACTGAAACAAATGACTTGAACAAATCGCGCTTAATATTAAGTCTCTCGTTTGCCACGTTTCGGGAGAAAGTTCATTACGTCAAATTCGTTTTCTTTAGTAATATGTTACACGGAACATTGTGCGAGCAATTGAAGTCCTCGTCTGTCGAGGGAAATTACGAGCTCCAAACAGCTGAGCGATTCCCAAGCCAGTCCTAACATATCTTGCAGCTTGTAGAAGGCATCTAGTATAGCTTGATCCAGGATCCAGAACCCCTAGTCTAAATTTAGTTCGATAGCGTGACGGACGTCGTGCGTGCGTGCGTCAGGTCTCATTTTGTATAGGATTTTAAACAGCGCGCCAAGCGGGACGTTATAATCCCACATAAAATGAGTCTTAAAGCAAATGCGTAGGTAGGTCACGTCACGCTATAGAATGAAATTTACAGTAGGGGTACAGATATAAAAGTGAAAGACCCCTAAATAATCAATTTGTACGTTGAAATCATGCTTGAATAACGAATAACGAGGATACGAGTAGTTAGTTACATAAGGGTTTTACGATACTAATTAACTTATTAATTAGCTGTTATTATAAATAACGAGTTAACAGTTGCACGTGGATCTTAATTTTATACGAAGGATATTTAGATGAAGTAAACAACAATCAGTTAATAAGAAGTGTCAATCAAAGTTTCCTCCGTTTAACTTCAAAGAGTTTAACTTTTCCTTCTCCTTACATTGGTTTCCTCATTACTTAGTGTAGCCGTAATTATAACAGAATAATTCCTTATTTATCTCTATATATTCATGAGTGAAAAAGTATTTAGGGCGCTCCGATTTACAAATAGTTATTATGAGTTTTGAGAGGATGAGAATGTCTCACAAGTCTGATAATTCGACTCCGCGTTTTTAAACCCACTTCAACACCATGGCCAGAGTTAAAATGGTTTATGTGTCGCTAAGGAGTTGGTAGGCAGTTCCTTGGCGTAGTGAACAGAACACCGCTCTGGGAAATTCCTGGATTCACTTGCTTTTAAATTCCATTTTCAAACATCTCTTGGAGTCCCGGCAATGGCATTTAAAAGTGGTAATATTGAAGAGTTTAATAAAATATTCTCTCTCACTTCTCTTTGAACGGGCCATAATTCCATGGAAAACAAGTTTAGCTGTTGCTGACGTTTCTAATAATAACATTTTACCTTTTTGCGAAGGAAGCTGTTTTCTAATATTGTTTGCTTCACTGTAAGTCAGTTATTTTTACGGGTGGCCCATTTTCTTAGTCATCTTTTTCGTAGGTTGCTCATGACAAGTCAATTTACTTTTAATGTGCCTACCTAATCCTGGGAAATGTTACCCTTAATTTACTTTATTTCAGACAAACGATCGGTAGGGTTAAAAGGTTATAAATATAATATACAAATTAAAACTAAACTAAACCTATCTTAATCTATGGGGTCTAAATTATAGCTACAAATATCTCCTATTCTCTTAATTATAAATATATGAAAATGTGTGCTATTTTCGTCTGTGATATCGGCGGATGTATTCGACTACTTATTGGGTTAAAATGGGAAGAAATTATTCCTATTCGTTTTACAATTAGAACCGATCCTTGCATATAAAGTACCAAAGTGAGTGAAACTAAGTATGTTGGTTATTTACATACATACATACATATAATCACGCCTATTTCCCGGAGGGGTAGACAGAGACCACGGATTTCCACTTGCTACGATCCTGACATACCTCTTTCGCTTCCTTCACTTTCATAACATTTCTCATACACGCTCATCGGTTTAGGGTGCTCTTGACCTGGGCTTTCTTCAGGATTTCCCCGATCTGATCAGAGAAAGTCCGCCGAGGTCTACGCCTTCCAACTCCCACTTCCACTTCTTCCTTATACACTCTCTTTGTTAGCCTTCTTTCACTCATTCTTTCCACATGTCCAAACCATCTCAACATACCTTTCTCAATTTTTGTCACTACATCTACATTCAGTCCACACTTTTACCTTATCACACTGTTCCTAATTTTATTCTATCTTGCAATCTCACACTACACACACTTCTCAACGCTCTCATTTCCACTGCATTCACTTGGCTCTGATGCCTCTTCTGCCATACCCAACTTTCGCTACCATACATAAGTGTAGGCACCAACACCCCTCTATGAACAGCCAACCGTGCTTTTTGCGATACCTTCTGGCTGCTCATAAAAGCGTTAAGTGCCCCATTCACACGATTTCCAGCATTCACTCTCCTTTCAATGTCTTTATCATGCTTACCGTCCCTAGTGAACAAGGTTCCCAGATACACAAACTCTTTCACTTGTTCCACTCTTTCTTGATCAATCGAAATTTCACAGTTTGTCATATTTTCTTCCTTTTCAAATACCATTACTTTCGTCTTGCTTACATTTATTTTCATTCCTTTCCTTTCAAAAGGCCCATGCATTCCAGTAACCATCTCCTGCAACTCGTCACCCGATGACGCTAGCAATACCAGGTCATCAAAGTAAAGAAGACATTTGACGGATAACCCACTCATTCTCAGCCCACATTCATCATTTCTCAAATCATGCAAACTACTATCCATGAACAGATTAAACAGCCACGGTGACGCTACACATCCTTGCCTAACACCCTTCTCGATGCTAAACCACTCAGTGTACGATCCGTTTACTCTCACACAAGCACTGGAATCCTCATAGAGCGATTTCAGTGCCTGAGTGAGATGGCCGCTCAATCCATACATCGACAGTACCGACCAAAGTTCTTTCAAGTTCTTTCAAGTTGGTTATTTACCTAATTCAATTCGTAAACTGAAAGATGTCATATACGGGTGCGTCCCATGAGATATAACTACACAATATATAATTTCATATTAATAAAGTTCACAAGATATAATGAACGTTTGCTATAACATCAAAATCAATATTTTTATTAGGAATAACGGTCATTTAACATAATACTCATTTTGTATAATGATGTTTTATATAACACTCAAATACTATAAATTTAGTTTATATAACATACATAACGTATATCGATCATAGTATATACTATCTTTTAGTATAATGATTATAAAATATAATAGCGTATGATATACTAAATAGGTTATAACTGCTACCCCTATACAAAACAATCTGTTGCCAGAAAAGTAGGTTAGGTTAGGTTAGAACTGCGACCTCTACAGAAAACAAACTGCTGCCAGAAAAGTAGGTTAGGTTAGGTTAGAACTGCGACCCCTACAGAAAACAAACTGCTGCTAGAAAAGTAGGTTAGGTTAGAACTGCGACCCCTACAGAAAACCAACTGCTGTCAGAAAAGTAGGTTAGGTTAGGTTAGAACTGCGACCCCTACAGAAAACAAACTGCTGCCAGAAAAGTAGGTTAGGTTAGGTTAGAACTGCGACCCCTACAGAAATCAAACTGCTGCCAGAAAAGTAGGTTAGGTTATTCTATACGAGCATTATGCATTTTGGTGTTAGATGTAATGAGTAATATACATTATAAATCTGAGATATTATGAACGTTATACATAATGATCGTTATATACAATGATATTATACTTAAATAACGTTATACTTAACAAAAATAGATATTTTGATGTTATATCTAACGTTCGTTATACACCTTGAACGGTATACAAAACAAACTTATACAATATGAGCGTATATAATATGAATATTATAGTATAAGTTCTTATGTCTTATATTACTTACCCGTCATATACCTACTAAAGAAATGTGTATCTGTGTGTGTAGAATTGATTAAGGTACTGCGATTTCGCCATTAAAAAACCACAAAAAAAGGCTTTATAATTTTTCTTTTTGATTCAATTTGAGAGAAAGACTATACACTAACTGTGTTCGATTGGAATAGACAGTGCGCGCGTTGTATTGCTGCCGGCTCACTAGTGTTCAACCGTCTTATCACATGAACGGGCAAACCACGCCTTAAGTATTTTATGGCCTTATATTATACGACCGGTCTGGCCTATGAAGCCGATGGTCCTGGTTCGAATCCCGGTAAGGGCATTTATTTGTGTGTAAACACAGATATTTGTTCCTGAGTCATGGATGTTTTCTATGTATTTGTATATTATATATCATTGTCTGAGTACCCACAACACAAGCTTTCTTGAGCTTACCGTGCGACTTAGTCAATTTGTGAAAGAATATCCCTATAATATTAATATTATATTCTACCATCTTATCCATCTGGATATTCTTATCCTATTTGGATAACTTTGTCTCGTGTAGCGGACAAGGGTCACAGGAATGTCACGGTCGCGACTCGCCGTCGCCTCCGGCAGACGATGTGGCGCCAACTGAGCGATTTTGAGAGATATTATGTTGCCAATAATGTGTGCGACATTTTATGAGCCTTATATTAAATTGATACAAAAAAGGTTTTCATTATGAATATTATGATCTACTTGCTTACATTCTACACATCAAATCTATCCATATGAAAATATATACTTATATGCAAGTAGGTGTCTAAGGGCCACTTGCACCTTTCACTAACCTGGGGTTAACCGGTTAAACTTGGAGTTACCATGGTTACCACAGTACAATTTGATACTGGGTTAACGGTTTAACCGCTTAAATACGGGTTAGGTTAGTGTTAGGATGGTGCAAGTGGGCATAATAGATTACAATGTTTTCTTTAAGCTTTTGAAAAGACGATGACAAGGATAAGTTGATCGATTTATGTGACTTGACTTATGACCTTAGAGCATTTAGTAACTGGAGTCATCGCTGTCATTTTCTGTACGAGACAGTCTGCCGATTTTTGCGGGGGAGGGGACGTCAAACGGTCAAATGTATTGCTATTTCTACATGATTTGTAGGTACGTAATGTACAAATAGCCATGTCATACAAAATTTTGCACAATTGTGCAAGTTTTTCGGCAGAGGGCTCTTAAAGGCGACTCCAGTTATTAAATGCTCTAAGCTTATGGCATTTATGACGTGTCAGATATTATAGACTAGACATAAAAATTCTAAATCGCTCTCCCTCTTGATTCGACTGGCAAATCATATTACATTTTAGCAACCGGGTTTTTTAACCTAATTAGACCCCGCTGAATCCGATTTTGTCGATTGCTTGATCAAATTCTTGACCGGAAGTGAGATATTTGATATTAAAAGTCCCTTTTTTTTGTTTTTCGTAAATAATTCTTAAACGGTGGCTAATAGCCAAAAATGTTCTACTAGATAAGATAATTATATATATATTTATTATATTATAACGTGGGAAAGTTAATTATAATCACTTCTAAGGTCCCTTTTTTTAGTTTTTCGTAAATAACTCGTAAACGGTGGCCAATATCAAAAAATGTTGTTAAAAGTTAATAATCTACACAAAATTTTGTACCAAAAAGATTCAATACACTTTTTCGCAGGGATCAGTGTTTAAAAAGATAATAAAGAGGGAAAGTTAATTATAATAAATTCTAAGTTTCCTTGTTTTTATTTTTTCGTTAATAATTTGTAAAGTATGACTCATAGCAAAAAAATCATATACATAAATAATAAACATAAAATTTCCTACAAGAAACATGTAGAACACACGTCCGGTCAAGAATTCGACCAAGCAACCGGCAAAATTGGATTCAGCGGGATCTAATTAGGTTAAAAAACCCGGTTGCTAAAATGTAATACGATTTGCCAGTCGAAATCGATTTTTACAAAAATAAGACCAGTCTATTGAGATATATGTAACGATATTTCTCTCGTTAAAATAAGTCGAGTCTTTTAAGCATTTCTAATAAATAGACAAAACACATATTTGTACAAAAAAAACAACCTTGGTAAGCCGCTTGATAAGTTTCTTTTTTATTTCCTGTCCCTATTTTGAACGATTTTAATTGCTTGTCCATAAGTGGAGTTTTCCTCAAACGATGTGAACATTCAATATACCTAATGATTTATACTAAAATCATTTATTTACGAACAAGATATATACAGTGGTATTACTAAAAGAAATTAATAAATAGCTTAAATCTAAAATAGGCCCTTGAGGCATTGTACCAAGGATGCTGGCGGCATTTCCTCGCTGTATCGCAATGCTGATACGTTGTGCGAGGTAGCCGCCAGTCTCTTCGGTCACCAGTTACGTCAACCAGACGCTTCGCGATTTCTGCGAACAACTTATGCGCGCTGGGACCCCATGGACCTAGAGTTTCAAGTTTCAACTTCAAACGGTACAAAATGGTACTCTCTACCGAGGCTCTTATATTTGTTATGTTTTAAAATTTCGTCGCTTTCATGATTTATACTGAGTTTATACTTGATAGGAAAATAATTTACTCCAGTCGTCATTCTTTGAAAGCAATTTTCGACATCGCTATACACAACTAAAGTCTCATACCGAATTAGTTTTGTGGTTAAACTCAAGAATGATTTATTAGTCAATGCAAACTTTTTTGCATTCGAGTTTCAAACTGTAATAGAAATAAAGTGGGATTCCTGATTTGAAAACGCGAAAATCATCCTGGTTCTTTCGGAGTTAAAAGCCTTATAAAATCAGTTCTCGCTGTTCGAGCCTGAATAGGTCACTAAGCCTTAACGAGACGTTAGTCAAAGCCGTTTGGACGGGTCACTGGTGGCTAAGATAGCTTCTCTTTGGATTCGGACGCATTTCGCTTTGTGTTAAATCCAAACATAAACTAGTTGGAACGATTGAGCTTCGCATTGGACATATAAATTGCAAGTTAATTTCTAATGTTAACCAACGGTTCTAGAGACAAAAGCCAGCGGATGGTAAACGTGTAAAGTGGACAGATAACATGTCGGATAACAAGTTGTTTTGTAACAGTAGATTTAAAGTACCTACCAAATTGCCCAGACTGCGTTCCTAACATGGTCCTGTTTTTTAGGGTTCCGTACCCAAAGGGTAAAACGGGACCCTATTACTAAGACTTCGCTGTCCGTCCGTCCGTCCGTCCGTCCGTCCGTCCGTCCGTCCGTCCGTCCGTACGTCCGTCCGTCTGTCACCAGGCTGTATCTCACGAACCGTGATAGCTAGACAGTTGAAATTTTCACAGATGATGTATTTCTGTTGCCGCTATAACAACAAATACTAAAAACAGATTAAAATAAAGATTTAAATGGGGCTCCCATACAACAAACGTGATTTTTGACCAAAGTTAAGCAACGTCGGGAGTGGTCAGTACTTGGATGGGTGACCGTTTTTTTTTTGCTTTTTTTTTTGTTTTTTTTTATATGGTACGGAACCCTTCGTGCGCGAGTCCGACTCGCACTTGCCCGATTTTTTTAGAAATACGAGTAGCTAGGTAGTATGGTATATGGCAGGCACTGTGCAGAATAATAGTATAAATTATGACTATCCAACCTAGAGGGGAAAGTAGGTCTTATGGGCTCTTTGCGGTGATTTCCTTCACCAAAAAGGGATTAGCTAAACTTACATCAAAAACAAAATGTATGCATATATTATTTAAAATAGGAATCTAGAGCGTGAACGTAAGAATTAAATATACTTAAGGATTAGTTTTATTTAAAAGCATGAATTTTGCACAAATCACTGGGCATACAAAATCCTTAACAAAAGATGCTTTGGCGTTTGTTTCGACAGCCAAAATTTATAATGAGTCCTCATCGAAGAATATCCTAAGCACTCTTTAATATTCATGGGTTCTGTCCCCGAAAAGTTCATATAAGTAATCAGAGCGGAGAAATCTTGTTAAAACGAGTTTCGAATCCATCACGGTTCCCCAAAGTTGCCAAGAGCTTCCAAGTTGCCACTTTAATAACTGTGATGAATGAAGACCGCGGGTATCATTTCAGAACTACTATTATTTACCAATAATCATTGACAAGTTGTAACCTAAATATATCTCTGTGATTCCTATTAAATTAAAATGTGGGATGCTTGTATTATTACAATAAATTGACAAGCATAAAAATTGGTAACCGATATTACCAGTTTCAATAAAAAATACTAGGTTCAACTCTACCAAGGTTTAAGTGACTCCGTGACTACCCTTATGTGATAAAAAATATCACTCCCAATAAGGTTCAAACCTCCCTGACTATCCTTACGTGATGAAACATATCAGTACAAAAAAGTAGGTAATGTATGTCATGACATAAATAATTTGTAACCATAAGGATAATATTGGAAACCGATACTAATGTGGTTGCTTGCGTGTCGCTTCGTAAAAGAACCATGTTTACATTTAATTAAACTTGAAATTGGATCTCACCGGCGTCTTGCACATATCTTTGGTAGTTAATCGTGTTTTGAGAGCGTATCCGCTGAAACATTACAATTTTCCTTATTAGGGCTATATATCCCAAGGGCGACAAAAGGAACCCTATTACCAAGCCTCAACTATCCGTCCGTCTGTCCGCTGTCTAAGGGGACAGTTAATATTTTTGTCAAAATATGTTTTTATTCAGTTACAACAACAAAAAATAAATATAAATTAAAAACTAAAGGAGGCTCCCATACGAGGTCAGCCAGAAGAAATCAACGTCCTAGTTGGTTATCAAAGTCGTTGTAATACTTTCTACTAAAACGCTTAATAGATGGCATATGTTAGCTAGTAAAAAATGCATTTCTAGTTATTTTAAGTTCTTTCAAATGGTTTTAAAAACTCATTAGACGTAGGTATAGATCGGCAAGAAATTGTAGAAATTTATTGAGGGCGCCGCTAAGCTTCAATAGGCAACACATGATGCAAACATCCATACAGCCATAGCCATATCCTTTTGCTACATACATGCATCATTTACGTTTGTTGTTAGACATTTGCTGTTTACATATAAACTCATATAAAACGGGTATTTTCAGGTAACCAAGTAAAAAATAAATAAAATAGACCATAAACCATAATGCTACCACATTTCATCAATATTGTAATTGTTTCCTAACCATCCATATTAGGTTCCTGTTGAATAGAATAGAATAGAAAAACGTTTATTGCAAAAACCATCTACATACAGCACCACACATATAAATTTAAAAAAGAGGATCTTATACACTAAACAGTTTAAACCTGTTGTTACCTCTATTGTCTTTATTTATGTTTCTGTACGGCTACCACCAGTTTTGACATTGACAATAACGCTCACGTTTACGTAACTTACTTTCTATGCATCTCGCTCGTACTGGCATATTAGTGCAAGCGAGATGTACAGAAAGTAAATTACGTAAACGTGAGCGTTATGTCAATGTCAAAACTGGTGGTAGCCGTACTGTATACATTTATTGTAAACTACGAGTATGTAAGAATACAATACAATACTCTTTATTGCACACCTCAATAAAGAGTATTGTATTGTATTCTACCCACTTATTGTAATTCTCGACCCCTATTTTGAATGTTAGTAGGTATATATGTAACACAAATTTTGATTTCGGATTGATTTTGGTTCTCTACCTGCCATTGTCTTTGACGGCATTCAGATTCCCTACTCTCTCCAGGTAAAGAACCTCGGTGTGATGATGGACCAGAGTCTCTCTTGGGCGCCTCAGGTGCGTGAGGTTAGCAGGAAGATGTTTGCAGCAAGTGCATCACTCCGCAGACTTCGAAATTTCTTGCCTTACGCCACAAAGATTGCGCTAGCTCAATCCCTCTTACTGCCCATATTAGATTATGCTGATATTTGCTATCTGGACCTTACGGAGGACCAGCTGAATAAGCTTGAGCGCCTCCAGAATCTCTGCATAAGGTTTATATTTGGCCTGCGCCATGTGTCACAATTCCGTTCTCAGCTCAAGTGGCTTCCTATTCGACTTCGCCGTGACTCTCATGTCCTCGCCCTTCTTTATGGCATTCTCTTTAATCCCGCTACACCACCTTATCTCAAAGAGCGTTTCAAGTATCTCTCTTCTATCCGATGTTCTCAGACTCATATTCTTGCTCCTCCTTTATCTACTTCAAAATTTTATAACACCTCGTTTACCTTCCGGGCTCTTCGGTTGTGGAATGCTTTGCCAGTAGAATTAAGATTAGCTAAATCTCTCCCCATTTTCAAAAATCAGCTGAAAGTATACTTTTTATCTCTGCATTAAGTTGCCATTTTATATATTGTATATATGTAAGTATAAATATGTATTATGTATATATATATTGTATATTTATTTGTGTATTAGGTTTTGTTGTAATACTAATATAAGTAGTTTTGTAATATGTGTGTTTGTGTTTAATAGTCTCCATATTTTGCTCCGTGCACTACCTGTTGACTTTTGTTTGAGTTCTACATTTCCTGCTACCCAAAGGTTGTCTGGAAGAGATCGCTCTTTAGCGATAAGACCGCCTGTTGTTACCTGGTTCTATTTTTCCGTTAAAATTTCTTTGTAGTTTTACATGTATGTAAAATGTATAATTATTGGTGCAATAAAGAATATTTACTTACTTACTTACTTACTTACAAAGTGTCTTCAAAACATTGTTTTTATTTCAATACGTTTGACTAATAGCTACTAAAAGACCTAGCCTAGCCTCATCAATATTCAGACTTTCGCTGAGTCTAATTTATCGTTCTTTTACACTAGGGTCGTCCGTTAATGAGGCAATTTCGGCTGCGGCCTCGGTGGATCGCCCAAGTAAAGAAACACCCGCGGAATACAGACCTGGCTATTAGCTTTCTACCGAGCCTTCGTCATGACAAAATAATTACCAGATTGAATAATCTTCAACTATAAACTTATAATCATTTTATAAATAAAATACAATAGAGACACACACAACAGTACAAAATATTATAAACATAATATACAATGCCTAACGTAGGTTGCCGCCATTAGCGTAGCAAGCCCAAGCTGTCGGTGGTCAGTGTTATGTCCAAAATTGCTGCCTTCTTTTATTCTAATTATCAAATAATAATTCTAATCTTCATACTAAGTTCTGGCCTACTAAATGGTCAATAAAACTTCATATTATTATGAAAAGTTCTGTTTAGTGGTATCACACACGAATAATTGCGAGTTTTTTCCTTGTGTCCTTACTAACAGATACAACTCTAGATTCTACGGCCGCCATTTTGTATTGTAAGTATAACAGACAATCAATATAAACATCAACGACCTCAAAAAAGAATTAAACAGCATTCTAGTTATCATTTTAACCAATAATACGAGTAATTTATCAGATTTACTTCCCTAAATTTTAAGGGAACGTTTTTTTATTATAGAGTAAGTAATACTTTGAAACGTATTTATTTTTATGGCCCTGGAAAAAAACCACAAGCATTATCATGAAATCGTTAGCATTTATCTTGCCTTGAAGAAAATAAGTGTCAAAAGTGAAATAACGTTCTGGGTTCTCGCTTTTGCTTCGTTCACCGGTGACTTACGAGGTCGTCTATCATAACAGTTATGATATACACTCCACAGTTACCTACTGTATATGTATATACTCGTAACACATATAAGTACAAAGTGATTCCCTGAATTAAATAGAAGAAAAAATACTTAACACATTCGGGGCCAAGAACCCGACTGTCGGGTACACTGTTCGTAGCGATTACGCGCTACATACGGCGAAATCGTGGCTACGCGCTACGAGCGTAACCCGTAGTACGTAGTGGCAATGAATGTGTTAAGGAACCCCTGAAGGTAAGCGATTACCGCCGCCCAAGGACACCCGGAACACCAGTTGGGTTGTAAGCTCGTTGCCAGCCTTTAATATGGGAATACGCATTCCTTTAAAATCTCCAAGTACTTGACGTAGCACTTGGCATGAAAACTGCGTAGCACGACTTTTGTGTCCATTCCCTACAAATTTCAATAACATTCAATAAAGGCTTTTTTTAATTCCCTCATATTAAGCCAGCTTAAATTAATTCTTGGTTTAAGCCTTGATTAACAGGAAACATACTGAATTTATGTGTTTTAAATAAAAGGAAAAGTAATAATGCAATAAATAAGAACAACCCGAACAAGCAAAACGTTTAATAAACTATTGCCAGCTTTAGCTTCTCAGTCAAAGTCGGTTATAAATGTACTTATACCTACTTCTTCCTGGCATTATCCCGGCATTTTGCCACGGCTCTGGGAGCCGCTTGACAACTAATCCCATGTTTTGACGTAGGCACTAGTTTTTACGAAAACGACTGCCATCTGACTTTCCAACCCAGAGGGGAAACTAGGCCTTATTGGGATAAGTCCGGTTTCCTCACGATGTTTTCCTTCACCGAAAAGCAACTGGTAAATATCAAATGATATTTCGCACATAAGTTCCGAAAAAGTCATTGGTACGAGCCGGGGTTTGAACCCGCGACCTCCGGATTGAAAGTCGTACGCTCTTACCGCTAGGCCACCAGCGCTTCCGCGCTTATACCTACATATCGTTCTTAAATATAATAAGTAGATACAACAACAAGTAAGTTTCTCTTTCACGTTTGAGTAAACAAACACGCTTATTGGATAATATATGTGCTTCATGATCTTATAGTCTACAATTCAGGCGATCCCTAATCAACTACACTTCAACAGCCTTCAACAAGAAAATAAAAGTGTGTCTGGTTTCATTTTATTCGTATAATCTGCTGTCAAATACCCTCTTTGTAAAAAGTTAGTCTTTAGAAATCGGCTTTGAAATAAATTTTTACCTTCTGTTTAATCTTTAAAGCCTGAACTATACCGATTAATCCGATTGAAGAATTTCTCTCCACTCTTCCTCTTTCCGAGTTTCATCCAGCTTTGTGCGATTTGCTGCACTAGAACTCCGTCAAATTAAATTTTCTAGTGACAAATACACATTAATGTCAATTTATTAGTTGCTGTTAGTTGGCTTGCCTTTTTCCTAAGGCTTGCAAACTACGTCCTCAAACTTGAGATACTATACTAACCATACATTTTAGAGGAATCTCTAAAACCGCACCAATATGATGGTAAGTTCCTAATGAATTTATCATAACACTCACAACCCACTACCTATTTGAAAAATAAATAGATGACAGCTAGTTATTTTTGGACACGTCTTACTACAATATTTTTTGTTATATAAACAAGATTTGTTACGTTTCATAACTCTTGCTAGCCGGGTATTCATTTTCCACTTATAAACTTGCAAATATTGCAAAAATACAGTCAGTCAAGTAAACATAATCTCTGCTGAATACACTGCAGAAACAAACACCCAATAATATTGATATATTATTAACTGATTGTGTTTTTCCAAACGGTCTATTAACGGGAAATTAATCTAAAATATAAGTAAGTTACCTACTACTCGAAA
This sequence comes from Cydia splendana, assembly GCF_910591565.1. Taxonomy (NCBI): domain Eukaryota; kingdom Metazoa; phylum Arthropoda; class Insecta; order Lepidoptera; family Tortricidae; genus Cydia; species Cydia splendana. Next base: position 8,255,241 of record NC_085973.1, on the reverse strand, counting down.
CTTCGAAATTAGAACACGAAATGGGTTACCAGGCAGAAGTCATTTATTAAATTTAGCGTTGTTTGGGTCTGACAGTTTCGGAATATCACTGCCAATTGTTATAATTAAGTCTTCAAACTGACGGAGAAACAATACAATCTAAATTTGCAATTAATTATCGAAATAGTGTATTGATATTTATGCAGGGTAAATGATATAACTCCCAAATGTAAACCTATTATAATATTTAAATTTTATTAAGTATAGTATAGTGAGACTCCACAGTCAAACTAAATGTAGTTTTGTGGAGCATTGTCCTTCCAAAAAAGTTGTAACTTCTTGTATAATAAATAACTATAATAAATAAATAAATAAATTCGTTTATTAATTTCGACGGATTCGTTAACTATTTACTTATGAGAAATTACGCTTGCGTTGTTCTTAATCAACCTCCAGAAGTGAAGTGATTTCCAATAAAACCGTATTGTATAGGTAAATATTTGGCGTTTATTACGGGTAGTAAAAATATTGAATGCTTTACTTTACGTTAGAGACTAAAAGGCAAAAATGTTTTCACATCACCTATTCAAAAAAGGGCTTTTTCTTCCCTGCTAGGAGGGATCAAAGTGGCACTTTTCTTCCCTGCTAGGAGGGATCAAAGTTGTACTTTTCTGTTCTAGGACACATTTTTTTTTTAATTTTACATACAATTTTTTTTAGCTTAAATAGTGTTTTGATACATGATAATTTCCTCATTTATTTATTTTTTATTTTCCTCATAGTTGATGTGAAAAGCAGTATGTGTCACACGGTATCAAAATTATTTCATCTTGGGCGTTAACACTTGAATAATAAGGGTATTACGCTCAGGATTCAATGTATAAACATTTGATATAAAAGATCAAATACCTACATAATATCATATCTGCTGTGCTCCAAAAGAGTTACTGCAGTGAAAAATAGACTCCATAAGGTATCCTCGGCATCGTTGAAACAAGAGTAATACCTGCAAATTCATTATTGCACAAAACTTTTCCCTCTAGTTCGAGCTTCGCAGAATCCACTTAGCAAAATGTGTGGTTTCAACTTTGCCCCGGTCTCTATTACCTCGCTCAATCTCGCGCTACTGTATACAACAGCTTAATTAAGATACGTGAACCCTTATGTCTTTATACTTATATAAAAACGGGTAGATTTGTCTCGTTCCGTAATTACGTAAATATATTAGTGTTCTTGATGAATTAATGTTAATTATACCTGTACTTATTATTTCATATGCGAGATCAAGATCGTCGACATATCTTATAGAGTTAGGTACTAGGTTTAACAGAATCAGTGAGTGGGGTAATATGCATTAGAATGGTGGATCAGAATAGTTCAAGATTATTAAAGTCAAAAATTGGACGAATTTAGTGTCATCAAGGTCGACATGATATGATTTATGTATAGGTCTTTAGGTTTTAAAGTAATAATCGTTTCAATACATGTTACCCATATCGGATGTGGCAATAACAGATGCTTATAAAAAAGTAAGGTACATTCCATGAACATATCAAAAACCATCAAAGTTGGGTAATATGATTATGTGACAGATGGCTAAAACTTCCTCAACCTAGAGATGTGAAGGACACACCCACGGGTCTTGTATTACACGAATTATTATAAGGATCGGTTTGTTTGCCGCCTCGTCGACGCGCCGCCATGGCGCCGACGACGACCTTTCTAGAAAAATCTCCCGTCTGGGTTATCCACAGACGCATTATGAATTGCTTACAGGCTTGCGGTCCTCACCAGAAATAGGTACACATTTACCCGTAAAAAACTATCCCACAAACGACGAAGTTGCATACTACTCATGGTATAATAATATACTCCGCCTGGTACTCTCTTCCCGTCTTTTCGTGGTCACGTGACTGGCACAAGCCTACGTCATCATGCGACAGCGCTGTATGATAATATGCGATAGCGCTATATAAAGTGGCAATGTTATTGTGACGTAGGCTTGTGTCACTCTGGGAAGAGAAGACCATGTTTTATTAGACTATGCGTACTACTGATTGATTTACAAGAGCTGGCACGAATGCAATAAATGAGTGAATGAAAATTGTATCTATGTGTGTATCACATTAACCAATGAAATGGTGGCTCTGACTGTATATCGATACAGGTATTACCAATACAATGATAGTTTTGTTCATTCCACTCATGCCAGCTTTCGTGAATCAACCTGTACATCATTCATCCGTTTCGCATTATTAAGTAAGAATGTATCGGTATTAATAGTAGATTGTACAACAAGGGCATAAAGTGACCCATTTTTACCCGAGGCAATTTTTTGGTCTGAGCGAAGCGAAGACCAAAATAGTAGACGAGCGTAAAAATTGACATTTATGCCCGTGTTGTACACTCTGCTTTTCACTTCGATTGCGAGGAAAATAAATTATATTTTTCACGGCAATTTACACCACGAAATTGTCGTAAAGCGAAAGAACATAATACATAACCAATTCCCGCCAACCAACTTTTTTTTTTTTTTTTTTAATTTTCAACATGTGATCAGAGTTTCAGACTCTTGGTTTTCTGCCAAGTCAAACATTTCGGAGCATTTTTGAACGATAATCGACTCCTATTTTATGTGATTTACTAAATTTAATGACAGAAAATACGGATTTCTAATAAATAGTAGCAAAAATGAAATAATATAACATGTTTTGTCATCTACACAATTTTATTGCTCAGTAAAATTGTGCAATATGTTTTAACTGTTTGGCTGTTGAGACCGATTACCTTAGTCTTAGAAGAAAATTTTACTTTTATGCTCTAGAGCATAAAATGCGATTTTATGTCGTCTACGCACGACATAAAGGTGCACTTTTTGAGCATGAGAAGTGAAAACCATCTTAACATACAAAGGTTCGCATTTAGAAATAATAGTACATTATTGTCGAGGCTCGGAAGTAGCTACTTGCAGGCTGAGAATTCGTTTTAAACGGACGACCTTGGGAGTCCGTTTAATTGAATCCGAAGCCAGCAAGTAGCCTTCCAGCCGAGTCATATATAGTGCTTTTCTCAAAAATGGTGGAAGAAATATAAATATCATAGAAATATTTTACAAAAGCAACGTTGTTACGTATATATTTTCACAGAAGAAAGCCCTTGCCGCCTTTTTATTTTTTTAATAAAAAAATAGAAGTGTATTTTTCTGCCGAAAATACGCCAACCTATTTGAGACAACTAAATAGTCGCGGTACTAATCATCTGTTTGGCTGTTCAAAGGGCCTGTGCCTTCAATTGATATGGCTATTTCAACTTTTAAAAAGTTTGGAACTCGACAAATAATGGAATTTGTATGCGACATTGCAGTCCCAAAATCGAGACTGCAATGTTTTTAACTTTTTAATTTTTGACTGACCATAAACTAAGCGCTTCGCGACCTATTTTTTAGACGGCAAAGTCGACTTTGCCGTCTAAAAAATCTTTTTTTGAGAAAAATATTAATATGATCTAATTACCGTACCAAAATAATGTAAAAGGCTGTAAAACGATAATATTAAAGTCGGCGTTAATACATTTACGGCCCGAACAGGATTCAGTTGAAAAAAGAAATTAGAAATTCTAATTTTAGACTCCCGGGCAATTTTACTCTTTGCTCCCGGTAGGGATACCCTAACCAAAGACACCGAAGTTCAAACCATCATCATCCTACACAATACTATTTTGCTCCACGGCTGTCGTAAGCAATGTAAGCATTTATTTTGCGGATATAAATTTTAAAGTTATCAATTCAAGTGATTGAAATATCATTAATCGGTTGTTATGCTGTCAATCAGCAGTACAACGCTCGCTATGTATCTATTAGGTACCCACAGAATGTTAATTCATTTAATATCATCTAAGTAGGTACAGTCGACGTCAAACATATGTTTACACTTTTGCATCTTACTCCCTTGTAATAAGGCGAAAACTGTAAACATATCTTTGACGTCGGCTGTACCTATAATATATCATATTATATCTTCAGGTACTGTAGTACAGTCATTATATCCAAAAAACCGACCCTAACCGTGAATACTTAGTTCTTTTTTCGTAGGTCCCTCGGGGGGGGGGGGGTCACTGGGAGTGTAAATTCAAAAAGTAGACTGAATCAGGCTCCTGCGTATATTCGAATAAATGTTTTTTTTTCCAAAAAAACGGTTTTTCTTGAATAACTCGGCCATTTTTGATTTTACAGTAAAACCGTGAGAACAAAAATTGTAGGAAATTTGATTCTCTACAAGTTAGTCCAGTCATTATATCCAAAAAACCGACCCAACCGTGAATAATCAGTTCTTGGATTTTTTTTTCGTACGTCCCTCGGGGGGTTCACTGGGAGTGTAAATTCTAAAAGTAGACTGAATCAGGGTCCTGTGTATATTCGACAAACGGCTTTTCTTGAATAACTCGGCCATTTTTGATTTTACAGTAAAACCGTTAGGACAAAAATTGTAGAAAATTTGATTCTCTACAAGTTTGTTTCCCTTCATTTATGCCGTAAAGTTGAAAATAAACGAGATAATGATAATATTTCGAATTTGTCGCTTTTTTTTAGGTCCAATTCAAAAAATATCGTTTTTGGTACAAAAATTGTTCAGAATTTGATTCTCTACAACTTTGTTTCCCTTCATTTATGCCGTAAAGCGTGGAACATAGGAGATAATGATAATATTTTGAATTTGTCGCGTTTTTCAGGTTTAATTTCTAAAATATCGATTTTGGGGGAAAAAAAGTAGGAACCAAAATTGTTCAGAATTTGATTCTCTACAAGTTTAGTCCTCTTCATTTATGTCGTAAAATTGAAAATAAACGAGATGTTGAAAATATTTTGAATTTGTCGCTTTTTTCAAATTTAATTTCCAAACTATCGATCCTAGACGAAAAATTGTGAGGACCGAACTTGTAGAGAATCAAATTTTCTACAATTTTTATTCTCACGGTTTTACTGTAAAATCAAAAATGGCCGAGTTATTCAAGAAAAACCATTTTTCGAATATACACAGGAGCCTGATTCAGTCTACTTTTTGAATTTACACTCCCAGTGACCCCCCCGAGGGACGTACGAAAAAAAATCCAAGAACTGATTATTCACGGGTAGGGTCGATTTTTTGGATATAATGACTGGACTAACTTGTAGAGAATCAAATTTCCTATAATTGTTGTCCTCGCGGTTTTACTGTAAAATCAAAAATGGCCGAGTTTATTCAAGAAAAACCGTTTTTTGGAAAAAAAATATTTTTCGAATATACGCAGAAGCCTGATTCAGTCTACTTTTTGAATTTACACTCCCAGTGACCCACCCGAGGGACCTACGAAAAAAAAATCCAAGAACTAATTATTCACGGGTCAAAATCTATAATGACTGTACTACTGAGGATATGAATATCACATAATAATATGTATACCTATATACGGCTCTTGGACACTAATACATTTGAAAATGTTTGAATATTATTAGAATTTCCGAAACTTACTGGCGGTTAGGGTCAACTTCTTCATTCATGGGACTACAAAACGACTGGCTGTTAATGAATAAAGTTTCATTGACTTCAAACGACCGATAGGTTCGATTTCAGCTCGATTACGAACAGTGGAAGTTTTCCTATAGATGAAAATGTAAAGGTGTCGAGGAGTAATTTTCTGGGAAAATCAACCTTATCTTGCAGAAATAAATATCTTATTTGTTCGCAGGTTTAAAAATTAAGGAAAAACATTTGTTTAAGTTCTCTGTTGGCGCATGAAAACACTCGTGTTTACCTTAATTTGCATATGTGGTTTGGCAATTTGCATTATCTACGAGAGTTTATTTTTTGTCTTAACTTTATAATATTGCAAATGTGTCATACACAATTTAGGTCCTAAAATTTATCTCTTCTATTCCTGAAATTTGCTACAATTTTGGTCTTAGTCAGTCTGTCGTCATCTAGTCCTGACTCACTCGCTCTCCTACACCTTTCACACACACACACACACACACACACACACACACACACACACATATACACACCCTAAAAGCATACACCTTATCACCCTCTCTCACACATCATTTTAATTAGGTTTAGTTATTGTTACCTACTCTTTTGTAAGTCCCAAGATACAGGCTCACCTTTGTGCATGCGTATTTTATTATAAATAAAAATTATTCTTATTCTTATTCTTAATGTAAAAAAAAGTTCTTCCATACTTATCAGAAAGTAATATGCAGGAAATGCGTGTTATTACTGACGCAGGAATGTTAATAATAAACACCAATGCCAACACAACTCTACTCATTCGAGCAATATCGTCAAAAATGAGTTCTTTAATCGGATAGGTCGGGCGTATAATTTTCAGCCTTGCTCATAACGGAAGTTCGAAGCCTTACGTCTCTCGCCAATCTCGGCTGGAACGCTTCGCCAATTAACCGAGATTATAAGCTTTGCTGTCGAACCTTCTAGTGACGGAGTTGGCCATAATAGTCACGGAGAGGCAAGTGACCGTGGAGTGGCATTCAGATTTTAAAGCGCTTGTTGGTGCGCGCAAGATGCACTGTGAGTAGCATCAAGTGCATATCATATCAATAAGAAGTAATTTTTATAGTGTGAAAGATTTTTAGAGTTCGTCTTTTGGTTTAGTCCTCGTGAAATAACTTCATGAGACTGAGAATGCATACATCGATTAATTTACTTCTGATGTGTGTATTAAAAAATACTATTTTCTATCTAGCGTTGTCCAGGGTTAATTGTCCCCACCGTTAGATTCCTTAATTCCTCATTCCTAGGTCGAAGTTTGCTTTCCAAAATTATCTTCACTAAATTTTCATTTTGTCCTTTACTCTGGCCCAAAGAACTAAACTAGAAGTATTTTAAACATGCTCAAAGTATTATGCGCCGGCTTAAGCTCGCTTAGGGATCTGTAATTGGGATCGTTTGCCAAAGTTAAACATGGCGAGAAAATACACAAATTAGTAGGTACGACCTTACACTCTGCTAATCCTATTATGGAAACAAACACAGGACTAACTTCAAATATCTGGGAAAACGTTTCATGTAAGGTAAGGTGGGAGAAGACTATCACCGGGGTAAGACTATCGCTTGTGTGGAATCCTCATACTGTTTGTCTTGCCCCGAGCAAAATAAACTATGTTAGTCTTACCCCACCTTACCTTATTATGACATAATTTTTTATTAGTAACCAAGGCTGATGCTAAGTACCTACTACCTACAAAATAAAATCATCGAGAGGACAAAAAAAAACGGCATTATCAAGAAGTCAAAAACTTGCAGCCTATTTAAAAGCTCGAAACAAATTGTAAAACAAAACAAAAACTACCGCGACGTGACATTTAATTTTCCCGCTTTTTTCTCCAACTGCCAAAGCCAACATAATTTAAATTTCAAAACGTATCGATTGTAAAACCATGTCACCGATACGACCTATAGGTACATGTGTACACCGGTAGACAATATGGGAGGCGGTGAGCCATTCAGCGATCAAAGCCAACCCGCCTTTGATGTGCCGCGTGTCACCAAACACTGGTAATAATCCCATTATTAAATCATAGCGCAGGCTGTGGACGGTCGACCTACAAGCTTGGCGTAATTACATTGGCTTAGTTATGGCTTGAGAATACTTGAGAGTTAGTTGAAGGATTTCTTGAAAATTAAAACGCGTAAAATTTCTAGCTCAATAGTTGAACGCATCGAACTTCAAACTTCAAGTAAATCGAGTTCTTCTTCATCGAGTAAAGAACCAGAGAATCCGGAGAAACCGAACTATTGATTGATTAACTGTAAGATCGGCAATTTTTGTCCTGTGTCTATTGGTTGTATTTTATACTGTCTGTTTGTAGCGTTTGTAGTGTTTAAATTCTTCTCGCCTTCTACGTATTTTTATAATTTACGAGTAACTGCGGATCTAAAACTACGTGTTTTAACACGTAGATCTCTTTGGTTTCAGCAAAGATTGGAAAATACTGATAAATAAATTACTCTTTGTAACTCGGGGCCCGAATAATCTTACCGATCGACCTCCTTAAAGTGTCGTGAGTTTTAAAGATTAGGGTCGTCAAAAGTTCGTACTAGTTTGACAAAAACTGGAGCTTTCTCGATCTAGATTGAGATCATTAGTAAAAATAAATCTAAAGCAAAGAAATATTTATTCCACATTCTACGATGGATATTTTAAATCTGGGGGCTACCGCGAAAAGCAAAATTCGGAAATTTCAGGGATCTTTCTCTTTTACTCCAATGAATGCGTAATTAGAGTGACAGAGAAAGATTCCCGCAATTTGCGACGTTCGATTTTCGCGGTTATAGCCCTGAGAACTAACACGTATCTACTCGTAAGGTTATGACAGAAATATGTAGTGATACTTAAATAATCGCAAAAGAAGATGACGACGAAAGAATTGAAAGCCTCCCTTAAAAAAATGAGGAGAGTAAAAATGATTTCTTAACGCCATTCATAACTCATGATCAAATCCATTGAATCGCTCCGCATTTGGGCGGAAAAGCATTCCAAAAAAAACTTATCTTCTCCAAATTGTTCGTCTATAAACTAAACAGCACAAATAGTAAAGTTCATAAACTAATGTTGCCTTCTACGACTGTTGATATTATGTGGCAATTACAATTGTCGGGGATGTATTTAGACGAGCTCGGATCTAACCTGATTAATTGCACAATAGCATGTCAGCCCCGAGCTCCGGTGTCGGACTCGGTTTCGGGGGGGTGTGTCGAAACAAGACACCCTTCGACTCACAACATAGTACATCTATAACAATTACCTTACCGCAACACAGCCAAATTACTTGCAATTACAAATCATATTAAGCAAAGCAAAGCATAAGATAAGTTCGTAGCTAATTAAATAATTAATGCAGTTTGTAATCAATGAAAAGAGCCGCTGTGTTTTTTTAAAACATAACGTTACTGAAATCTCGTATGAAAGCGCAGTGATAAAAACATAGCTGTAGCGAATTTTTGCGTGGGGTTGATAAATACAATATTCTTCTAGTTGCCTTTCAGCCCTTTGGTCAACTCTATGCATGCATGGGTTTCTCGTAAATATAGGCCTTCTGAGCGTTTCATGGAATCAGGCGGTTTCAAGGTAATCAACTATATATAGTAATTAGGCATTAGGCACATTTATATTCATTTCGTAAATACATGTTTTATCCTTTCATTTATGAAAAAACGGGTAGTAATTTTACTCACACTTCAAAGACTATATCCACATATAAATTAAACTTAAGGTGACAGTCCACTTCCAACGACATTAACAACAATAAGAATTGACAATAACACCGACGCGCTCGTAGTTCGTACTAGTAGTGCTGGCCGCGTAGCCAAGATGCCAATCGCTTACACTCCGTAGCGATCGAAACGCAACTGTCACTGTCACACTAATATGGAAGAGTGATAGAGAGACATAATGCTTTTCGTTGTCGAAGCGATAGCGATTGTAACCTTGGCTAGGCCGGCAGCTGCGGTCAGAAATAGAATGTTACCCTTATGGTAACATTCCATTTCTAACCGCAGCTGCACTACCGGTACTGAACGCGTCGCTGTCATTGTCAATTTCCATAATAATTGACAGTAGTGCAGCTGTCGTTGGAAATGGAATGTTACCCTTACGCGTTAATTTTTGACCCGTAAGGTTTTTTATGTTTTATAACATAAGGTAGAAGTACTAGTGCTCGACGCTGCACTAGTATTCGACATAGGCACTTTATGTCAAAGTGACAAGGATTAAATTTGAATACAGAAAAATCTTCGCCGTTCAAATATAACCTATATTACTTTGACATAAAGTGCCCCTGTCGAATACTAGTGCAGCGTCGAGCATCTGTACTTCCTTAGGTATATCGAGCAAGTACAAACACATTATAGGTAGGTACTTAAAAGGCCAGGTCCAGTAATAAAGATAAAAATAAATATTCTCAGTTAAATCCAATAAAACGATCAAAACCGACATAATTGAATGCGATTTCATTATCCTAGTCAATAGTTATAAAGAATGACCAAAGCAAATTCAATTTTGTTTTGAATGAAACAGCTATTTTCTATTTTTTGATTTGTATAAAACGTTTTAATATTCTATTCATTCATCAAAGGACTTCGTTCTTCTTTGTTTTTATACATTTTATTAAATTAAAGTTGCGATACTAGGAATGAGCGTGCTTGCTTTTCATAAAATTGAATTCTGGGATTAAATAAATACCATTACACTGAAAATTCAACATTCTGTAAAAAAATACATTAGATATTTTATACCATAAGCAGACAGAAGTTTTTGTGGCATAAACGAGTGTTTGATAAATTTTAAATATTTTAATATTTAAAATATGTAACTTCTACTTGCTGTAGGTAAGTTACCGAGAAATTTCAATAATGCAAATTAATTACAAAGCCCTACATAATTTCTTTATTGTGTAATAAAGAAATTATGTAGCGCTTTACATATATTTAGTACTTAAAAATTAAAACGTAAACTGTAATAGTATACAGTGCTAAAATAATAGAAAACTACCAATATATCAAAAGAGAAGAAGACATCGAACATGCTGTGTATTTCGCGGTAGCTATCTTCTTATAAAATGTAATAAATATCCAAGTATAACGTTAACGTAACATCGATAACAGACATGTCGATATTTCATTTTGCCACAAAAACTTATATGTCTGAACATAAGTTACCAATTTGAAACTAATTTAGCAATGGCAGACACATCATGCGTACGCATCTTGTATAGCGCATGAAGACATAATAATTATGAAAAGGAGCCCTCTTAAGGTCTCTGCCCACTACACCGTATCATACCATGACCGTGCTATGAACGTGTCAGGCAAAAAAAAATCTTTGTATTAAAAAGTATGAGACTATGCCCACTAGCCCGTTCCGACACCGACCATACCCGTAGCGTGCCATGCACGGACCGTCAAAAATTGTCGGCGAGGATATTTTGCCGGTGCCGAAACTCTCCGTGCACGGCACGCAACGTTGTCAGAACGGCGGCGAAACGGTGAACAGACGGGTTATAACTGCGTACTCGTATGGTGACCGTTCCAAGCCCGTTATAAACGCGTTGCCATATTTCTTGCTCGCTCTTGCCAGTCTAATTCCGTCAGTTTTAGAACACGCACGTTAATTTGAATATTAAAATGGATGACGAAAAATTAATGACAATGGCGGCAGATAAACCGTACGCGGTTTTCGTTCGCTGTGTCACCATGTTAAATTAGTACGTAAGAGTTATTTTGGATAAAAAAAAAAAAAAAAAATTGAGACTCCGAAAATACGAATTTATATACAATTTAAAGCATCCTAAATATATGGATAGTACCAAGAAAGATCTTGCGTAAAATTAAATTGATGAGGAAGTAAAACAGTCTGGTAGGCATTTTGTGTAATTGTACTTTCAATATACATATAAGTATTATCATAGACGACCTCTAGAGGAAAGGGGACGGCCGCTTCTCCATGGACAAACGTAGGCGGCAGGGGGAACAAATTGAGTCTAAATATTTTCAAAAAAGTTAATATTTAGAGAGGAAAATGAGGACTACCTTTGTATGAAAAGGCGATTTCGCTCGGGTCCTCCACTTTCGTCTTAATATACTTATGGTATTATTATCGAGTAATTTATTCAAAATGCTAGAGGGTACTTGAATTATATATTGAATACTTACTGTTATTAGAGCACCGTACAAAACTTTTTCACGGTGCTCTTATGGGATCACTTCGGTCTTGCAAATCGGTTAAATGCCTTTTTCTCAAAAACCGTTTGATGTAGGTACCTGAAATTTGGAATAGTTATGGCAAGTACCATCACTAACACTGTGAATAAGTCGAAACTGCTTATTTCTGATTTTAGGGGGAAATTGAGGGGGTTAGAGGGTTAGGCTGAATTTTATTTTCAATTGTAAGAATCGTGTGAGGTACCATTAGAAAGCTTGCAAAAAATTGAGTCGATGGACTGATTTTGACTTCATTTTAGAATGCAATAGTTTCGATAAAAAATGCATTTAAAGTTGCAAGTTTTCATACAAAACTTTTCACCTCTGTCCTGTCGATTTTCGCGAAAACTATAGCTAACAGGCAGCTGACCAGTCAATATCCAACTAAAACAAGTATGGAGACGGCGGGAAAATTATCAGGTTAACTCTATCTTTATTAGTTTTTAAACTGCAGCCTGATCTTTGGTTGCTTAGGGCGAGCTAACTGATGCTTACACTGGTCATTTCATATTAGGAAGTAGTTTTAGCGAGAAAGATCCTTACTTAAAACTTTGGCATTGAAATTTATGACTTATGTCTTTGATACAAAGTTTAATTCTACTTACTTACTTTTGTGAGATATTTCATTTTTTTTCTGAATAGCCTACTATAAGTATGAGAGAGTAAAAGATCTGCAAAATGCAACCTTGTAATAAAGCAAATAAGTTTAAATTTCGAACGGGCTTTCCAACCAATGGACTATCGCAGTGTGCAGTAAGAATCATATTTATTATTGGAGTTTATCAGTACAAATTTAAATTAAGAATTCCGTTCTTCACTGTCGTTGTGTTTTTTTTTCACATTAGCGCACATAGAGTTAGTATAAAGCGTATAGAGATAATAAAGTCATTTTCTCAAACATGCAATGAAATATTGATGTTATGTTCCTTATAATAGGCTGCGAAGTATGACGTTTCAGGTGCGGCTAGGACAAAAGGTCGTTAATGGAATTTCATACACATCTTGCAGGCCTAGGCCGGCAAAGTCCTCTTTTTTAATTTTCATTTCACAGATATTTGTGACACAGCATCGTGGCATTCATCCATTAAAAAAAACTAGAGGCAGTATTTGCTTTATGGTTCGTAATGACACTCTGCCACTACGCCTATAAAAAAAAAACAAAAAACAATGTTTGCTATAATTTGCAGTTTTATTTGTATAAAATGAACATGAACTTAATAAATAATACATTCTATAATTTTATAATTTTAAATTATAAATTTAACTACACAAATAAAAACATTTAAAATATTTCATCTAAACGTTAGCGGTAAAAAGGTCTACTCAAACACGCGTAGTTATATTTTTTAAATTGTTATGGAGGTAAAGTTGAAAAATATTCATTCTGTTTTATTGGATTTATGGTGCGTTGTTGATTTTTTGACTTTAATATGAGTTCCGACGAAATAATGAAATTAATATTAATTGTAATCGTAGGCGTTGGAATTGGCAGCGTAAGCAGAATTGATTTTAATAACTTGCTGCCTCTGCCGCCAAGTCAAAGACGAAGTATGTATATGGTTGCTTATGGCAATTTTATTATTTGAGAAACTAAGAAAAATGGCTTACAGTTTATTAGAAACAGTTTTGTGGCATATTTTAAATGAATGTAACTACAAATTCGTCAACACTGTGGAAATTATACTTATTTACTCCGTGCATAAAGCAACGATGTATGTGAAACATGATATCAACATGAAAGACTATGTAAACATATGTGACGAAAACGACAGTCAGACGGATACAAGGCGAAATAATCAAAGATACATGAAAATATACGGGTAGTAAAAATACACGACTCGTGTAAAACATACGCGTGATAATGATATAGGTACGTATTGGTTATATTTTGGGTGTACTTTACTTTTTTCTATAAATAAAATTTGGGTTTCGTGGATTTTTTATTTTATTTATTTTATTGCATGTTTGAGAAAAGCACTATACATACCTCGGCGGGAAATGGGGTTGCCGGCCGAAGACATATAGACGGCCGAGCGAAGCGAGAGCTTTCGTCCCGGCCTCTGTAGTAATGTACTATTAATATTTATTAACAGCTATGGCGTCATCTACCTATAGATTTTACTGAGAGTATCTGATTCGTCGAAACAGTATTCCTTCTCATTAAGTACCATTACATTTATGTATTAATTGTATACAGTATGTATATTTTTGAACAGATCGGTGAGAGCAGCGTCTAGATACTGTTCTGTTACGAAAAAATAATTTTGGAAGACCGGGCGCAGCACGGTTCCATTTTTATCGACTATCACTATGCGCGTCCCTTTTGCACTAACATACTTGTTAGAACGTGACAGACATGGTGATAAGCGATAAAAACGCGACCGTGCTACGCCGCCTGTATTGTATATGACAGTTAAAATTCACAGGTTTTGGAAACAAAGGTAAAGTTGACGAAATATAAAGTAAGCCGATCTTGATCAAACTTGTTTGAGTGACAAAGATGTCAATAAGTATCCAAACTTAAAACCACCTAGGGATGTGTCGTACGGTGCTCTGAACACCGTAGTCTTGACTTCGTGCTTGGCCAATTATTTTTAGATTATTTATGTACCTACTTATACGAGTATATCTGCAAAGTATTCACATTATCTGAACAATTGATGTGAACTAAGTATTACATTTATATAAGTACCCTTTTTTTAGTTGAACACAGCTACGGGGATGATACGCGGATACTACGGTCACTAAACCCGTTATGGACGGATATGAAACGATGTGGAAACGGTGTAGTGGGCATAGTAGTCCGTGTTGCGTTACATTCCGTGCCTGATACGTTCATAGCACGGTCATGGTATGATACGCTGTAGTGGGCAGAGACCTTTATTGTTTCCTTTCCCATTACATCAATACTACCGGTAATTGCCACTACAAAACAATACATCAGCTGGCAGCTTTCTCTCGCAGCGCATTAGTATTGCCATTCAGCGAAGGAATGCTGCCAGCATCTTTGGCACAATGCCGCGGGGGCCTTTTTTAGATTATTTTAATTTAGATTAGTTTAGTTTTTAATTTTAGTTTTTAAATTTAGTTTTAATCTTATTCATGTTAATAAATTGTCTGTATACCAATCTAAAAAAAAACAAATAAAAAATAATTAAGAAAAAAAAAACTTAAATCAATTGATATGTTTTCTGATGAAGTATCGATGACCCTCTGAAGCAATTAAACGCAAAAGGTATTCCAGTATTCAGTATTCCATTTCCAATGGATTACGATAAGCCATATCTGATCTCTCCATAATATGTGCGTGGTACCTTTTCCAGTATGTTTCAGAGGAGAAGTTTTTAAGACGAAACAGGAGCTGAGTTTTAAATATTTTAGGTAAATATACCCGTCTCGCTAACGGAAGCGGCACCTAAAAGTAGTGCGATAAGGACAAGGCGAAAAATCCTGCGTAAAAATCTCAAAAATCGAGGTTTCGTACTCCTCTGTTTCCTCCTCCAAAACTTAACCAATCGTAACCAAATTTGGAAATCTAAATTATTATGAAATTATCTGTGTCGGACCGTTTTGATTTTTTGGCTAATTGATATCAGTTTTGAATGCCACGCCTCTCATTGCGGCATAGTCAATTAGGCCATTTTGGCCATTTTTGAAGGGCTCTAGCGCCTTAAAAAACAAAAATATCAAAAAAAGCAAAACGGTCCGACACAGATATTGACAATATTAATCTGTGTTGAAAAAATCATTGCTCTAGCTTCAAAAACCACGGAGGAAAACGAGGAGTACGTTTGTATGGATAAATGACCACTCCCGTTGGCTCTTAACGAAATTAATTTTTTTTGTAATCGAATTTTGGGCAAAACGATAACTGTAAAACAGGGTGGCTGTGGTGAGTGTGGGTGTAAAACAAAGGTAATTCAGTAGAAATAAAAACAATTAGTCGTTGTTGTAGGTTAAACAAACAATAATAAAATAATTAAGGTGGCTTTCAAAATGTATCCTGGAGAGGTAGAGATTTATCCGCGTCTGACCCGATTATTTTATACGTAGTTATTTTAAAATAAACATATAATATTAAGTATGTAAAATATTGTATACATATATCGTCGTCTAGTACCCAAAACACATGCCATATTGAGCTTACTTTAGGACTAGGTCGATCTGTGTAAAATCCTCCTAATAATATTTATTTATAACGGGGATGAGGAGTATTCTAATATACCTAAATGCATGAATACCTACTTAAAGGTTAGTTATTGATAAATACAATAAGACTTATTTTAAATCACCTATTAACGACGTCCGAGTGCTCGTCACTGTCCCATTACATGTCACCTTTGAACTTACGTCGGGTACTGGGACGTTTCCCTTACCACCATATGCTGGTAGATATATAATATATATATTGAATGAAATTGGATGGAACTCGATGCCAGTTTTTTTACTCGGTACGAAACAAGCGGCTTTCGTTTTTTCCACTGTTTCACATTCGCAAACTAAAGTGCACGGTTCGAATTTCCAAGCGGAATACCTACATTTATTTCCTTTTCGTATGTAACCTATACGGTATACAAACTATAAAACTACACGTCCGCCGTTGAATTTAGTTAGTATAGTATTTAGAAAATAAAATCCAGTTCTATTTTACGAATATTTATTTAACTGACCGCGTGTGTGGCCAAAATGTAAACTAACCAATTTACATTCATTACTTCGTAATCTTGCACTTTTTAAGGACAAATATGTATATACCAACAGTTTACATCCGTAAATAATTTATTTATAATAATTTTTGGTAATAATCCTAATTACTGACCTTTTATTACGTCTGATTGGCTATACTTCAGATTATAATTTGTTTGTATATTGCGAGATGAATAGATCATTAACGAATTTCGAAATAGCGAGAAAACGTTGGATCAGAAATCGATATTTTATACTTATGGGGCAACCGATTTTTTCACAATTTATTTTTCGGCGTTATAATAAAAGAATATTCCACCTTCATTTGTAAAAGCGCGCAAGTAAAACATAGCAATAAGCAACATAATGTTTTATGTTTCACGTTTAAACAATTTCAATATTGTTCATTATTCAACGTATTGACGAGACCCGCGTCACGAGTATAAAGCTCTCTTGACAGGTGTTTTATTGCTTTAATTTGCTCTACAAAGGACTCAATTATTTTTTACATTCATTTATTTCTCCCCGATAACGGTTGGAGCATGTTTTTATTGCAAAAAAATCCAATTGTCAGCTAGCTATGATTGCCGTGTGCCTTCAACTGAACCTGTTAAATAGGCACCTTAAATCCAACGCTCATTTTTCCAAAACAAGATAAGCTTCAATAGTTATTTGTTTTACAGTAGTTTAACCGCTCGTGCTAATATTGATACCCGAGCAAGCGAAAGATCCCAAAATGGAATCTCCCATTCGAAAAATGGAATCTTGAGCGTTGCGAAGGTTTCAAAGCACGAGGGTTAAACAAAATTTGCCCCCGAGTGAAACACAAAAATTTTCACCACACCAACCCGAAGCAAATATTAAATGCAAAATATTAAACAAAATCAAATCCAAATGAATGTTATATATTTACCATCCCAAAAATCATCATTTAAAAGTCAATTCTACCAGCAACCATAAGAAAACCACTCAAAATTTGCATTTGATTTCTTTGCCTCACATGTGAATAAAATGCAACTTTGCTGTCAGTTATTGAAGTGCAAAGTAAGCCTTTCCGAGCTGGTGTGGTGAAAATATCTATTTACTACATGACTGTTTTAGTCATTAAATTAAACCAAAAGGCAGAAACATTCCCAATTTACAACTAAATGTCAAAAACGCATGACGACAAAAAATTGGTGAGGTTACATGTCCTAACCATGTTACCTAAGTGCACTCTGTGATTTTTTTTTTAGGATACTATAAATATGATGTACCTACCATGGTTTAAAAAAATTAAAAGTAGTCACTTAACTCTAATCAAGAATTCTATGAGCCTTACATAAGAAGTTTTTATTGTTCATTTAAACAAATAAAAACAATCCTTATAATATTTGTAAACTGTTGGAAAATTTTGTTCGCGACGAGACAAACCGATTTATGGATGTCAAACAATAGATCCTTTAACTCTTTTCGTCCTGGTGGTCATCTATACCAACCACCTATTTACATACATCCCCTTCAAAATTGTCAAAAAAATTTTTTCCCTTATTTTAGTCATCATAAGCCATATACTACTGCACGCTTTTATTACTAAAAATTTTATAATTATTAAAAAATTGTGACACAAAGGGTTAAAGGTATTTTACACGTAACAAATTATGTCAATCCATTAAAAATAGCGTAAAAGAAACAATAATAGTTTATACAGATATATAAAACTCATATACTTTAATAGTATATAAAGGAAAAACTTTCTTTAATTAAAGAGAAAGAATAATATTAAGTGCTGTAGGTAACTAGTTCTATCGTAAACAATTTTTAAGATGCTATAATTTTACCATATCAACTTACATAAAGCACATAAAGCACATAAAGCAAAGTGTTGTTTATTTAGCACATTAAACAAAATATTTGCGTTTCAATATTTCCCAATACTCAATTTTACATACCAAGTCGTTACAGTAATGTCGTCGTTAAATATACATTTTCTCTTTGTGAAATTCATCGACGCAATAAACAGCATATTCGAATAATATTGCATCAATTCACCTACCAAACAGTGGTAGTCAATAAATATGAAATAGGGCCGATAACAAGAAGAAATGTACTTATCTTCTTCAATATTGCGATTCCCGTCATGTACTCTATTGGATTTGCCGCTAACCTCGCCAATTTAGGTTATGAGGTTAAATATAATGATATATTTCTAAGTATGTACCCGGAAAATTGGTATAGGCCTCCAAAAAAAGTAATAAAAACAAGTAATATCTGATGATGAGATGAAACATGAAGGCGTATTCTAATTTAGTATGATATTATATTATAGGACATTTTTTTAAGCAAATTGACTAAGCCCCACGGTAAGCTCAAGAAAGCTTGTGTTGTGGGTACTCAGACAACGATATATGTAATATATAAATACTTAAATACACAGAAAATAACCATGACTCAGGAACAAATATCTGTATCATCATAAAAATAAATGCCCTTACCAGGATTCTAACCCGGGGCCATCGGCTTCATAGGCAGGGCCCACTAGGCCAAATCGGTCGTCTAAGTTCGTCTAATTAATTTATATAACAGGTTTTGATTTTGGTCTGGATTTGTTATGGATATGATCGATGTCGAAAGTAACGTTTCTGATTGAAGAAATGTCACTTTATCTCTTTTTTATTTGTTTCTTGTTTCAAATCGATGAAGTTACTAGAGAAAGGCCTCACGATTGCTATTCATATATTTCATATACCTACATAATAGTAGTTTATGTGACTGCTACATAATGAAAGGCATTAAAATACGAGTGTGGGTTTATGAAACGAATGAAATGAGTTTCATAATAGTATCACACGAGTGTTTTAATGCCTAATTATGTACAGTTACATACACTGCTTTATCTACACACATATTATAAACTTTCTATGATATATTCACTAACCTCATATTACAGCCGACATTGGGGCACTTTCCTCTTTGGCGGAACTCGCGGATATGAGCTGGCGTCTCCGAAATATCTTAATCGCACAATTTACACGAAACTTTTGTTATAGTTACTTTAAAAACAACAAAACAAATTATTTTTTACTTACAAATTAATTAAAATATAAACTGTACGTCAAATGGCGGCAAAGGAAAACTTTTTTCACGTATGTCACGCATCCGTAGTTTTTTTTAAATTCAGAGACAAACTAGAGTCGGGGTCGATTACCATATCGTCCGATACCAACTTACATACGGGATTTGTCAATATTGTATGCAATTGTCATTTGATTTCGAATAAAACGTCCTGACGACTGATATTAGAATAGGGGTCAAATCAAATTGCTTTTTTTATTCAGAGATGTTCGAAATTTAAAATGCATTACCAAATCGATTTTGATATAGTAATGTAGCTATTACCACACACACAGTTAACACCAATGTTATAATTTAAATTTGGATTAATGTTCAAGTTGTAAATGTATACTTGAATACACGACTAATGTTGATAATTAGCAAGAATTATGTACGGTGCTACGGCCGGGAAATAATCAAATTAATGCTAAGCACGTGGAGCGGGATGAAATTAATTAAAACCAGCAAATAAGTTTCTTTACAATTTTCATCTTATTCAAACAATGTATTTAGGTCTTGTTTTACATACGGAATTTAAAATTTTGTTTACATTATGAATATAAATACCTAGGAACACTAATTACTTTTGTAGTTACAGTTTCATCGAGTTTACTTTATCAATGCTACCAACTTCATTTATTCAGCTTTATGAATCGTTTCTGCAGAATGAGATTACATAATATGTTGTAGTTAAAGCTTAATCAGTCGATCTTTAATTATTGTAAGTAGTTATAGGCTCTAGTTTTATTTTATTATTACAAACTCTAACTAATAAAGTTAGGATTCTCGAGGACAAATGCATCCTGTGTAAGAAAAGGTAACAAGAACTGATACACAAAAAAAATCCGAATAGAGCTTCAACAAAACCATTTTTTTATTAGCCTACTTTGGTCTCCCGCTGCTGGGCAAAGGCCTCCCCTCGTTTTCTCCACTCGAATCTAGCATCGGTATTTTCCCACCATTTGGGGTAGAATGCGTCCAAGTCGTCTCGCCATATGATTTCCTACGAAACTAATATTAACAAAATATCGTTCAATATAAGAAAAAAAACAGCCAAACATTTTATTTCCCTTTATTGAGGAAGAAAATAAAATATCCGGCGGAATCAAAGTGTTCCAACTGGGTCAACGAATCATCGGGCCCGTCGCAACGAAGGACATTGATTGAATTTCAAAATACTGTTCTTTTAGTGATGGGCAATGAAAATGTTTCCAAACATAATAACATTGATTAGAGTTAGACCAAGAAAAGTCTGCAGAGATTTTGACAGCCAACGTAGTGCCAGTTTTATTTATACGTCATAATTTCATAGAAGTTTAGTTAAAATAACACCTGCACTGCGTGTGCTGTCAAAATCTCTGCAGACTTTTCTTGGTGGATATACCTACTTTAAAACTGATCGAATAGCATTATTTGAGATCACCGGTATTTCTATTCCCAAACTAATGGTTGTTATTTGGTTTACGGTTCGTGCAGCTATTTTCTTAGACAATTTTTAAGTATCTTTGATGTTCCTAAGTCGCTTTTTGGTAAAGAAAAAACATTGTAAGGTTTAATGAAACTGAACTTAACGCAATAAATCATTGTTTCGCTTTGTTTTGGATGGACCGATGCTTTCGGGAAAAGTTATACCAACGTAAATTCTTGGGATTAAATTGCCAAAAAATTCTTTTACGATGCAATTAGGAAATGCTAATTATGACAGGAAATTATGGATATCACTTCGGAATTTTTCGGTTCGGTTCGGTTTTTTTTAAACAGTTACGTACGAAAACGAAAATTTCCCATTAGAAACAGGTCGAATCGCAAACCAATTCGTCCCTCTATTATCAATTGAGAGGCGATATTTAGATTTTCGACATTCTTTGTAGGCCCTCATGAATATTCCCTCCTGTTAAATCTTAGTGACGTGATGCGGGGTAACTGGTTTGTTGCTTGACATTATAAGAGGATGCTATTGTCAGCAGATGAAAGTTTATGACGCGAAACTGCTTTTGAAAAACAAGTACTTAAGTAAGTAACTGTCTTCGACTGAGCTCAGCTCTTGCCAATCCTCGCCCTAGCAACAACCTCATCAGGCAAACCCTTACTTTCGGCCGTTTCGTTTTCCGCCCTTTGACGTTAATGTACGATATTTTGGTAACGGAGCTAATTGCCCGTTGGTTTTATATATTTTTATCGACCTCGGTAACACTGGGTAAACTGTTATGGGTATGGGGTAAGGGCAATTATGAAAGTGAAACTTGTAAAGCATTTCGTTCGTTCGTCTATTTGTGGCAGTCAACTAAACTTTTATTTTGGATATTCTGGATATTTTGGATGTTCTGTTAAATCCGAAAGCAGTGCATCCCATCCCTTCTATCTTCCGTGTGGTGGCGGTTAGGGCCCGTCTATTTATCCTCGGAAATGGAACTTGTTACAACGTTAGTGACGTGATGTGGGGCAACTGATTTCGGCTTGTTACTTGACATTAGAAGCGGAGGTTATTGTCAGCAGTACGCTTATGACGTGTAACTTCTTTGGAAAAATATATCTTTTCCATTTTACCTACAAAATGGAAAAAATATATATATTTAAACGATAAGTCTTGTGTTTGTATTTTTACCATGTGTGACACACCTACATAATGTACGGCCAAAGGTTTTGATTTCCATTCTATTTTGCGATATGGTACTTACATAAATCGAAATTCCTTGACTGTACAAAATCAACACGCAATAAGCTCTGTGAGCAAAAAAATATTATGGCCCTCATCGATCCTCTTTCACTATGGTACGAGCCAAATAGCTGAGTTACGTGAAAAGATTGAGCACAATCCAATGGTCAAGTGTGTTAAAGACAAAAAAGGCCAAAAAGTAGTGAACATAAAAAACAATTAAAAAAAATACTAATAATTAAAACTTGTACTTTTATTTATTTTTCTCAAACATGCAATGAAATATTTAAGTTATGTTCCTTATAATAGGCTGCGAAGTATGGCGTTTCAGGTGCGGCTAGGACAAAATGTCGTTAATGGAATTTCATACACATCTTGCAGGCCTAGGCCGGCAAAGTCCTCTTTTTTAATTTTCATTTCACAGATATTTGTGACACAGCATCGTGGCATTCATCCATAAAAAAAACTAGAGGCAGTATTTGCTTTATGGTTCGTAATGACACTCTGCCACTACGCCTATAAAAAAAAAAAAAAAAAAAACAATGTTGGCTATAATTTGCAGTTTTATTTGCATAAAATAAACATGAACTTAATAAATAATACATTCTATAATTTTATAATTTTAAATTATAAATTTAACTACA
Source organism: Cydia splendana (assembly GCF_910591565.1). NCBI lineage: Eukaryota > Metazoa > Arthropoda > Insecta > Lepidoptera > Tortricidae > Cydia > Cydia splendana. The sequence continues at coordinate 8,232,430 of NC_085973.1, read as the reverse complement.
CAAATAAAAACATTTAAAATATTTCATCTAAACGTTAGCGGTAAAAAGGTCTACTCAAACACGCGTAGTTATATTTTTTTAATTGTTATGGAGGTAAAGTTGAAAAATATTCATTCTGTTTTATTGGATTTATGGTGCGTTGTTGATTTTTTGACTTTAATATGAGTTCCGACGAAATAATGAAATTAATATTAATTGTAATCGTAGGTGTTGGAATTGGCAGCGTAAGCAGAATTGATTTTAATAACTTGCTGCCTCTGCCGCCAAGTCAAAGACGAAGTATGTATATGGTTGCTTATGGCAATTTTATTATTTGAGAAACTAAGAAAAATGGCTTACAGTTTATTAGAAACAGTTTTGTGGCATATTTTAAATGAATGTACAAACAAACAGTACAGTGTTGACAAATTGGTCAACACTGTGGAAATTATACTTATTTACTCCATGCATAAAGCAACGATGTATGTGAAACATGATATCAACATGAAAGACTATGTAAACTTATGTGACGAAAACGACAGTCAGACGGATACAAGGCGAAAAAATCAAAGATACATGAAAATATACGGGTAGTAAAATTACACGACTCGTGTAAAACATACGCGTGATAATGATATAGGTACGTGTTGGTTATATTTTGGGTGTAGTTTACTTTTAGTTTTTTCTATAAATAAAACTTGGGTTTCGTGGATTTTTTATTTTATTTATTTCATTGCATGTTTGAGAAAAGCACTATACATACCTCGGCGGGAAATGGGGTTGCCCGCGCTCAGACCTATCCGGCCTCGCTTCGCTCGGCCGTCTATATGTCTTCGGCCGGCAACCCCTTTCGTCCCGGCCTCTGTAGTAATGTACTATTACTGCTGATGTGATTTTAAGAGCATAATGCAGAGACGCTGCAGTGCAACATTTCATTGCCAATGGTGCAATATCGTGATATTAATGCCAAACTAACAGAGAAGGTCTTAGGTTTATTTATTTTGCGACACATAAGAAGTTCAAGCAAGTAAAAATATTTACTAGATAATCCAATTTGTACGAGCGGAGGAATTAATAATTATTGTGCCAGGGATGGCAGGGATGGATTACCTTCGCGTAGGGCCACAGCCACAGTACATTCGCCATCGAGCGGCCGAGGTGCTCAAAAATATCTGAATACGTACTCTAACGCCATGTTCTCGCCACTCAACTCGTTTACAAAATATCGTCATCGTCACTAACGTTGTAACAAGTTCAATGTATTATAAACATCCAGGTTTACTGGCAAATAAATACAACGACGGAAAATTCGGTTTTCATTCCCCGATTTATGTGCTCTTATTAAATGAGGTTCCGCGGCACCTAATCTTTTTAATTCGAGATTACACAATTAATCCCCTTAAATTGCATAATTTTTTAGCATTACGAAAACTGCTCAGCTTGTCCTTTGATAAATGTGGTGGAACTAATGAAATTGAACTTTATGCCTTAGGTATAAAGCCTTGGGTTTGTTGATTTTCGGTTTCTGTTTGTTTTCACAATTGAACGACTCTCTAACCCCGCAGGCTTTTACAACTTTAAATTGCCATTCGCAGATCGCGATCCGAGTAAAACAGTGCCTTAAAGGGGATAACCGATATTTTTTTCAATTTGCAGAACTAGATTAAAAATCACGCGTTTGCGGGAAATTTCCGCAATGCTAATTAATTGGTTGGTTCTCTAGTCAGGCAGTTAAATGTTGTTGAACTAATGTAATCTTTTGTTTTTATATAAACCTAAACTATTTAACAGTGTGAAGACTGTGAGGTTACAATTTATATTTTGTTTTGTTTGTAGCGATTGGTACTAGAAAAGAAAATATATAGGTACTTATAAGTACTTGTCTTTTTTTAGGCCGTTAAGATGTTATTTATTTGACTGTACTTTTTATTTATTTACTCGTTTAATTAAATATCTTGCATTTTTATTAACATTTCGAAATATAAAATAACCTAAAACATTGAATCCTTAAGTTATACATAAAAATAAAAAAAAAACCCTAAAAATAATTCAAATAAAACTTATCCTACACTAAGCTTAAAATAACCCACCCATAGAGCATCGTACCTGGCTCAAAGGTCCCCATAATGCCTGCAGCATTCCCCCGCTGAACTGCTATGGAGACCTGTTGAACCAAGTACGACCCAGAGCGAGGATCACCACCTCTCTCCCGCAAACGCCGACCTATTTCCCCAAAAAGTCGGCGAGCTTCCACTCCCCACGGCCCCGCTGTCTCTAGTGCTACCGGCACAAAATCGTAAGCAGATGCCAGTGCGGAGTATTTAATGTGCTTTTGCTTGGCAGCAGTCTCCGCCGCCGAACCAGCACAACGCATGGTCTGCCCCAAATGGGATGCAGCGAACGTGCTCACGCAAGTTGCATCCCACAAGAGGCAGCGTCCTCTCCGCCACGGAACCAACGTAAGGCCGTCCGGCCGGCCTCTTCCCATTCGTGCGACTGAGACCCGGCGGCTCCAACACACAGGGAATGTTTTCCGAAACCATGGCCCTCCGCACAATCTCATTTATAGAGTGGTGTCTCGGAAAACGGCCAGCGCATCGTCGGCAACTCAGGCCATGATGCCCGTTCTCCGCAGCCACAGCGGTGAGGCTCACACACTTTTGCCCCCAATCTGTGTGCCACAGCTATTCTCAGCGAGTCATTGTCTAGCATGGTACCCAGTTGAAGTGAGGGCAATGCATGGAGCCACGCCCCTGATTCTGGCTCCGCGATGGCCTTGAGACGCGCCAGATCTGCTCCCGAGGCACCGGACACCAATGAGCTGTATACGTGTTTGCTCCACACGTCGTCCCATTGACTGTACCTACTACTATTGAAAATCTAAAAGATTTATTGTCTTTGTATAAATATAATTCCATTGTTAATACTAGACTGAAAGTAAATGTGGGTCATATGTTTTTGCTGCTAAAGCCGTCAAAGCTATTTAGAGTCATATATTTAGAAAATAAAATAAAGTGCCTACGACAAAGCCTTTTACCATAGAACCTTTCTATGCACAGGATCGGAACTGTTCCCACCATGGGTATGGTCTGATTTGATTATAATTAGCTATGTAATATTAATATACTTAATCCTCATTTATTACGCGTAACAGTGTTTGAATAGTTCAGATATAATACAATTATCGTTATTATCGTTTATTTTTATTGTTGCGTACCAATCATGGTAATAATGTACCGAAATTGCATGTATACTACATTATATACGTAAATATTTCTTGGGTCTATATCACGTTTCCACGTGGATCCAATTAAAATGTACAACACGGGCTTCATTTAGGTACTACCCGTTAGACACGTATGTAACACAAATCCAGCCTTACAGCTTAGGTAATTATACTAATTATACACTCACTGCCTAACGTGACGTGCTCTGACCACAAATACATTGTGGTTAAACATATCAGGGCACAACGTACCTATAAATACATATATATTCTGCACGCTTGCATTATATATACAGAGTGGAGTTTCCAGAGACTGAGCTGAAAGGATAATGTTATCTAAGTGATCTACAATAGAGTTATTATAATATTTATAATCGTAAAGCTGGATTAAAAAGTAAAACAAATCATTAAAATGAAATATTTTTATATCAGTGACAACCCTACAAAGTTATTTACATTTTAAATTGACACAGTCATGTCATGTCATTCAATAGGATCTACTTGCTAGGGTTGAACATACCGATTTTTGCACTAATGTTTAACAAACTGTATCTCAAAAACGGTTATAAATATTAACGTGATTCATTAGTGAAAAATAAAGTAAGTATAGCCTAAACAATTCCCCGTTTGCGTAAAAGTCCTTCGTTCTTTTTCACCCGATATCCACGTACATTACAGAAAAAGCAGAAAGATAGTCGTATCCCTACTGGACCGATGTAGATAAATCTTGAAAGTATTCAGAATGTTATTGTTATTGGTATTAAGTTAGCAATAAATTGCCACAATATAATACTGTTATTCTGCTTAATTTTATTTCTGTCAGGCTGTCACTCTAGCCTAGTTTTAGCACTCAAGTAATAAGACCTACATTATATTCGAAAAATATTCGTTTGTTTAAATAGTACACATCCGTCGAAATGTTTATGCAACAATCATGCAGGCGCGGGATAATGCAGTGAATATTGTATGAGCCCGGAGCTCCACATAGCCACGCTAGTGACTTGTGTGGTGGTGGTAGTGTCGCGGCCAAAACATTCATTTACTATGAGAAAATTTCTTGTTATTGTCGACAGTCAAAAACGGGGTAGGTATTTCCATTTATTGTGTTTTGTTTGTTTTTATTATGTAAAGGCTAGTCTAAAATCGTAAAAAGAAATGCTTTTTATTCAAAGTGCCTCTTCTTCGATTGAGTTGGTCGACTTGTATTGCGTTTTAACATCCACTTATATGTATTTAAACAAAATGTCTAAGATAATTGTCATACCTATTAAAAACACACAGTTTTGTGAAAGTATTAGCAGTCTTTATTATTTCCTCGTTGCAGGTTCATCACGAGTAGGGTACTCATAGTCGACCTTACTGCAACTATTACTAATGGTCAGTTAAGTGTCATATGCCTGATTTTACGATCGGCCGCCGACATAATATACCGGGTGTGGCCTGGAACACGAGCAAAGAATTAAAACATAGATTGTACTCCTCAAACGGTGACACTTTTGTTCAACAACTTTTAAAAATTATGAAGTATTTAGACTACCTATTTTTCATACAAAATAAATATTATCTTCAATGGAGGCCATCGCCACGCCATATCATTGTGATTGACTCTGGATTGACGTTACTTGTCACGCCTTAAACATAACAAAATTCGCTATACATTGCGTCAAACCACAAGTTATTTTTAAAAGTCGCTTAACAAATGTTGCTCAGTATGAGGAGTACAGCCTACAGTTTAATTTTTTGCTCATGTTACAGGCCACACCCGGTATATATATAAGCAGAACTTACTGTTACCTGATATTTTTTACGAGCGATGTGTAAATGTGTCTGCATTTTGCATATCTACATAAAATATGTTAAGGTACCTACTGAGATATGATCAAATTTATTCGGTTTGTGTCATAAATTTCGTTTTCGCTTATCTTTACACTGGGTTACCTAATTTTATGGGAACAGTGGCAATTAAACTAAGGTTTTATTAGGTTCAGGGATATCTTATTTGTTTTGGTCGAAAAAGTAAAATGAGAAATGTACCTAAGTCATTAAAACATTACTACTTTTCTTCAATAGGTAACTACCATACAATAAACATTTTTTTTGCACTTACGTCAAAATACACTCTAGAGCTAAATAATTGACCTAATAATTGATTGGCTGTTAGGACAGCGAACAATAACACATTACAGGACAATAGAGGATTGGCGTCTCAAAACTAATCGCCACTCGTTCTTATCAATTTGATATACCCAGGACGCTCATCTATGAGAACTTTATCACAGGGCGACCAACCTGACGTTTACCTTACGCGGTTATCACACTAGTGTATGAGCGTGACGCCGCAGCGGACTCGCACAACGGACCGACGTGCTAATTCGCATCCAATGTGAAGACTTAACTGCCTCAGGCACCGCACCACCTTGCATCATCAATGGCCACTGCATCCCTGACGAATGATTGTTGCAACGCTGTGTCAAGAGCGGTTGAGACGGTCAATGCATTTCCGCTGATGGTTATACAAGCCTATCGCTGGACGGCACTTCTTGTCGCATATTATTATGTCGCATGTGTGAATTTGTTGAGCCCCTAGATTTGAGACCATGCTACCAGTCTGATGACGCCTGTGCCTTTTATGTCTCAACTTATCCAGCCACACTTCGTCGTGCTTCTTCACTCCCACGCATAGCAACTTGCATGCGGCTATAAGCACGGCTACTCACGGCACTATCGTCTCCCAATCTTTCCGAACAACGGAAACTTTTATACAAAATCTTTCCCAAAACACGTAAATAAATCTTTCCTAAATCGTGTCGTCTACCTCAAAATTTGCATTACGACACTCTTTTATACATCCCGGCCTTACAAAATAGCCCATCTACCCTAAGCCGAGTTGATCCTCAGTCGCACAATAGCGGTTTGGTCGCAACGTAACGCCCGCATTTATGACGCTTTTATGGAAACGATGATGAGTCATAACGAAATGGAACTAGCGTTTTTAAGAAAAACATCACAGATGTTTTCGTAAATTTGTTGTATTTTGTTTGCTAATTTCACAAATAAATTTAAGTACCTAGATAATCTATATACTTACCAAGTTGATCCTCAGTCGCACAATAGCGGTTTGGTCGCAACGTAACGCCCGCATTTATGACGCTTTTATGGAAACGATGATGAGTCATAACGGAATGGAACCAGCGTTTTTAAGAAAAACATTACTGATGTTTTCGTAAATTTGTTGTATTTTGTTTGCTAATTTCACAAATAAATTTAAGTACCTAGGTAATCTATATACTTACCGAGTTGATCCTCAGTCGCACAATAGTGGTTTGGTCGCAACGTAACGCCCGCATTTATGACGCTTTTATGAAGACGTAGATGAGTCATAACGGAATGGAACCAGCGTTTTTAAGAAAAACATTACTGATGTTTTCGTAAATTTGTTGTATTTTGTTTGCTAATTTCACAAATAAATTTAAGTACCTAGGTAACTAATCTATATACTTACCCGTTTTATACTTTAGCCCGATATCCATTGAATTCGTTTCTCATCGGCTTGCCTAATTTTAAAACATTTCGGAGCATATTCTTGAGTTGGCCGCGGCTTGCCTACCAATATTTATGTTATGACACGCCGCCACTGGTAGGTAGCTTATTCAATAGTTGACCCAAGCATTTTAAGAAGTTTAAGAAACGAAATATATATAAATTTGAATGATAGTGATAACATAATTATTACTTCAGCTGCAGCTGCGCCAAAACATACACACAATTAATACAATCATACACATGTATGTGCAATATTCCTTTAGCCCTGGATTAAATTTAAAAAAAAACAATGGTTATGAATAAATTTAATAAATGAAATAAAACATCATCCTCTTTTCTTCGTCAATTGGGTAAGTCAAGGTTTCCTTGTAACCTCTCATGAATCCTCCAAAAGCATTAATTTGAGGCACGATCCGCTAGCGAGAACACTTTAATTAAAACAAGCTCGAGACTTTGTAACATAGTTTATTGAAAATAATAAACTTCTCTTCGCCAATAATTTACAATCGAAAATATTCATTTACCTTTTAGCGCAGGTAACTATTAATTTCCTTTGATGGCATAGTCGAAGAAAATGATTTCTAAATAAGTACCTATAGCGCGGCGAACAAATTGTGTCGTAGGCGGCATTTACGAGTAGGTGGTACCTATTAGGAAAATTATTTTCTTGTGATCATTGTCCTAAATAAAGCGAGAATGAGACAGCAATGGTGGCAAGATCAAAGGATATAGCTACAACTGTTAAAAATAATTTGAGTGGCGGCAAATAAAAAAAATATTAATAAATTATCTAGGAGTGCGAAACTGTCAGTTTTCTTTAAAGTTCGTTCAAGAACATTAATAGGTAGCCATCTAGAATTAATTTATCGGACAATAAATAATCTAACTTCAGTTCCCTCGACTATACCATCAAAGCCTATAAATAATGTACACTAACTATTTTGAATATTGAAAGCGTAATTACAACTTACTGTCTACATTAAATAACTATAAATATACGGCACTTGCTGTAATGTAGTTTTTTGTGTTATTTGATTTTAATTACTTTACTGTTATTGGCACTAAATTTTATCAATAATGCTTAACATTATGTGTGCAATGCTGTTCAAATAATATTTTAATTACTTTGTGGCAAGCGTCGTGCAAATTTACACTTCTGTAATGTTTACAATGTGCAACGTAAATAACATACGTGAAAATACAATTAACATAATAGTATAATATTATTTTTGTGTAGTCATAATTTGGTACCTGAAACAGTATTAAAACTTTGTTAGTTAAGCGTATTTTATTCAATTTAACATTTATTTTTGTCACCAAATACCTACTTTGGTTCTTCATTATATTCAATACTAATTGAACATCGAGCCCTTACTTACCAAAAATTATCTTACCGATTAATTACATTAGTATCACTTTTGGCAAAAGACTAGACCCGTTAGCAAAGACGGACATGGTTTGGATAAAATGCAAAGACAATTTGTTTGGGGGGTCATACACCGCAATTTGACAACAGAAGATGTATGTTTCTTGCAAAATATTTAGCAGCTATTCAAGGGGAAAGGGAAGGGTTTTCAAGAGGAAAGGTTGACATAGAAAGAGGAAATAGGAAGTATTTGTATTAAACAATTAAGGACGGATTTTGAGAAAGGAAAATAAATATAATAATTAGGTATTATCGTTTTCACAAGATAGTTCATGGAATCGATATTTCCTCTATACCTTTACAGCAGTGTAAATATTCTTATCCTGAAGTCACGGTAAAGGTGTATAGGTACGTTAATCTTAAAGTGCGCTTATCTATTAGCTAAGGACATAAGTACAGGCGGCTTAGCACGGTAGCGTTTTTATCCCTTGTCACCATGCCTGTCACGTTCTAACAAGTATGTAAGTGCGAAAGGGACGCGCATAGTGATAGTCGATAAAAATGGAACCGTGCTGAGCCCGCAGATGTGGCCCAGATTTGTGTAGCAGACGTGTTTCACGAACATCTTCGCAGTGTCTGCAGATACATACATTATACAATAGACTCATCTGTACACTCAGCATCAAGTAGGAAGGTAGGGACAGCTAGAGTAATCAAGTATACCGTAACACCTCGTTATTTATTTTTATTCTAATAAAAGTGTGTTGCGAATTGCGATATATTAGCCCACTATCTATTTTATACTGACTGTATTTATCTAATGTCCACGGCTTAATAACAAATCTGCACGTATGTTCTTAGCTAGTTAGTCCAGTTCGGGCCGGGTCTTACAAAGGAAAGTTTTTCTAAACAACATTTATTTTAAATTTAAGTTATCATTAAAGTAGTGCACCGAAAATTCGTACAGACATTGCTTCTTATGATTATTTGTTGAAAATCGGATTTATATTGCTTAGTTGGTTAATTCGTATACAAAATGTTAAAAGTCCATTGTATTGAAAGCAAGTAGGAAAAGTGAAACTAAGTATACAGAGAATACGCTCACTTTTGATTGGACGGTCGTATTGCAATTACATGTAAGAAAAAACTCATTGCAATTACAACTGATTGTATCAAAAACTAGGAATCATAATATATGTCTTGTGTGTGTCATTTAGAAAGATACAGAAAATTTACCAAGATATTCATAGTAAAATTTACTCATACTTAGTAAAGAAACATATTTTATAAAATGTACTACACACAAGAAATTTAAAGTTACAATTGTATTTATAACAAGAATGGTAATCGATCCGACCAGTCGTATTGATCAATTAAAGAAGAAACTTTTGAAGCATTTTCAATTGCGTTATACTTTCATTTAATTTCATTTATTTTACATGCAATCAGTACTAACAGCTAACCTTACTTGTGATTGTTTCACTGCCAGATATTTTTATTTATTTAAAATACCTGATATTGACGTGTCTGATGTGTGAGAGCACATTTAGCACAATCGATCTAGGACAAAGCTCTAACTATGTATATTAAGTAAAATAGGTCTTGTTTTCATGTCCAGACTATCTGACGTTTGGGGGCCGCGAGGAACCGCCACCATCTTGGATAACGTGTATATTTTAGTAGAGCGCATAGATTCAGAGTAAAAAGCGAATTTATAAAGGATGAAATACATTTTCTAAGATCGCGGCGGTTCCTCGAGGCCCCTAACCTTTTGAACGCTAAATGGCGCATCCATTTGCCGTGCCACTGACGCCATGGGGGTAAAATTTAGTTTTGTGAATAAATACAGCCAACCTAAAAGTGGGGTGTTTTTCAGTAGATTTTCATCAAAATACGATCCACGTCAAATGCCGTCTTTGGCGCCGTTGTCACGATTTTGCGTTGACGTCAAATGCCGTCTGTGGCGTTCATAAGGCTAGGCGTCCGATGACCTGAACATGAAAACAGGATCTTTTATTAACATACATACCAAATTTCAGGACTGTTCTAGAGATTCCAACTCAAGCTTTGTCCTAGTTCGATTGTGCTAATTTATACCTACATACTTACAACAGTTCACAAGCCGCAATATCGCTACGTGTCAGAAGCCGTGCCAAACAACAATATAAGGCACTGCCTTATATTTAATGTACAGTACAATATATCAACAGACCCCCAAAAGAACAGCCTTAAAGTATTCACTTATTTTCTTTTACCTACTGCTTTTACAATAATTCGGTGGTTCGGCTGTGGCTGCTAATGAAACAGCCTTACATTTTCCAAAGGGAAAAATATATTTTCTTTATTGATAAAAAAAAATAAAGTCTTTTGTGCAATAGAATATGCGATGAGGGTCATTTGACAATTGAAGCGTGGCTATGATAAAAAAACAGAATTTGAAAATGCTTCCCTCAATATTTAACGACGGAAGCGGCGGTTGTAATAATAAGATTATTAAAATTTATTACTGTAGGAATTTCTGATGGAATGAAATATTTAATTAATGTATTATGTAATCGGATCTCGGACCCTATAAATGTAATACCCTATCAATACAACATTACTTTATCAATAGAATAAGCAAGCAGACACAGAATGTACTTTATTACTATCTACATGACGTCTATTTTATTCTAAATATTAATTGTGCAAGCTCTTTTTTTAAACTATAACACTTTCTTCCATAATACTAAATCATTCGCCTCATCCTATAAAGCTGTCAATCTGTTCTGCATTAGGAAAGTATAATACCATCTCACTTACTTAAGTTATTCTATAATATACGTTACAATACATTGCAAGTCTGACGATGACGGCCATTTAGTATTTCGCCATTAAAAATATCAAATTCCGATAAAATCCTTATAATATTTACAGCTTGGTTCTTATGGCCTCTAATTACTCAATATCGCTAAATAAAGTACAGGCTGAATAAAAATGTAGATTTAGCGCGGGCGAAGCCGCGGGCACCACGAGTTGAGTATATTTGATTGCACCATATAGTCAATAATTGCACGAGTGTATAAAAGCGCTATAGCGGTGTTTCGTCACCTGGGTCACTGTTGGGGAGTCGCACCGATTTCGCGCCCGCCAGCACCCCCACCCCTTCAAGGCAAGACCTTCTGTTCGATAAAACATCCCTTAGGAAGGCCCTTCTAGGACCGGACAGATCAGTTCCTGTGATTGACCTTGTCAGTTTCCTCAACGCTGGAAGTTTCAACGCTTCTTCATAAGACGGAGGCTCGTCAGTCGGTGTCGTTTGAGCCCGTCCTCCAAACGGGTCCCTAGAACAGGTCGGGGATAGTTCCCTTGAAAAATATAGCGTACTGTCCCCACTTCGTGTAGGAGCATGGGACTCTGGCATGGGTTGGTAGCAGACTGGGGCCGAAGATCGGATCTCCTCGAGAATCTGCCTTGCCGTTCTGTTGGTAGAAACCATACCCGCCCATGATCGCCGGTTCTGCTGCTTAGCTTCATGCGACCTAGCGATTGCAGATATATTATGACTAGAATGTGTGCTAGTTACTCTGGGCCTGCGCTGTGGCTCATCAAATGAAGCCGCTTTTATGGCGGGCCGGTGAGGTCTTGGCTCGGTTTCCATGTTAATTAGTACTCCATTACTATTAGAATTTTCTGCGGGATCTTCTCTAAGTGCTGCGTCGATACGCATGGCTTCTGAATAAGAAGGAACTAAGGCACAATTCTCTCGGATGGCTGCAAACAGCTCGAGGCTATCAACTGTTGAGGCGTGGGAGAGAGGAAGAGCCCGGGGAGGGCGGGGCGCGGAGCACAGTAAAGCACTCTGCTCATCTGCTATGGCCCAGGCATAATTCCTCTGTGGAACAGGAGGTAACGTATCTGACATGTGGGTATCGATATCCAACTGTCTACTAGGATCCAGTTCATAGTTTGTTCCAAATATCTTGGTAATCTGAAAATGAAATGCACACTGAATTTCTTCTTATGCAATAACTTAATTAAAATAGTAATCCAAAGAAAAGTTGCAGAGAATAAAAACTGTTAACCAAGCTATAATCTCATTGGCCGTATCTGTTTTAAAACGAAATGAAGCATAATAGCCTTTTTACGTTCTCACTGTAGTTTTGAGTAGGTCAAACTTAAAAAGGTACTCACTGTATAATGTACGTAGGCGGTGTTACATTCTATGAGAATCCGAAGAGGCCACGAAAGTAGTAAACACGATAACGTCCAAAACAACCATTGAGAAGAGTACCATGGGCAGCGATCGGCGTCCCTGTGAACAAGAGATAGAAAGTATTATTTTGAAACTGCATTTAGTTTAATTGCACTCTTTTTTTCTACGAGTATATTGAATATGTGAGACACAGACATATTAAATATATTGAAGCGCTGATAGCCTAGCGGGTAGCTAGAGGTCGCGGCTTCAAACCCCGGCTCGTACAGTGTGTGTGGTGTACAAATCATCTCAAAAATATGTCCCATAACTCTTATTTATGTCAGTGAATTAAGAACTATGAGACATATTTTTGAGTAAGTTGTCTACACCCATATTTTTACCGTTGACTGTACCAATGAGTTTTTCGGAACTTATGTACGAAATATCATTTAGTATTTACCAGTTGCTTTTCGGTAGAGGAAAACATCGTGATGAAGCCGGACTAATCCTAATAAGCTTTCTGCTCTGCGTTGGAAGGACAGATGGCAGTCGCTTTCGTAAAAACTAGTGCCTACGCCAATTCTTGGGATTTGTTGTCAAGCGGACCCCAGGCTCCCATGGCAAAATGCCGGGATAACGCGAAGAAGAAAAGGTACATATTAAATATATGAAACTTTGAAAACAATACCGGTAGGCAACCATGTACTCCTTGAACGAGCTCACTCCGATCAGATCCAAGCCCTCTCGCATCTCCATGAAGTCGTCGAATCGCTCGTGTTCCGCGAAAAACCTCGACCTTTGATCTTCGAACTCTGAAAAATTATAATCTTAATAGTCTACTGAATAATTCCTGCGAATTAAATAACCTCGTTTCTTCAAAGGCGAAGGCGCAGATGCCGCGGCCTCAGTCGTAAATTTCTTGTCAAAAGAGACTTTTTTTCATTCCAAATTGTCTGCTTTTGTCGCAGAGTAATTTAAAAGAAATTTACTTGATCTCTATCTAGTTCAGTTATTTTAAACTCTGATACAAAAGAAAATTGTGTTCAGATGCCCTTTAGAAGTTTATTTAGGTAGAAAAACCCACTCGAGACCAAATACATAGCTCTATTTTATGTAGATGGGTACCAAAATTACGCTTTTATCAATATTATTATATTTAACAGTTGTTTGACTTGTAGTCGTTACATGCCTTAAGAGTATTACTGCCCGATTCGAACTTTAAGATATGTCAATTAATAGATCTAGAAACGATGTGGATTAGATGTGTCAGAGTCAAAAGTGACGTTTTTGTTTGAAGAAACATCACATTTGACACTGATATATCTAATCCAAATCGTTCCTAGATCTATTAATTGACGCATCTTAAAGTTCGAATTGGGCCGTTAGAAATTAGATATTAAATATATAATTTAGAAAAAGTTACCACTGGCAGCCTCAATGTTGGCAAAGGCGAATCCTTTGCTGAAGCGCACTTTAGTGATTGGCGTGTTGGAGTCGAGCACGAGGTTGCGCGACGCGTCGCGCTGCCCGCAGCACGCGTGCGCGAATGACGTGCTCGCGCTGTGCGTATTCACGCGTTCGTAGTACACCTATAATTGACATAGATATCAAATACTATAATAATAATGAAGTGACTGAATTGGCTTCGTAAGTTTCATAACTCCTGCCTTTAGAATCAGAATCAAGTATTTTATTCGTGATAAACTTAAAACTAAAATTACATACAAAAGTATAACTAAAAAACTACAAGTATTCATAAAATTGGTCTGTAAGAATTAAAGTTTACCACGAAATGGTCTCGCCTCAGCATAATACATAGGTACTGACCCGAAAGTCAGCACTGATCTTCCAGCGAGACCATTTATGGGCCACGATCGCAGCCGACATGGCCCTATCATAAGCTGAACGCAGCCTTTGCAGCGGCGACCGGCGCCATCTTGTCTACTATCTATGGCAGTAGCTTTAGGGTAGCACTTGTTTCATTCATTAAAATCATTAAATAAATTTTATTTATCTTAAAAATGTATACATATAGGTGTACCTATACCACGGATCGAAACTTCACGAGTTATCTAATGAAACCATTCAAGTCGCCTCAAACATCATATTTTTGGTAATTTCATACATTGGTAAATTGCAAATGGCATTAATTAGGTTAACTGAACTATTATAGTATAAAGTCGTGTAGTAAAATAAAATTCTGGGCTATTATAGTAAAATAAAACTCGGTTGTGCTACTTGTGCTGCTCAGATCCTAACATTTTATATTGAGGATCTCGTGTGTAAACGCTTCTGTGGTGTCTATGTAATCTGTGACCAAAACTAACGTTATAAATTTTACCTGGATTGAAGGGCCGTTAGACCCTAGTGCAAGTCACATCACGTATACGTAATATATAACGTGACGTGAATATTAATGAAAGTCAAGTCGCGTGCAAACTTTACGGTAACTTTGTAAGTTACTATTTTTACTCAGAAGCATACTTTTTCTTTGACTTAAAAATATACAACTCGTTAAAAACTATAAACATCTAACCAATATAAATATCATATTATTTTCCTTGGTAACCTTGCACGCGCCCAATTTACAATAAAATTGCTCGTATTTAAATAGCACTAATGAATGACTCAGTAAAGTACAAAGAAAGGCAAGATACAAAGGAACATTTCCGTAACTACGATTACATCATGAAAGGAAGCTATTTGTCTTGCCTGAACTACCTAAAAGGTTTTTTTTTTTCCAATTGTAGCAGTCTTTCCATTTGAAAGCAAAAAAAAAGACATAATAAATATTTTCCATCCAGCCATCCAGCAGAAGCATCTAGTATAGATTGCAACTAAACACCACCCTTAGTTAAAGCAGTTATTAAGATTGCATCACAAGTGCCTATGCCTGACTTTTCTATACTTAATCTTCTAGGCAGAGAGTGGTGAGATATATTTGCAGCTGACTGTCCACATCCAGTTTCACTGCCATCTGCATATATGGAGAATTTAACCCTAGGCAAATAATTGGTATCATACTTAACCCTGTAACGTGGCACGCCAGTTAAAGAATTAAGTTTTACGCATTAAAGCATATCAAGCAGTGGTGGATAAAACTAATGAAAGCCTTAAATAAAAAATGATTAAGTATGTGTCACAAAAGTGCACTTACGCCTACCTGCGTGGTGGTATACGCGTCCCCGTTTCGGTACCGCGTCACCTGTCGCTTGCGCCGCACGTAATGATAGCAGATCGCCTTCCACCTGCCGCAGATGATACAATACAATAGTTAACAACTAAAATGCCTCGGCTACGAAAGATACGCTCTGAGCGTGCACGCTCGACGCTGACGCTGACTGCCATAGGGGCCGTGCGCGTTGGAGGTTCTGCCATGTTGTGGCCTGAATCGAAACATAAACTCTACATTGACACTTCACGCCAAAGCAAGTGCTGGCCTCTGCAATCCACGTACGTTTTCTTGTGCATTGTGGGTTACATTGGAAGCTTAAATTCGACATTTACACTTCTCGTCAATAAACAGGGGGCTCATATGGTGCCTCCTACAGTTCATGCACGTTCCCCATATAATAAAAATAAATGAGAATGAAGGTCAGCCTCAGTGTCGAACGTCCACGCTCGGAACGTGCATTCTGTGACGATGGGGTAAGAGATACTTGTAGTGCAAGAAAAAACCGTCTTGTGCATATAGGAAAGGTCTACACAAGGGTCGAGGAGACTCAGTAGTTAATCAAACTTAGTTGCCTTCGGTGGCTCAATAACGTTCCCAAGTAGCATTGCAAGCTGTATATAAGCTGTATTAAAGTGTATTTGTATACTATAAGCTGTACAGTTAGGCTGTACAAAGGCTGTATAAGCGCTTATACAGCGCTTATAAGTAAAAAAAGGGCCCAAATTATACAGCCTTTGGCGTTATTAGAGCTGTAGAGTAGCTGTATAAGCAATACATAAGCTGCATAATAGCTGCATTACAGCTATATTTCGGTGTAACAGGAAACCTTAACACTACAGATAATCTCTTATAAGTACGATATAAGAATATAAGTTTTAAATGAGTTATAAGAAAGAATTACAAGAGAATAATAATCATTTAAGAAACTAAAATGTCTTAATCTTGTTCATTCGTAATATAGTAATGGCGACAATAAAGTGTTATAGTGGATGGTAAAAGTAAAAGTAATTATTATACAGGACTTGAATGGAATATTACATTATTGGTAAGTGCGGATTATTATTAGGGCGAGCGAAGCGAGCCCTATCACTATTCGACAATCTATGCATTCTTGTGGTACACTTTACGGAAAAACTATCGCACTATTAGGTTTGAGATTTAACATAGTAATTTATATTAATGTCTAGATGTGTTATCAAGCATAAAAATATCATTATATAAACATAAAAAATAAATAAAAGGGTAAAAGATGTGTATTACTACTAACGCCATCTGTTGGACTAATGTTAGTTATTTATTTTTCTTACAGATGGCGTTAGTAGTGACAAGGTTTTAAAGGTTGTTCCTATTATTCCGTTAAAATGCGCTGGGTTTTTGTGGCTCAATATAATTGGGTATTTATTTGACTATACTAGTCAAATGAGTTACTTTTTTCGAACTGTCAAAACGATTTGCTACTTTGGAATATCTATGGAATTTATATGAAACACTAGCATGTGACGTCACAAGAAAATTACCTACTCTTTATAGTTGTTATCGGGTTAATAGAAATTTTGTCTAAAAATAACTGCTGTCTACGTTTCTCTATTAATCTTCTGGTGCTTTATTTCTTGCATGGTGTAAAATAATTTATCTTAAGTACAGTCAAATACCCTATTAGTAGGTAATCATAATTAATTATGGGTGAAATTTAATACGTGACTATATATTTTTTGATTGAATCGATAATCGTTTTTACTACTATGGCGGTTAAAATCACACGTGATTGATTTCGAAATTGCGGCAGTAATGCAGTTGGCAGTAATATCGCAGTCGGCAGCAGTATTGCAGCGCGATATTACTGTCTTACTGTTTCAAATTCCAATATCGATCTTTTTACATTCGAGGCAATAATGTAGTCGGCAGTAATATTGCAGTCAGCAGCAGTATTGTAGCGCGAAACGCAAATGTCGAAATCGATATCGCTGCCAGGATTTTTGATATTTGCGGTAGTAATTCAGTCGGCAGTAGTATCGCTGTTGGCAGCAGTATTGCAGCGCGATAGTACTGCCTTACTGTTTCAAATGCCAAAATTGATGTCGCTGCCAGGGTTTTTGACATTTGCGGTAGTAATGCAGTCGGCAGTAATATCGCTGTTGGCAGAAGTATTGCAGCGCGATAGTACTGCCTTACTGTTTCAAATGCCAAAATCGATGTCGCTGCCAGGGTTTATGACATTTGCGGTAGTAATGCAGTCGGCAGTAATATCGCAGTCAGCAGCAGTATTGCAGCGCGACATTAGTACCTTACTGATGCAAATGTCAAAATTGACGTCGCTGCCAGTATTATTGACATTTGCAGTAATATAGTCGGCACTAATATCGCAGTCGGCAGCAGCATTGCAGCGCGATATTACTGCCGTTATCGTTTCAAATGTCAAAATCGATGTCGCTTTCCACTCTGGACGACCGGCTAAAGCAAGACAGAGGCAGAGGGCCCTTTTTATCCACCCTTCTATTCTGGTGGCAGAACTTCCCATTTCCCAGGAGCCGTGGGAATGTTTCTTCCCAACAGCTCTCCACAAGCTGCCCTGCGTTGACTGATCGTACTGGTCCATCAGCAAACGAGGGGGTTGTGACATCGCTACGCCCATATTCATGTCTACCGGTCAAGAAGCTATAGTATAGGTGCTCCGGACATGTGTAAGGCTTGCTCGGAGTTTAAGCCAACACGTGAGGCCCTTTTGACATTTTAATGAGATGTATTAGTAGTAGTAGTAGTAAGACACTTTATTGTACAAAAAGAAACATAAGATAAGACATGAAAAGCACACAAAGTTTTATAGTACAAAGGCGAACGTATCCCTTTCAGGGATCTCTTCCAGTTAACCTTTGAGCAATTGAGGGAGAATTGGAGAACGGTAGACATAAAAGCTGTATTAAACGGTATAAAAATATGAGATTTTGGATACATCAAGATATAGATGGTTCCCTTATAATAGATCAAACCTACGTAATGTTAAACCTCATGTATTGAAATGTAGGAAACAAGAATATATTCGTATGAGGAATTTAATATAAATACCTTTTGATATAATATAATACAAACACTCTTGATATAATAGAATACAAAATGATTTGGGGTATTAATTATTTATAGAAGCCCTTATATCATATCATATCATTTTTAAAGTTCCGTAGCTCAAAAGGAAAAAAACGGAATCCTTATAGGATCACTTTTGTTGTCCGTCCGTCTGTCTACTAAGACCTTTTATCTCGGGAATGCCTAGATGTATCACTTTTGTTGTCCGTCCGTCTGTCTACTAAGACCTTTTATCTCGGGAATGCCTAGATGTATCGAGTTAAAAGCATAACTTAGGTCCTAAAAGCTGTGAAAAATTTAAACTTCTAAGTTATCGTAAAAAAAGATACGGCCGTTTATGCCGCAAAAAATGTATATTTCGAAACTCACAGAAAAGGAATCAAAATGTACCTATAAAGGGACCCACTGATTAGCACTTCGAGGGACGATATCAGCCGGTCAGTTAAACGCAAAATTTGACAGCTCCGAACAACTGACAGGCTGATATCGTCCGGCGAACTGGTAATCTGTGGGCCCCCTTAAGTATGGTAATTCCCGTTGATCTAGAATTTCTAGAACTATGAAATTTGGCAAGTAATATCGTCACTACAAGTACTGGCAAAATATTTGAAAACTATTTTTTTGTAAATAAATTAATAAATACGTTAAATTTGTACGGGACTCTCGGCGGGCGAGTCCGACTCGCACTTGTCCGGTTTTTTAAGATGAATCTCTTATTAAAAACTACCTTAGTATTTATGACTATATAGATAGAAAAACTCCGCGAGCCCTTACAAAGCTCTGCTTTTTGCTAGTTTATTGTGAACCTGTGTATCTTTTCTGGCAAAATATTTACGCGCCTGCAAAATAACAAGAGAAACCATAAGGAAAATATCAAAAATCGGTAAAGTTACTGTTTGTTTTTAAGGTTAGAGTATCAAAAATATTTCTAAATATTAATTCTAAGGCTAAACAATTTATTTTAGCTGGTAATCATAACACGGCGTTAGTCTGCTAAATATTTGCAAGTATTTCTTTAATTATATTTACAAATACGTTTTTTTTTTATTGTAAAATGGCGACAATTTTTAAACAGCCTACAGGATAGTAGTTGGAGAGCATTATAATCTTAGTAGCTGTGCTGTGTAATAAATGGAGTGTCTTTTACAGCTTTTGTAATTAAAACAGCTTTTTAATAGAATATTTGTATTCGTTTGGCTGTATTTCGGTTCTCCGTACATAAGTTATAATTCTCTTTAGAGATCCGTATAAAAAATAAAAAACCTGTACTGTAGTTGTCATATATTCCTTTAGTTTTATAATACACTTATTTTCAGAAATCATTACACTACTATACTTATACGAGTGTACAATTACGCCAAAAGATTGTTATAAGCGACTCTGTCAGTAATACAGAAAAAAGCTGTACTATAGCTGCCATTTATTCATTTGGTTTTATAATACCCTTACGGACAGAAGTTATACAACTACTATTCTTATAGGACAGTAAGATTACGCCATAAGAAATAGCTTTAAAACGGGGTTGACAGATACATTTGTACAGCTACAAGTGCCAAGTGATACTACGATACAGCCTGTATACAGCTTTTACGATAAAATTAGCTTGTAGTGTTTCACAACACTTAATGTTTTAAAAAGGAGTTGACAGATACTTTTGTACAGCTAAAAGTGCCAAGTGTTACTACAATACAGCCTGTATACAGCTTTTACGATAGAATTAGCTTGTAGTCTCTCACAACACTTTTAGTTTTATGATAGATTTTTTTATATTCTGATAAAGCACCCCATGCTTCCGCAGAATCCTTTATAATGATTTTATACAGCTTGAGCTGTATAATGTCTGTAAAGTACCTTTTATACAGCTTAAATCTTTTCTGACACTCTTATACGTCCCTTAAATCACTCTAAGTTCTTAATTGGCTGCTATATTGATGTTGCCGACACTTCCATGCTACTTGGGGTTGGCATGACTTTCGTTCCGCCCTCAGACTTGTTTACTCAGTCTTCAGTCTATCAAAGGTACGAGTAAACAGACTTCAGCTTTTATTTCATTAGTTAATAACTGTTCTCGTGGCACTGTCCGCGTAGGATTTTGGGTCATTTGTATACCTACTGTTTGAGCTTTCTTAAGAGTCACATGAACACGCCGTCAAAAAGCCGCTCCCATATAATCGAAGTTAATAGGTACGATCTCATTTTAAAACGACATGCTTAAATGGCATGAAACTTGGTATGAACATTTTCGTAACATAAATTATATCTATACAAATACAAATTTCAATATTGTCAGATAACAAATGATCTATGTCTGGTACTATTTCGTTTTCGTTTCTAATAATTGTTTTACAAAGAAAGTATAGCGAGTAGAAGTTTTGAATGTAAAACTTCTACTAGCTCTAATACAAGATACAAGAACCAAAACATTAAATGGCAAATTTTACCCCTCTTGACCCAGCTATTGCCACTTTGTATCACCATCGAAACCCCAGGTAAAAGTACACTTTCGATCTTTAATACCAAAGCTATACAATAAGATATTAATAGCGAGGCGTCCGGGGAGGCAATTCATAAAGTGGTTCCCCTTTTATACTGTATAAAGAATTTATAGCGAAGAGGTTTTGATTTCGCTGTAAGATGTCGACCTGAGTGCTGAGTTTGTATTACCTTTCAGGGCAAATTTGTTTTATTTTAATTATATTTTAAGAAGTTTGTGAACGTTATTTTGACACTCGACCTTTAAAGAATTTGAAATTACGTGGAATCCCATTTTAAGATCAATTTATTTTATCCTATTTTTATGCGATAATATATTTGAGGTGAGGTTGTTGACTGAAGAATTTTTTTCTAAGTTAAGGTTGTGTACTTTTGCGTCTTGCGACTATGAATTGACAGTGCACAGTGTAATGTCATTATGTTAGTCCTATAACTTATCTATAAAAGTGCCGAGACTTATGTAATAGGTGTCGCTCGAATAACACTCTTCTTGTTATTCTGCCCTGTCAGCCAGGCGACAATAATAGCATATTAGTTTGATAAAAGAAATGTTAAACTACGTTCTACAAATATACTAAGAAAATGATCCTTCATGGATTATAACTGCCATAAAAATTAAGGTTTAGTTATAAAGTGATCCAGGTGACCGTAACCATGGCAACGACTCATAAGTAAAAGTTAGTCCATCCTTCTGAACAATTCCTCACATTAAATCTAAAAGTGTCGATATTAATCCAGCAGATTGTCGCTAAGTAATTGAAAACACAAATTCACTGACGAATCTCGACCGTGAAGCGGTAAGGCGATTAGTCCTACCCGGCGCGAATATACGGTACGCTGCGGTTAAGGATTTAATCGCTATTTGTATTGGTTTTCGAGAGCTTTGACTAAGGATGTGCTATTATTTATTTGCATCAAACGTTCAATAAGGACTTAGTAATCGATGTTGCCACTTGTAAGTAATTTTTTAACATTGAAAGTGTTTTTTCGATCGCATCAGTATAGCCCTCCAATTTCAGCCAGAGTGAGACATCGCTCTGGTCTCGTGAGTTTTAGGGCTACATGAATGGTCCAGGTCTCAAAAGATTCGTCTTAACAAGGGCTACAATATGGTGAAAAAATAATCTCAAAAATGTAGAGAAATGACGCATTTTTCGGTGTCTTTTCGCACTAAATCGACAATCGAAAAAATGAACAAAAGCCCTCGGGGTATTGAGTTAGGCTACATTTTGAAAAAAACCGGACCTCTCTATCTCTTACGGCCTAGGCTGTGGCTTATCCTTTATGTAGCGAAATGTCAGGATACCGCAGGAGGCGTGCGCGGCGCGGGATACCTATACAAGTAGTATGATTGAAGTTTGTTGATTATTGTATAGTTAAAGCTTGATATGTTATTGAAATAAATATAAATAGTGATTTTTTAAATAATTTCCAAAATTATTATTTCTTTCCAAAATTATTTAGATGGTTTAATATCTAAGTGTGCTCGTGAGTGCACATAATTACTGACATTATTTGTTAAGGTAGGTAAGTGTGATTTCAACATATGTTTACTTACTGTGTTGGTGATCAGTGATTAGTGGTGTTGGAGAGTGATACGATTCTGTGTGAGATCTGTTTAGTGGGACTAGAGTCTAAAACAATTTAGTTTATAGGTACATACGTCGAGAAAATTCGGATAGACGTCAGAGGGCTTACCGCGAACCACGTTCGACGTGTTGGCTTCCTGTCACACTTACGTACAATTTAACAAGTGCGGCAGAGAGGCAACACGTCGAACATGGTTCGCGGTAGGCCCTCAGACGTCAAGAGGGTTCGCCTTGGAAGAGAAGGAAGGAGCATTCCCGTTGGCAATTGATGGAAGTATTAAAATGTAGTGATGTTCGAAATCAAAGATAACTAACAATAATTATCTACGAATCTAGTACGGTAGGTTCTGTAATTAAGCAGTAAGTTTATTTGTCTCAGCATTGTTGGTGTACCACACAGGAACACAGATTTTTTGTTGTCGGGCAGGCAAGGGAAAAAAAGCGCAGACCGAGCGCCCCTACACATGCAAGCCATAACCACTTGACCACACTCCGTAGAATCACTTCGATAGATCGCTCAAAAAAGGCCAGTCTTTGTTAGATTCCAATGCACTCTCAAAATGCATTAGTGGTGTGCATTGCAATTGGCGTCAACATAAAACGAGCATCGGTAACGCGCTAATAATAATTGCAACAGCTCAGAATTCATACGTGGACAACCTCAATACTATACGCGATATAATCCGGTAAAATTTGTTTCAAATCTAAAGTCATTCAACATTCAACCTTATTCAGCCAAATTAAAAAAAAATTACTCGCGTTATTACTTTTCATATTCACAGCGCCCATACCCTTATAAGTGGGTATGAATGAACCACTTAAAATTACCTCGAAATACAACAACAGTCATTGATAACTGCAACTTAAAACCCCAGTGATAAGAATTCTTGCCCGACTATAACAACAAAATATTCCCTAATGTAAACAAACGGTAAGACTTGCGTTACTTTACTCTGTAAAACTCAGTATAAACAATTCCTGCATATTTAATTGTTACAGGATTATTGAAAGAAAAGACAGTTGTGTAGTTGAAAGATATATCTTTCTAATACAACTATCTTCTCTTTCATTAATTAAAAAAACCGATATTCGATTTAACCCGTGTGGCGTCCTAGGGACCTACGTGGTCCGTAACTTATTTTGCACTCACAATAAAAATGTGAAATAGTTATTTGTACAACAACAGAGCAAAGTTAGTTATTTCTTCGAGTGCTTATTTTGAGTCCCGTGCAAGCAAAAGATTCTATAACTTGCTACGCTCGTAAATCTATTATAGAATCTTGAGCGTAGTTAGGGACTCAAAAGCGCACGAGATGTAAATAACTTTGATCTCGTGTTCTACTGTGTGATGAAGAAGGATTACCTAAATTTTTCAGGTTCAGGATGTCTAATATTTACGTTCTCACTTCTGAAGTGAAAATTTGTGTGTACAAGTGTGTTTAAACTCAAATAATTTATACACTTTAAGTGCATAGTATATTTCTTTCCTTTTTTTTGAGTATCGTATAATTTTAATTGTAAAGATTTTTCGATAAATAAAAAAGTGATTTCGAATAAAAACATAACTAAGTTTAAGCGTGTCATTTAGGAGCCCACGTGTGGTATTTTTGTTTCATCCGTGTGGCTCTGTTTTTTTGTTATTTATTATATCTACATAATCTACTATCTAAAATAATTTGTACACTTATAGTGCAACGTATATTTCTTTACTATTTTTCTTGTGTCATTTAGGAGCGCATGCGGGGTAGTTACTTCTTTACTCGAGTATCGTATTATTTCAATTGTTAAGAATTTTTAAGATATAAAAATGTGAAAAACTGATTTATTTTAATTCATTTTCAATGTACCCGAAGGTCGTGAGAGGCACGCGATCTGTGATTTTTTTTGTGAAAATTCCGTTTTCTAAGTTTTATTGGTCCCTCAGATATCAGACAAGAAATTGTTTACTTGTCTTGAGTGAGATAGTTTTCTGTTATTCTGCCGTAGTTAATACGTGAAAACTAATCTGGTTCATATAAGTAAATGAGACGTTATCTTAATCTTGTATGATGTGTTCTTCAATTTCTTCATGTAGGTAACGATAATAGTTATTTGTTTTACAAGGCGGCAAATTTGTTGTTTAACCGCTCGTGCTAATCTTGATACCCGAGCAACCACGAGCGTAGCGAGTGGTCCAAAAATGGAATCTTGAGCGTTGCGAGGGTTTCAAAGCACGAGGGTTAAACAAAATTTGCCCCCGAGTGAAACACAAAATTTTTCACCACACCAACCCGAAGCAAATATTCAATGTAAAATATCAAACAAAATCAAACCAAATCAAATTTAAATGAATATTATAAATATTTATCATTTAAAAGTCCATTCTACCAGCAAACATAAGAAAACAACTCAAAATTTGCATTTGATTACTTTGCCTCACATGTGAATTACTGATAGCAAAGTGCAACTTTGCTATCCGTTTTTGAAGTGCAAAGTAAGTCTTTCCGAGCTGGTGTGGTGAAAAAATACTTAATCTTATTCCATTGTACATTTACTTAACTATCACTGCATTCTGAGTGGATATTTTACTGTTCAGTTATCATTTTACTGTCATAATGGGTATTATAAAACTTCAGCAATAATGGTGATTGCTTTACGAGAAAGTAGATTGTTTTGCTGACAAGCTCGTTAAATAGCAGTAGCTTTCGAGAAATGGCTAGGGTGGGTTTTTTATGCGGTAAACCAAGGCTAGCTGGAAGGTGAAACCTAGGACGTATTAAAGAATCGAGGCATAAATAACCCCCACACTGCGGGCAGATCCAGCAAGGCCACTGGCAATCATTACGAGATCTTTATCAGAATGCGGGCCCCAATAGGCCGGTCGTTATCAAGATACTGGTACGTCTGCAATATGGTAATTTCAGTTAGAAATGGTTTCGTGACATTGCGACGCAAACATTACCGCAGTCTTGAGTACCTTTAATGGCTCCTCTACACGATGGGCCAGCGCCGGCCACTCCAAGGGACGCAGCGGTAGAATGAGATAGCAATATTACTTGCTCCCTCTAACGCATAAATGCCTTCCCTTGGAGTGGCCGGCGCTGGCCCATTGTGTAGAGGAGCCATAACAACTTGTACTAATGGTTTTGTAACGTTAAGATCAGTAGACGTAGACTTTAGTAATACCTATAAAAGAAAATAACTGACTCAGTTAACGGTATTAAAGTTCTTTTTATGATCGGACTTCTCAACACATTACTGGGACTGTAAAATAAAGGTTTCAAGTCTTAGGTATTTTCTGCACGATCCGTATTCGAAACATACGTTACCATGTTACATTTTCCACTAGCCAGCAGAGATTTTCGCCGGGATTTCCTGCACACAGCGGGCGGTATATTACTTGCTACATACCTATACCGTTGCTTATCATGAATAGTGGCATAAAACAAAATGAAATGCCGTTCAATTTTAAATCTTACCAGTAAAAGATAGAATATTAAATGCAATAGCATTTCATTTTGAGTTGTGCCACTATTCATGATAAGCGTCGATACGGCTACCACCAGTTTTGACATTGACATAACGCTCACGTTTACGTAACTTACTTTCTATGCATCTCGCTCGTACTCGCATATGCGAGCAATAGTGGAAGCGAGATGTACAGAAAGTAAATTACGTAGACGTGAGCGTTATGTCAATGTTAAAACTGATGGTAGAGGCTCTACTCGTAAAACTTAACTTACAGTCAATATAATACTACTTAATGAATATTTTTAATAAAGTTTCATATTTTGTATTTACTTTTTCCAAGTCAATAATAAATTGTCTAAAGAACAAAAAGAAGGCCTGCTCTGTGTATGCTCATTTTACATTTTTTTTATTTGAAGTTTTCTAAACTAGTAGTTCGCCCCGAACTGAGAACTCGCGGTTTGCCAAAAATTATATAGAGCGATTGACTTTGTTGCACCAACTTACTCGTATAGTTCGACATAAAATAGTAGAAAGCATCATCAGCAGTTCCACTTCATCAAATGTGATATTTTTTAATGTAAATTCTTGATTTTCTGATGAAAATAAACAAATCTCTATACGCATGCCTTTAAGATTTGAGGAGTTCCCTCGATTCCCCATGGATACCATCATCAGACCTCGAGCGTGACAAACATGTGGCTTAAAAACTTAACTTGCTTAGCAAACATAACGAAGAGGACAAATCGCCAAACGTGAACTATGTGTCGTTGAAGAGTTCCGTTCTGATCATCATCAGCAGTTCCACTTCATCAAATGCGACAGTTTTTAATGAAAATGCTTGATTTTCTGATGAAAATACAAAAATCTCTATACACATGCCTTTAAGATTTGAGGAGTTCCCTCGATTCCTCGTGGATCTCATCATCAGAACTCGAGCTTGACAAAAATGTGGCTTAAAAACTTAACTTGCTTAACAAACATAACGAAGAGGACAAATCGCCAAACGTGAACTATGCTTCGTTGAAGAGTTCCTTTCTGATCATCATCAGCAGTTCCACTTCATCATAATTGTCACTTTTTTGAATGTATATGCTTGATTTGTTGATAAAACACATAATCACATAAATCACTATATGTATGCCTTTAAGATTTGAGGAGTTCCCTCGATTTCTCATGGATCCCATCATCAGAACTGGGTTTTGACAAAAATGGGACCAATCTGTATGCATATACATACAATCAAAAAAATATTTTTCAAAATCGGTCCAGTAATGACGGAGATCTCCTCCTTTTGAGATTTGGAAGTCGGTTAATAAATGAGGGCGCCACTTTCTACGTAGCTGTCACATTTTTGACGTAAAATGCTCTTCCGTCAGTAGAAAAAAGCGGCTAAAAATGTAGGCGCGAAGGGCTATCGTCCCATAGAAAATTTGAATATCGCGCCTTGTTCTACTGACAAACTGGTTTGACCGACTATAGTATGGAAATTTTAGAGTTCCATTTTATTTAATTTCTACTATTTTATGTCCCACTATAGGCGGCAATGAATCTAAAATCGCGTGGATATATTACAAGGAGGAGCCCTTAACTGATACTGTATCTGTGGTAAGCCGCAATATTTCCTGTCAAATGTCAAATACCTATATTATGTTTATTTTTATCTTGCTAATTATTTCAAAATGGTAAATTTAAAAACGATATTATAAAAGTGCAAGCCGAGCACTTTCATTTGATACCAAACTCGACCATACTTTCTTGCAAAAAGATGACCAGAATAGCAAGACCCCTCACAAATAGCTTTTTAGCCTTCTAAGCTCTTCTAGCTCAATAACCCCTTGATCGAGCCTGCTCATAATTTAATGACTAAAATATAATGCCCTCAACTATACGTTTACCCAATTTCATTTAAATTAGAACAAATTTACTTAAGTTCTTGAGTATCAAACTATCCTCTGATAGTTCAGCTTAAAAACATCGAAATGCCGGGACGTGCCCCTAGCCAGCCGCGTGTCCCAAGTCGAATGTAAGAACTTCGTTCGCTTCGCTCGCTCGTTCGATAAATACTGGCATGAAGGAGACATTCGTGACAACGTGCACCTCTCAATTTAATTAAAATGGGCAAAAGGACCTACTCTTTTCAGTCACAAAATAACCCTGTAGGTAAACTGTTGTAATTTTTATGACTGTCTGGGGCACTAATTGAGTCGTCAATGGCAGGTCGTAATGTGATATCTACTATATTATATCCACTTCAATTAAAATGGATTTATGGCAGCTACTTCACAATCAGTTGACGTGTTGAAAGTCTATGTCAACTTTTCATGACCCCATATATGGCTCTTATCTGATGTATTTGCAAGTTTAACCCATTTGTTTCTTCACATATCATATGTTTCTTTCCATATGTTTATATCATGTTTATTATCAGAATTTTTACGCAATATTCTTGCAAATACAAATAGTCGGCTACACTTACCAAACTCTCGGCGTTGCGGTTCTCATTGCGTGCACCCTGGCGCTCACCGCCGCGGTGTCCACCCGCCGGGCGAGCTGGATCCTGGCTGTGCTGTGGTAGCATTCCACCAGGTACACCAGGTATAGAAGCAGGACGAACGCAATGGGTATGTAGGCGTAGCCGACATCGCAAGGAGATTCACGTACCACCCGTTTTATCGGGAATCTGCGGGAAAAGAAACTGATTTGGAGATTAATCCGTGCTTGGTAAGTCAAACTCTGCGCCAAAATATTTCCTCATAGTGTTTCAGTTGATCGCTAAGCAATATCAGAAGCGGTCAGCGGTAATGTTGGAAATATAGAAAAGAGGAAAAGCAAACTTAGACTTAAAAGCACCCAAAAATAACACGGCTTCTTTTTCTATCTCATTATGACATATTTTTTTACTAAAGACTGTGGTTACCATCAAATATACAAGTCGATTTTGGAAAAGTGGGAGGAGGCTAGAAGGCCGAGGTTGTCGTCAATTATCAGGGTCGTCAACTTCCTGCCTTGGCTCTATATAATGAAGTATTTATTATTTTTAGTTACGTGTGCAAATCGATGAGTTCCTTGTCGATCTTGGCGGTGTTACACCAGGCCACGGAGCCGAGACAGCCGGCGATCATGAGGGTGAGCATGAAGCACTTCCAGTTGCCTTCGCGCCGCAGGACCCCGCCCAAGCTCTGCTGACGCGGACGCTGCGAAAGAGAAACTCTGTTCAGTTGATGCTGACTCAAAATATTAACAAACTGAGAGAGTAAGAAAAATTCCGTTTTTATTTTCAAATTTTTAAATTTGTGAGTGCATATTATAAATGTAACATTCTCTTTTAATCCGCAACCCGTTGTTAACTATTACGGCACGATTATCCACAATATTTATGAGCATTTGGTATGTTTTATTAATATAATATAACATTACACAATATAAAAATAAGTAGGTAGACTACATAGCATAAACCAAATGACTGGTAGTAATAACTAAAATAAATGTCATTATACTAAGAAAAAGTGACCAAGGCCTCCAGTGCCCCAGGCTGGAATCGAACCAGCGTCCTCTGTTATCGCGGCAGGTGTCTGTGCCATTCGGCCACCGGGCCACAGCGGCATAAGTATAGGTCGAAAATATCGGTCGAATATTTTCTGAAAATAAGTTAATTTGTTCTAATACTTCTAATAGACTTGTAGTAACTACCCAATCAATCCCATACATTTTTCCTTAAGGCTTTAATAAATATTTTAGAAGGCGAATTAACTCAGCGAGGAATAAGTATGTGGTCCATAAGAAAAAGCTAAAAATCGGCCCACTCTATTTACATACCTTGATCCAATAAAGTGCGCCCTCCGCTTACGAGCTAGGTAATATTTATGGCTGAACATATTTATAGGGAAGAATTTAATTTAAGACGTACCGGCTTAAAAAAAATCGTGACAATTAAGAGTATAATTATGGCAGTCCTCGCTTTTTCATAATTATTATAAATGGCGAAATTTGCATCGTAACATTGACAAGAAAAATGACATCAATCAATTTCGAATTTTCAAGTCGCCATTTTGTGCTACATTTTCATTTAACGGTGTTTGATTAATTGAGTTTTTAGGCAATTTCGGAGCAGGGATACCTACAATGTTGTTTCATTTTAAACAATATACTTACATCTCTTATTATAATGCTTTTTGCCTTACCTACATATAAAAAACGTAAAATTTTAAGCTAATAAATATTATAAAAGTTTAACGATTCGCTTCCTTTAATCCAAAATTTGTTCCTTTGTTTTTAAAAGTTACTTAGGTTAAATCTCGAGAAAGTTCTACAGGAAAATTAGTTAAAAAGGATGGCAAAAGTTATCATAACTCCCCTAGACCGAGTTTCGTTTAGAGCTTGTTGATAGACTTTTAAAGGCTCAGTTTTAAAAGAAAGTTACTTTTAAAATCAAATAACAAGAATTACGGAATAATATTAGTTTCTGAAGTTCACATATTACCCCATAAAACTAAGGAATTGATATTCCTGTTCTTGCCTTATAAAAAATACTATTATTGTAGCATGTAAAACAAAAATGTCGTTCGGCTGCCTATTTTTTGAAGTGAAAACTTCTTTAGCGGCGCTGAGCACTTTTTGAGGTGGGGAAAAAATGATAAACTCGAGACAGCGTAAGGCGTAACGCGTAAGGCGTCTTTCCTCTCTTTCTACCGCACGGCGAAAATGTATGCCTGAGCCTGCTGTTTCATGTAGGCGGCGCAGGGCGCTTGCGTGACGTTATGTTATGTGTGACGGACAATGTTATTCACTAAAGAACTTTAGTCATAACGTATCATAATCAGGTCAATTATTTAAAACTGGACTTTTATATTAAGCAATAAAGCTCAATGTTCTAATCTTGTACGGGCTGAAATACGAGGATCTCAAAGTTACATTCTAACTTTATATCACTCCAATATAATTCAATAAAGCTACATCTTGATGAAATCGCTAATAAAAGTGAACTCTAGTACTGGTGAATAAAACTATATCATGACCAAATATATTTAGATGCGAGGTCTGCAAGGTAACTTTACAATTTCTATTCGAATTTTAAACAATTAACGCTACAAATTTAAGCTCACTGGCCAGCAATTTCGGAACTAAAGTTTTTCAATAGAAAGGAGGATGGGTCAATTATACATAGTGCTGCAGACATTTTGGACTAGTCATTTAGTTTTCACTTCTGTCGGCACTCCCGGAGTGCAACCCGTTGTTTTTTTTATTCAAGTAAAAAGATCATAACTTCATTAGTACCCATCATATTGAGACATCCCCCAATCCTCCTTTCAGTACAATCAAGGTAGTCATGATCCTACGATAGCACAATTCTACAATTACCAGCACTTAGCTGAGTCAGTCAAGTTTAATATAACATTAATGGCACATTTTGCGCCAAACGCGTTTTATATTTATTTAAGGTCATTAGGAAATGAAGAACAAATTAACATTTTATTGCGTAGATGATTACACGCAACGCTTACAGTAACAAAACCCATTCCCATTCTGGTTTTTGAATAACAATATCGAGGTAAATTCGATGTATCTCTTTGTACATTTTGTCTGTATTTGAAAACCGACGAAGTTTGCCGAGGCGTACCTAAAACTTTAATATTAGTAAGTACCTACTGAAAGTCGCTCTATTACATTATTACTTAAATACTAAAATGTACATAATTATACTTATAAGCATAGACTTTTATTAAAAATATGTGACCACGTTATTTGCAGACGCAGACACCAAGTATTAAATGGGGTACTTTACCTTACATATCTAAATATCGCCCGGCAGCGATTTGTAAATTTTAAAACGAGTTACGATTAGAATCGTTCGTTCGTTATAATCAGAAGTCGAACAAATCATCGCAAAACCATCAAAATCATTTATATCTCAAAATAGGACAAGATTTATTAAACTCATATTATGTACACAGTATCTTTATGAAATTTTCAGATTATACTCAAAAACTGCAGTTCAAAATTGTTAAAAAAAATTCACAGATTTCGTGCCTCACACGACTATCGAGCACATTGGAAATGAATCTACGGAATTCGAAAAAATATTGTCGCTGAGCGAAGAGAAAGTCTGGATAAGGAAAAAGTTACAAAATAAAACCACAACGTTGAATGATAATTATTTTATTCTTAGACTAACACAAGTATCCTGGACATAACGCATGTGAACAAACAAATTGCAAAATTTCCACACGCGTATCGAAGTTTGAATAATTGTCGCCGTGGCGCATAAGTATAGGTACATATTTCATTTTTCGATTAATAAGCAGGATATATTAATGTTCAAAGTACAAGAAAATTATTACACGGCAAATCCGTAGTCAACTCGAGAAGTGGTAGCCACATCGCCGTTATCGTCACTCGAGTCTTGATCGGCAGCGGCCCATTTGCTGCAAGATATGAAATTTTCTTGACAGCACTTTGACGCGACGAGAGATGACCATAACAGCGTTTGTCTATGTTGCACCAAACCTGAGTTCCAATAGGTACTACCAGGGTTCAGCATCAGCTATCTTGGGTAATGCTCTACCATGTGATCATCATGACGACGGGTGTCCAAAACAGCGCGTGCCTATGTTGCACCAAACCTGAGTTCCACTAGGTACAAGCAGGGTTCAGCATCAGCTCTATCTTGGGTACTACTCTCCTAAGTGCTCATCAAGACGAGTCGGATGACCAAATCAGCGTGTGCCTATGTTGCAACAAACCTGAGTTCCTTTAGGTACAGCCAGGGTTCAGCATCAGCTCTATCTTGGGTACTACTCTCCTAAGTGCTCATCGAGACGAGTCCGATGACCAAAACAGCGTGTGCTTATGTTGTATTAAACCCGAGCTCCACTAGGTACTGCCAGGGTTCAGCATCAGCTATCTGCTAGCAGCCGCCAGCAACATGCTGAGGTGAGACCATTTCGTGGCCTTTTTCTTTTTTATGTTTCTCTGTATAAGTTTTTATTTTGTGTTTGTGCTCACGAATAAAATTATCTCTCCCTCTCCCTCTCCCTTAGAGTTAGACCAAGAAAAATCTGCAGCGATTTTGAAAGCCCACGCATTGCAAGTGTTATTCTGCCGTCATAATCCCGATAATTCACAACAAACACCGATAACGAACTCTTCGAAACATGAAGTCATAAATGTCATGTGAAAAACTGACTTTTTGACTATTTTAAGGTTAGGCTACAGGGCAAACTCTTAACCCAATCGTCTTTGTTTTAGGCTCAAATTGTAGCTGACTAAATTGTCCAGAGCCGTTTTTCTCAAATTTTTGATATAATTCTTCGTTTCCAAATTGTCGAGCACCAAAATCAAAAATTCGGAAAGAATTGAATTTTATTTTCACTATTTCGACCATAACTTTTTATGTTTTTGACTTTCTCGAATAATTATTTTTGCACCTTACAGCTCTCGTGAGTATGCGTCTTTTGAGCCTATTTTTGAATATCATATCTTCACAACTTTCCGAGATATAAGGGGATCGCACTTTTTCGTGAAAGCGGACCCTATACTGGAGCGAACGAAAAGACATTTCCAATGTCAAAATTGTATCGTGTTCCATACCATATTTATTTTTGCGATAAATTGTCCGAACTCTGGTTATAATTATAACTAGCGACCCTCTCCGGCTTCGCACGGGTTACACAAAACCTTAACAAATTATACACCTAAACCTTCCTAAAGAATCACTCTATTGACAGGTGAAATCCTCATGAAAATCCGTTCAGTAGTTTTCGAGTTTATCGATATTACATACACACAAACAGACAGACGCAGCGGGGGACTTTGTTTTATAAGGTGTAGTGATAATGGACAGTACTAAGCCCTACCCTGGCTAAATTCAATTAGCCCTTTGTTAATCTCTCGACAAGACGTTGATAAATAGAATCTTACACCTAACAGAGTGGATACGAGAACCTCCATGACTCAAATACCGTTAATTTTAGCTCAGTCATAATGGCGGTCACCTCGGGTAAATGGTGTTCCAACCCGCTGCTTGTATTTAGGATCGTGTCGGAAAACGGGGTCCAGGGATGACCCGCTGTGATATATTGCACCATTAATGTTTCAGGGCAATATTTCGGTATCGGGTTGTCCTCGTTTATAGACGCTTAGTTTTGATTAATGTCGCGAAACGGCTTGCTAATGTTCAGTGGATTTATAACTTATTTAAACATTCTGTATTCTATGTTCCGCAAGTTGAGCGACTTTGGGTAAAATCATGTAAGAAGGTTATTTAGATGTAGGTAGATTCAATTATGAACGGGCTTTTTATATTTATACGTAAGCAAATGATATTATGATAACGTGGTGGTACTGGTGCTTGACGCGGTCCCAGTACATGTCATCTTGAAACTTAAGTCATTATCAATAGAGGTGACAGCAGGGTGTCATCTATTTGGGCATTAGCATGTCGAGCACTAGTACCACCACCTTAGTAGGTCCTGTTGATTGGCATAAAACTTTTGTGTTTCAAAATATAATTTAATAAATAAAAAATAAAAATCTTAAGTAGTCATTCTAATTCAACTTATTAAAAAAATACGGTCATGATATTGCAGATTCATAGCACAACAACAATGCAAGTATCAAAATAATATCCATTCTGCAATCGCTTATATCAATGAATTTATCTTTATTTACAAGATTATACAATATTGAAACAAGGAACATTGTACAGCAGAGACAAAAGCAACAGCAAACAATTCGGCGTATCTAAACTCAATCTGATCCTTATTGCAACAGCATACGCGAGCAGAATGAAGCCGCCAACTGAACAGAGGGCCTACCACAAACCACGTTCGAAGTGTTGCCTCTCTGTTGCACCTGTAAATTCGCACGTAAGTGTGACAGGGAGGCAACAAGTCGAACGTGGTTCGCGGTAGGCCCTCAGAATTCGACGACGCTTGGCGGCAATACCGGCAAATTGAATTGTTTTGCCAATTCACTGAATGGATTACATTCTGCGTATAATGTTATTCGAGTTTCCGCTACGATAATGTGTATTCTGATATGGTCGAATTGAGTTACCTACTAATGTTATTTGGAGCGAATTGATTAATTTAGAATTTAATACAGTTTACATTAAGTTCGTAATTGAATGAGAATGGGCTTTCTCAATATTTTAGTGAAACATGAAAACATTTTCACTTTTTCAGTTAAGAACTTTAGTACCAAAAGCAAACTAGGGACGTATTAGAAGCTCTTATTAATGCGACACAAGGAGGTAACATTTGTCATGGGGTCCGAAAGCTAACTTTGAATAGAAAATCTTTTATCTCAGTCTTTTCGATATAGCAAGAGTAACTGCTTTCACCGATAGCCAAGATAGATGGCTGCAAATTTTTATACCTACTTACTTAGGTTTTTTTTATGAGGGGAAATGCTTTACGCATACCACCGGGCGCGGGGACGGGCCGGGATGGTTATGTGGGACTCCCTGTTGTGGGCTAATGAGACCCCAGGTTTACCCACTAAAACCCCTCTGTTATATGGCCGCCTCGCTGCTATATGGCGAGGTCCCAGCAACGCCGAAGTACTCTTCCGCAACCTCGCCAACCTACTTACTTAGCCTAACCTAATCTTTTAGGTGTAATTCAAACATTTAGAATATTAAATGAAGCACAGACGTATAAAAAAACATACAGCCGTAACTTGTTTAAAGAAAAGCCCCCGTGGCTGAATGTGACATGTTTAAAGCGGGTAGTAACAGGGGGTGACAACCTGCTGTTTATGAAGATAAAAGGAAAATCCATTCGATGTGGTCGTTCCCATTATATGGAGCTTGTAACAACGACGCAATTTCGTATTAATTAACAATATGACTGCAATCTTGGTCCTTGCTTCCCTAATAAAATTGATATAAGCTTAATAAAAACTGATTCTTTTGAAAGGTCAATAAGTTTCATTGCCAATACTTATTTTCCTTTCCACAAAGTACATACTTACTAGGCTTACATGCGTTCCTTATTCGATTAGGTAGTCCATTACAATATTATTTTTCGTAAAACCTACTTACGGCTGCCCAACTAAAAAGAAATACTTAGTTACGATTGTTCTCCGCAAACTACTTAAGAACTTACTACGCCAAACATTTTCCAATAGTTGGAAGTTGTCAATGCCGAAGTAAAATTTCCCAGAAACAGTTCCAAATTTATTACAAACGTTAAAATTGAAGTGCGCTGGGAACTTGTAGCTATGCAGTTTGCAATTAGTTGAAGAACTTTTACGGAATTTCTCACGGTGTTTCAGATCATATAGTGATTTGATCAAAAAATATGTAGGCGTCTACTAGTCGTGGCCCGGGAATTTATCTGTGTAGTAGTTCTCAATATTTTGGAAGTCTATTTTCTTTGTGAAGGTCTGTATTATTTGTAGTATATGTGTTTCAAATTTCAGAGTCTGTGCATTGTCTGTATCTAAGTAACGAAACTGATTTTTATAGGTACTGCCGAATCTACTTAATCTGCCCTGCCAAATTGCCTAGTTGTCAGTAGACCAGTCTCAAAATATGAAGGCTAGTGATTAGTGTATTAAATACTCCTACTCATAAGTTTTTAGTAGCCGTGTAGCGAGAAAAAAGAAAAATTATAAATTTAGATAGAATGGAATAGATATGGATTGTTTGTACTTTGTAAGAGGGAATTACTTTTAATGATAACTTTGATAAAAAAATAAAGATGGAGTCTTTTGGTGCTTCACGTTTGTGAACGGGTTGGTTATTAAATGAAAATCCTGAATAAACCTCGTTTAAATTATGTATATGTAAAGTAATGTAGACCTATGTAAACTTTCTAATTATGTTTTATTTATCTACTGTGAATACTAACCGAAAAAAACGGACATTTCCCTTCTATAGCTATCAGTATGAACTTCTAGCTTATTACAATTAATAAATAGTGAATCATATATTCTTCCTTTTCTAGATCTTTTTAGAACCTTTGTTTCTCTTGATTCTTATCAGTACCCTCAACTCGGTCTGGTTGATTAGCGCAATAGCCACGAACATTTCTTTAAGGGCTTCCTGCATTTATACAGTATACACAATAGACAATAGAGTGTGTTGTAAATTGTTCTTTATCTTAATTTATTGATCCTAAAGGATGAGATGATCTAAGTTTGATCGAAAGAAAATTCACAACTTTTTCCTTAAGTGGGTAGGTTATTTGTACAGGCATAACAAATACAAGCAGGTTCCTATCATATTGCTTACTACACATGCTTGGTTAAGTTTTATTGTAAAACTTCGCCATTATACTTGAATCATCCAGAGCAAACACCGAGCGTGTGTCAGAAAACTTGACGCAGAATAATGTAAGATGGAATATTGTTACGTAAACACGCCTTGTTTGTTGAGACTCGGTGTTTTAGTTTATACCGCGATTCCTGTTTGAGCCACGAGTGCCACGTGTTGTTGCAGTTTATTTAAGCTTAGCAACTAGACAATCGTTTAGGTCAGTAACTTCCCGAAGATTACTCCCAAAAAAAATTGTTTAATCGCTTTTATATACCTAGTACTTTAACTCGAATAAAATAAAATGAATAATTAGGAGGTAAGCTTTGCTTCTAATATTGACTTAATTATTAATAAGCTTGGGTATTTATTTTACTATGGCCATTAAAAAAAATCAAATTATAATCGGGCTCCTGGTTTTGTTTTTAGGTTTAAATACTTGGTTAGGCTCATTGTACGCAGGTATTTACTGCAAAACAAATAATTATTTAAAAAATGTGAGAAACTCGAAAGTATTAAGAATCAAACAATTTTCCATGTACAATATTACTCATATCGATTGAATCTATATATTTAATACATAAAACTGTAGTCAATATCTTGAGTTGTAAAGCATACGAAATACTGCATTGAAGATTCGAAATAATAAATCTCGAATTTCCGGATTCAATATTGTCGAGGGAATTTATGTCGAAACTTTACGGGTCAAAGTATGATCGTAACTTTAGATCAAACATTTTCATTTATAAAAGTGATTTCAGGAGGAAGTCTGCTTATATTTAAGTGTGTTCATTTCATTGTACTTATTTGCTTCGGCACAGTAGATCCGATCATAAAATATTACATTTAGCAAACTCTCTTAAGTAGTTAAACTGAAATAGATGTAATAAACGTACGAAAGAGAAAAATACCAAGAACTTAAGGGGTTTAAAATATACATCTAGTGTTCTACCCAATATAACGCAAATAAAAATATTTTAATAAAATAATTTGATTTGTTTCCTAGTTCTGTAATATCTAGGATCTACTGAATTAATTTATTAATTTTCATTCGTTAAAGAGAAGAATAAACAGAGAAAACTTTACAACTTCTTTCTTTGCTGCTTTCCTTCTGATGATTATGAAGCAGTCGCAAAAACATAATTTTAATATAGTTTTGTATGTCACTTATACAAACAGAAAACAAAGGACTTCGGTGGCCATGACATTCAGTTTCTAGGTATGATTATGATTTATACATTTGGCAAAGAGAATAGATAGTATAGAGGGGTCCTGTCATAGTAAATTTTGTAGTCACAGTAAATTTACTGCCATCTATCGACACACGACTAAAACTCAAAATGAAAACGTATAAAATTATCAAAAAAATGTATATATATGGATAAATGATTTTATTATTTTTATATCATTTTGACCCATGTTCATTCACTGATATCTATGTGTTAAAATGGTTAAATATGCAACGGTGTCGTCACGCCATCTAGCGGAGCATAGGCTAAAGGTGTGTGCGCCATCTATCCGAGAATGACTTTTTCTTGATTTCCGAGGCACGTTTTTTCCTTAGACTTTATTTATCTTATACGAAGTTAAATATGTCTTTGCATTTGGTAAAGTTTTTACGTTCAAAAACACACATCAAAGTACTGTCATAAAAATAAATTGCCAATTGGTTCGTCTGTTATAAGTTCGTACAAATCGTACAATCAATTCCAATTCACGAAATTATTCCACCTCCTTGAAAAGCATTAATATCAAAATGGCGGCCCAAAGGCAAACAAAGGCGGTTACAGCAAACGGAAGTGCACTTTGAATGTAATTTGCTGTTCTGTGCAAGCTCTTGTTAAGTAAGTTCCATAGTGGGGCTGAATCTGTTTTCACAATTTGATATGATTTTCACGATTTTGATGCGACCTTAGGTGCAGTAGGTTTAGCCAAAAGAGTTTTTGAAAAATCGTAGTGCTTTTTTAGATCACAATACGGTTGCCAAAAAAATTATTAGCAATCTTGAGCCGTTTCTAGAAAAAAATCACGAACATAGGTCTAAAACGCACCTTAAAAATTTGTAACAATATTTGCACAAAAGTTAAAAATAAGAAACTTGCTTCTAAAAATGAGGAATTTTATTTTTGATCTAACTTATCGATTAGTATTTGTTTGTTAAAACTTACAAAAAATTGTTGTTTAAAAATATGATATCTGCGATCCCGGGCACGCATAGCTGACCAACGCAACCTGTGACTGGCCATATGCCTATTACGTAATATTAAGCTCATTTATCAATATAAAACTTACATTTTAGCGGTGAAGGAAAGTTTCCGGGAGCTTCCTTGCCGGTCGTGCGTTTACGTTCCTGATTTTCATTGAAATCTCTAAAAATGGGAACTCGAAGCACTTGATTTCATAGTCTAATCTTTATCACATGTATCCACGTTTAAAATAATTGCTAAATAACTTAGTAAAAACAAAAGAATAACAAGAATTTGCTTAGGAAAACAAATATTGTAAGGTTATTTACGTTGACTTTGACAGGTATGGGCGAGGAGCCATTTAGGTATCGTTTTAAACCGTAAAATTCAAAAAGCATGAGGTAGTTAAAAGGTTACGATAATTAAATAATTAATCTCTTTTATATGTTTAGAAAACATTATTATAAAGGTAAACATGAAATACTTCAGTATGAACGC
Source organism: Cydia splendana (assembly GCF_910591565.1). Classification (NCBI taxonomy): domain Eukaryota; kingdom Metazoa; phylum Arthropoda; class Insecta; order Lepidoptera; family Tortricidae; genus Cydia; species Cydia splendana. Next base: position 8,192,410 of record NC_085973.1, on the reverse strand, counting down.
AATATTTGGAATCATAAAGGGAAAAATGTTAACTCAAACGTACTTTGGTTGTGCATGCGATTACGTAAATACGATTTAAAACTACCCTCATCAGCATTTTATTATTAAAATATGGATCTTAACATGTAGGACATAAGGGTTATGTAGTTGTGTAAGAGATTCATAGATGGCTCAGATTGAGAGCATCATGGTTAATCAAGAGTAAACCTTAAAGTATGAGGAATAGGGACTACATGCGGAAACATGTCATGAGTCGGTATTAAACGGTTCTATTAAATTATCAAACCGAAAATAAGCTTTAAGTCAAGTATGTAAGACTTATACTTTGATAGAGCGAGTGGGTATATTATGGGATGATGGGGTGTCGTCACTGATGTCATTTTTGTCCTTGCCAAGGTCAAAAGTGACAGCACTGACGACAGGGTGAATGACCAAGGACAATGGGATGTCGTCACTGACGCCATCCGTGACAGCAGTGACGACATGGGTAATAGTATAAAAGGACTGATGGGGCCGGTCGCGAGTTAGTCTTTTACTGGCGTCCGGACCGACAACTGACTTTGGTTTTAATATAGTACGCGGAGATTATTGGTGAGGGGTGGGAATATTCTGTCCAATTTTTTCTGAGTCGCTGGGTTTTATCGAGATTAAGACGCAAGTCCCAAATCTCATAAGATAGCACTCGGAATTGTGTCTTTGTTTTGGCATGGCGGAAATATGTGTTTCCGTTATGATGAAACTTAGGCATCTTTGGTTAGAGTGTGCCCATTTTACCAATGATTTTCTAAAGGAGATTTTCAATAGAAATGTAGTTGTTTGGAAAGTGCTTACTTGTCCTAAATCTGAAAACTCCTAATTTTTATTTGATTCAAAACCAAATCAGTGCCTAGACATATAGTTTAGTCTAGCCTTTCATCCGCTATCCTAACGGTGACAAACAGCGGATGGAAGGAGGTCTAACTTGTTCCAAGATGAGGGTTGTCTTGGGGTCTGCTTTATATCAACATAGCAGACTTAAAACGTCTCCCTCCCTAGCTTTTCGATGTCCAACTGTAGATGAATAGCAAGGACGTCACGTGCGCGTCATCCGGGGTAACCTGGGCTTGCTTGAAATCTACAGTATTCGAAGGCTTTGTATTTTAAATATATTTATTTATACCAATTATATACACAATAGGGACCTGTCCTATCCATGTTGCATCCCTGCCTTTGTGCAAAACGCCATGGAGGGGGGCAATAACTCGAGTTGATAGGTTGCAATCTCGGAGTCACTCGCCGAATGCTTAGCTTATATCTAATAGGGACACACTTGCGTATATTCCAAAGTACCAGGGTCGATGGTAAGTACGAACTGTGCTTTGGTTATACTAAAGTAGGGACAGAGGATAGGGTTAATAGGGTAGAATCGCATACTATTACTAGGGAATTAGGGTTTCTTTAGAGATTTAGGGTCTAAGATTGAAACGGTTGATATTTTTCCTCGTTTAAAACCTTCGAATATGGTTTCTTCATTATAAAATTATGTGGAGTTATCTGTTACTGCTAATGAACTTATAATTTATCTGGGTAAAAGAGTATTCTCTATCTTATTCTAATTTTATCTATTAAAATTCTGGTCGTCTGGAGTAGAGATGAAGTACTGAGTAACATAATCCGGTTTCCAAGGTATTTATAAAACAAATTCTAAAATATCAAATTGAGTTGCTAGGAAACGCAGTCTATTCTGAGATGGAATATCAAAGATTAGCTGTTTTAGGGAACCTTTGGCAAGACAAGAGTAAACCAGAGGATACTTTGAGTGGAATAATACTCATTTTGATATTCATAATTCGTTTTCAGTTTCATAGTAAATTTAGTACTTCGTTTATACTACTAAGAGACCAGAAATGCAGCTTATATTCTAGTTTGGGGAATGGAAATGGGATTAATATCCCTTAGCTTTTAAATGTAAAAAAGATTAATTTTGATGACTGATGAATATTTGGCACTTCTTTTCATAGTCATCTAGATACGCATAGGTTCCGAAGTGTTGGTAAAAGCCCCTCTGGCTAACAAGTTAGGGTAGGTGTTCCGACTAACCTTGTTGACTGGACTAGGAGCCCCCAGTCCTGCATCGAACGTGTGAGTAGCATCTTCGCAAGAAGCTGGTAGTTAATTATAATCTTGAAAGGATAGGGAGTAAATGGGCTTATCCCAGGAATGCTACTCATATGTTATCCCGGAGGCTTAATAGGTGTGGCAGGTTTTTACCAACAAATTTTTTAAACTCATTTTATCAAGAATATATTATTTTCTTAATATATACTGCATTACCATACCATTCTAATATTTTTAGCTATACCATTCATATTTTACCTTAGAATACGTTGAATATGCTGCGACAATAACTTAATAAAATATTCCTGAAAATTTTCTTTAATAACATAATAAAAATCATTCTCAGTAATAACATCTCTATTTTATGAACTAGGTAATAATAAAATAAAACAGAGTCCAAAATTTAGCTAGTATTCATTAAAGAACTTAGGTTTCTGCGGTACATTTCGAGGGGTCCTAACTCTAGACTAGACGATCACGTGGCCAAATTTTCTGGAGATAATTTTCAGTAAGGAGGGGTAGAGCTTTAGTTTAGGTAATATTAAGGGGGGAAGGTACAAACCTGAACCCACAGGGCTTTAATCGTAAACACCAATCTGTGTTAGCGGCTCATGCTGATTAGTGGTCACGAAATGTGATGAGGAGTCGTCTGCCGTCGTCGTTAGGTATTTCACTCGTACTTACTGTTGCGCGTGAGATACCAGCTGACACAGTTTAAGGTCGTATCAAAATGAGATGAAACCATAACGAATTATTAAAACAGAATTGGCCTCAGTGGCTCAGTAGCAGCTACAAACTTGGGAATTATGAATATACAAGTAGTTTTAGATCTTGTTCTGAAGACATAAGTACTAAATTCGTCTATGTGTGTGTGCAAAGTTTGTCATGCAATAGTCCCATATGGATGCTGTGAATAATTTATACGAAATCTGATTCAATCAGATTAAAGCAGCATGTTATATATGACACAGAATGTTTACTCAAAAAGATGAAGAATACTAAAGTTCTTATTTTGCCTATAAGCCTATTTTGGAATCTAGGGGTTAAAAGTACAGGCATGTGTCCATTAATATTAAAGTTGCTAACCTAGGTACCATAAATTATTTACCATGACATTGATTTAACTTAGTAGGGTAGACCGAGGCGAATCGGGTCATTTTTTGTTTGACGGTCAATAAATACAATTTTTAAGGTGATACTGTTTTTGTTAATATTCAGTTGGATAAATTATTTATTAATGAACAGAATCCAAGGTTCAGACATAAAATCAAACTTAAATATGATTTATGAAAAATAAAATACAAAACCTCTTAAAAAATCCGATTAGCCCCATTTTAAGGGGTAAAACGGATCAAAAAACTCTGTCATAAAATCTTAATTAATAATGGTTAACAATGTTAATCATAATATGATTAAGAATCACAAAGGTCAAATAATTGACATCAACTGTCATTGGTATCTTTAATGTTGCATTTGAGCATTATTTTTATTCCTCCTTTCTAGTTAATTTTTTTTATCACGCCACCTACAGAAAGCGCAACATAATATCACTCCTATATGCTACTATATATTTTAACAATAAATCCAAAACATGCTAATGGCCATTTAGCAACAAAATCGAATAACTTAAATGAAAATAAACAAAAACTGTAAACTTTTGCAAACCAAAACATGAAAAATCACACATATCCGATTATGTTTAAATTATTTTCGCGTAACGGAAATATGCCTTTAAATACAATAAAAACAAAATCAAATCAGGAAACACTATGCGCCATTAACAATAAGTAACAACAATTACAAACCTTTAGCCTTTTGCGTTTACTTTTATCACGGACTGTATTTGCACATTTTTTACATTGGCGGTAAAATCACAATACACCTGTACGAGCGACTCATCGGGAAGTATCACCGTGACCGACGCGTGAGTCTTTTCCAATGGCAGTAACTGTGGCGACATGCGTTAGGAACAGAGCGAACGCGGGACGCTGATTGACTGGCTGTAACTAACCGCGATCTTTAAATTTTTACAGAAATGCTTATTTTGATCCGATTTCCCCAGTGATCCGAATCGCCTCGGCCTACCCTAATAAAGTTTCTAGCTTCGTTATGGACAATTTTCTGATCTAGAGCTGAACCCAAATGATACTTATCAGATCAGATTTTAAAATGTTTTAAGGATTTGAACAAAGTAATTATTTTATACTAGTTTTCAAGTGATTAGCTTTTTTTCAAAACTATTTTTTTTTGTTATTCTTGTATTAAAAGACGGACATTGATAGGACTTTTTTCTCATCATACTGTATATATGAAGTTCTAAGTTAAATTAGGTATACAAATACATTGAAGGAGTGACACGTAAATAATAGATGTATGAGAATATCAAGAGGCAGACATGGCGTGATTAACACAGATAAATATTTAATGCCATGTACACGAAGGAAGAGTAAGAGTTTCGTAGAAAATTATCGTCAAAGGCACTTTGCGCTTTATTTACTTCCATAAATAAATAGCAAGGCAGAGTTATCTTACTCTCTGCGTCAGTTTTACTTAAAGCTACAAAACATTTACTAAATATTTATATTAAAAAAAAATATTTGCATTTAGTCTTACCTCGCTAAAATATAAATCTGCATTAAAGTGTTTGTTAAATTAAATTCATAAAGCATAGATAAAAGGGTCACAAAACGAGCTCAGAGGGCCTACCGCGAACTACGTTCGACGTGTTGCCTCCCTGTCACACTTACGGACGAATTTACAAGTGGGTAGCAACAGTGACCTGCGCTGATCTTCTGATAAGCACATCCAAGAGAAATTTACTTTACTGTTCAGGTTTATTGAAATGAAACTACCCCTACTACAGCACCTCTTGTTTACGAAACCTCGACAAAGCCCTCGAAAACGGGCGTAATGTGGCATAATCACACAAAAGTGCCTATTAACACATTCAACACCAAGAACCCGACTGTCGGGTACACTGTTCGTAGCGACTACGCGCTACATACGACGAAACCGTGGCTACGCGCTACGAGCGTAACCCGTAGCACTTAGTGGTATTGAATGTGTTAAAGAATTTTATCACAATCATGTCCTAAGATGAGTTATCTTAAACCTCAAATTACACTTCCCGACACATTGAGCCCCGTGTGCATGAACTTCCCGTCCCTTTTCAAAAAAAATCTTAACTGTCAGCTGATGAAGCAAGGTTTTTCTTTTTCGAAGGTACCTAATTGGAAACCACAAATGTTTCTACATCAACATCTCTATCATACTATCCATTCCGAAAATGTTTAAAACCACACGAATTTTTATTTATTAAATTTCAAATATTTGCTATTTCAGCACGCAGTTCTAATTGCCAATGTACCTACCCTTGCCAAAAATGTTATCTCACAAATGTTATTTCGTGACGTAAACAAACAGAGCAATAAAGACAAAAGCTGGTCGTTCGAAAACGAATCCAGTAACTCAACGATGCTCCTCACGTCCGCCATTACACACGGGCCGTTTAGATTTTATTATTTCGTCGCAATTTGAACGAGGAACGATGACATCGAACATCATGGACCATGAGAGTACGGTATTATTTCAAAAAATTTGTAATCTTTGAAGAGTTAAGAGATTTTGTAACGGGTTTTTGTCAGTGTCATTAATGTTACTAATTAAATTCTAGACTGATTAGTGTAGGTACTGACACGGAATCTTTAACTAATGTTATACACGAATATGATGACTAATTATGGGGTATGATGCTTGAAACTCCAGTGATGAATGTGTTTTGTTGTAACCTAACCTGACTAAGGTATAAGAACGTATAAAAATGTAAAATATCAGGATTTAGTGTGATAGGTTTAATAAAAAAATGTATGTAGATTTAAAAATGCCTTTCCATATATTTCCCAAGTATCGACGCGACTTAATATTTAAACAGAATTCGCAACAATTTTCCCGTTTTCATAATTCAATAATAAATTAATTTACATAATTTCCGTTTTCAGGATTTCCTCCGATTTGCTCGTAAAATTTGATCTTCCAATTTCCAGCTGAGCCAATTTTGTAAATCAAGCAACGCCATTGATTGACTCCTGGTATGCTAGCAACGGAAACTTTTCAACCGAGACCGACCAATTTTTTTATGCCATGCAGAAAATATTTTAAATATTTTTAAATATTAGGGATTGTAAAGGTTTAAAAATTTCGGTGATTTCTAATGTACCTACTGTACTCGGCATTGGAAAGATAATGTTTTTATGAATATTGATGGGGCATTTGTAAATGACAACAATATATACGTAAATTTAAAAATTTATACGGATCAGGCATCCCAAATGAGTGTCCAGATGCAAATTGGATCAGGGGTGGGTCGAGTCGAAAAGTTTAAACTGACTGATTCCACAACGAATGTAAAATAATAGATGGAGCTATATTTGAATTTATTTTGTCACTGATATTGGCATATTGTGAACTAAATACGGCCATAAATGTGTCATTGATCTTGTTTCCTATACCTGAATCAACGGGAGCCCTTTGTTACATTATACCCTTGTAATGGTACATTCAATTCGTTGACACATCGTATATATTCGAGAATTTCCGATGTTTCCGTTGAGCTTAATGAGTTTCCTCTCATACCTGTCGTTGAGCACAGTAGAATAGGCTAGTTGTGTTGTAGGCTATAAGGTCAAATCATCTTTTTTTAGTATTCCATTTACGCTTTTACGCTTTTTAGTATTATAAAATTTTGTTACACAAACGGGTCTACCGCGATATAATTTCATTGTTTTTACCTTTAATTCCGAGTCTTTCCGTGACCACAGCTGGTGCAACTCAGCTGAAACGTCGGAATTAAAGGTAAAAACAATGAAATTATATCGCGGTAGACCCGTTTGTGTAATTAAATATGTGTACAAAACGCGAGAGTTTAAAGTGTTATATAAAATTTTGCACTTTAAACATATACTTTACTCAATTACTCATATCAGACTTTCATTTCTGCGCATAACATTAATATACGCTCATTTTACGAGCCTTTGTGCGGCGATAGACCCTTGCCATCAGTTCGGACGATCGAAATATAAATACAGTTATGTAAAGAAATAACTATTTTGTCTAAAAGCTCCACAGTTAAACTTCGGTATCGCACCGTTCTCTGTGCTACCTGGCCTCGATTACCGCCGTCCCTGACACGGCACCGTTGTTCTATTGATGTTTGTGATAATGCAGTTTCAGTGTCAAGGCACCACTGTCGGCTGAAAGGTGCACAGTTCAGTGAAAATGCCCTTATAAGCCATATCATGTCATATAGCAAGTGACAATAAACATATAACAAGCTAGCAAGTGCCTGCTTTGCCCTGCGACGTCTGGCGAGAGTGGTGCCCAGGAGGGTGGTGCGGTCTTGTTACTTTGCCACTGTACACTCACTCCTACAATACGGCGCAGAGCTGTGGGGCCGCGCTGCCGAATGGGAGCGTGTCTTTCGCATGCAAAAGAGAGCCGTCCGAGCGATTGTGCAAGTGAGTCAGAGTAACTCTGCGAGACCTCACTTTAAGGACATTGGGATACTCACTCTGCCCTCCATTGTGATTTTCCAAGTAGCTACATACGTGCGATGTCACCTTGACGAGTACTCGAGTGGATCCGATATTCATGGACGAAACCTGCGAAACGCCCGAAAACTCGTGGGCGTGAAGCGTAGATTGGCAAAATCCGCAAAACTCACCCATGTAATGGGATCAGCCGTTTACAACCGTCTGCCACCACACGTCACAGATGCGCCGTCACTGACCAGCTTTAAATTTAGGCTTAAACGATGGCTTGTAGAGCACACTTTCTACAGTTTTGCAGACTTTATGAATTAAGTTATTACCTATGTTACCGTAGGTACCTATATCTTTATTTGACATTTTATTTATTGTTCTAATTTTAATTTTATTTTAATTTAAATTTATTTTGTACTATACCTACTTTGATGTAACATTGTAAAATGACATGTAATATGAATTATTATTAATAAACGAATATGAATATGAATATGAATATAAGACAAATATCCTAAATATTGATACACCTAATAGATCAGCTTCGGCACCTTCATTGAGTTTAAAGCACAAACTGCGGCCAGAAAGCTGGGCTTCCTTAATAAGGTGAAGCGATACTTCACACCTGGACAGCTTCTAACACTTTACAAAGCTCAAGTCCGATCGTGTATGGACTATGGAGTATTGCAGCCACCTGTGGGACGGCTCAGCTAAATACCAACTCGCCGCTTTGGACTCAGTGGAGCGCATAGCCAGGAGGATGATTGGTGACAAGAAGCTAACGGCTAAGCTAATCGGCGGAAAGTCGCCAGCCTGTCGGTATTCTACAGGTTGCACTTCGGGGAGTGTGCTCAAGAGCTACACGAGCTTATTCCACCGTCCCCATTCTACCATCGGACTTTTATAATAAAATTCTTTATTTCAGGCCAATATGCCCATAAATTGTTAGTTATATACAGACTTACATTACTAGTGTTAGTAGATCAACGACGAGAACTTTTAGACGCACGGCCGGTTTCCATCCTTACTTGGTAGATATTCCACCAATTCGCACGAAGCGCTTTGCTTCTTCTTTCCTCATGCACACTGCCAAGGAATGGAATTCCTTGCCGGCGTCTATATTTCCGTATTCTTATAACCCGGCAACCTTCAAATCATGAGTGAACAGGCACCTTCTGGGCGAGCTCGCTCCATCGTAGGCCACATCTGCGCCTCGGCTAGTCTGTGGCCATGAGTAAGCCCATTCATAAAAAATAAAAAAAAGATCAAATAACAAATATCTTTATTTTGCATAAAATATGGTACAAAAGATGGACTTAGCAATTAAGAAGCACATGCATACTAGGTGTATCAATTTAAGTTTCTACCGTATCTACTTATGCGTTATGCGGCGTAAATATTCGAATTTTAGTTATTCGATCTGTTTCCGATATGATACTGATCTAATAACTAAAATTCGAATGCGCCTGTATAACATGGCATGTTGGCGTTTAACTGGCTTTAGGCGGACTAAAACAAAAAGATCCCCTTTACGTCTAAAACACGTTTAAATGACAAAGAGGCCTTCACACTGAAAGACGAGCTTTTAAGTTAATCTCTGGTAGATACTTGACAACAAACGTAATCTTTTGTGTTCTGGCGTAGTCTTGAGTTGTAGCTTTAATGGACCGAGGTTACGTTTCGAATTCAACTTGTTTTAATGTTTGAGAATCGCTCGTGAAAGTTTTAACTGACTTTAAGACAAAATTGATTTAATTAGGAAATCAATTCTACCTGTCCACAGTTGTAATATTGGTCCTAACCGGCGTTACCCAAGGGACCTAATAGGTAAGTTAAATAAAGGATGACTCACGTTGGACTGGGCCGTGTCCGGGCCGGAGCTTCCGGTGCTTACTTTTCTATGACATGACAGGCGGTCACGTGATGCTTTCTATAGAAAACGATGCGCCGGAAGCTCCGGCCCGGACACGGCCCGGTCTAACGTGAGCCATCCTTAACTCGGGGCTACTATGGATAATCTAATACAGTTTTACTCTGAGGTTTTTTTTAATTTCAGTATAATGGATATTATGTAATAGAAATATCTGAAATATAATTGCCTATTGTGTCATATGTCACTCTCGCATTTACATAACAAGTATGTAATGTGACGGTTACGATAGACAATTTAAGCGCGACCCTTACTTCCTATAGATAGATTTAAATACGTAAAAAGAGCTAACTCATTCATTTTCAAATTCGAATTAGCAGAGAATGATTTAACTCTTTTTAACCGATTACGGCGAAGCAAGAAGAGGGTTATATCCCTAAAAGTCCGTTATCGCCATCACTCCGTTAACTAACGCGTAGCGCTTCATAGTAGTAAATACCGTATTTTCCCGCAGGCCAATTCAAACGTACATTTTCATATCTAAATGATGTAATTTAGTTATTATTCGCCCATGCGATTCGCTCGGATCACATATACTAGCGAGTACGAACGGAATGCACGCGCGAATGGTAATGGCATCATTTAGATAATATCAAACTTCATTTAGATCGATATCAAACTGTACGTTCGAATTGGCCTCCCGTCATGTAAGGAAAACGCTCAATAGCGAGATAACGAAAAGATTGTGCCGTGATTAGCACTGAATGGGTATAGACTGTTACGATACACTAAATACAATCAAGAGCAAAGAATATAGGTAAATTGGTATGGAAATTTCTATAGAAAATGACTCGTTTGAATTGCTCTTGGGTTACGAAGATGCTTATCTCTTGATGAAGGCGCTGTTGGTATAAATAAAGCTTGAATTAATAGAGCGTAGGACCTTATTATTGTCGACCAACGTAACCTCTTCCCGGTTATAGTAGAAGAGCCGGCCGCAAAATTTTTAACCGACTTGATACCACGATGAAATGCACAATGGTTTCCCAGAAAAGTTATGCTAAGTCCGAATTCGATAGTCTGCCACGGCGGAACTTGCCGAAAGTACGAAAAAGAAGGCCACTTCCGGTGCGAAAAAAGGGGCTGATTTAACCCATCTGATACCGAGATAGTAGTTATGGCAGCAGTTAGAAATTTACATGTAGACACAGAAAAGCGAAGTCTGCCACTATTTTTTTTGCCGGAAGTGCTTGGCAGACGCTCTCAAAAGTGACCATCGGGACCCCTAAATTAACCCATCTGATACCACCATGAAACCAATGCCAGTCGGTAGGTATGAACTCTCATGTCAGGAATATATAAGTCTGCCAAGGCTTTTCCTGCCGAAACACCATGGCAGACGAGATTATGTAAGCAAGGTCGCCATCGGTTACCCTACACTAACCCATCTGATACCACCATGAAACCAATTCCATTCGGTAGGTATGAACCCCCATTTTAGGAATATATAAGTCTGCCAAGGTTTTTCCTGCCGAAACACCTTGGCAGACGAGATTATAAGCAAGATGACCATCGGTTACCGTACACTAACCCATCTGATACCGCCATGAAACCAATTCCAGTCGGTAGGTATGAACCCTCATTTCATGAATATATAAGTCTGCCAAGGCTTTTCCTGCCGAAACACCTTGGCAGACGAGATTATGTTAGCAAGGTGTACATCAGTTACCCTACATTAACCCATCTGATACCTCCATGAAACCAATTCCAGTCGGTAGGTATGAACCCTCATTTCGGAAATTTTTAAGTCTGCCAAGGCCTTTCCTGCCGAAACTCCTTGACAGACGAGATTATGTAAGCAACATCCGCATCCGTGGGACCGGTATACGTGATTACTGTAGGCTTATTTATTACTTTATGCTTTTACATATTTGTATATTATTATGTTATTAATGAAATATATTTATAATTTATTAAACCTATACCTAATACATTGGGAATTCATTACCTGCTTACGGCAGTAGTAGGGAGTAGTGGGTGAGTTCTGGCTCACTTAGCCAGGCCAACAGTCCCTCCCCCTTTTTTTCCCTTGTTGAGGCCCTGCAACCTTACCTTGAACCCAACCTAATGTCATTGTAGCTCGAATCTAACCTAATCTATTTTTATTGCTTTTAGAAAATATTCTAATAACAATTATCTACTTTTGCAAAGTTAAATGTTGAATTCTTTATTTCGCAAAATGGAATTTTAATGTGACTATAATGTATGTGCAATCTACTTAGAAACTGGGTTTAGAAATATAAAAACACACATTTTATATAGGATAATAAGTTTATTCAAGTAATATTCTGAACATATGAGATATAGTAACATCATATTACTTATTCTGTGTACAGTGGAGAAAACATGCAAGTTGACATTTTTCGTTTTAAAATAAAGATAAACTAAACAGTATTTGCCACAAACCGATGTTAAAAAACTTTGCAGTTGTTGGTTGGCATAATACCATCTCTTACAATTTCTCTTCATTAACATTTTATGATACCTTCCTGTTTTTATTTACTTAATTTAATTTTTTACTTTTTATGTGATCGGTACTTCATTTATTTTAGATTTTGGGCTAATATTAGTTTGTTAACCGACTTCCAAATCTCAAAGAAGGAGGTTATCAATTCGGTTGTATGTTTTTTTTTTTTTTTTTATGTTTGTTACTCTATATCTCCGTCATTCCTGGACCGATTTTGAAAATTAGTTTTTTGATTGTATGTATATGCATACAGATTGGTTCCGTTTTTGTCAAAACCCAGTTCTGATGTTGGGATCCATGAGGAATCGAGGGAACTCCTCAAATTTTAAACGCATACATATAGTGTTTTTTAGGTTTTTATCATCAAATTAAGCATACACATTCAAAAAAGTGACATTTGATGAAGTGCAACTGCTGATGATGATCAGAACGGAACTCTTCAACGACGCATAGTTCACGTTTGGCGATTTGTCGTCTTCGTTATGTTTGTTAAGCAAGTCAAGTTTTTAAGCCACATTTTTGTCAAGCTCGAGTTCTGATGATGGGATCCATGAGGAATCGAGGGAACTCCTCAAATCTTAAAGGCATAAGTATAGATTTGTTTTCAGCGTTTTAATAACAACACCGAATCTTACATCAAGCGCTCTCCTAAATTCTTTTGGAAATATGTCAAATCTAAACGGGGAGGCTCTAATTACCCTAATTGTTTCAATTTAGGTAGTAATCACTACAACAGTGGCATGGATATCTGTAATGCGTTTAATACATTTTTTGAGAGTGTTTTTGATACCTCAAACTCCTCTTATAACCTTAACAATAGTTCTATGAGCAGCAATCAGTGCGATGCAATGTCCGGAATCGATGTAACTTGCGAGATCGTGTTAAGTTTCTTAAAGCGACTAGATAAAACTAAGGGACCTGGTTGTGACGGCGTTCCACCTATCTTTTTATCTTCTTGTGCTGAGAGCCTTGCATGCCCACTAACCATTCTATTTCAACGATCTTTAAAGGACTGTATTTTCCCCTCCATCTGGAAAAGGGCCCACATTATTCCTATATATAAAAAAGGTTCAAAGTCCAATATCGAGAATTATCGACCTATCCCTATCCTCAATACCATAGGAAAGCTTTTTGAATCCATAATTTTTAAACAAATTTACCCCCTTGTCTCTTGTGGGATCTCGGATAAACAGCACGGTTTTCTAAAGGGACGTTCTACAGTTTCCAACCTAGCTTGCTTCACGAATCATGTTTTAACAGAAATGGAAGGAGGCGGTCAAGTCGACGTGATATACACAGACTTTGAAAAAGCGTTCGATCGTGTCAACCATGCTATACTGCTCATGAAGCTTGAAGCACTCGGAATTCATGGCGACTTGCTCAGATGGGTCAAATCATACCTCACTAATCGTTCCCAAGCTGTAGTTCTTGGCGGCTATAGGTCTGATTACATTAATATTCCCTCCGGCGTGCCCCAAGGCTCCCATCTCGGTCCTCTCTTTTATAATGCTTATATATACGATATTAATACATGTTTTGTAACCGCACGCCATTTATTATATGCAGATGATAAAAAAGTATTCATGCGTGTTAAATCTTTAGCAGACTGCGAACTCCTGCAAAATGATCTTAATAACCTAGTCGAGTATTACTTCCGTAATAAGATAACAATAAGTGTTAATAAGTGTCAGTGTATAAGTTTTACTCGAAGTCTTAAGCCATTTAATTACTCATACCACTATAACCCTTCGGGTGGCAGCACCTCCGGTTGAACGGTAGGAGAAATGGCGCGGCCATTTTTTTAAATATGCCTCGGCGTGGCTGAGGCCGCGAGAAGGTTCGGTCATAACAAGCCCGTAATTGGCAGAGACCATCTCGCGGCCTCTGTGCGACGCTGCATTTCGCGCGTTAAAATAAAACCGTTAAAACTATGCCTTGCTTGCTCACTCTTGCAAGATGCATTCGTCAATAAACAAGGATGGTATTCCCTAACGGTCGAATTCCCGCGTAAAACAAAGTTTGTTAGAAATGACGTGATGTTCCTGCCCCACCTCGCCCATTACGCGCCGACCGTCGTCGAGCCGCGAACATTCAAACGGAATACGCACTGATAAAAAGTGAAATAAACTGTGTGAATCGTGTTAAATGTATTATTATGTAGGTATTATTTTGTCATAAAGACTGCTTTTTCTACAGTCAATTGTTTTATTTCGTAATTATACGTATTTTTACATGAAAGTAGAAAAAAATTGGTAATATGAGATTAGAACAAGTCTAGCATAATTCACATAAATAGAATAGATTTCATTGGTATACAATCAAATAACCCATTTTATGCTGAATTCAGTGATATATAGTTTGTATATATCATTCATAGATTTGTTTTGGAAAACGGTCATATTTCTAACACGCGCCAAATTAGCGATGATCACCCGTTGAGGCCCCGCCACTTGACGTATATTTTTCCAAAATGGCTGCGCCACTCAACCGGCTTGTTATGTCTGTCCGTCTCGCGGCCACCGCCACTTACCGTAGAGACCTCGAGGAGGACAATGCCACTCGAAGGGTTAATGGCGTAGCGGTGAACAGAGTCGATGTTGTGCGTGACCTGGGTGTAATTCTAGATTCTAAAATGACAATGAGAAATCACGTTGACTCCATTATTAACAGATCATATCGCAGTTTAGGCTTCGTCATGAGGACCTGTAAACCTTTTCATAGCTTGTCATGTCTAAAAGTCGTATATTACGCATATGTGAGATTCATCCTTGAATATGCATCACCTATCTGGTCAGTTTGTTACGCTGTTCATAAAGACCGCATCGAAAAAATTCAAAAAAAAATTGTAGCTCATTTAAATTTTAAATTTAAGAAACCATCTGCTGGGTACAAAGGTAATTGCCGGGAATATAACCTACTTTCACTTGAAGCTAGGTGCAAATTAGCTGATATGAGTCTACTTTTCGATATAACTAGAAATCGTTTAGACTGCCCTGAATTATTATCTGGTCTAACGTTTCGAGTTCCAAGACGTCGAACTCGACATACAACTCTATTTCATGTTCCCTTCCACTCCACTAACTATGGTTCTAACGCCGTGTTATCACGGATCCCTCACTTGTATAACACTGAATTCTGCACTGCCGATCCTTTTGTAGGTTCTAAAAATAAATTAAAAAAATATATATATTCCATTTTGTTCAAAGAAAATTAACATAAAATCAGTTTCTGTTTTTATTACTATTGTGTTTCTACATTTAACTTCAGTACTGGTACTAATTGCTCCTTAAATAAATACATACATTTTATTACAACATCTCTTTATATCATAAGATCATAATTTTTTCAAGCTATGTGTTCCTGGTTGCCAGGGAAATGCAGTTAGTTGTACGTTCAGGTAGGTGTACTTTTTAGATTCTAACTCCTATAATAATTCTATGAACAATAAACTTTCAGTTTGAATAACTACTACATTATGATGTTTATCTTGATATTTTTGTGAACGTCTGCTGGTGTCTGATTTTCAACTAATGCAATGTCATGGTTTTGTTTTGTATTAGAAGTAGGTATTTTTAACTAGATTACTTATACATTTTACAACCGGTTTATACATTTTACAACCGGTTTATAGTATTTCTAGCGTATCGAGCATTTGTGTGTATTGTACATTCTCATTGTTTTCTTATCTTTGTTATTTTTAATCGTTATATAATGTAACTCAATGGATGACTGTTACTGGCCTTATTTTTATGTAAGCATTAATATGTCTTAGTTATATTTACGGCTGTTGTTATCCTGAATACCAATAAATAAAAAATAAAATTTTTTTTTTTTTGTATTTTCATCATAAAATCAAGCATTTACATTAAAAACTGTCGCATTTGATGAAGTGGAACTGCTGATGATGACCAGAACAAAACTCTTCAACGACGCATAGTACACGTTTGGTGATTTCTAATTTCGATTTTGACTTGGACTGCGACCCGGACTCGGACCCAGAACCGGACTCATACCCGGATCCGGTTCGAACTCGGACCCGGACTCGGACTCGGACACGGACTCGGACTAGGACCCGGACTCGGACTCGGACCCGGACTCGGAACCGGACTCGGAACCGGACTCGGACTCGGACCCGGACACGGACTCGGACACGGATTCGGACCCGGACTCGGACTCAGACTCGGACCCGGACTCGGACCCGGACCTTGACCCGGAAAACCACTATAATATAATTATATTATAATTATTATTATTACACGTAAATTTGTTCACGAAGAAACCGTGTACCGACTCTTCATGCCATTATATTTTTAATTTGCTGTTATTCTCTACAAATCGACACTAAAAGTATCAAAATATCAAAATATGGAGTTCCGTTTGAGAAAGAAGCAAAACAATTTTGTCTTTGACAGTAATTGAATTATTGTGTGATTTTGAAAGCTAGACAATTCAAGATTTATATTTTTACTCACAAAGACAACACAGAAATTCAATCTCAAATGTAAACCTTCGAACAATTTCCATACATTGACGACATCACTCAAAATTCTTCTTCAAGTCAGATGCCCGCTGGGGCTGCACCGGAGCACACGTATAATTCTTCAAATAAAAATGACAGCTTGATTTGACATTAAATCATATACGCACACGAGAAAGTATACCAGTAGATAAATTGTATTTCAAAAAATAGGGTACATAAATATCAGCTCGCGTCTCCTTTAAATTTGATTTGCTGTTATTTACGGGTCATAATGGTTGAAAACCTCAGTAAACTATCTTAAAACAATACGATTACAGTCGAATTTAAGTATTATGTTCCTTCAAATCAAAACTCGCTTAAAATGAAAAAAGTTTAAACACTCATCCTTTACTGATTGGGATTAATTTTCATTTTGCGTCATTTTAAAAACGTATTTGACTTCTGTACGTCAATTAATTTTGATGACAATTGTAATCTTGTAATATATTATAGAACTTTTATCTTAAAATATTGCCTATTAACAGGAAGCGTTATGTAATTCGTATAAGTAATACCTGAAAGTCTTGTACCTAGATCTGTAATACCATGGATTGCGACGAATAAATGATTATGATTATGCCGTTCGTTCCGTCTATATGTATAATGCGTGTACGTGCTGTTCTCTGAAAATCTTCAAGAAAAAATAACGGCTAGACCAGCACGAAGTACTAGCGAGTTTTTGCGGCTTTGGAGACCGAGATAAAGCTTACAGGCCAATACCGCTGTGGCCTGGTTATTGTTATGTATACCTATGTATCGAATGTTTTAAAAAAAATTACTATAAAAAGCAATGTTTTATTTCGATTAGGTCTACATTTTGTGCATATTGTATATCTGAAGTATTTTCGTACTAAACTTGAAACTTTCGTTGAAACTAAATAAAATAATTATTCCTAATATACAGTCACCTGCAATTTATGTTACACAACACACAACGAAGGCCGCAAAAATATCTGACACGATCTTATTTGTAGAACCATAAGAGCATGTCATATATTTTTGCGGCCTTCGAAGAGTAGGTACCGGTCATTATCACCAACTTTGCCCGCATTTAAAAAAAAAACACGAATTTCTCAAAAAAAAAACAAATCGTAATTACTTTTTTTGCTCAGCACGTCCATTGTGATCAAACGCATCAGTTTATTTGAAGAAAAAATATTTTTATCGTGTTTTTACCCATTTTTTTGCGTTTTAGAGGGTGGGCAAAGATATCCGGAGTTTTCGCCAACATTGCCCACGTCAATTTGGTATTCAAATACAGCTCGTATGATGATGATGTCTAAGGATCACTGGTTTTGGGCAATCCTACCATTCCCTGTTAATAACTTAGCGATAAGTGTAAAAACTTTTAAATAAATTTGCTGGGCAATGTTGCCTACCCGTTTTTGCTCATTTCCATATAAGGCTCGCCTAAGCATTTTACAAAGGCTAGGGTTGTCACTTTTGAGAAAATCTGTTACAATAGTTTAATGGCCAAAAATATGATTTTTGCTGTGTTTTTCATTAGTTAACGGGATAAAACATCTAAGTAAAGGATAATAAGACAAATTAAATACAGTATATATTTATAAACTTACTTTAGTGTACAAACATAACCTTATTTTACATGCGAAGTTGGGAAAATTAGATGAAAGTGACAACCCTAATCCGTTTTTGGTGGTGGGCAATGTTGGTATGGATGCCAAATCACCGGATTACTTTGCCCACCGCTAAAACTCGCTAAAAATTACAAATTAAAGATATCTTATTGATACTGTTTTAACACCCCCTGGCACTGATTAAAATAACCGACTTGGTTTCACATTACATCTCAAAACTTTTTGAAGTGAAAATTTCTTTAGCGGCGTGTAATAGTGCCCTTGCGGCCTATTTGCTGAATAAATGTTGAAGTTTGAAGTTTGCATGCCAAGTTTCGTGCTTTCTGCCGGATGGGACAGGATTTAGGATTTCATTTCATTTCATTTCATTTATTCATGCTAAATAACATAAGTATACAAAATATACACGTCATATTATTAAACCCGGATGGGGCATAGCAGAAAACTTATTATCTAGAACTTAAAAACTAAATTATCCTAATTACAATAAATAATAAATAACAATAAATACAAATCTTACGCGCACTAAACATCTTTGTCCCTGAAATACTCCTCTATATGATAGAAACATTTGTTTACTAAGTTCTTTCTTAATTGTTTAAAAAATACTGTATTGTTCTTTTCTCCTTTTAAGGTGTCACTCAATTTATTATAAATTTTAATTGTCATGGCGTGTGGACTTGTGCTGTGTAATTTCATTGTAGATCCTGACACTGTAACTAGATTATTTTTGAACCTAGATTCGTAACGGATGGGTCAGACCAGGACCGCATTTTTGCAGGTTCATCTTTTATTAGCCAGACTCTACCTCCATACTAAATCGAGCTAAGGAGTCGCACTATAAAGAAATATTGAACATTTTCTTTCAAGTTGATATACAGGGTGTCCATGCATTAGGGTATTTATATTCAATATTCAATAATTTATTCATAAAATCAATACAATTTTACACGTCAATGGTATTTAGAACCAGTATACAAAGTATCATAACAAATTACGATTTTTTTACTTTGAAGCAACCTGTATGTGTTAGTAGCTCCTAAGGTAATAAATAGTATGACTAGATTTTGCCCTGTGCGCGGGGCCCGAGGGCCCCGCGGTCTTCTTGTAGTTTGTTGTTGGTGCTGTTGTTTTTGTTGTAGTAGTAGTAGTAGTAGTTTGTTTTCCAAAGGGAAAAAGAAATAAAGTTGTACTTTTGCTAGGACGAAAAGATCCGCGTGAAAGCACTACATTCCCGCAGCTCGGCCTGGCCTCGCGTGCTTGGGAACTCGTAAGGGACGCTCCGGGCCTTCGGCCCTACGCGGAGCTCGGCCTTCGTCCTTCGCTGGGCTTCGAAGCTCAGCGTCGGGCCTTCGGCCCGCCGCTTCGCTTATTAAAACAGTTGGGAGGGTTGGTTTTGCTTCGGGGCTTAAGCGGGAAGTTGGAGCTTAAACACGACCCAATAGAGAAAAGTGTCTTAGACAAGCGAAACGGCGGGCCGAAGGCCGAAGGCCGTAGGCCAACTTCCCCCTCTCGTGTGACGCTTCGGGCCTTCGGCCCTACGCGGAGCTCGGCCTTCGGCCTTCGCGAGCCTCGACGCTTCGCCGTCGGGCCTTCGGCCCGCCGGCTTCGCTTATCAAGACAGTTGACTTTGTAGAACGCTTGGGGGAACTGCATTCACGCAGCTCGGCCTTCGGCCTCGCGTTTTGGGAGTCGGGGTGGAGGCTCCGGGCCTTCGGCCCTCCGCCGGGGTCGGCCTTCGGCCTCCCGGCCTGAAGCTCGCCCTTCGGGCTCGCTTAACACACTTTTTGTATAGGATTTTGCTTTGTTCGTCATTCCCGCAGCTCGGCCTTCGGCCTCGCCCAAAATTACTGGGGGTGGGGCACGCTTGGATATTCGGGGTGAAGCTCCGGGCCTGACGGCCCTACGCGGGGTCGGCCTTCGGCCTCCCGGCCTGAAGCTCGCCCTTCGGACTCGCTTAACCTACTTGGAAATTTGAATTTTGCCCTTGTCGCCCGCCATTTTGGATTTTTCCAAAAATTTTTTTTACATGGTAATGCTGGGCCCCCTAGCTCGCCGCATGCCAAATCTCAGCGCACTCGGACCAACTTGAAAAATTAAAAAAAAAAAGTCGGCCATTTTGAATTTTTTTTAATGCAGTTTGCTTTGTTTCGGGGCCCTCTATGACATTTGGTCGAGCACCCCCCACCTACCTCGCACCGTTTGAAAGTTGCCATACAAAATTAAAATGACCATTATTTCCGCCATCTTGGATTTTTTCCAAAAATTTTTTTTTTCATAGGAATCTAGAGGCTTCTATCTCTCGCCATGCCAAATCTCAGCGCGCTCGGACCAACTTGAAAAAATAAAATAAAAAAAGTCGGCCCGTTTGAAAATTTTTAAATGCAGTTTATTTTGTCTCGGGGCCCTCTATGACATTTGGTCGAGCACCCCCCACCTATCTCGCACCGTTTAAAAGTTGCCATACAAAATAAAAGGGGCCATTTTTTCCGCCATCTTGGATTTTTTCGAAATTTTTTTTCCCATACGAATCTAGAGGACCCCGAGATTCCGTGACCAAAATTTCAGCGCGCTAGGACAAACTTGAAAAAATTAAAAAAAAAAGTCAGCCATTTTGAAAAAAAATGGCGGCGTCAAAAACTGCCAGGGTCCTCTATGACATTTGGTCGAGCACCCCCCACCTACCTCCCACCGTTTGGCCGGGCCGTCGAACATTTTTCTGACCGGAAGCGGTAGGCCAAAAGTCGGAATTTTCTGAAGTCACGAGACCGCCCTCTATACGACCGTACCAAAGTCTAACACCCCACGAACCTCCTTCTGGGAGAACAATCATGTCAATTGATCAGTCGTGTTGCAGCTTTAAATAAGATTAATTATTAAATTATTACATTAAATTAAATTAATTAAAACTTTCTTCGACCGTTTTGATTATCTTTTTTATTTATGACATTAATAAGATTCTGACTTTTGACAAATGTCATCATTGCCGCACATTTTCAAACAAATTGTCAAAAGCACTGCCAATGATTAATACAGTATGTTTCTTTTTGTTGTCGATTATTGGAATTAACTTTTGTTTGATAATTTAATGTTTTATCTTTTGTTCTAATTAAAAAGAAATTACCGTTAGAGCATTTCTGAGAAGTAACCCTATGTGGGATTTCAGGGTTTGTCCAATGGCTAAGGTCACCCTGTATTTAAAAACGTAAACGTTAAAGTTTTTGGGATATATGTATAGTAGACTATTTATACTCCACATTGATACCATAAGAAGTTAATAAAACTGCCTGAAAGTTAGAGAGGACTATGGAGGAGATTACTGTTTACTAGCTTTTGACTTAACTCCTGGCCCCTGTTTCACCAACGTCAGACAGGTGCGACGAATTGTAAAATCACTGTTGCTGACGTCACAGGCATCCATGAACTACGGTTACCGCTTACCATCGGGCGGGCCGTATTCCTGTTTGCCACCATCATTGTATTATTAAAAAAAAACTTTATGATATCGGAAAAAAAACAAATATTTCTCTTGCTAAGTTTATGACAATTGTCACAGAAACACTGCAATTGTCACGAAATTCCGACATAACTCATTACCTGTCAAGAATTACCTACAATTCTTCTAGATCTTTGACAATTGTCAGAAACTTCACAGGAGAAATATCTGTTTTTTCCGATATAATAAAGTTTTTTTTAAATAATACAATGATGGTGGCAAACAGGAATACGGCCCGCCCGATGGTAAGTGGTAATCGTAGCCCATGGATGCCTGTGACGTCAGCGATAGTGATTTTACAATTCGTCGCACCTGTCACCGATGTGAAATTGGGGCCTGGCCTCTATTTCACTACGGTGGCAGGTGCGACACTTGTCGACATCACAGTTGGTACTGACGTTACAGGCCTCCATAGGCTACGGTAACCGCTTACCATCAGACGGGCGGTGTGCTTGTTTGCCACCAACATGTTAATAAAATAAAAACTCCATTATATCGCCAAATACTAAGTACTTATTTTGCGAAGCTAATGACAATTGTCACAAGAAACACGACAATTGTCGGTAATTCTTGACAGCAAATGAGTTCTGTGTAACACTATATGAGTAAAATGAATATAGGCGTGGAATCGAATGTATTTGCAGCCAACAAAATGCCAATGTTTGTTCAGCTACCTGTTCACCTGTTTAAATTGCTTATTATCAATTTAGATCCGGATTTTAAACCTGGCTGACATCGGATAGCCATTTATATTGATGTCAATGGTGTTGGTGAATATTTTAATTCATTCGGGCGAAAACCGGAAGGTTGGTTGGGTATCATAAAATGTTCATGGAGAGAAATTGTAAAGGCCCCAGTACACAATGGGCCATTGCCGGCCACTCCAAGGGACGCAGCCATGCGGTAGAATGAGATAGCAATATCATTTGCTCCCTCTAACGCATAAATGCGTCCCTTGGAATGGCCGGCGATGGCCCATTGTGTACTGGGGCCTTAAGATATGGTATTGTAATCAACAACTGCAAAGTTTTTTTTACATCGGTTTGTGGCAAATACTGTTTAGTTTATCACTTGCATGTTTTCTCCACTGTACACAGAATAAGTAATGATGTTACTATATCTCATATGTTCAGAATATTACTTGAATAAACTTATTATCCTATATAAAATGTGTGTTTTTATATTTCTAAACCCAGTTTCTAAGTAGATTGCACATACATTATAGTCACATTAAAATTCCATTTTGCGAAATAAAGAATTCAACATTTAACTTTGCAAAAGTAGATAATTGTTATTAGAATATTTTCTAAAAGCAATAAAAATAGATTAGGTTAGATTCGAGCTACAATGACATTAGGTTGGGTTCAAGGTAAGGTTGCAGGGCCTCAACAAGGGAAAAAAAGGGGGAGGGACTGTTGGCCTGGCTAAGTGAGCCAGAACTCACACACTACTCCCTACTACTGCCGTAAGCAGGTAATGAATTCCCAATGTATTAGGTATAGGTTTAATAAATTATAAATATATTTCATTAATAACATAATAATATACAAATATGTAAAAGCATAAAGTAATAAATAAGCCTACAGTAATCACGTATACCGGTCCCACGGATGCGGATGTTGCTTACATAATCTCGTCTGTCAAGGAGTTTCGGCAGGAAAGGCCTTGGCAGACTTAAAAATTTCCGAAATGAGGGTTCATACCTACCGACTGGAATTGGTTTCATGGAGGTATCAGATGGGTTAATGTAGGGTAACTGATGTACACCTTGCTAACATAATCTCGTCTGCCAAGGTGTTTCGGCAGGAAAAGCCTTGGCAGACTTATATATTCATGAAATGAGGGTTCATACCTACCGACTGGAATTGGTTTCATGGCGGTATCAGATGGGTTAGTGTACGGTAACCGATGGTCATCTTGCTTATAATCTCGTCTGCCAAGGTGTTTCGGCAGGAAAAACCTTGGCAGACTTATATATTCCTAAAATGGGGGTTCATACCTACCGAATGGAATTGGTTTCATGGTGGTATCAGATGGGTTAGTGTAGGGTAACCGATGGCAACCTTGCTTACATAATCTCGTCTGCCATGGTGTTTCGGCAGGAAAAGCCTTGGCAGACTTATATATTCCTGACATGAGAGTTCATACCTACCGACTGGCATTGGTTTCATGGTGGTATCAGATGGGTTAATTTAGGGGTCCCGATGGTCACCTTTGAGAGCGTCTGCCAAGCACTTCCGGCAAAAAAAATAGTGGCAGACTTCGCTTTTCTGTGTCTACATGTAAATTTCTAACTGCTGCCATAACTACTATCTCGGTATCAGATGGGTTAAATCAGCCCCTTTTTTCGCACCGGAAGTGGCCTTCTTTTTCGTACTTTCGGCAAGTTCCGCCGTGGCAGACTATCGAATTCGGACTTAGCATAACTTTTCTGGGAAACCATTGTGCATTTCATCGTGGT
The DNA here is from genome assembly GCF_910591565.1 of Cydia splendana. NCBI lineage: Eukaryota > Metazoa > Arthropoda > Insecta > Lepidoptera > Tortricidae > Cydia > Cydia splendana. The sequence continues at coordinate 8,168,305 of NC_085973.1, read as the reverse complement.
ATCAAGTCGGTTAGAAATTTTGCGGCCGGCTCTTCTACCATTAAGGGATTATTTTTAATAGCTTCTCCGGTTTACCTTTTTGTTAAAACAATTTAATTTAAAAGGTCGGCCATTTTGGTGTAGAAAATACGACCTTAATTAAAGTTGAATAATTAGGTATTATATGTATAATGTTAATGTCTAATTATGATTCCTACAGGAAGTATATACTTAATATGATTTCGTAACGGACTTTTTTTGGTTAGAATTGTAATATTCAAACAAAGAATCGTACTATCATAATCATATCGCTGAAAGGAGTCTACTACTGGGCATTATCTTGGTCTAAAAATTTCCACAACGGTCGGTCCACTATTCAACCAATCTGGACCAGATCGGCAGTCTACCTTTTAGAAGGCGTCCTCCTGCTGCGTTTTATCTCTGGTTTGGAGCCGGGTTGTAAAAAATTATAGTCGGGTTGTAGATTTTTAAATTCACTCGTGACCGTATTGTACCTATTTTTTATAGTTGTAACAAACGGTCCGAAAAAAATTGTAAGTTCGTCGAGATTGTAACGCGTTATATAAATTCAAGGTTCACTTCATATTCACTCACTGGGCTTGAGAACTCAGATAAATTGTTCTTAAGATCCTGCTGTCAAGAGACAATCCGAATGATCAAACATGAGTACTTCGGCGAGCATTCTCAATATCACTCCGAAGGCCGATCGATTGCCACTGAATAAATAAGCCGTGTTTGTTAGTGTGCGACGTGAGACTCCCCCATCATCCCGCTGCCACTTAACCACCATTTATTTACCACTTTTGGGCGGCCATTACCGGAAATATCCATTCATTTAGTATTCAGGCTTAGCACTTGGAGCGCTGCGAAGCTACTGTCAACATTGAAGACGTGATCGAAAGCGTTAAAAATAAAATTATTCATTAAAAGCGACGGATTTACCAAAGTATATTGAAAATACGGATTAGATAAATCTGATTCTCGAAAAAAATTAACTTAGGTACTTGGTTTTAACTTGGCGCAGCCAATCGTAGTGACGTGGGAGAATTATGATAATCAGTTTCGCGAAAATCTCCTATGGCGACTTCATTTTAACTCAGTGAAACTTGCTAACTATGTAAACAAACCGCCATATTGAAATCATCATTCAGTGACAATTTCAATATGGCAGTTTGTTTACATAGTTAGCAAGTTCCAAAGAATGACACTTTATATGAGTTTACTAATCAAATCTCCAATAATACTTTTTAAAACGCTTTTTCTTATGACACTCTCTGCGAATCATAAAGTAAACTCGTTTCACGAAGACCCTACCAAACCTTGAACAATTTTGGTAGAAGGGATTAGGTAAACAAATTTCCGATTTGATTTAGAGGTGTTTGTGTGTGTACTCAAAAACTCCTACCTTCACGATTCAAACATTATCTTCAATGGGATTAAATTCTGCTTTCCCTAAAATTTATCAGCAGGCGGCGACTGTGTGTTCATTTTATAAGTGATTTAAGGTGCAGGGGGACAATTTCGACTGCGGAATAATTTCAACTAATCGAAATATCTTCCATGTTTTACATTATTAACAAGAGTGCCATATATGACCAGATAGCGAAAAAGATCTGTTGTGTGTGACTCTAGTTAATAATGTAAAACATTGAAATTACCCCGCAGTCGAAATTGGTCCCCTGACCCTTATGTTTTATAATACAATGATGTTGATGATGAATAAGATGATGCTTTCAAATTGTAATTACTTATACAACATTCATTTTGATAATCATTTTAGTGGATATGTCCCCTTTTGTTGGATTGTACGTCACGTATATAAATAATTCACGGAAACAACTTAAGCAAATGAGGTAGAAGAGGCTAGCCGGTAAAATGGGTACAAAAAGAGAATTTCCATTCCCGTCTTGTCTAATGCAGATACAATAAGCTACAACGAGGTTTTATTTTAAAAGTCTCTGCCTTTGCCTTGCCTTACTTAATTTTATTGCTCTTTTATCTTTATACAATAAAAAAAAGTACCATACTTACTTTTTAAGAAAAACATGTAATTATTATTACATTACATTTGTTTTAATTGTACTCAACCTTTATTCGATATGAAACGGCGCCTCACTTTTGTTGGTATGTATTTAATGGAGTAAAACAATAAAACGATGTTCAACAGTTCACATTTATACCAAAGACAATATAATATACTGATTATACTGGCAATAATTACAATAAAGTATTCTTTACGATCGACCGTTAGGATTCCAAACCGTCATACTGTAACTATACGCACTAGCTGATCTAGTTAACATAAATTAATGACACAGCTGATCGATCTATAATATTTTCATAAACTATAAAACCTCGATTAATATGTAAAAATGTCAATTAAAATAAATACATGTAAGTAACTATAAAGTATGCATTCAGTAAATTAATTTTAAATAAAAGCATAACATTCCCACGAGAAATCAATCGAGAAACAAAAACTTAACTAAGTCAAGTTTCGTAGTGGGCCATTAATCAGAAAAAGTGATTGCTAAAACCAAAGAGAATAGAATGTGTATAGAGAATTACTGTCATGGTGAATTTTGTAGTCACGAAGAAGACAGGCGGAGCAGTTCACTAGTGACAATTTGAGCTTTTCTATAACGGGGTAAATAAGGGAATTAAGTCATGTTTAATAGACGATTGCTTCAGTATTCCATACATTTAAAGTATATACAGATGAGTTTCTTGGCGTTTCTTCTTGTCTGAAAATAGGTTCCGAAACGCTGATAAAAGTAAATATTACATAGTGCTTAGGAATACCTATTAAAAATAAAATAAAATAGGTATTATTTAGCCTAGAGACCTGTCTTCATCCGGGCGTGACAGTAGATAAAGTATGTTTGTACGTATTAATAATATTTGCATGATTTACATATTATTATTTTCCTAGGTTAGCGAAGGGATATAAAAGGAAAGTATAACATTTAAATTACAAACAACAAGGGCTTACTACTGTTCACGGTAGGGCCCGTTATGAGATAAATTAAAAAAAAGTATAATTTATTAAGTATTTATTTTTCATACGATAGTGTTATAATATAGAGATACAGTAGTAATATTTATAATTACATAGGGTATTTTAGGGGTAGTATTTTAAATCCAAATCTAATCAGTCTGCACATAAAAGACGATGGGTACTAAGGTTCACAACGTATTTATTTCACTAGAGATCACATGGCCAAATCTATCTATTTTTCTTAATTATAATCAATTCTGGTTTAGTTTTATTAAAGTAGTTCACTAACTGTACTAGAGGGTAAGGTACAATACGACTGAACTCGTCTTAAGTCCGATGCCCGTCCATTCTCTAATCCACCCTCGATATTGAAATGATCAACTGTCAACTTATTAGGGCCGTCTACCTACGACTAAAATGTTAGATGTTCAGACTAAATGTTCAGATATTTTGACGAAGGCCACGAAATCGAAACACTTTGCCAACTTTCCGCTAACCACCGTCGGTGGCGTCGGTGCCCGAACTTGCAATTTATTCGCAACCCAATTTAAACTTCACGTAATGATCGTAAAGTATAAACTTGATTAACGTCCCGCTCGCTCCATAGAATATTTAACTTGTCTGCCCTTTGTGAACCATTTCTGCATATATTTTTTGCCAATACTGCATTAACTTTTTGGGGGTATTTTTGAACTGTCATGGTAAATTCTCAGTTATTAAATTAGTTTATCTACGATTATTTAACTAGGTATGTCCTGAAAATTAAGAACAAGTTAAATATAGTTAAGATTAGAGCTAAATTTCTGGTTGCGATTTATATTAAGTACATATATCGCTTAAAATTGTACCCGACTTAGTTGTGTTGTAAACCAAAATTGCAGACATTGCTTTACTATTTCTTACAGAGAAGATATTACAAATTAAAATCTACTTAAACCTGTCATATACATCAAAAGTGAAGGAAGGAATAAAGGACTCGGTTTTCCCTTATACATTAAATTTTCTTAAAGAAGGTAAGAAGATACTTAAAAATAACAGCTACTTTGTTCCTAAGTAGATTTTGTATAAAAAAGGAAATGGGGAAGACTATTAAGCGAAAACGGATCTCCGTAGGTAGGTATACATAATACTCAAAGGGGGAAAGTTGGATTTTGAAGCGCCGCCACCGTCGCCATACTCCCGTGGGGGATTACAATGCTTGTTTTATCAAAAATGTAACAATAGTATCCTGTATTTAGATAGTAATTTTAGAGAAAGTGTTTATATACAGACTCTCCGCGAGCGGATGGCGTGAATGGTACTCGTATATAAAGATGACTGATGTCATATTGCTATCGCTAACCCGTTTTAGTATGTATGTAGTATCAATTCGAACGTATAGGTACATTCACATCAGAATGATATTTGAATCATTAGTAAGTTAGTCGTGCATTTCCCTCGAACTTGTTCGTAAGTACATTGGTGCGGGCAAGACGCATTATTAATATGGGATCCCTTTGTTTCCCATAAACTTATTGTTACGAATTTCGATAGTCAGAAATTGATATCCATATAATTTATGGACATAAACATCAAAAGTCATAATTTTTGTTAAGTATAACGTTTCATAGTTCTAATGTTAAACATCTATAATAATAAACGCTATAATCACAAAAGTTATAAAATTGATGAGTATAACATTCAAAGGCATATCAATAATTATTCAGAAATATTTTAAGGCATATAATAATATTTTATCGGACTAATGGTCGTTAATCATATCGTTTCAATGTCATCCCTTTGTTTCCCATAAACTTACTGTTTCGAATTTCGATAGTCAGAAAATGATATCCTCTAATATTCTTATATTTAGGAGCTATAATATTAAACATTATGACTTTCAATAATTATGTCAAACAAAGGGACCCCCATTTTTAATGACTAAAGTGAATTACGTCTAAGAAACCAAATCAATAACATCCTTCATATAAAGAAAAAAGAAATCTGTTTCCTCAGGTAGGCATGTTATAGATGGTCAAGCAAATCTTGTCATTAGAAAAAGGCGCGAAATTCAAATTTTCTATGAGACGATATCCCTTCGCGCCTACATTTTTCAAATTTGCCGCCTTTTTCTACTGACAAGATCTGCTTGACCAAGTATAGTTACCTTGTATCCCTCAGGGCGGAAATAGGAGCCCCGCGAAGCGGGGCTCCGTTTACTCGTTGGCGGGACGAAATGGCTTAATAAGCTACATGAAAAATAAGAAATGGCGGGGAAATCAGTAAGCCAAACAATAAAACATCTGTTTCCTCAGGTAGGTTCGTTAGTTACCTTGTGTCCCTCAGAGCGGAAATAGGAGCCCCGCAAAGCGGGGCTCCGTCGACTCGTTGGCGGGGCAAAATGGCTTAATAAGCTACATGAAAAATAAGAAATGACGGGGAAATCAGTAAGCCAAACATAAGAAATCTGTTTCCTCAGGTAGGTTCGTTAGTTACCTTGTGTCCCTCAAAGCGGAAATAGGAGCCCCGCGAAGCGGGGCTCCGTCAACTCGTTGGCGGGACGAAATGGCTTAATAAGCTACATGAAAAATAAGAAATGGCGGGGAAATCAGTAAGCCAAACAATAAAAAATATGTTTCCTCAGGTAGGTTCGTTAGTTACCTTGTGTCCCTCAGAGCGGAAATAGGAGCCCCGCAAAGCGGGGCTCCGTCGACTCGTTGGCGGGACAAAATGGCTTAATAAGCTACATGAAAAATAAGAAATGACGGGGAAATCAGTAAGCCAAACATAAGAAATATATTTCCTCAGGTAGGTTCGTTAGTTACCTTGTGCCCCTCAAAGCGGAAATAGGAGCCCCGCGAAGCGGGGCTCCGTCAACTCGTTGGCGGGACGAAATGGCTTAATAAGCTACATGAAAAATAAGAAATGGCGGGGAAATCAGTAAGCCAAACAATAAAAAATATGTTTCCTCAGGTAGGTTCGTTAGTTACCTTGTGTCCCTCAGAGCGGAAATAGGAGCCCCGCAAAGCGGGGCTCCGTCAACTCGTTGGCGGCACGAAATGGCTTAATAAACTACATGAAAAATAAGAAATGACGGGGAAATCTGTAAGCCAAACATAAGAAATCTATTTCCTCAGGTAGGTTCGTTAGTTACCTTGTGCCCCTCAAAGCGGAAATAGGAGCCCCGCGAAGCGGGGCTCCGTCAACTCGTTGGCGGGACGAAATGGCTTAATAAGCTACATGAAAAATAAGAAATGGCGGGGAAATCAGTAAGCCAAACAATAAAAAATATGTTTCCTCAGGTAGGTTCGTTAGTTACCTTGTGTCCCTCAGAGCGGAAATAGGAGCCCCGCAAAGCGGGGCTCCGTCAACTCGTTGGCGGGACGAAATGGCTTAATAAACTACATGAAAAATAAGAAATGGAGGGGAAATCAGTAAGGCAAACAAAAAATAATCCCCAGGTAGGTAGGCAAGCATGCAATTTGTATTGTTTAATTTTATAACTATTGACAATATGACTAATAAAAATTATGATGGAAAACGTTATGGTCTAAAAAAATCGGAACTTAAAATTTAGGGAATGCAATAGAGCCCCTACTTATCATTATAACCTGCGATAAAAGACCTTACAACGATTATTGTAAGCAAGTTTATTGCCTTCAACATTATATAATAGTATACCTTCTGGACTTTGAATATTATGAGTAACAATAATAATGACCTGCAACAATCGGAACTGCAATTTATATTGTTAAAATTTATGACTATTGACAATATGACTAATAAAAATTATGATGGAAAACGTTATGGACTGAAAAAATCGGAACAAAACATTTATGGGAACTAATAGAGACCCATTATAATATACCTAATAATTCAAACATCATTCAGATATCAGTGTACGTTCGAATTGGCCTGTAGATAGGTAAGAGAGATAGCATTTAAATGATTATCAAAATAACTTTAAGAACGTCAGCCAGTCTTATCGAAGTAAAAAATATATAAAAAACCGTGATACAGCTATGTATATAAATACTGAGAAATACGTAGCACGAGTTCAATTGGTTTTTATTTAAGTAACTTAAACGTAAATTTTTCAAGTAAAAACATTACCTAAAATCTTGAACAAGCTATGTATTTATCTATAAAGTTTCCTCCACGATTAACATTAGTTAGGGACGGAGTAAGCGGCAGGTAACTTGAAGTGACTATAAATCGTGCCCCTGCTAGCTTCCTCGAAGAACATTACCTCTGGCCAATGTTTTCTTATTCTTACTGATTACACGAGCAAGTGCGAGTCGAGTTCTCGGGAATGATGTGACCTTGAGATCCGTTACAAATACTGTTAAAAAAAAGACTGCTGGCATACTGTCTGAAATATTGCCACAAATCAAGTCATCTATACTTGCCGCAAAACTGGCGACTGAGATCATAATGCTATCTCATCTCCTTTACCTTTGTTAAGACCAATCAAGAGTGAAAGAGATGGCATTATGACCTGATTCGCCACTTTTAGATATTTAGATTATTTAGTTATCTAGTTAGTCAGTTATTCCACGCTTATGCCATTTGCTGCTGACGCTTGCGCATGTTGCTACGAAACAGCTCATTTGACTGTCGCCCCAAACTCTGACTGCAACCTCGACGACGGCAACCCCAGATCTATGTCCCTATTGTAAGGTCGTCTCTTCGGAGCTCACTGCTTTGCCCACGATGCGGTTACACAGTGTAAACGTATGTTACATATGAGCCCCTGGTTTTTCTGAGTATTTGGCTCGCCCGTTTTCGGCAAGAAAAACGAGTGGGAATTGCTTCAGCAAAAGTGTACATCCATTTTAGACCTAAATCATACAGACGTAAGGTTAAAACTATTTTGTCTTTTATATTACACTTGATTCATTTTTGTTTTAGGTATGTTTTTTGCGTTTAGTATTTTTTTAGTAACAAACGTTGCTTTTTCATGGACGATGAAGATGTTATTAGACTTAGATTACCTACTTCATAAGTTTCTCAAGTCGGTTTTTAGAAAAACTTTATACGTTGCTACTATTGCTAGTGTAGTCGATGCTTGATAAAAAAAGTTTTACGTGTTAGATTATTATAAAACTTCAGAAATTTGCATATATATAAGTACCTACCTAATTTCACTTAGAATGGTAAAAATTCTACTCATCTACGAGTTTACCTAATATTATTATGTGCAAACAACACAGCGAAACGCGTGTAAGGTGTTTAAGTTCAAATGTGTGATAGTTCCATATTACAAATTTCCATTCAACGCGAACCATTGCATATTGCTTTTATTTAAGTATTTAGAAAACAAACAGCCTTTTACGAATATGTCATACAATAATGAACTAAAAATAGTGTATTTTTTAAAAGAAATAATACCTATATACCTTATCGATCATTCTGACCACTATTTATTTCCACTTCAATATGTTCAATTGTTCCAGTCCTAACCATTAAAAAAAAATATTTTCATGAAATCAAATTCAGCATGTGTCATCATTCGTATTGTCGCCCGCATAAAATTCAAAGTACATTTAATTCTTTTATGTTATAAGCGGGGTATTTTACCCGCCCCGGAACACAGGGTGACCTCATTTGATAGGTATAATAACGGGACAATCTACTTCGGTACGCTAATCACTAGCATTGTCCTAAAATACCTGCCGCGGGGACACCCACAATCGAGCCGTGCATAATTATGACCATGACCACTATACCCCAAAGTGAAATTATACAAGCTTTTTGGAGATTGTAGAATAAGTACGACAGAACGTTAATTTTAATAGCTTTTGCTCATTAAAAGAAAGTATTACTAATGTATGAAACCAGTTTTAGAAATACATCTTATCTCCTGAGCGGAAAAAACGGTTAAGTAAGAGTAACTGCTGGATCGGACTGGCTGTTCTCCTCTGTACGTCGTTTTCTCGACCGACTCTTGTTAAATTGGGTACTTTCCTACTAGTCAAATCAGCTTCTTGTTTAGAACCGTCAAAACGATTTGCCAATATGGAATTTTGAGTCGGACCAAGAAAAGTCTGCTGCGGATTTGACAGCCCACGCAGTGCAAGTGTTATTTATACGTCATAATTTATATCATGTGGGCTATTAAATTCGCAGCAGACTTTTCTTGGTCTGGCTATACCGGGTGTGGCCTGTAACATGAGCAAAAAAAATTAAACTGTAGGCTGTACTCTCATACTGATCATACTGACCAACATTTGTCCAGCGACTTTTAAAAATAACTTGTGGTTTGATTTTTAATACACTTTAAAGTTTAATCTAAGACGCAATGTATTGCGAATTTTGTTATGTTTAAGGCGTGACAAGCAACGTCAATCACAATGATATGGCGTGGCGATGGCGTCCATTGAAGATAATATTTATTTTGTATGAAAAATAGGGAGTCTAAATACTTCATAATTTTTAAAAGTTGTTGAACAAAAGTGTCACGGTTTGAGGAGTACAATCTATGTTTTAATTCTTTGCTCGTGTTACAGGCCACACCCGGTACTTATATGAAAACGAGTATAGTGACGGCATCGTCAACTCGCCTACTTTTTATATTTCTATCCGATTTATTAAATATAAATTGTGTTTTACTAATAATTGCTTTATTTCGTGCATAGTGTAAAATAATTTATTTTAAGTAGAGGAAAGTACCCAATTATGTAAACATTTCCGTTTTGTCGATTATCAGATTTTGGAAATTTGCGGGTCATGAAGGTTCGCGATGTCTAGTCTTAATATTTAAAGCTATACCTTGTCAAACTACATAATATGTATTATTTAAAATTTACATCCACCTTATTGTTAAACTTGGATAATTAGCAAGCAAGCAGGAAATTTCCCTAGGAGTATCATGTAACTATTGTTACAGCAACTAATCAAACTTTGCTCATATAACGCACACCTCACATAACAATTTGTTATATGATACTGCCGACACGAACTAATTATGTCATTTTGAAGTTTAACACAAAATGACATATATTTATCTTTAAATTAAATACAGCTGTAATGCTACTACAATATTTGTGTGTGTATTTATATGGAGCTACAATATGTTGCACTAGGTACCTACCTACTTAACGCGTATTCCTTTTTAATAGTTTTGCGAAAGCTTTTCAATTAGGATTAAAAAGCTTTTGCCTACACTTACACTGAAAAAAATATGAGCTATCGAGCACACATTAAAATTATTTCATTAAGCTTAACTGCTATATTACAATATCAACTAATGTACGTTCGTTCGTACGAAACGTAAAAACAGTAAACTTTACTGCTTGGTTCGATAGACTCATATGGAACTGTTTAAAGCAATCGTTAATGCAAATTCAATTGTTTTAAACGATGTTTTTTTTCTCAGTGTATCTATTAATGCCAATAAGACCACTTTATTTGTTTATATGAAGGAATAAACTGATGGGAATTTTATGAAATAAAACAGATCAAGGCACTTTCAAATTCAAATGAGCCATAACCTACTTCAGTAATTCAAATGAATATTAAATGTGTGGAACAACGCGATGTAAACACTTCAGTGGAAATGAAGTGTTTGCATCGCGAAAAGAATCACCCAGGAGCGGTCAACGAATTTGATTTCTCTGTACAACTTTGTACCTTATCACAGTGCCAATAATATGAGATTCCTAGAGATTTCACATTGATTACACTATGACAAGGTACGAAGTGTCTACCGCGATATAATTTCATTGTTTTTACCTTTAATTCCGACGTTTCAGCTGAGTTGCACCAGCTGTGGTCACGGAAAGACTCCGTAAAAAGGTAAAAACAATGAAATTATATCGCGGTAGACCCGTTTGTGTGATTAAATATGTGTACAAAACGCGAGAGTTTAAAGTGTTATAAGGTACGAAGTGGTAGATATAATATATTCATATCTGTGGTACCTACAGAAGTCAAATTCCTCGACTGTAGTACGAGTATAAACGTAAAATTAATTAGTTTAAACGTGGTTTACCACCAGTTCAGTACCAGGCTTTTTGTAGCTAGGGAATGCAAGTCAATCTGGTCCCTCGACCTCAAACCGTCGTTCCATTTTTATAGCAGATACCCTGCACCCGTTACATTATTTATTTCCCTTTCCTTCTTACTCAGTTCCAATGTAGTGAAACAGAGAAAACGTAGTTTCGATTTATGTGATATTTGTCCAGTTTCCTAGCGCCGAGGTCCCTGAATATTGCAAGGCTGGGAATGGCAGGGAATGGAACAATGCACGAATGAAACGACCTTGTGTTTATTCCCACTGTTTTAGCACAGGTGAGTCCTATGCTTATACGGACCAGTAAAAGGCCTTGAACTCTTGATCTCCTGTTGATATTGTTTTACAGAAATGTTGCTGCTTTCCCATATAATATGACGTCAAAAGTTCCTTGCCGATCTCTACAGGGCGCTAATAAAGACAGTGCGAATTTTCATTTATTGAAAATGATTTACGTTTACCTACTTCTTTAAGTTACTTTGTTCTCTTATCTAGAAAACCATAAAAATAGTTTCGGATACTTATTCGTAAATTGCTTTTTTACTACACCTACATATTTTACTCAACATTGTACAAAACTATAATTTGGGATCTAATTGGACATCCTCAACTTAACACAACGAGCTTATCCGTTTATTAAGTCATTGTAGTACAGTCAACAGCAATAGTATGTTACACAACTAGGGCCGCAAAAATATATGACGCGCTCTTATTGCGCTCCAAATAAGAACGTGTCACATATTTTTCTTCCCTCCTCCTAATACGAAAAATTTAAAGAGATCTAGAGATAACAGACTTAACAGCTTATAAAGCATAGGAGAGTCGACATAACGTTCGACTCTCCTATGCTTTATAAGCAACATGAATCTGGCATCATTGTAGCTTTTCACCGAGTTCCATAAAAACGGCTTAAGTTCTAGACACTTCGATGACACATCTGACGTTTTCACCAACCAGCCAAGCAGCGTTGTTTCAAGATTTATGAACATTCGCTCCCGAAAGAGGTGTTTTTGCGTACCGGTTTTGATTAACTTTCGTGCCGTATTATCAAAACATGTAATGGGGTAAAGTGATTCATGAGCTTGTTCGTAAAACGATATTTTGACAAGCGTGCTACAATTTTTTTTATTTATGATGCAAAGGTAATCTGAAAACAGCATTTTCGAACGAGCGAGCAAAGCGAAGTGAAGTTCTTACATTCGACTTGAAACAGTCGGCTCGCTAGGGGCACGTCCCGGCATTTCGATGTTTTTAAGCTGATCTATCAGAGGATAGTTTGATACGCAATAACTTATGTAAATGTATTCTAATTTAAATTATATTAGGTAAACATGTAGTTGAGGGCATTACATTTTAGTCATTAAATTATGAGCAGGCTCGCTCACGGGGTTATGGAGCTAAAAGAGCCTATAGAAGGCGCAAAAGCTATTTGTGAGGGGTCTTGCTATTCTGGTCAACTCCTTTGCAAGAAAATATGAGTGGCCATAGTTTAGATACATTGGTAGGGTAGGTGGATCGTTGTCTGGTCAATTGTGGTGTGTACGCGAAGAAATAGGCGTATCAGCCATCTTGAATTTAACATTTTTTATTCAATCGTGTCGAAAATGTAATAGATGTCTATGAATCTACACTATATAGTTTATAGCGAACCGCGAGTTTTTAGTTCGGGGCGAACTACTAGTTTATATGAGTCACGATTTTGCAAAGAATTTAGCTAAATATCTTTCCAATTCGTTTCTACTTCTTTCCACCTTATTTCTACGCATTATTCTACACGTAAAACTTAACAAGTCTTTGGCAGTTTTTAAGTACTAGCTGGTTGGTAGCTAATAGGGACTCAAGAATCTTTCAGTCTCCTTAATAACAGGGGATAATATTGGAATGGATAACTTGTTCCACAGTTTTCCGCTAGTGGACCCAAATATTTTAAATTTTCTAAAATTGTTACAGGTGAAATTGAACTTTCAAACTATCCTACATGCAATCTGAGTACTACCGTGGAGGAATTTTAGGGTATCTACCCTCGTTTGACTCCAACTCCCTGCGCGGCAAGAGCACACTTTTTGTGCCTGAATTTGTTCGGAACTTGCATCATACATACTTGCTACAAAGTTCATTACTAAGTAGGTGCCTATGTAGTGGAATTAGTTTCAACAAGATAATTTTTGCGCCCGAGACTTCTCGCCAATGGCAAAAAACGTGTTGGTTCGTTAACCGCCATTTTCTTTGTTTTAAATTTTATTTTCACAAATGCTATTGTCGAGCCAGCAGTCCTGGCATACAATGCAGGACGCTGGGACACAAAGGAGGTCGCAGCTATATAAAACCGCAAAACCAATTAACAGTTTGGGATAGTGCCATTGTTAGGTATGACGTATAGTAAAGTCTCGTATACACATTGATATATGTATGTGCGACCACGTAGCAGTATGCTCACCAATGTATGCTCCATTGTGCTCGCGTGGTGCGCTCGCTCTAGGTTACTTGATTATACCATTAGCATAAAGGTGTCCCGCATAGCAGTTCGGTATAAAAGGTTGTAAACATTGTTCATGGAAATTATCGCGGAAGCATAATAATATAAACAGAATTGAAAATTCCTAAGTTTGGGGAATACTTACGACTCGATTCGTAAAATGAATTAGATATCTACTAGATTTCAACAAGTTACGATACGGATAATTTAAAGATATTTGTAAAATAGATATGTCAAATTTGACGTTTCTGCGATTCTGGAGGTCCTCTTGAACGATTTCGACAATATATGACTGAGATATCCAAGTCACATCTATGTAGATCTAGTCGATCTCTAAATCGTCTCAAGATCTTGTGATTATCTCGAATATACTCTGTTATACTTTTTAATTTCTATTCATAGATATTTATTTTAAGTCAATAAATAAATTATTATCATTCATCGCGAATTTTTGTCACAGTATCTACTGCAGATGATTGTTGTAGCTTCAGACAGGATTAAGGGAAAACGTTAAATGGCAGGTAAAGTTCTTGATATAAAATTAAAACACTAAACGTCAAGGTCAAAATCAAATTCCTAATTACAATAACAACAGCGCCACTGAAACCCACTGCAGATAGCTTATGTAACGAGTAATTTCGTTTTGGACGCGCTCCAAAAACTTGGGTCCTTGAGTTTCGCGAAACGGCACGGCACTAGGAAGTGTGGCACGTAAATGGGAGCGTGCACGCTTATCCCTCCGGTCCGCGTTGTTGGGCCATTTTATTTAAAGTTGTCCCCTACACTTTTTTTTAAATTGGGATTTTTTATGTTATTTCTACTCAGAATCATGAGCTCTTTTGATCCTAATACGAGAAAAAAAGTGTCCCAAGATTTCCATACATTTTTCGATCTTTCCATTCCGAAACCGCCATACAAAGTCTATGAAAAAATGGTAACGGAATGGGGAAAAAACCTTGGGACACTTTTTTTCTCCTATTAGGATAGAAAGAGCTCGTGATTCTGAGTAGAAATAACACAATAAATCCCAATTTTGAAAAAAATGTGTAGGGGACCACTTTAAATAAAATGGCCCTGTTACCTTTTCCTTTTTTATGCTATCAATAAGGATGCAAATGAAATAAGATGTGGGTTTTAATGTTATTAGACTGCAATCAAGTTTCGTGGCATAAGTGCGGTACTAGAACCGGAAAAAGTGAAAACTGCCCCAACTGCGCTTAATTTCTTTGTTATAAATTGCAATATGGACAGTTATAGAGGTTTCTTCAAATAGTAGTTTCTTGTTATGAATCGGTTATGGACATGATCTGCCGGCTATTATTCTCTTTATTTATGTTTCTTCTTAACTTAGGTTGTTTATAACATGAACCAATATAAAAGTAAAATACAATGCATTGCTGCAGGAAACTTCAAAATAGCCTGACCAGGATCACGCGCCATGTTGCAGAATTTCAATGGAACTAATACAGAACTGTCACCCTATACACGAGAATAACAGCGCCCTCTTGACAATGATATTGATCATATATTCAATATCATTGTCAAGAGGGTAATACTGGTCAGGCTTTACCTATATATTGTAAAAAAATTGAACGGTAACGCAAGCTAGCGCGTTCCGAATTTCAAATGAGACCTTTATTAGCAGGGAATGAACTAAAATCAGAAGTGCCGCTGAGCTTTTCTGCCTCGTAAAAGGCTGAGAGAAATATGCGGAGTAGTTTGCTAACTTTCACTAGTTGAAGAAGCACTAGTTAGAAGAAAAGAAAAGATATATTTACATTATACGAATCCTATTATTTTTTTATCTAGGTATAAGCATGATGCGGAATTGTGGTGTGGTGTGGTGGCCAGCATAAATGTAGTATTGTTTTATATTTGTAATATAGGTATTTAATTTGAGATATGTTTGTATATTAATTGAGATTAACGTGATCCCCTATACCATGTATAAAATGCCCTTTTTTTCTAAAAGTAAGACTTGGTTCTCCTCCTTCTCGCGTATAATCCGTAAAAACACCAAAATTATAAAATTTTTACTCAAACCGCTGTCACTTCACTATTTCTATTCCGAACACCAGTGCTGGTCTCTATATCTAAAGTGTCACTCGTTAGTAAAGTAGCTTTAAATAAAATTATAATTTAATAATGATTACTCTTGCGGGACAAAACTACCTGACCGCCTAGCCAAGATGACAATTGTTTGCGCCGTAATGAACGAAACGGTAATGTCTCTCTATCACTCTTCGATGTTAGTGCGACGGAGAGACATTAGCGTTTCAACGGCGCAAACGATTGGCATCTTGCCCAGGCCCTCTTGAATAATTGTACCTATTACTTCATCCTGTCCCTTAGTCCTAATATTTTTATTTAAAAATTGGATGTACAATCTTTGATTTTCTTCCTTAATGCCCACTGGAAACAAATGTAACAGGGCATGAAATTGTGTTACCGCGATGCGTTCATCTTACTTAAGAGATATTTTTTGCCCTAGTGTATTTTATGTAACCGAGCGTAAATGAAAAGGGTGCATACAATTGATTTAAATCTAGAACTGACGGTCCTTATTTGTTGTGTGCTTTACATTTGGTACCTATAGGTGCAGAATGTGGACTATGTTCCACTTTGTTACTTGGTAATAGAGTTTGCACGTACCTACATCGTACATGAACTCACACATGTGCACGATTCGCTTCGTTAAAGTACGCTCAAGTTTCGTCTTGTACTTCGTGTAGCCGTTAAATTATTTACCATCTTTAAGTGCAAAATTGTTGTACTTGTAAAATTGTTGTATTAATTCCCTATTTTAATCATTTAATACTAAAACCATTCTTATACGATTGATGACATAAAGACAACATTTCATTATAATGCATCATTCATTTATGTTATAAGATACTTATTGTATAAATTATATATCAACGTAATAATGATACCTACTTCAGTGTTCATTCCAAAAAAACATTGTAAGTATATCAGTGAAAAACTTCAGTTTATTTAAAAACAGCGCATTATACATTAAAGTGCAGGAAGCAATAATATTTAAATTTTGTTAAATTGGAATATTCACAACAACATCAGCATATTTATAATACAGTTTGTTGACCACACTCGTGGTTTGAAGCCTGATTGGAGCCAATTGGAGCCGTGTGCACCAATTATTAACAGCATATGGCAATCTCAATTGATCGTATACACACAGCCGCATATATACCTATATACTCGACACCACCTTTATTTTGAAACGGAGACTCGACATATTTTGATGCTTTAGGTTGTGTTGAGTCGCTTAGTTTCAACTGTAAGGTAGTAACTAATAGTAAGTATGTAGGTAGGTTTTTTCGAAATACCGTTTTTATAATAGAATGCTGGTTTGTCATTTATCAAGCTTATGACAATTTTACTTTCTTAAATTTCGCTGTCAATAATTACAAGTTTCACTATAAATAAACTTGGTTACTTTATTGTGTAAGGTCACTAAGGTCAGGTGGGATAAGGGAATAGTACATTGTAGGAGAGGACGGAAAACCGCTAAAAGATGGACGAGTGCGTTTGAGGGCCGACACGTTAGTGGAGGCCTTCAAATAATACGAGTCCATCTTTAGCGTTTCCGGCCGAGGCATTACATAGTGCTTTTCACGACTACTGCGAGGAAATAAGAAAACATTTACATAACTATTGTTTGAGAACATACAACTCATTTAAACATATCTCTTTATTAATATATTAAGCTTTTTGTAAAATAAATAACATTTCTTCTTTTGGTAAAAAATCAATAATTTCAACAGAATGAACAAAATCATATATATCTAGTCAATGTCAATAATCGAATTCCGAATTCATTAGGCGATCAAGCGGCCAGCACGTAGGGACACGACGGTAGCACCAATGAGGCGCTAACATACTCCCCCCCCTCGAGGAGGTAGAGCCTCGAGGACGAAGAAAGCCTTTTCCGGTTTGGGTAGTGGACATAGACGATGAACTGCTCTTCGTATTATGCCACGTGCCGTGCTAACATCCGCCACTCTGGATACGTTGTCTTGTCCGGGGAACAACTTAACTATTCGTCCCATTCTCCATTTCATTGGAGGGACGTTTGTCTCCTTAACGACAACCACGTCGTTAACTTGAAGTTGTTGTGTGTTGACCTTCCACTTAATCCGTTCCTGTAGTTCGGCCAGAAACTCCTTATGCCAGCGATTCCAAAATTGCTGCCGCATTTGCTCGATGTGCTCATATCTGCTTAGCCGATTTGGGTTGATGTCCAACAGGTTCGGAGAAGGTAAAGACATCAATGATTGGCCGATCAGGAAATGACCTGGCGTTAATGGCTCCAGGTCGTTGGGATCGGTCGATAAATAGGTCAACGGCCGAGAATTCAAGATGGCTTCAATTTGATTGAAAAGCGTTGACAGTTCTTCAAAGGTCATGTGGGTGTTGCCTAGGACCCGCGCCATATGGAATTTGGCTGACTTGACTCCGGCTTCCCATATCCCTCCGAAATGTGGAGAATAAGCCGGCGAGAACACGAATTTTATACCCTCATTAGCCCCCCACGAAGCTACAGAATTATTGCTAGACTTCAGAAAGGAAGCAAGTTCGTTACTCGCACCCACAAAATTTGAACCGTTATCGCAATGAATCTCGCATGGATAACCACGACGAGATATAAACCGTCGGAGACATTGAATAAACGCGTCAGTGGAAAGACTACTGACGAGTTCTAAATGTAAAGCCCTTGTCGAAAAACAAACGAAAAGAGCTAAGTAAGCCTTGGTTATCTTACAGCCTCGACCCTTACGATCTGTAATCAAGAAGGGTCCCGCAAAGTCAACTCCACAAACCTTAAAGGGCAGACTTGGCGTGACTCTGGTTTCAGGTAAGTTCCCCATTATAGGATTTACAGTTTTCGCTTTCATAATCCAACACTTTTTACATTTATTAACCGTACTCCTAGCTAAATCTCTCCCGCGTATAGGCCAAAATTGATTGCGTAGATTATTTAGTATTAGTTTAACAGATCCATGCAAAGTTCTACTATGCTCACGCTGAAACAGCAGCTTCGTGAATGTGTGTTTAGCATCCAATAATGCGGGGTGCTTTTGCGTGTAACTGACTGGAGAATTCTGAATACGACCACCGACACGTAGTAGTCCGTCCTCATCTATAAATGGTGTAAGCTTAAGTATTCGAGACTTTAAAGGTAAAGGTTTACCTTTTTGCAGTGTGCAAAGATCATCACCGAAAGACTCTAGTTGAGATTGCTTTGTCAGATATTTTAAAGATGAATTTAATTCCTCTGTCGTTAAATAACCACAACGTTTAGACGCAGGATTTCTTACATTGTAGATAAATCTTTGCACATATGCAAAGACTCTTTGCAAAGTCGTCAGCTTCGAATATCTTTCAAAGTCTACGACACTGTAGTTTATATCTACTATATTATCGATAAGAGTAAACGTTTTCATTTCGGGTATGCAACTAGTATCGCTGATAAGCGGATTCAGTTTTGGCCAGTTTGACATATGGTCATTAAGGAAAGAGGGACCCTGCCACCAAATATCGGCGGTACATAACTTTTGAGGGTCAACCCCCCTTGATGCCAAATCAGCAGGGTTCATCTCTCCTGGCACGTGCCTCCATGTACTATGTTGAGACAATTCTTGAATCTCACCAACCCGATTTGCTACAAACGTTTTTAAACTCCGAGGTTCCGCTTGAAGCCAACTTAGAACGACAGCTGAGTCCGTCCAGTGGAAAACTTGCTCAATATTACAGCGTAGCGATTTCTGAACCTTAACAGTCAATCGAACAGACAGTAACGCGCCTAAAAGTTCCAAACGTGGAATAGATGTCGGCTTCAAGGGAGCAACCTTTGTTTTTGCGCACAGTAAACGTGTAAGCATGGTACCGTCAACATCTGAGGAGGTTAAATAAATGCATGCAGCATATGCATCCTGAGATGCATCTGAGAATGAGTGTAGAGTTGTTTACAGGTTGACTACACAAAACGTATCTCGGTATATTAATGTTTGTCAAATGTTTGAGCTTGTCTACAAAATCTGTCCATTTTTTACCTAAATCAGCTGGAACTGGATCATCCCAGTCCAGTTTTGATAACCACAACCTCTGAAGAATGATTTTAGGTGTAATTGTAACCGCACTTAGTAAGCCGAGCGGATCAAATATTTTTGCCGAGTTTGACAAAATAGTACGTTTAGTTACTGGCGGTGTGGATTCAATTTCCACTGAAAATTGTAAACAATCGGGTGCTGGTTGCCATTTCAAACCCAGAACACTCGACTGGCCCGCTAAATCTAAATCCTTAGGTATCATGGTACTTAGGCTGGTTTTGACAATATCAGGAGCGTTCGTATGAAACTTACGAAGAGGTAAGCAAGCTCCGTTTAATATATTGGTAACTGATTCGCATATGTTGCCAAGCTCCGCTTCAGTCTGCGCACCAGTCAAAAGATCGTCCATGTAGAAATCATGCTGTATTATTTGGGCGATAGTTTGATTGTCGCATTCCTTCGCTAATTGCAGCAAACATCGCGTGCTTAAAAAAGGCGCTGAAGCAGTACCGTATGTAATTGTATTTAATTGTAGTATACGCATCTTTTTAGTATCTGGGTCTTTCCAAAGAATCTGCTGGTATTTACGTTGGCTGGGCTCTACTAGAATCTGTCTGTACATTTTCTCTACATCTGCTGTAACTACGTATTTATGTTGCCTAAATCTTAACAAAATAGACAACAAGTCGTCTTGCACTACGGGTCCTACATACTGTATGTCATTTAAAGACTTACCTGACGTAGTTTTTGCTGACGCATGAAACACGACTCTTAATTTGGTAGTTTCACTTTGCTCTCTTAAAATAGCATGATGAGGAAGAAACTGACTACCTTCTTCAGCTTTCGAGACTTCAGTCAAATGCCCAAGGTCTTCATATTCCTTAATAAAATCAGAATAACCTTTTTTAAGTTTAGGATTCCTAGAGATTTTTCTTTCAATGCTATAGAGTATCCTTTCTGCCATTTTGTATGAATCACCAAGAGCATCTGGCGATTCTCGAAAGGGGATACTCACGATATATCTTCCGTCACTATTACGGTGCGTAGTATCGTTAAAGAGTTTTTCACAATAAGCATCATCTGAAGATATTACAGGTTTCGAACTAGGTAACTCTTCCAGTTCCCAAAATTTTGACAACTGGTTTTTAATATCTTGTGAAAAGTTACAGCGGATAGTATGAGAACTCGTAGAGTCCCTGGGCCTCCCCCCCGTAGGGCCAGCCACTATCCAACCTAGCTCGGTTTCTACTAAATATGGTTGTCTTATACCTAGCTTAATTTTTCTTTGCCCAATCAAGTCCCAGTATATATCGGAACCAAGCAAGAGATCGACTTCTGCCGGCGACTGGAACTTAGGATCAGCTAGGATAATATTGTTAGGAATATCTACTTTTATTCCTGTATTGACTGCAGGAAGCTCATCCGTAATCTCAGCTATGATATAGCACCTCACTTCAGCTATAAATGACGTTTGGAGTGAATGTAAATTAAGATCACAATATTCATTTATAAACAAAGGTATTTTATTAAGACACGAAATGGAGCGATTTACAATAATTGTACTGCAACCAATCTTTTGTTTAGCCTTTTCAGTTATAAATGAGGACTGACTACCATTGTCTAATAACGCGCGCAAAACAAACTTGTTTCCGTGAATAGTCACCTCAACTAGAGCTGTAGCCAAAATAATATGACGACGGTCTGCCGCTGTCAACGTGACAGTCGTGTTAGTCGAGTTTGTTACGATAGCCGAATCAGAAACCTCATTATAGTTTGCGCCGCCGCTAGCGTCTTTATACATATAGAGCGACTTGACCCACGGATCGGCGCGCGGCCGTGCTAGTCATGCTTGGGGCTTAGCGTCTTGACTTACGTTTGAAGGCGAAGGAGCTGCTGACATTTGAGGATTTGAAATATTATTACTAGGTCTGGCAGCTGCTTCCTCTTCACCTTGCTGCTGATGGTTGATCACTTCTTTATGCAATATGGTGTTGTGCCTTTTTTTGCAAACCCTACACGCAGTACTGGTGCGACACTGATAAGCAGTGTGGCCGGGGCGTAAACAGTTTTTGCACAACCTCCACTGACTCACCTGTAAGAAGCGCTCATCAACCGATAAGGAATTAAATTTGGGACAATCGCTTAGCCTATGATCCTGCTTACAATAGTGACACTCATTTATAACCACGGTAGTCGCAGATCCCGGTGACAGGCCTGACGAAACAAAGCATTTAGTTCGAGTAACATTTTGACGTTTGTCGTTTTTATTTAAATCCGTCTGAATTTGACGTTTATCGTTCCTCGAACTAGATACCGTTTCTAAAACGTCAGCTCTGTTACGAAGGAATTTATAAAACTCCTGTAATGATGGAGAAGTTATGTCACTACGAAACTCTTCCCATTTTCGCGCGGTACTAACGTCAAGTTTCGACGAGGCCATATAGATAACCAAGGTATCCCACTTATCGGTCTCCTCACCAAGAGACTTGAGTGCTTGTAAATTTTTTGACAAATGGTCAATCAATTTGCGTAAACCCTCATCACTTTCCTTCGACAAAGGCTCTATGCTAAACAAACCCTTTAAATGCTGGTTGATTAACAAACGCTTGTTATCATATCGCTCGCGTAAAAGAGACCAAGTGATAGGATAGTTCTCAGCTGAGACGGACACAGAATTAATAACTAAGCTTGCATCGCCTTGAAGGTATGACTTGAGATAGTGAAATTTACAAACGTCATCAATGTTCTCGTTGTCATGTATTAAAGACAGGTAAAGGTCTCTAAATTCTAGCCACTTATCTGTCTTTCCATCAAAGGGAGGAAGTCTTAGCTGCGGGAGTTTCACATTCTTCGCTCCTCCGCGCTGACGGCTGCTCTGGCTGAAGAACTCGTCCCCTTGATGGTCTTTTTCCTTAAAGGCGGCAATTACCTCTTGGGCCTGAGCCATTACACAATAAAACTCATTTTCTGTGGCCTCCCGAGCATCCAGCTCACTCTGAGAATCATCCTGTAATTCAATATTAGTTTGAATTTCATTGAAAAGATTAAATGCCTCCTGTATTTTAGACAACCTAAGGGTGCATTCATTTACAAGAACTTGAGTTAGATTCTTTTTATCTAACAACGGCGTGAGGAATTTTTTGAATAGGGTTAAAGCCCTCCGAACTGTTCCTCTTTGTCGTTTGAGTTCCTCCATTTTGAGGGTGCGAGATTATTTTAAACTGGTAAATTATACTTGCATACGCATTAAAGCAAATTTAGGTACATAGAGGTACTTACAGTAATAATCCCGCGCTTCGTAGAATTACCCATTAATTACTTACGATATTTTAATAGCGATTGATAAATAGTTGATGGGTACCAGCAATAGCCATTCGTGCTCTCACCGGCTTAAACTCACAACATCTGGTAATCGTTATTGGATAAATTGGGATATTCTCCGAAGGATAGTCTTCATTTCAACTCAGCGCAATCTTCATAGAAATATTGCGAACTTGATCACGTCGGGGTCACCACAATTATGTTTGAGAACATACAACTCATTTAAACATATCTCTTTATTAATATATTAAGCTTTTTGTAAAATAAATAACATTTCTTCTTTTGGTAAAAAATCAATAATTTCAACAGAATGAACAAAATCATATATATCTAGTCAATGTCAATAATCGAATTCCGAATTCATTAGGCGATCAAGCGGCCAGCACGTAGGGACACGACGGTAGCACCAATGAGGCGCTAACAACTATAAGTACTAGCCCGCGATTTCTCTGGTAGCAAATTACTAGCCACTGCCTCTTGAATTTCGGTAGGCGTCAGCGTAAGAATATAATTTTCTTCACCAGAAGAACTCATTTTTATAGCGAGCGTAGATACGTGTTTCTTGTATTTTTAGTCAAACACAATTTACACTATCCAATTCAGTAAGTATTTTCAGATCCCGCCTTTTTTACTTTTTTTTATCACTTTTAAGAGGCGTTTTTCTGTTATTTGCTTCAAACTGACTCTAAACTTAGAAGCGTTTTTGCTAAAAAAAAACACAAACAGCTACAAAAGTAAAAAACGCCTTAAGCGTGAACTCAATGGATAATTGTTAAAAAATGAACTGAATGGTTTTGACATTTCTTTTTTTTTTTAACAAGAAATTGGTCCTATAAATAACCTAATTTTATTTTTGAAGGAAAAAGTTGCGCCAAACAGACCTTTTATTGATTTTTATGTTTTAAATGATACTCATTGCTGTAGCAAACCGTCACCAATGACAGATGATGATAACAATGAAACATTGTAGTAGTGGTGCTTCAGGTGCTACAGCTATTGCCTACTTTCCAGCTTGGTTTTAGACCATCTATTGCCACATTTCCGAACAGTGGCGTGAAAACATACTTTATTTTTCTCGGGTAAGAGAAATCGTATGAGGAAAGTCCTACTACGTAAATATTTTTAAGTTTATTTTATTTATGAATTAGCTTTATTTGAGTAGTAATCAAGGAATAGATAATAAATAGAATATTATAGAAAGAAAATGAATAAAATGTATCTATTTCCTTTCAACATTATTTGCGGTTGACTAAGGGCGCCTGTACACGGTGAAGGGCGCCTGTACAGTGTACACGGTGCCGCCTCCGCGCCGACACCGCACCGCCGCCGCCGCCGCTTTACGCGTCTCGTGTACATGTCGTAGTCAGATCGTATAAGCCGCCGTATTACATTACGGCTAGCCGTTTTCAAAAACAGGGGCGTTTTGAAATGCGGCGGTTCGACGATTAGCCGGATTGTCATTGCGATACGTTCTTCAATAAGGCGGGCTACGTTTAGCCGCATCGTACTACTATTTAGATTGTAGAGTGACCAGTTCTTTCGGTCGCCTACGTAACCGGAGTTTGACAATGTTTGCAATTTAATTAATTTTTACCATGGTCCCACCGCACTACATGTGTTTCTTTTCCAAAACATTTCCTTCACAGCTTAAATAGACGGAGCCCCGCTTTGCGGGGCTCCTATTTCTGGGCGGTTTGCCCTTCGGGCATCTGAAGCTACCTAACGAACCTAACCTACTTACCTACCTACGCTTTTTACCCCAAAGTGTAATATTTTCACGGATGCCTCACTAAATCAATAGGTAGGTAGGTTAGGTTCGTTAGGTAGCTTCAGATGCCCGAAGCGCCCGCAGCGTAGGACGTCCACCCACAAGATGGACAGACGATTTTGTTAAGGTCGCCGGAAGACGCTGGATGCGGGTCGCTTCCAACCGGCACGTATGGAGGTCCAAGGGGGAGGCCTATGTTCAGCAGTGGACGTCTTATGGCTGAGATGATGATGATGATGAGATGCCCGAAGGGCAAACGGCTCAGAAATAGGCTCCGTCTAGTTAAGTTGCAAAGGAAATGTTTTTTGAAAAGAAACAGTCCGATGAACTCCAGATGATGGACACCCCAGCGTTTTTCATAGTTTGTTGTTGTTATGTCAGGCAGTGCCACGAGTGTTAAAAAACCGGACAAGTGCGAGTCAGACTCGTCCACCGAGGGTTCCGTACATCATCTGTGAAAATTTCAACTATCTGACTATCACGGTTCATGAGATACAGCCTGGTGACAGACGGACGGACGGACGGACAGCGGAGTCTTAGTGATAGGGTCCCGTTTTTTACCCTTTGGGTACGGAACCCTAAAAATGGGAACTAAAAACTGTCAAAGCGGCGGCTAATGACTCGCTGTATTACATTACGGCTAGCCGTGTTGAAGAACGCATAGCGCCGAATACATTCCGGTGGATTCTCATTCAGCCGCATTCAATCTGGCTAATCGTTGAACCGCCGCATTTCGAAACGCCCCTGTTTTTGAAAACGGCTAGCCGTAATGTAATACGGCGGATTATACGATCCGACTGCGACAACATAGCGCGGAGGTGCGGCGGCGGTGCGGTGTCGACGCGGAGGCGGTACCGTGTACACGAGCCCGTGCGGCGGCAGTGCGGTGTCAGCGCGAAGACGGCACCGTGTATACGCGCCCTAACATATTAACGCTTACATAAGACGCTTGGTAGCTTATTACATAAAGTGCATGTCCTTGAGACGAGCTCTGGTATGCTTTGTGTCGCTAGTTCTGTTATCTATGAAGGCTGGAGATAATATAAATTCTTCTATTCTTCATGGAATATGGAGTATGAATCTTGTACCATCAATGATTGTCGTATTATCGAACGTTTCTTTCGCCGATCTACGATAAATTACTTGTTCCCAGACGACATCATTATCATCGGGTGTATGTTTTAACAATAAAGTGATAACTACTACTACATTCTAAATAGCGTTACTTTTCATGCATTCTAACGACACAATGTAAATAAAGTTGAGTGCGACACCGACATACTAAGAAATTTAATCCCTTTTCCTAATTAAAACCGCCAGGTAAACATTTGCTAACACGAGTCCAGCCAAATTCCAACTGGAAAAATTTCCCCTATCCAGTCCCCGGGGCACCGTTAATTTGCGCTTGCAACCCTTTCCGGAACATGTGCTATGTTCACCCTTGTTTCAACATACTCTTGTTTGATAACTGGACATGCGAGTGAAAGCCCCATCTTCGTGAAAATTAAACTAAGTTAATTTGAATTCATGAAAGGATGCATTATTGACGAAATACAGAACTTGATATAAACGTTTTGTAGGAAATAGCACTAGGTCCTATTCGTCTGTTGCGTGACCCTTTAATATTTCTAATGAGATGAAGCCGATATTAAACAGTAAGTATAATATTTAATGACTAATAATAAATGAAGTTGTAATTAGATTATACACAGATATGCTATTCTCGTGGTATATTATTAATGTTTTGAGGTTGTAAGTTTTTAATAGTTAAGTAATGTAAGTTTTTTTTTACAATATACAATAATACGTAATAGAAACGAGATATTTATTAAAGAAAACTACGTTGTTTCCATACTTTTGGCCGGAGTACACGCCTATCTGTATAACGAATACTAGGCTTCACCTGTCTGTCTTTATTGACAGCGTTACGTGTTACATAAGCTGTTCGATACGACACTGACGCCAAATGCCTTTTATTTTTATCCACTATTCCGTGTTCCGCTCCGCACCCGCCTAGGGAATACGGTTTGACACTCCTGACTCTCAGAACCAAATCGTAGTATGTGCATTTAAGACGTTACGGACATGGGACTAATTGGTTTAAAATGCTTAGGCTTTTGCAATGGCCACCCCTGCCATTGTTTTGCGACCTGTCTAGTAAGGGTGCATAATTTAACGGTTAATGTATAGATATAGCCAGGTTGCAATTATGTAGGCAGGGTAGGTACAGGTTGAAAAATAAATGGACAGGGAAAAGTATTACATCACAAAGCGTAAATTTTAGTCTTCGTACTTAAAGGGGGAAGCGATCGTTAACTGTTTAAGGAAGTAATTATTGTATGTAAAGAAAAGTGACTCCTCTGGCATAAAGCTATATACCGAGTCGGTTCCTTGCTGTATAAGTAAGTACTACCTACCTAATATAGGTGCAACGTCAATACATAGTAATATCAGCGAATAAAATTTTATAAAATATTCTATAACAATAGGTACCTAACAACTAAATCTTACTATAGCTAAACTAAACTAAACCTAAATGTGAAAAAAAAAATCTACGAGTGATTCGAATTTGTTAAACGAATACTGACATTTATTTCAAATGTATCAAATCAAGACCAACATTGATTCCGAAAAATAAACCGCATTATTAAATTATCATTCCCTCTACGTCTGCTACGGCGTAGCTAGCTGTAATCATTTCCCATTAAATATGTAGCAAACATACGGCTCGATTCAGAAAATGAATTAGATTTCTACTAGACTTCAACAAGTTGCGATACGGATAATTTAAAGATATTTGTAAGATAGATATGTCAAATTTGACGTTTCCGCGATTCTGGAGGTCTTCTTGAACGATTTCGACAAGTTATGACTTAGATATCCAAGTCACATCTAGTCGATATCTAATGTAGATCTAGTTGATCTCTAAATCGTCTCAAGATCTTGTGAAATCTTGTGAAATGTGTGTGAAATCCGAATAGGCCTGTATGTCTGACTATATCTAAACTACACTAAATTATACTTAACCTAAATGTCTGGAAAAATAGTAAAATCTACGAGTGATTCGAATTTGTCAAACGAATTTACTAACATTTATTTCAAATGTATCAAACCAAGAACAACATTGATTCCTAAAAATAAACCGCATTATTAAATTATCATTCCCTCTACGTCTGCTACGGCGTAGCTAGCAGTAATCATTTCCCATTAAATATGTAGCAAACATACAGGCCTATTCGGATTTCGAGATAATCACAAGATCTTGAGACGATTTAGAGATCAACTAGATCTACATTAGATATCGACTAGATGTGACTTGGATATCTAAGTCATAACTTGTCGAAATCGTTCAAGAGGACCTCCAGATACGCGGAAACGTCAAATTTGACATATCTATCTTACAAATATCTTTAAATTATCCGTATCGTAACTTGTTGAAGTCTAGTAGAAATCTAATTCATTTTCCGAATCAAGCCGATAGACGTTTGACTTGTCACTTCTATCACTTCTATCAAAAGAATAGGTAAGACTTTACAATTGTACATAGGTATTTAGTTCGTTTCAGTGTATGTGTCTTTTTATTACGGAACTCGAAATAGCCTCCAACGTTTCGCACGAGTTGGGAACTTTTCAGTCAACAAACAACCATCGATCACCATTTCTGTCACCCCTCTAAACAAACTACGAAACATCCTATTACAAAAGTTTCAAGTGCCCTTTTATGCTCACGCCCTGAAAAAGGCCAAGTTTTCTTTGTATTTTATTCACACGTGTGTGAAGTGTGTTATCTCAAAAATATTTTTATAAAATACATACCAAATCCTCGTCGTCGTCCGTGAAAATATTTCCTCGGTCTTGCGCCGTCATGTCTTAAAGTCGATCCGTATTCCAAAACAGCATTTCCTCATGGCTTAAACACAACACACAAATCTCCATCACTGAAACCACACCAACTGCATCCAAACTCTGTCCAAAGTTACGCGACCCTCGCACATCGTGTTGCCAACAACCTGCGGACCTAGGTCCACGATCAATAAAATTCTAACACTTTAAAAAACATCAAAAAGTTATTGACAACCTTTTTTGATTACAATTAAAAAAGTATACCACTTCGAAAAAAGAACATGACAAGTTGAATTTGGAATTTCGAAGAATCCGTGCGGCGCGGACGGGGCACGGACGCACACTGCGACGAAGGGCGGGCTGTGAAAGCACTGCAGCGTCTGGTAACCATGGCGACGGGGAGGCTTCCACGTTTCCACGCTGCAGCCGAACCGTTGCCTGCATTGTGGAAGATATCTGTCAGGGGAATGGATTACAGTGTCATACGTTAGGGTATTTTCCGAGTGAGTTGTATAACTATGCTCGCGCTCCGTTGACTGCTTTGAGGGCTATAAAACGTAGTCGAGCCCTTTACGTAATACAAGCGAGTTTTAGTAATTTCTTTTATAACTTGCGCTCTGAATTCTATTAGGTTTAGGGTAATTGCGTCAGTTTACCGTCGTGTCAGTTTCCGTCCACTTGACGGATTAGCAAATAATACATTTCATTTATAATTTGCTTCTTGCAAAATATAATTTTTATGTAGATATTAGGGATTGCAATAAGTCCAAATTTATGCAGCAATAAAGGTTTATTTTCAAATTTCGTCAAGTGGTGGGAAACTGACACCAGACGAAAACTAGCGCAATGACCCTATATTGGCCATGTATAGATTTGTTAGCTGTACGTCCAATACATAGTTCGTCCTAATGATATTTCAATTCGCATTTCGTCCAACACGTAGGTATTTGGTCCAATATAATAAGGGCTTGCTAACTAGGTAGATCTTAGTTGTATCAATGTTGTATATAGAATATTAGAACATTTCGAAAATCATCTATTTAATCCTAAAAACCGTCTTCGTTAAGGGAAGAACCTTCAGAAATGCGGAAAGTGGGGAAGTAATGAAAATAACGTCCATTTTCATTACCAGCAAGAGGGGCTTTTAATATTACTCGGGTTTATTTATATAAAACCGATTGATCGGTGAACCAATATTTATGTTGGGCGTATTCAAAATGTCGTGAATCGTGTATCGTGTGCATTTAGTTAATATTGTAAGTAAGTATTGGGGTACATATTCGTAAATAGTACATGTAATAGTTTGGTTTTTTAATTACTTATTGAAATATTTAATATGCTCTCAAAAAATTAAATTAATAAATCTTTTATCACAATGTCACAGTTTGCGTTAGAGCTTCAAATATTTGTAATGGTTCCGCTTACTCTATATGCTCCCATTTTCGGCTTTTGGCGCAAACTCTTCAGTTTCCTCAGCCGAATTATCTTCAAAAGTCATGCACGAAATGGTAAAATGACAAGTAGGTAGGTGTACTACAAAATGCTGTTGCAAATAGAGAATTAACCATTTCATCTCTAAACAATTTTTGGTTTTAAAATTTAAATTAGGTAGGTACATAAGAGCCTCTACCATCAGTTTTAACATTGACATAACGCTCACGTCTACGTAATTTACTTTCTGTACATCTCGCTTCCACTATTGCTCGCATATGCGAGTACGAGCGAGATGCATAGAAAGTAAGTTACGTAAACGTGAGCGTTATGTCAATGTCAAAACTGGTGGTAGCCGTATAGTAATGTAAAACAAATCCCATCAAAAACATTACAAGTCACGCAACGCTTCTTCTTCTACTACAAAAAAGTTTTGAGATGTTATGTGAAACCAATTCGGTTATTTTGGTCAGTGGCAGGGGGTGTTAAAACCGTATATTTGAGAAACTGAACAATTGATAAAATCAATTCAGTACTGCAGGTATAACCGTTTAACACATTCAGTGCCAGCGTGAGCTACGCGCTACGAGCGTAGCCGATACCACAGGATACCCCGTATGTAGCGAAAAGCGCCCACGAACAGAATACCCCCCTAGCGGGTCGCTGGCAGTGAATGTATACAAGAAATCTATTCAAGTATTAATTGGTCATCAAAAAAAGTTTACTAGAAACGTTGTTTGGGGCCTAGGGCGTCAAACATCTGTTATTGAGCGCGGAGCGTTAATTAAAACCATCGAGCCACGAATTGCCCGAAAACAGACGTTACTGTAATTTTGTAAGATTTTTAACGATTAACTTGTAAATCAAGGAACTATTTGATATTTGTATGATAGATTCAAATCTTTGTATGAGAGATTCAAATCTTTGTATGAGAAATTCAAATCTTTGTATGAGAGATTCAAATCTTTGTATGAGAGATTCAAATCTTTGTATGAGAGATTCAAATCTCTGTATGAGAGATTCAAATCTTTCTATGAGTGATTCAAATCTTAACCTCTTGTGTGTGTAGTGTGTATTGTATGATAAGGAGTCTGACCGAACTTTTAGTCTTTTTGCATTTTTTTCATAAAAGATTATCATATAATAATTTTTCTGCCCTACAACGCTGGTTCCAGCTCGCTAACGATCATAGTTTTCGAGAAATCTTCACTGTCACAACTCCCCTCTGTCACAACCCTCCTTAGTCTCCCCTACAGCACAAACGAGGGTTGGAACCACGAATCATGACCACCAGACTCATATAAAAAGGTTAAGTTACGCGGATGAAATGTAATTCTATGGATTTTTTTTAGTCATCAGTGTCATAAGACATTAACTTCATCATAGTTTACACTTTCATAAACTATCGGCCCGATTCGAACTTTAAGATATGACAAATAATACGACTAGATACGATATGGATTAGATATGTCAGTGTCAAAAATGACGTTTTTGTTTGAAGAAACGTCACTTTTAACACTGACATAATATCTAATCCATATCGTATCTAGTCGAAATATTTGACGTATCTTAAAGTTGGAATCGGGCCGTATATCATCGTCTGTCTATGCACGAACAGTACGAACACTAATTATCACCAAAAATTGTATCGTACCGTGCCTAGCATGACCATAATGAACAGACGTAATCTTTTTTGATGTGTCGAGAAATTTTGTTTAGTTTTATTTATATTGCGCGATATAAATGATATAGTAACATTTCGATCCTATCGCTCGCTGTTGGATTCAGACTCAATCTGAAATCTATCTCACGGGGAAAATGACCGTTCAATCCTATCTCAGATAAGATGGCGGGTGTTCAACTGTTCATATCAATATAAACCATCTGTCAGAAGGCGCTTAAGCTCTTACACATAAGTTTCCTATAAAATATTGTTTACAATGGTTGTATGTGCCAATACACCTAAAGTTTAATATATTTGATAGACACGAGTGGTGTAACATGGACGCCGCTTTGCAGCCAGAAGTTCCTCGTCTGCGAAAGAAAATGTCGATTAACGCCTACATCTTTTTTCTTTTGTTTTACTTCTACCGTTTCCAACGTTTTTCTGTAATCAAAGATAAAAAGGTACATAGATAGAGTATAAAATAAAATAGGGAAGTACTTCCCTCGGAAGTAAAACTACCTTCAGTGGAAATGTGTTTTTGCGTTTTAGAAGTGGTAGTGCCGTTTTAGAAGTAATTATTTATTCTGAAGGATATATTCATGCTTAGGTTATTTTAGGCATGCAGCATGTTTTGTCAGGCTTTCTAATTTTGGTGATTTATAAATATATACCTAACACTAATGTATTAGATACAAATTAATAATAGTTACAGGTTTTATTAACATTGTTTTTGGACCACTGTTAGCAGATTTTACATTACCAAACATGGCTAACATATGTCAACGTATCACCCCATAATGATTCGTAGCTCGCTACTCCGAGGCGCGGTAATTAGGCAGCTATGATCGCTCTTAGCTCGATAACTCACTTTAGTGGCTCCTTCAACACCCTATATCTTGGGTGAAGGGCGTAAGGCTAATAGAGGCTATATATCTGCATCATGTAGCTTATAGCATATGCATCAGGGGCTTAGCGCTAAGATAGTCGTAATACTACTTAATGGATTTAAAGTTTTGATAGTTTAAACAGAAAGTTGGTTATTAAAATAAGTATCTAAAGATGCAAGTCAGATTTTCTGAGATAAAATCACAGGTAAAGTCAAGCGTCTCTGGAATAAAAAAGTTAGTTTTTTATACAGTAAGCAAGATCAACTTTTTGCTTAGCGACTATGCAAGGGATTAAATAACATAATTCCAATCAATTCTTCATAATTTCTTTTATAAAAAAATTTAAAAAATAAAGCCTAAAACCGGCGTAAAGTAACTATGGAAAGCACCAGGTGATCATCGATCAGCCGTAATAAAAATATTACATGTCGGACGTCCCGGCTCGGGCACGGCCCGGTCTAGCGTGAGTCATCCTTAGTTCGAACTTAGTAGTTTTCTTAGTTACCGTTTCATCCACTATTGCCTTAGAGAATATAACCAAATTCATTAATAGGCGTTCCCCTCTGTCGAAAATAGGCGGCCAATGGTCAACAACATGTCAACCACATGTATGGACTGACGTTTATCTGACATGGCTATGTTTACATTACGTATACATTTGATGTGCCCCTCCCCCGCAAAAAACGGCAGACTATTTTGTACCGAAAATTATAGACATGGCGTCTCCGTTGGTTATATTCTCTAAGACTATTGCAGACAAGGAACCATCAACCGACAAAGTTTCTGATGCTACTCTCTGTCATAATCATAAAACTCAGTGTGACATCTGACTAGTACAACGTACCTACATATGTACAGTCACCTGCAATAATATGTTACTCTTCGAAGGCTGCAAAAATATGTGACACGCTCTAATGGCTCTACGAATAAGATCGTGTCAGATATTTTTGCGGCCTTCGTTGTGTAACATATTATTGCAGGTGACTGTACGAGAAAAAATAACCATCAGGAAATAAATCGCACAGCAACGACTATAGAGCAGCTCAGCGAATGAAAAATAGTCAGTACCTAGCGAGTATGAATGGCAAATAGACTGAGCCGGGACGTAATGGCTCAATGTGCTGCGCGGTATCGTGTTGCACTAATCTCGTCCGCTGACGACCGCGTGACCGCACATTGCTATCATACGAATATTTTTTGTACAGCCATTTTCAACAAAATAAACATATTGTTTACTGAGTTTCTAATTTTTGTTCAAATTTAGGTGGGTACGTAGCATTTTCTGGTGGCTTTCTTAAAACAAAAGTAAAATTTTCAACGCAAAGTGTTTCATCAGTTAAGGGGCCCACTGATTAACAGTCCGCCGGACGGTATCGGCCTGTCAGTTAGAACAAAATTTTGACAGTTCCGAATAACTGACAGGCCGATACCATCCGGCGGACTGTTAATCAGTAATTTGACGTAGGTAAAATGTTACAATAGTAAATAGATTTAGTTTTTGTACGAAAAGATTGTATTCTAACAGTGGGTAAGGACGAACAGACATATACTCGTTTAAAACTTCAATCGTTTCACATCCCACTAATATCAAAACGAACACATGTTTGAAAAAAAAAACAACAAAACTCGGCAAATGAAAAATCGCGAGCAGCGAGTATGAATTGGCTAATAAACTAAGCCGGGACGTATTGGCTCAATGTGTGGCCCAGTATCGGTACATCGTGTTGCACTAATCTCGTCCTCTGACGACCGCATGACCGCACTTTGCTATCGTTATTTATTTTTACCGTGCGAGTTTTTAGTTTTCAAGCATCAATTTAATGCCCATGTTCATTGTTTAGTTTTTTTTTCGTTTTCAACATTTATGTAACATAAATTATCATTCCTTTTTCATCGAAGGTCAACTATTTCCAACTTTTCCAAATTGATCGCCAAGCGTGACTATTATCATGTGATCATGTCAATATCAAACCAAGTTGATTTTATAAATGCGTTTTATGTTTAAAATACGTAAATTGCTGTTATAATTAATGTCTAAATTTTATTTTCAAGTAAGCACAGTGTGGACAAGTATTCACGGCTCATGTTTCTTCATAACGGTCCATTTTCATTCCACGCCGAGGTGGGCAAGCGATGGGAAAATCTAATCCCTCCCGTTTCGCAAATGACTATGTATACTGCTCTGCAGTATTGTTCTTGTCCATTTCGGCACAATTGTTAATCAGAAATTCGAGCAAATAGAAATTGGTTAGTCATAAAACACAAACGCACTGCTCAGAGAGATTCCAAGCCTTGAGTGGCATCGGGCGTGGCATAATGTTGCTTGTAGATACATTACGTGCTGGGGCTGAAAGGATCATGAGTGACAGCGTACCGGAAGACTAAGTCTATAGCTTCACCATCTCTGGTGGTTTTTGAAACCAGTCAACTATGCCGTTACCAAACTTGTAGTTTCGTTGGGATATCGTTTGTCGATACTCGATCATGCATTGCTCTTGTGTGACCCTAATAGACTGGCGAAGAGCTGGAAGCAGAATAGAATAACATATTTTTTTGTAAATACAAGTTGTACAGTATAAGTACTTACTATTTTATACAGGCAGTATACGAAAAACAATTAATAAAATGACTTACAATACTCGACGCTCATTTTCTAGCATAGGTATTTAGGTAGGTACCTACAGTTCCTTATCTACAGTAACTATCAATACCTGAAGCGGAAATTATATTTCATTCGCTTCCTGCTCGTGTATGGGCTTGGCTTGCTGAATAATAAACTCTGACCGTGACCTGAGAGTAGTTTACTGCAACTCTTCCACTACGTTACTGCGACGTCGGTAGATAAACGTTACTTTTCATGGTGCTTTTGTTAGAATTTAAGTCTTGGAAGGAATTTTGAAACTAAAGTTTAAGAGCTTTGCCTTTAAGGGATTTGAATTACTTATGTCGATTTCTGCAAAGTTAAACAGCTTTGAATAGCCACGTACGTAAGTACTTCAGTATCATTTATTAAATAGCTTCTGTGATATTGGTTCATTGGTATCATTGGCGGTTGTTGGTTGGTG
Source organism: Cydia splendana (assembly GCF_910591565.1). NCBI lineage: Eukaryota > Metazoa > Arthropoda > Insecta > Lepidoptera > Tortricidae > Cydia > Cydia splendana. Next base: position 8,132,786 of record NC_085973.1, on the reverse strand, counting down.
ATTTAAATAACACTGAAGTTTATGATATCATATTGATAACAATAGCAATTAAAAGCAGAAAACTTTTCGTGAGGAGGATTTTTCGTAGGAAATTACGAGATTTTATTTACCGAAAATCGTATTCCTATTTAAAAAAAATCGATTTATAGCTTGATTATGGCATTGAGGCTATATAAATATTGGAGACTCTGAGATAACACCGCTCCATTGCAAACGGTTACAATTTTAGTAGTGGAGCGTTTGTATCAAACTCTATATCAATCAATATTTAATTTTAGAGCAATCAAAAGGAAAAATGGCACCTGGACATAAAGTTTTTTTCAATACAGTGACATAGGTATTTAAAAGACATACAGAAACACACAGTTCTTGCTCAGTGCGAACCTCTGATTTAGCAAAAAGTCAATATGTTATATGTAGAAATAAGTAAGCATGCGTAATATGTGTCTTCTACGAGATAGTTGAGATGATAGCCGCAGGAAACAAACGGTACAGGCGCCGCGTCGCGTCGTCGCCCGCATGTCGCGGCAGTCTGGCGTCTTAGGATACTCGTGTGCTACGGGGACAGCAAGATAAATCGATAACAAAGACGTAAACAAGTAGACATTCCTAAGTTGAATTCAAACTGATTATACTTAGATCATGCCGTAAAATGGGGTGAGTAGGGATTGCGAGGAGAGTCGGGTTATGAATGGGGAGCGAAGGGATGACAGGGGGGTGAGATGGTTTTTAAAGGCTACTGCTACCTAAATAATGTATTCCTATTACAAATGGAGCTATAGTAATATACATAATAAAAAAATCGATTCAACAACGTTTCAAAATCACCTTTTGTATGAAATCCCATCTCACCCCAACTACGAGGGACTACGGTGAGGAAGGATTTTGTGTTTATCGTTAAAGTTATGAAATGGAACTACTTAAAATCATAAAAAAACTAAAATACAAACGGCCGGAACATTTATTAATAAAATTAAGTTTGCATAAAATGTAAAAATAAAATGTTATCGAGGTTTGAATGTCAGTTTTGTCCCTACTCACCCCATTTTACGGTAATGAAAGTTTCTATGCTTAATTTTAAAAACTGTTGTAGATATGTAACATTTTCTTTTATAATTCCTTTTCTTAACTCTTTCTGACAATAAACTGCGTGCAAAGTTTCTTTACGATTAGGATCTTAATAAGCGTGGGACCAAAAAGATGGGACGTCAGTTGGAATTTAAATATTAAAATAAAGCCGATAAATGACAAATTAATAACATAAACTAGACGCAATAACCAAACGTATAATCTACAGTCTTGTAAGACATGTATCATTGTATTAGTAAGTTATAAGAAAATATAAAATAGATAACTTTATGTTTCTTTCCAAGCTAACTTGAATATGTGCATAGATAACGCCATGCACTCCTTGGCAGATCTATATTTGAACATTTTATACTTCATAAATATGCGCTCTGTAGACTTTACAATTTATGTAAGTACCTACCTATAACTTTAATATTTTTATTAATTTATTTATTTGCCCGTAGGACCTCTTAAATTTTTTTGTAGTTACATAATAAAGTAATGTAATTTATTAAGCTACTACTTAAAATGAAAAAAAAAAACATAAGATATGTCGGCCAAATCACAACAACTGTCAAAGAGAAATATGGAATGACTCCTCGGTACGAGTATGGCGGTCATATATTTGGAAATATTAACCAAAAATAGTAAAGAAATAAACTTATACTAACGAGTATAAAGAATGTTAAAAAAATAGCTACCGTAGCCAATGACCTTTTATTTATGTAGACGTGTGACGTTCATAGTTGACAAAACTAAAATTTGATCCAACGATTTTGACAACTTGACAGGTTGGCGTCACCCATACGACTAACTAAATATAGGTTCCGGAACCTATATTTGATGGCTCACGATCGTGCGCCTGGTACCATATCTACCTCTTTTTACTTACATCCATGACCATAGCTTTTACCATTCCGTGACTGAATTTCAAGTTAAAGACATTGACGTCTGTTAGTTTTTGACGTCATTGCCCTAGATAGTTTTGGAACATCGCCTATGCCAGTATCGACTGCCAGGATTATCCAAGGTTACACGATTGTTATGCAATCGAATTGCTTCGTGAGTCATAAAATCGCTACTTTATGTTTTTTCTATTGAGGCAATATCATTGAAACGTTTATTCAAGTCATAGAATTAAATAAGTTATCTTAAAGCAACACAAAAAGAGAAAATAATAATAATAAAAGATAAATAAAAAAAATAAGCCTCATTTTACCTTCCCATGAAACTCCTCTCAACCTATTTTGCCTTAATGCTAATGTGCCGATCATAAATTATGCTGGACGCAGGATCCCGCGAAACATGTTCCAAGTAAAAATATACGATTCCTTTTATTACAAGAACGTATTTCATCTTTCCCTATCATAACGTCGTACTAATATAATACTGGTAAGTTTTTTGCATTCCTCTTTCATTCCGAGCTATATTCCTTTATATTATTAGAGGAAACATATGAAACATAGAGCGAGCTAGCTACCTAAATTGTTTTATTTCAAAATATCTATGTACCGCGATATGTTAAAGATGAATATGTGATTATGTGATGACATGTTGATAAATGTATTCTACGTTTAGGTATGTATTGCCAGTAATATCAGATGTACCTATCAGTGGTCCCTGCTACAGGTCTCGTAAAAAGGTTTTTTATGGACATCTGTTATTGGCTATGTTTTCTGTTCACTATGCTTTTTATTAATTTTTGTAATGCTCATAATGCCCCAACCCCATAAATAAAATAAAAGGCTCAAAGTCACTCAAAGGGCAACTGAGCGAGCTGGAATTTTCGTACAAAATACATGAAGAGGTAGGTACACACTACACAGAACAACATTCTTCGACAGATAGTTGAGAGGGTTGCCAGCTAGGCTTATCTAAGAGAATGCGAACGGGTCACATTGTTCTTCAACCCGATGGCCGTCGAGGCAGAAAGGTTAAAGAGAATCTCGACTGGCGACCACATACATACCTACCAATGCGCAGCGAAAAAAGGTCACTAAGCTCCTGCTTAGTGATCTCATATTTTGGCCGGATTTGTACGGCCAAAATAGGAGGGAGCCATCTGATGAGCTTACCTGAAAAGATGTGCATAATAAGACGACTCACAGTCATCGCACATTGCGCACATGGGTGCGCAAATTAGTATGGAGTAATTTTATAGAAGGTACGATGGGTAGTTGTGCTATAAAATAGTGAAGAATGTCACCGTGTGGAGATGCTTTCTGCAAATCATTTTACAAGTAAAAAAAGTGCCTGCATTAAAAATGCTTCATATTACGCAGTCTGGAGCACTTTGATTCTAAGCAATACTGTGCTGATAGCATATTCACATTACTCAAGTAATTAATACATCATCTTCCTCGCATTATCCCGGCATTTTGCCACGGCTCATCGGAGCCTGGTGTCCGCTTGGCAACTAATCCAGGGAATAGGCATAGGCACTAGTTAATACGTAACGTAATTAATTAAGTAATATAATATTATAACATACATATTACTAGTATTAGCATTAGTTTCGCACGAACGCTTCATATCAAACAAAATATTCGATATGTAGTATAATACCTGCCCAAGTTAAATTAGTTTCAAACATATTACGAGTAGAATCAGGTATACCTACCTACCTATTGGAAAACTATGAACAGCCCTTAATGCAAAGGATGTTTAATTTTACTACATAACTACATATAAACATATTCTAGGTTAGAGCGATAAATGCTCTAAAAAAACATACAGAATGGGAAAAATCTAAAGGCTCTGGAGGAGACCTCTCCTTAATCTTTGGGCTACTTTGTTTTGCTTAAAGATTCAACTATTCATTCTTTCCCTAACCTTAGTAAGAATAATTATCGTACGAAAATAATAAGACAGCCGAATAAGGATTTACAAATGTATGAAGCTAAGCAATCCCTGGATAAAAACGCCTTAAAGAGATCGACACTAACAACTTAAACATTTTTTTTTTCGTACTCTTTTATTTTCATATTGCTTTTCAAGCCTGAACAACTACATATAATCTTTGCTGAAACGTCAGAAGTCAATAAAAAAATCAAAATTCTTTTCGTTGTATTTTTTTGTCCCCGCAAAATGTGACGGAGTGGAGATTTTTATATTTGACGAAATTTAGTTTTTAAATTTACTCGTGTAAAATATAATCTATAGCTAGGAAGGCATTGTATTTAAGAGGAAGATACAAATTTATAGTGTAGTTATATCATGAAATATAGAAGATTTAGATTCAAATCATACGATTTAGATTCAAATTTATTTATTTTTTATTTCATGATCGAGTATTGCAGCACTCGAGTTTTTTATTTGATAATGTAAAAAGACACAAATAAAATCGTGACAGAGTGGTCAGAAACAAGACAACTAAAATAATTTTGACCCAAAAATGCCAAAGGTGAACATATAACTAGCTTCGATATGCTAACTGTGAAAAATTATAGTAGATTTATTACACCATGTCGGTGTGGTTACCTGGGTTACCTAGCGAACCGACATTTTCTCAATTCATTAGTCACGTCGTTGGGGTTAACCGCTCGTTTTAAATACTGCTTTATCTATTTGTTCCAGTTCATTTGTTAGGACGATGGATCAATCAAGAAAGACTTTGATTTTATAAATCTGCTCACAAAGATCTGTAATTATGATAACAATAGCAGGTAAGTAGTTACATAAGGGTTCGTAGGTAGGTACATAAATTAATGACATTCACATCAGTTAGGTATAAATGGACATTGATGATAAGTTATCATCTAATTATTTATGACAGTATGATTTTAGGTTAGGTACGGGTAATTACAAGTATAACAGACCTTAACCCTGCACGGATTTACAATTTAATAAAATAACTTCTCGCAATTTAAATTCGTACGTATAAAATTAAAACTTTTGATTGATCACGTTTTCGCTTCCATCACTCATGCGTGGACGTGGGCTAACGTATGTAATTAATTATAATCGGATTATTCATTCAGCTCGACAAATTAGGCTAGATAAATTTAATGTTTTGAGGCTATGTTGTTTGTAAATGAGAGGCAAAAGCGACTCATGAAAACTAATTCATTAGTTTATTATGAGACGGAAAGCTTACGGAGTTGAAAAATTAAGCATCATTCAGTCATTCATTTAATGTCTTTTTTAGGGTTCCGTACGCAAAGGGTAAAAACGCGACCCTATTACTAAGACTCCACTGTCCGTCTGTCTGTCTGTCACCAGGCTGTATGTCATGAACTGTGATAGCTAGACAGTTGAAATTTTCACAGATGACGTACTTCTGTTGCAGTTATAACAACAAATACTAAAAAGTACGGAACCCACGGTGGGCGAGTCCAACACGCACTTGTCCGGTTTTTTAGTGTCAGTCCTATTAAGATGTTAATAATCAAAATAACTCCAAGAATGGACGAAAACCAAACAAATACAAAAACCATTCGAACAAGGTCAATTAAAAACTTATATCGAATCAAAATGTTATTCTGCTGACATAATTGTTTGACGGACTATAGGTAAGTACCTATATTTATTGCAAAAAAACACCTTCTGAAGATTGGGAAAAGTGCTTCCATTTTTAAATAAATATACCAATGTAATATTATGTTAACGTTGCATGGCAGCCGATACCGCATCATTTGTATTGGCCCCCTCACGGGCAGTTGCGCGTCCGCCCAACCCTGTAACGCGCGCTTAGAAGCTCCCGAGCCAGGATTATTGGGGCATATCAATATGGAGTAGTGCATTCAGCTTGAAAAAATAGCCTAGATAAAAGGAATGTTTATGGAAGATTATTCCTACAAAATGTGAGATAAGAAGACTTGCTTATTATTTTATTATTGGAAGTAAAATGTAAGAAGGTTTTAGAGTTAAGCGACATACCATAGTGATTAATTTACCTTCTTACCTAATAAAGTTAGTTAGGTTTACTTGTAATACCTTTTTAATAAAAAGAACTTCAATTGATTAAAGACTATTATCTATTATTTTTGAACAAGAAAAAGCGTTTTTAAATCAACTTTAAGTTACCTAAAATAAGTATTAATTCGTTTTCAATCTTCTACGTATTAAGGGGTTGAAGCTATAGTAGTTTGTGTTACAAGGGATCAAAATGATATATTTCCGTCCACAACGTACATTGAATCCTGAATGAAGCGATGGATTCTACAATAGAATCCCGAACGTAGAGGGATTCTAAAGTAGAATCCTGAGCGTAATGAGGGATTCAAGTGTTAACGCCCAAGACCAAATAATTTTGATACCGTGTGACACATACTGCTTTTCACATCAACTATGAGGAAATTGTTATGTTCCAAAATATGTATTATTTGATAAAAAAAATATAGTATGCAAGAAAGCAAAAATCGTGTCCTAGAACAGAAAAGTACAACTTTGATCCCTCCTAGCAGGGAAGAAAAAGCCCTTTTTCGAATAGGTGATATGAAATAGTACATTATTGTCGAGGCTCGGAAGCAGCTACTTGCAGGCTGAGGATTCGTTTTAAACGGACGACCTTGGGAGTCCGTTTAATTGAATCCGAAGCCAGCAAGTAGCCTTCCAGCCGAGTCATATATAGTGCTTTTCTCAAAAATGGTGCAAGAAATATAAATATCATAGAAATATTTTACAAAAGCAACGTTCTTACGTATATATTTTCACAGAAAAAAGTAGAAACAATTGAAAAAATTAGCTTTGCCGCCTTTTTATTTTTTTTATAAAAAAATAGAAGTGTATTTTTCTGCCGAAAATACGCCAACCTATTTGAGACAGCTAAATAGTCGCGGTACTAATCATCTGTTTGGCTGTTTAATGGGCCTGTGCCTTCATTTGATATGGCCATTTCAACTTTTAAAAAGTTTGGAACTCGACAAATAATGGAATTTGTATGCAACATTGCAGTCCCAAAATCGAGACTGCAATGTTTTTAACTTTTTAATTTTTGACTGACCATAAACTACGCGCTTCGCGACCTATTTTTTAAACGGCAAAGTCGACTTTGCCGTCCATTTTTGAGAATAGTACATTTCGATGCTAGTGCGGAAGGTATGTCATTACTTCACGAGTACCGAGATATCTTGGCACGAGCCGCAGGCGAGTGGCAAGACTCGGGACGAGTGAAGAATGACATTTCCGCACGTGTATCGAACGACATTTTTTAATACAGTTGCGAAAAAATAAGTAAAATATTGTTAATCGTACACTAAACCAAAGTGGTAACAGTGACAGCTCGCTTAGACGTCGTCTTTAAGTATATTATATCTATGGGCGTTTGGCAGCTATTCCGTTCCATTCAGACAACTTATTAAGAACGGAATTTTCAATATTCAATATTAAAAAATAAACGTGTTATAATGATGAAGAGGTAAGTATTAAAATATGAAATATGTATATTTTTCACATTCTTACATTAACAGTAGGTTTTTCTGCTGATTACGACGTTTAAAGGAAACTAATATTATAGTGTTAATATTAGTTTCCTTTAAACGTCGTAATCAGCAATATCAGCATAAAAACCTACTGTTAATGTAAGAATATGAAAAATATACATATTTCATATTTTAATACTTACCTCTTCATCATTATAACACGTTTATTTTTTAATTTTGAATATTGAAAATTCCGTTCTTAATAAGGTGTCTGAATGGAACGGAATAGCTGCCAAACGCCCATAGATATAATATACTTAAAGACGACGTCTAAGCGAGTTGTCACTGTTACCGCTTTTGTTTAGTGTACGATTAACAATGTTTTACTTATTTTTTCGCAACTGTATTAAAAAACGTCGTTCGATACACGTGCGGAAATGTCATTCTTCACTCGTCCCGAGTCTTCCCACTCGCCTGCGGCTCGTGGCAAGATATCTCGGTACTCGTGAAGTAATGACATACCTTCCGCACTAGCATCGAAATGTACTATTATTTAACTGAAACATAACAGCGCCTGCCGGACCGCAATGAGCAAACGCTAATGGTACGTGAAATGGAAGATGGAAGTCAATACTCAAATGATTATTCGACGTATACAATTACAATCGTATTTTGTTCATTCGCTTTTACCAATGCAAAACGCACAGTTGCATACGCGCTTTATATGTATAAAACATTTTTGGCTAACATGGTAGCTGATTTAATGCCAATTTCTGTTTGTAAAAATAAACTGAAAAATTACTTCAAAGGCATTTTTAAATTTTCTTATCTGTTTTTTGCATTATTATTAACTCCATTACCGACAGCATATCTTCGTAAAAACATTCGATTTGAATTAGTTTAGAACATAAAAAAACGGCCAAGTGCGAGTCGGACTCGCCCGTAGCAGCTAGTAACATAATAAAATTGCGGTGTACGATTTGTGACGTATAAAAAAAACTACTTACTAGATCTCGTTCAAACCAATTTTCGGTGGAAGTTTGCATGGGAATGTACATCATAATATATTTTTTTTAGTTTTATCATTCTCTTATTTTAGAAGTTACAGGGGGGCGGGGGGACACACATTTTACCACTTTGGAAGTGTCTCTCGCGCAAACTATTCAGTTTAGAATAAAAAAATATTAGAAACCTCAATATCATTTTTGAAGACCTATCCATAGATACCCCACACGTATGACACGTATGGTTATAATGAAAAAAAAAATTTGAGTTTCAGTTCTAAGTATGGGGAACCCCCAAAATTTATTGTTTATATTTTCTATTTTTGTGTGAAAATCTTAATGCGGTTCACAGAATACATCTACTTACCAAGTTTCAACAGTATAGTTCTTATAGTTTCGGAAAAAAGTGGCTGTGAGTGCTGTGACATACACGGACAGACAGACAGACAGACAGATAGACATGACGAATCCATAAGGGTTCCGTTTTTTGCCATTTAGCCAACAGAACCCTAAAAATATAGGCCACGAAGTCGATCACGCAGAAATATTCCGCAAAACTCAATATCTTGTTGTGCAGTAAACATTCCATTTCCGACGCTCGGAACTCGCAAGGCGCAAGATATAGAATTTAAAGACGAAACGATTCGCGACGAATGTACTCGTATCACTGCACATAATATATCCATCTTTTTAGCCAACCGGTATATTACAAATTCTTTTTTTACCCGCCTGCCGAAGAAGGGTTGGCTATAATGCGTTTCGAATAATGTTTAAGCTAGTGTAATGGCCGCTTTTCTCTATGAAGGTCATATAAATTAAGTAGTAGTCACATTACCCATTTTGCATTAAATAACATATTTGCATTCGGCATTAGGTACATACATATACATATTAAAGTAGTTACTTAATTCGTTAAAATAATACATAGTAAATAACACTTATTAGGTAGTAGTAAGTGTAAGTACTTATTCCATTTGTGACCATATGTTTTTGTATTTATTTATTTTAAAAAATCCATTACATGTAATGCGATAAGTTTTCCCAAAACTACAGCACATTTATTTGAGGCGTCTGTAGGACAGTATAGTTGAATCATCGAGAGCGTGGAATTGCATATGTAGTAGTATTGTTTGTTTACAGGCATTCTATATTTGAATTTTCTATTTTCTTGTACTATCAGCATACAACCACTACAAATGCAATTCCATCTTCTCGATAATTCAACTATAATTTAATTGCTAAAATTGACTTTGATTAGACATAAGATAGACATTTTGTAAGCTTGATACCGATTATTTTGTTGTTTTTTATTCCTTACAATATTAAATGAAATAACTTGTTTATTTTGTCGCAAATTGTGTATACCTATAGATTGTGTAATATACCTAATGTTACACAGAATCAACCAATATCCTTGCCAGTAAAGATAGCATCATATTCTCGTTGATTCAGTTCCCGTTGATATTGCGTAGGCGTTTTATTTTACCATCCACAATATCCTATAGAGCAGTTCTGAAAACGCAATGTCATCACTAAATTATATTTTAGTAATAAGCACACCAACTATTGTATGTGCCCATGTAACGAAAGCGTACGTCTTAATACCAAAGTGCAAGTCATTTAATCTCGAAACGAACTGATTATAACGAGCAATCGACCAAATTGATAATATTGGTTTAGATTTTACATATGTGCCTAGGTAGGTAGGTACATGTATTACATATTACGTAACTATGTTTAAGTTACGTAATATGTAATACATGTACCTACCTAGGTACATATGTACGTTTCCCTATTCTAGGCATTCAGAACAACAAACAAATTCCCCATAAACACAAATTGAGTTAGGAAAGAACAACTCGTTGAGCCGCGAACCCTTCACTGCCCTTATCGTTGAGTCGTTGAGCTGTGCCTACTTTTCTACTTAACCCTCCACTTGCGTCGACCTCGAGATGACTCAAGCGCCCTCTGCCTGACAACGCCAGGTAGCTCTCGTCATTCAACCTTAAATTGTTGTCGTTTTGTGCTTTAAAAATAACAGGCTAGATTTCATACTATCTATTCGATATATTTAGGTAAAGACAAGATTTTATTATTTATCGTATTGTTATTGCAGTTCAATACCACATCACAGTATTTTTTACGTGTTTCGTAGCCTAACTCTACTATTTGTCAGAATAAACTTAAATAAATGTGAGTTAATACATTTATAGACGGGTCTATCGCGAATTTATTTCATTACGTTTATTTACCGTCGTTTCGTTAGCCGCGACCACGACAAGTGAAACCTTAAATACATAAAGGTAATAAAATAAATTCGCGATAGACCCGTCTATAAATGTGAGTAAATATATATGTGTTCAAAACGCGAAAGTTTTAAATATTATAAGCTTAAATATTTTGGCCAAAGGAATAAAAAGCGAATCTCCCTAATTTTCGAATGTCCCCAATTGCTAACAAAAGAAGCCTATACAAAGCTGAAAGCAATCGTTCTCCCGTCGTTTGCTCCACAGGCCGTGAAGACACCTCCGGTCAATTTCCCCAGTCATTTAAACTCGGGGTATTTTATTTAGGTTGGTTCAAATGCTCGTTTAAATGGCAAATGTGTGTTGTTATTTTCCTAAATAAAATAAGTCTATATTTTCTATAGAACTGTAGAGGAACTACGAGTATAGTAATTTGGATATTTTTATGGTAACTGCAACTGCAGCACTCGAAAAGCAACATTAGACGATTATTTAATGCTATTTGTTCACAATCTTTTCCCTTTCACGAAACTTCCCTTCTTTAAATGGCCCTTTTGAAGATGTACCTGTCCTCGCTGATCTTCGCTTTTTAGTTACCAAATTCAGCGAAATCGGCCTGGAGCTCAATATGAGCAAATGTGAACTTTTTGTAAGCCCAGATGTCCAAAATGATACACAAATTATAAACGACTTTAGAAATAACTGCCCTGGCATACAATTACTCACCAAAAGCTCGCTTCATCTCCTTGGAGCCCCAGTGTTTGAAGAATCAATTCCAGAATACATTGATACCCAAATTCATCGTTTTTCTGAAATTTCGGACCGCCTTCTACAAATTAATTCACACATGGCTTTTTTTATCATTCGGTTTTGTCTTTTCGTTCCTAAATTTACGTACGTAATGCGATGCAGCCCTCTTTTCAAATATCCACAATTATGTCAAAAGGTCGATGAAATTATACACATCGAAATACAAAAAATCTTCAATATTAATATTGACAATAGGCAATTTATCCACGCCACATTGCCTATACGGTTTGGTGGCCTAGGTATAAGGCAGATATCTAGTGTCGCACTGCCCGCTTTTCTGTCTTCCGTGCATGGTACACTATCCCTCGTAGGTAAAATACTCACACCGTCACTGCGTGACTTCGAGGTAGTGTACCTGTCGGAAGCAGAAAATGCGTGGCGTCTAGCTTGCCCGAACAAAGACATGCCGGCCGAAAAATCAACCCAACGATTTTGGGACGAACCGCTCTGCCATCAAGTACAAAACTGGCTGCTAAATTCAGCACAATCCAACAGAGAAAAAGCCCGCCTTCTTGCCTCATCCCAACATGAATCCGGCTTTTGGCTACACGCCTTCCCCTCCATTAATTGCGCAACTTTACTGGACAACAATTCTTTCAGACTGGCTGTCGGCCTCCGCCTAGGCGCCGAAATAGTTGTCCCCCACAGCTGTCCCTGCGGAACAGATGTTGACAGTCTGGGCTCCCACGGCCTCTCCTGCCGAAGGAGTGCCGGCCGCCTGTCCCGCCACGCCAGCCTCAACGATGTCATCCGTCGGGCCTTTGTCAGCGTGGGCGTGCCGGCCGCGTTGGAACCAGCCGGTCTGGCGCGCGCCGATGGCAAGAGGCCCGATGGAATAACCCTCATCCCCTGGCAGATGGGACGGCCGCTCATCTGGGATGCCACATGTGTAGACACCCTAGCGCCGTCCCATCTAGTCGCCACGTCTCAGAGAGCTGGCGACGCGGCGGCAGCGGCTGAAACCCTAAAACGCCGCAAATATGCTGGTCTTACAAACAACCACATATTTGCGGCGTTCGCGGTAGAGACCCTGGGGCCGTGGTGTCGTGACGCTCACAATCTTTTTAAGGGCCTAAAAAAAAGACTATTGGAAACCACGGGTGACCCTAGGGCTGGCTCATTCCTAGGCCAAAGAATAGGCATAGCTATTCAGCGTGGGAATGTAGCCAGCCTTATTGGCACCCTTCCGCAGGGGACAGATCTGGGGGACCTAAGGTAGGTGAGTAAGTTTTATTTATTTATTTTATTAGTTCTAGTTTTAATTTATTTAGTTTATACATAATTTTAATAATAGTTTGTATAAGTTTTGTTATTGAATAAATTAGTTCCACAGATGTACCTATATTTCTCATATAGCCTTTCTACAAAATTCACCTTTCGCAAACCAGCACGGGGATTTTTGCTGATGTATTGTTATTATTTTTGCTTGTATGTAAATTCAATGTTGACGTGTAAAAGTGCCTTTGTGGCCTATTTGCTGAATAAATGTTGAAGTTTTTCTTGCGAGTTAGCTGTAATATTATGATCCTGCATCCGATTTTTTAATAGGTACCATTTTTACTAAAATTATATTTCATAAATATATAAATAACTGTATGAAAGAAATACTCCACAATTAATGGTTAGTCCATAGATTACTAAGTATATATTGTATATAAACTAGCTCCACTCCATGTCGTCGGCTTAAGTCGCAAACCTCGTAACTCCATTTCAAGGAAATTAGTAATTGCTACCTTGGGCAACAATACTTAAAGTCGTAAACCTCGTAACTCCCCCGGAGGAGTTCCGAGGTTTGCGACTTAAGCCGACGATGTATCTTTTACGGCGTTAGTACGCCATACATAGAAAGCTATAAGCATTTTATAGCGCATCATCACTGACATACGGCTATTTATGACGTCACTTAACGATCCTCCATCGCGTTTATGAGCCTCGAAGGGCGGAGTAAATCATATCATGAGGGCAAAATTCCTGTAACAAAATATATTGTTGGGTTCTGGAAATTACTTCATATGCTTGTTTGCTAAAAAGCAATTAGTCTTATGAGAGCTCTTCAAGTCTTGCTCGAGTTTATATGCAGAAATTGTTTAATTTATTTTGTGGTTCGGAATTTTTCAGTTTAAATTGCCCGTTTTTTCGGAAAATAGCATTAATTGTGTAATCTAATAAAATAATACTTATAATGTAAGTACTTAAATGCATTAAGTAGTTTTCTTAATGTGATATTGATATACCTACCAAAGTCATAGGTATCGAAAATGTAATAGCTGCCTATAGCGCATATCAAAATGTACATGAGAGTCACCGAGCATATAATCGAATATATATTAATTATCTGGATGAGAGTGCCGGATGTACGACTATCACAGTTTATATTCATTATGCATGTGGATTCATCAAGTATTAGGCAACCATTAAATTTTCGTTAGTATTCGGACCACCGAACACGGAATTTTATTGCTAATCATTACATTCATTTCAATGCATTATGAGGCATGTGAGCTTAGCGTGGATCAAAGTCATTTTTATTTTACTTCTCTATAAATGGACTTTGGTATGTAAAACAATACAGACTTTTTGTTTTATCCTGGATATAGTTGCTTCAAATTTTTCGTTTAAGTGTGTGAAAATGCCTGTGATTGATTTATTATTTAATTTTGGCATCCCAAACTTTAAAAAAAATGTGTAATTTTATAGTTATTTGTAGTGGAAATAAATTATTTCCACTACCCTGCATCATTGCCGCAGTCGTCAATTAAGAGAAGAGCATAATCTTATTTAAATAAGTCAAACGTGCCGGGTAAGTTTACAAGGAACTTATCACTGAAAGTGTTTAATTTGCAGGGTGTTACGTTTGTTCCCGAACGCGCTGAGGTGACCTTTGTCGACGAGAAGCATGTCTACAACGTTTCTGCAAAAATCATTCGATATGGCAGAAGGAGCCCCTACTATTTTGATACAACCGTAGGACTTAAATATGCCTGGGGAAATAACGTCACGGTAGTTACAATTGCCAATGGTTTCTCACTCACTTCACCATGTTGAGTTTTTGCACGTCGAAAAGTAAGACTATCGACGTCGAATAAAGATTAGGTATAAGTACGGTCTAGTGTAAAAATATGGGTGCACATGAAAGATATGTCCCATAGCTCTTATGTCAGCGAAGTAAGAACTATGGGACATAATCGTAGTAATGAGTAAGTTATATGCACTCATATTTTTCTATTTGACTACTTAGACGTACTAGACTTAGGTATTGTGAATGTGATGAACAGATACTGGAAAACGCAGCGTGAGTAGACTATCCAAAAGATAAACCGACGGTCTGGTTAAGAGAACGATCATGTAAGTGTCTGGGGATCTGCACGGTATCATTGTATTTACCTAGAAAACAGAGAAGGAAGCCTTATGCCCCACCGTGGCTGCCTTTTTGCGGATGTGAAACTGGGTGATAATGATAAGTCTTATTATTTCTATTTATCAACGCGGTTTAAGCTAATTCTATTTCATACTGACTCATAATTATCTTTCTTCACAGATACGTTTGCAGTTTTTCGAATCACAAAATAATCAGTTCAAGCGTTCTCACATGGAGTTTCATATGAAGTTATGTGATATGATCCAACGCGATCAATATTTTGGCAAACTCATGCAGATTATTCTAGCAAAACAAGGTGTATCCTGTCCTGTGCAGCCAGTACGTTATCTTGGTTTCAAAAATACAGATTACGAATTCCAACATTCTATGCTCCTGGCACTCCCTTTTTGCTTCCTTCGAATTCAGCAGGTCAAAGATAGTTCGCAGAGATCATTCCCCTCGTGTAACAAACACATACATGTCCAAAGTACCTTTATTCTTGTCAGTCCTTCACTTCACATTTTTCTCTTTTCACACTATTCCTAGTTTTACCTCTCACGCTAAGGTAGTTCTCAACGTTCTAATATTCATAGAATCTCTCTGGTATATCTGTCTATTCTGATATACTCAAATTCCACTACTATGCATGCATAGTTGTACTTTTCGTGACACTTACTAGTGCTCACTGCTCAGGCAAATAAAGGTGGCAAGTGTCCCAATAACATTAATCCTAGCTGTGCTTTTTATTCTCATTCTTGCCATTCCTAACAACAAAGATCCCATGAATTTTGTTATTAAACTACATTTCCATCGTTTCAAATACCTATCTACTGTCACTTTTTTCTGTTAAACTCTCGCTCCTCAAGACATTTTCTGAAGCTCTGGAATTTGTGCAACTGCAAACGTGAACACACAACAACGAAGACAACTTTACATAAAACTAGTTTCATTTTAATAGCTATAATGATTTCTACCTTTGATTTGAACTTACTACTCATAAACGGTATCCAGCTTTTAACATGGTTTTTGTTTTTCAGGGTCTATATCACTTTACAAACCTGACGTTGCCATCTGAGCATTTTGTGAATATTTTCCCGTTTCAAAGAGGCAAGGTGGAGATTACTTTCAATCAGCTATTGACTCGCGATGTAATTTATATGCTAACCGCCATGTTTAACATCAAGAAATAATTAAATGGCCTAAAGTTGAAATCGAAGACTTGTTTAAATTCAATCCTGAGCTGCCTTCGCATCATTCAGTGCTGTGTACTTACTTAGTTTGTGTACAATTGGAAACACATTCGTATTAGAGGTGTGAATATTATTTAAATGTCTCAGTTTAGGAGGGTGGCAGATCATATTGGCAGGTTAACACTTTAAACTCTCGCGTTTTGTACACATATTTAATTACACGAACGGGTCTACCGCGATATAATTTCATTGTTTTTACCTTAAATTCCGACGTTTCAGCTGAGTTGCACCAGCTGTGGTCACGGAGACTGGGGTGATGTGACGTGACGTGACGTGGATCGTGAGAGAGGCGATTGAAATTAAATAACAAAATATCGTCTACTTGGGGACTAGTGATTCAAATGTTGAAACCAGCGGACATATCTTCGGACCAGTGTACGGATAATGTGAGTTTTGCGTGTCGTGGACAATAAATATTATAAACTTAACGGGTAGCTGCAATTTCTTTGTCAACCCCGAACATTTATATTAACTAATTTCAGGTAGTTCAGTATTGTTTTATATACAGTGTGGAAAGATAAGTCGGGCCCTGGAGGGAAACTACCTTATATCCTTAAGTTGGCTCATTTTACTTAAAGGAGACATTCCTTTATTTTTAAAAAGAAACAAAACTGCATTCAAAGTATTATTTTTATTTTTTTCTTCAATTTGGCTTGTCTAAAAAAAATCTTGAGTAAGGTCAATGTGGCGAAGTCCGGCATACTTTATTTTTTTTTGACTTTGGAGTGATCTAGTTCCGTTAATTATTCACCTATGTTACTGCTTGTAATCGCATACGATGAAGAATTTAATAATTAATAGTTTAGCCTTAGTGACAGATCATTTCAAGCACAAATTAAGCAAAAACAATGGCATTTTTTAAAATTCGGCGAGTAGACGGACTTCCCGTGCAGTTTAAGGGAAGTCCGTCTAGTTATGATTACAGCCAAAATATGGGTGCGTATATGTTCGTAGTCAAATTCCTAAAAATAACGGATCAAGACAATGAAAAGTGTATTTTAAACTTGTTAATATACGGTTCAGATTCGAAATAAACACCATTTTTCTAAATCAAAGGCATATACTACCAAAATGGGGTGGTAAACCTTTTTTGCAAATAATTTAACATAATTATTATTTTGATTTCCGAAATATAAGATCAATAGTAATTTTAAAATGAATTTTAATCGTTTCTTTTAATATACTGAGATCAAAATTTAATAAAGTAACATCATGCGCAAAGTCTGGAGGATTTTTTGATACCTTATCAAATCGTTATAATATTAAAATCGCAAAAACAGTTGGTAATCTCTGATTTAACGAAACTCCGGCATATGACGGACTTGCCTTGAACATAATAGACGGACTTTCCAACTTAGTCAAATTTTAATATGATAAATTGTGGAACGTGTAATTACAAAACTAAGCTAATTTCTGATATTTTAAAAATAGAATAAAGACAGCTGGTTCTTATGCTACCTACGTAGTTACTTTCTGATGCACAATCTTTTTTAAAACTATTTTTAAAATTTTTTTTCGAACGGCTGTCGCACTATGACTTCGAGTTCAAAACACGAAATGACTTATTGAGGCGGATTGCTCTGAACTTGGTTGTCACAGCGCCATCTGTTTTACAGAGAAGGAACTAGCACGAAAAACTGGTTAATCGACTGGACTCCAAAGTCGCATACGCCTTCAAATTCAAAAGTTATAACGTGTTGACGGACTTGCCTTGTAGACGGACTTACCCACAGTGACCTTACTAAATATTAGATTTTATGGATATTTTGTACGACAGACGAGTGTAAGACCTAATATTTCTTGGAGAAATGTTATCATTAACATTAACTGTATCGACTAGTAGAATAAAATTGCGAGTTTTTATTTTTTGGAATTTTTAGTCGGTTCGAGTCCCGGGCGAGGCAAGCGAGTTTTAGAAAACTTTGAATGCAGTTTTGTTTCTTTTTGAAAAATAAAGGAATGTCCTTTAAGTTAAATGAGCCAGCTTAAGGATTTAAGGTAGTTTTCCTCCAGGGCCCGACTTATCTTTCCACACTGTATAGGCATCTCCGTTGACATTTGCTGAGACGTCAGTCTTTCCGTGACCTCAGCTGGTGCAACTCAGCAGCTGAAACGTCGGAATTTAAGGTAAAAACAATGAAATTATATCGCGTTAATTATACCCCCTAATCAAATATGTTGGCAGGTTGTTCGATTCGCTACTGTTGATGCTGACTGCATTACTGCATTGCATGCTCCTCATAATTTTATACGCTATTTTTAGTTGCCATAGTTCCATGCAGCTTCGCCGGTTTCGTAGCTAACCTTGATCTGTAGATTAATTCCGAGATCCGACCAAGTTTGTAGGTTGCGTCGCCGCGACCTTGGCGTATGACGTAACTCGGTGCCTCCGCGATCTTCGCTCCGGCCGAGCGAGCCATCGAACGTGCGCGAGCGTCGGTCCTAACCGCAATTCCAGATTAGAATTCAATTAATATTTAAAAAAAAGTTAGTTACTTTAATTGTGCTGAGTTTTAGATAGTGGTACAGTGATGTTAAGTGCGAAATACACTGGTAAAGAGATATGACGGATTTGGAATAAAAACAATTGCAGTTTGTGTAAGTACCTAGACAAATTAATTCCATTACAATGTAGGTATCTTTCTTCGTAAACGTTTCTGAGATAAAATGAAGCATCAGGAATAATTATTTTTACTCCCTCATTTGACGGTACTTCCTAAAGTGAATAATTTAGAGCAGGGCGAACATTGTATGAATACTAATCGTCTGGGTAAAGTAATGAAAAGTTTCAAGCATACTTAGTTGAACTCTTTCTAAATTACTTTGCTAAACTAAGAATTACATAATGAGCTATTTTACAGTATTTATCAGCTGCTAACCTTTGTTTAAATTTAAAGATATAAACATATATTTTTAATAAAGACATAGGTACTACACATATGTAATACTTTTGTATAAGTGCATGTAGGTACTAATGCGTACATATAGTAAGAACCAATTGGTCTACCATGACCACTATGTACTAGAGGTATATTAGGTACTTAAGGCGATATGATTCGACTCATCAACGAATCTGAGGGGGTGAGGTGCGCGGCAAACCGTGAAGCCCCGCCCGCGCGTCCCGCGACCCTCTCGCCGAGCTCGTGAGCGCGCGCCGCGCACGGTAAACATTGCAGACGGGTCACAGTATAATGATCTTATGATGACAGTATTTTAACTAGACCGGGAAATGGTCACGTTTTAGAGTTTTTATTGTATATGTACGTATGTATTTTTTGCATTACGTATTTCTGATCATTTCATGTAGAATTATTATTTTTATATAGACATGTGTACTTATTATTGATCAGTAAAGAACGTTTTAATTTCATGGCAGCGTGTTCGAGTTAAAGTACCTAAAGGAAAGTAACAATTTTAAAGGAGACGGTCAATTAAGGGTTCTATTTATAAAGGTTATTAACATACGTCGTTATCGCGGGGGCAGCAACGATTTGACAGTAGTGAAAGATTATGACAAATAAATAATAACAGAAGTGATATTCCTATCGAGTAACGTTTATATGTACCTATGGGTTCAAAATGTAGCAGAATCGAATTTAAATAAATGTTTGGTCATCTATTACTAAAATCACATAAAATACTTTCAGAAGTAAATACTGATATAAATAATTAAATACATTGGTGACTTATTTTTCAAGTTGACACGTTGACTTATAGGTATACGTTTACAAAGTGAAATACGAGATTAATTGACCTTTTCAAGCGAAAACTTTATGCTAGATATGAAAAACATCTTAGAGGATTGAATGTGTAGGCAGTATATTCCACTTTTACAAAACAGACGTTCTGTTACATTTATTCTTTGACAAGCTTGTTTTTGCCCCCGCGATAACGACGTATGGTTATTAACCTTAATCAATAATTTTACTTTACAGATTCCTTTAACTCAATAACGCTGCCGTGAAATTAAAACGTTGTTACTGATCAGTAGTACTTAAAAAAAACAGTTTTAAAGTATATTTCTGATAACTTTTTGTCAGTGCAAGCCTTATGGTTTCGTCTTGGCTACATTTTACATGAAAATGTTTTTGGTGGGTCTCATTATCACAAGTTTCAATACTTTTGTTGCCTAACTTAATAAATTATTGTTTACAATACCTATCGACTTTATACCTACTACTTTAATGATCACACAATTTTAACGAAACAATGTTTTCAAGAAAATAATTCAATTAAGTGCGAGTCAAACTCGCGCACCGATGGTACCTACATTTTATTAAGTACATTATATATATTTTATTAATTAAGTTGTAACTGACTCATCATCATCATCTCAGCCATAAGACGTCCACTGCTGAACATAGGCCTTCCCCTTGGACCTCCATTCCGGTCGGAAGCGACCCGCATCCAGCGTCTTCCGACGGCCTTAACAAGGTCGTCTGTCCATCTTGTGGGTGGACGTCCTACGCTGCGCTTGCTAGTCCGTGGTCTCCACTCGAGCACTTTTCGACACCATCGGCCATCTTCTTTGCGCGCAATGTGGCCTGCCCATATATATACATATATATATATATATATATATATATATATATAACATTTTCAAGAAGTCTGGCCGCTTGTGGTGAAAAAAAAATGTATAGAGAACAGAGTGGCCAACTTTCTTAAAAATAGTTTTTCTAATACTGATTCTAAAATGGTATCACACATGCTATTTACATTTCTACAAATAAAGATATGGCCTAGATGGTGTTTAAAGTGAAGTATGGTGCTAACTAGTAAAAAAGACAAAAGTGCGATTATCTCGAAAACCACGAAACTTTTACTAGACCTATAAGCGCATTTTCTGGACCAGCCTAAGCTGCCCTGTCGATGGTTAGAAGGTTGTCCATTAATTACTGGACACCCTGTATAGAGATGTAACTAACCCAAATCGATAGTCACAGCAAGCGATTACGATTGGATGGCACGTAGACTGAGGTATCGAATTGTGACGTATAATTAATATTTATTTGCGATTTAAATAAAGCTAGAATTATATGGTCTTCGCGCAAGGCATTTAATACACCGACCGAGTAGGTCGCACCCATCGTCAAAATCTAAACTAACTGGGGATCTATTTTAAAGTTTATTTATGTTATTTCTGTGTCAAATTTGTTGTCTGTTAGGTGACGATAAATATATCCATATTTACAGTTGATTATCCACCTTTTCCTTATTTTTATTAAAAGAAAAATGAAAAATTCATATCGATTTACTTAGACGACTACCGATTCATAAAGGTGGTGTCCGGCTAGCCCTAAAATTAAAAAAAGATGTAGAACGTAAACGTTCGTAGTGCAATTGTTTTCCTTTGTGATTCCGATGTGCGAGACATTTTACGTTGTATTGCTGTTGTGAGTGACAGATGTCAAATAACGCAAATAAATATGCACACGGTATATGTCGGTGACTTTAGTTCGTCTACGGATCTCCTCATTTCTGATTTGATCACGCAGAGAAACTCCGAGCATAGCCCTCTCCATAGCTCGTTGAGCGACTTTGAATTCTCAGATGAGGCCGATAGTGAAAGACCACGTAACTGACTGAATAACACAAAATATTTAAAAAAATTGTCTCATACCCGCCTTATTTTGAACTCCCTGTAATCACACCCCGTATTCCGCACCCTTCACAAATAATCTGATTTAGTAAAGTTTACTAAATGTTTTTTTTTATGATCTTGATCGCGTAATAATGTGTAAAACCCAAAATAGCGTCTTAAAACGTATTAAATTTTTTATAATGTGATCTTATTAAGCATTTATATGAGAAGAGCGACAAAATTTTACGATAGTTATTTATAATTTTTTTTTCGTTTTCAATAAAGAAGGAAGTTTGAGAAAATTTAGTTAATTAATAATTGCCTAAATAACTTTAAGATAAATTTCTACAAGTAGTACATTTGTTGACATGTTTTAAATACACCATATTTTTTTTTTAATTTTCAATGAATATTTAATACCTTTAAAATTATATTTTCACCTCAGCAGCTCGAACAAGGGTACTTTGCTTCTTAAAAACAGTGAGCAAAATGCGATTTTGCTCACTGAGTCATTTTGTCTCACTCAGTGAGCAAAATCGCATTTTGCTCACTGAGTGAGACAAAATGACATTCAAGTGACCTTTATAGTCATTTCAACATGCGGGGTCTAATACAAGTTCGATATACTTGGGTTCTATTATCTCTGTCCCTCTAGGTATGTTCTCACTGCTTAGGGTGAAAAATTTTGTGTACTACACGAGATCAAAGTTATTTACATCTCGTGCGCTTTTGAATCCCTTACTACGCTCAAGATTCTAAATTAGATTCACGAGCGTAGCGAGTTATAGAATCTTTCGCTTGCACGGGACTCAAAATAAGCACTCGAAGAAATATCAAACTTTGATCTCTTGTTGTACAAATAACTATTAATGTTACGTAATCGCTTTTTCACGCCGAAAATGAGGCGTGGAGCTGTGTTCAGTGTTGAATAAAAAGTATAAATAATGGAGATACAGACCTGCAAGTATATAATGTTGTATTGGAAATATCCTCCTCTTTAATAATATTAACTAGGTTTCACTCTGTGCGCGGGGCCCGAGGACCCCGCGGTACGCGTGTTGTTTGCTGTTGGTGCTGTTGTTGACGTGTTGTGGTTGCTGTTGTAATTGCGTAGTAGCTTGTTTTCCAAAGGGAAAAGAAACAAAGTTGTACTTTTGCTAGGACAAACAGATCCGCGTGCGAGCACTTCATTCCTGTAGCTCGGTAGCAGTCCGGTTATGTGAGGATCGCAGTTCTAACCTAACCTAACCCACTTTTCTGGTAGCAGTCCGTTTCTGTGAGGGTCGCGGTTCTAACCTATTTAACCTAACCCACTTTTCTGGTAGCAGTCCGTTTCTGTGGGGTTCGCAGTTCTAACCTAACCTAACCCACTTTTCTGGTAGCAGTCCGTTCCTGTGAGGGTCGCAGTTCTAACCTAACCTAACCCACTTTTCTGGTAGCAGTCCGTTTCTGTGAGGGTCGCAGTTCTAACCTAACCTAACCCACATTGTTGGTAGCAGTCCATTCCTGCTGTTGTTATTGTTGTGTAGTAGTTTGTTTTCCAAAGGGAGAAATAAATAAAGTTGTACTTTTGATAGAAAGAAAAGATCCGCATGCGAGAACTTCATTCCCGCAGCTCGGCCTTCGGCCTCGCGTGCTTGGGAAATCGTAACTTTTCCTATTGGGTCGTGTTTCAGCTCCAACTTCCTCCTCACGTGTGACGCTTCGGGCCTTCGGCCCAACGCGGCCCAACGCGGCCCACTAGGGTCGGCCTTTGGCCTCCCTGCCTGAAGCTCGCCCTTCGGGCTCGCCCAAAATTACTGGGGGTGGAGCATGCTTGGACATTCGAGATAAAGCTCCGGGCCTGACGGCCCTCCGCGGGGTCGGCCTTCGGCCTCCCAGTCTGAAGCTCGCCCTTCGGGCTCGCCTAACCTACTTGGAAATTTGAATTTGGCCCGTGTCCGCCGCCATTTTGGATTTTTCCAAAAAAAATTTTTCACATGGTAATCTTGGGCCCCCAAGCTCGCCGCATGTCAAATCTCAGCGCGCTCGGACCAACTTGAAAAAAATTAAAAAAAAAAGTCGGGCTGTTTGAAAATTTTTAAATGCAGTTTGTTTTATCTTGGGGCCCTCTATGACATTTGGTCGAGCACCCCCACCCATCTCGTACCGGTTAAAAGTTGCCATACAAAATTAAAATGACCATTATTTCCGCCATCTTAGATTTTTTCCAAAATTTTTTTTTTCATAGGAATCTAGAGGCCTCTATCTTTCGCCATGCCAAATCTCAGCGCGCTCGGACCAACTTGAAAAAAAAAAGTCGGCCATTTTGAAAAATTTTAAATGCAATTTGTTTTGTCTTGGGGCCCTCTATGATATTTGGTCGAGCACCCCCCACCCATCTCGCACCGTAATATGAATACTTTTTGAGATATTGGGGAAATTAAAGATCTCTACTTTTTCCCCCTTTTTTTGCTTATAACTTTTGATATTTTGTGTGTGCTACTACACGCTTCAAATGCATTTTTCTAGGCATTATGACGAATCTAATGAGGTATCACACGTATTTTTAGGAGTATTATCTCTATTTTTCACTGTGTTCAGTTTATCGAACAAGACTAATACAACCAAGCGCAAGATGAACTGCCTGTAGGCACCTTGAACTCTCAATTATATTTAATTCATGTCGACCGTGGTCAAATATTAAAATTAGTGATATGTATTTAGTTCTTAAATAATTGTATTGCGATATGCCTATTAGGGTAATTTTTTCAATTATTTCAATTTGACATTTTATATTTATTTAAATTTATGATTATGATGATGAATATGCACGCTTGACGGGCGTGGCGCGTTGCATGCGATCCAAAGCCGGGCGCCTTCGGCACCCTCATACTAAAAGCGTAACACTATACATATATTGTAACATCCCCATACTGTATCAATCCAAATAAATAATTTCTGATTTTCAAAGGAGTCAAAGAGCACGAAGAAATGTAATCATTTTGCGGATCGGACGTAGGTATATCAGTAAAGGTGAAATACTGTAAATATATCATACTTACATACTCACAATTATATTATCTAGGAATATAATATTATTTACCTACATTGAAATTGGTTGCTGACCTAGTGAAAATACTGAAATATTTTAACTGTTGATGTAGGAAAGCTAGGCGCTTTCAAGCACCTCGTAAAGTATTAGATGCTTCTGTTATCAGAAAGTGTGTTTTTATAGCACTTAGTGACTTTTTCTTATGCTTTGTTTCCCATTGTTTGTAAATGGTAAAATCACGTGACCGCGCGGAACACACTGACGCAGGTCCGTCCTCTACAAGCGCTGCCGCGCGACTGAAGAGGGCGTAAGTGCGTTCGCGAGTGATGGCGGTTGCGGATTTAGTAGGTATTGAAACATAGAAATTATTTTAATGATGTTACCGAGACAAAGTGATCCAAATCATCTAGATTATCTTATTACCTATACATTTATGTAAAAAACAAGTCAAAAAAGTTTGTATTGTAGCTCTGAGATTGATTTATTGTTAAAAAAAGGCGTAACTTTGGAATTTTTTTCTATCGAGCAAAGTTTATCTAATCATGTTTTTGAGATCCAAAACATATCTGCCAGATCCTTAAGTATAAGATATATTTTTTTTACAATTTTAAAACATTGTTTCTTATATTTCCGATGGATTCAAAAAACTGGTTCGCTTAGCTCGTACGGGAAAAGCACGCCTTAATAAAAATATGAAATAGGTACACTGAGGCTAGATTTTATAGAATATATCATAACAACCTTATATACCTACTATCTAAGTATCTGCTTTTAACATAAAATTGGAAATGATACCAAAACATCAGAAATCAGACGATAAAAAAATAAACCTATAAAATAGCTACGCAGGCTGACGCAGGTATGTAGGTATACAGGATGATTGGAAATTCGCCGTATTCCTTGAAAGGGGTTATTCTATGGTTCATTTAATACGGAGGAATACGGCGAATTTCCAATCACCCAGTAGATCAATCATGATGCATTGCATCGAGTAGCTAAAAGCTCTGCTGTAGTAAACAAAACTAAATAAGTAGGTACATTTGTTTTGTTAATAACTAAATTACTTTGTAAAAGTATGTGTAGGCACATTGAAAAAACTTTGAAAAAATATTTTATTTATTTATTACGAACAAGGAAGTAAACAAACAACACTAATTAAAAACTAAACTTAAATATAAATATAAACTAAATAATAATGACGAACAAAAATTAATTAAACTAATAACTAAAAATACTAAACTAAAACTACCTAAAAAATAAAAAACCTACAAATAAAAAATTGGCCCCAGGTCTGTGCCCTCCGGTAGGGTGCCCAGAAGGCTGGCGGCGTTACCGCGCTGAACGGCAACGCCAATGCGTTGGGCGAGGTAGGCTCCAGCCTTCCGGTCACCCGTTGCGTCTATAAGGCGCTTGGCTAATTCTTTGTAAATGCTGTGCGCGCCTTGACCCCACGGCCCAAGCGTCTCCACACCAAACGGCTCAAACATGCAGCCGGTGTCTATGGCTGCATATTTGCGCCGCTTGAGATGCTCGGCCGCATCGGCAGCGGCGCCAGCCCTGGAAGAGGTCCCTGGAAGATGGGACGGCGCGAGCGTGTCCACGCACGTGGCGTCCCAGACGAGGGGTCGACCCAGCTTCCAGGGAACCAGTGTCATGCCATCTGGCCTCTTCCCATCGTCACGCGCTAGACCCGTCGGTTCTAGAACCGACGGCGCTCCGGCGGTGACGAGGGCCCGGCGCAGTATGTCATTAAGACTGGCGTGGCGTGCCATGCGGCCGGCGCTCTTGGTGCAGGAGAGGCCGTGGGTTCCAAATTTCGACACGTCAGTGCCGCAGTGGCAACGGTGTGGGGCCACGCATGCCGCCCCCAAGCGCAGGGATACCGCGAGTCTAAAAGTACTGCTGGTTAGCAGAGTGCCGAGGTTACTGGAAGGGAGTGCCTGCAGCCACGCGCCGGATTCCCATTTCGTTCCAGCAAGAAGACGAGCTCGCTCTGCAGGGCTGGTGGCCGTTTCATATAGATTATCACGTACCAGCACGCAGAGCGGCTCGTCCCATTGATGTTGCGAATGGCGCATCTCGGGCAGGTCCTTGTTGGGGCAGGCAGCCTTCCAGCTATCCACGGCTTCTGACAAAAAAGGTAAGTCCGAACTGTTAACTGTGTTGATTTTTAGAATTTTGAAAAATAAATTTTGTATGCTATGAACCGAAGAAAGGAAGGCAGGTAAAGCGATACTCGAAATTGGACGGATCCCAATACCACCATGTCTGATGGGCAAGGTGGCTTGGGTCCATTGACGGTTGTCTAAATGAATGTTCATGATTGAAAAAACGGTATTTTTTATAAGTTCGTCTAGTTTGGCCAAAAGTTGGGGATATTTCCAAAAGTGACTGCATCGAAGGGCATACGTAAATTTGGGGACAAACAAGCAGAATTTAATGATCGTGTAAGCCATGTGGGGGTTAATTTGGAGTAAGCGATCCGAAAAAAAACTAAAATTTTGGTGTTTGTCGTTGATATACCCTGGGAAGGCTTCGTCTAAGATGGGTGAGCCTAATAGAAAAAGTGAGCTAGAATCTAAAATTTTGATGTCTGGGGCGAAATTTTGGAATTTTGGAATTGCTGTGTCTTTTTGGAAATTGTCTAAAAAATATAGCTCACATTTGGAAAAATTTAAAGTCAAACCTATTTTTGAGAATTCTGTGGTGAGACTTTCTAGGTCTTTGACAACTTCGTCGACTTTGCCACCCAGGGTACTAAAAATATTTTAAAGATAAACTTTCTCTGAGACAAAAAAGATATTTTATCAAAATAATTCGCACAGACAAAGTAACGGTACAATCTTCGAGCAACACGGAAGGGAGGCGGCATTCGCACTATTTCCCCTCTGCCGAGGTACAAGATTAGCGCGTCAATCTAATCTAGCGCGGGTAATAAAACTAGTTGCACTTGGATTTTTCACTAGACCGAGTCCAGACGCGCGCGTGAACACTGCTGCACAAAAATGCCTGTTTGCTCGGTTTTTTGTTATAAAAAGAGGTCGGGGACATCAAATTTACAAAAAGAAAGTGTTACATTTCACATGTAATATTTTTTTTTACATATCATACTTTTAATTACATTCAAACACAATTATTATATTTTAGTCTCATGTAATTGTTGGATTTATCGATTTTGCTCGCTCAGTACAAATTGCGGATCGGTCGAGCGACAAATCCGACTTCTCATCTCTCAGAATCTTCGAGCAACACCGGCTTCCGACACATCGGAAGGGAGGGGCCCAAGCGATATCTCACCGTACAAATCTTTCTGCCATTTTTCGCGGGGGGAAAGGTGCACACAGTCGCACTTCTCACACACTTACATACAAAATCCAATCTGTAATGACGACACAAATACATAGAAAATGACACACGTCAAAGACAAATCTTGCAAACCTCGATCTCTTTTTGTGTACGGACGAGTGACAAGTGTCACAACACGCACACTAACACATTTTCGTTGAAGTATGTTATTGTATTCTGAGAGATGAGAAGTCGGATTTGTCGCTCGACCGATCCGCAATTTGTACTGAGCGAGCAAAATCGATAAATCCAACAATTACATGAGACTAAAATATAATAATTGTGTTTGAATGTAATTAAACGTATGATATGTAAAAAAAAATATTACATGTGAAATGTAACACTTTCTTTTTGTAAATTTGATGTCCTCGACCTCTTTTTATAACAAAAAACCGAGCAAACAGGCATTTTTGTGCAGCAGTGTTCACGCGCGCGTCTGGACTCGGTCTAGTGAAAAATCCAAGTGCAACTAGTTTTATTACCCGCGCTAGATTAGATTGACGCGCTAATCTTGTACCTCGGCAGAGGGGAAATAGTGCGAATGCCGCCTCCCTTCCGTGTTGCTCGAAGCTCAGAATACAATAACATACTTCAACGAAAATGTGTTAGTGTGCGTGTTGTGACACTTGTCACTCGTCCGTACACAAAAAGAGATCGAGGTTTGGAAGATTTGTCTTTGACGTGTGTCATTTTCTATGTATTTGTGTCGTCATTACAGATTGGATTTTGTATGTAAGTGTGTGAGAAGTGCGACTGTGTGCACCTTTCCCCCCGCGAAAAATGGCAGAAAGATTTGTACGGTGAGATATCGCTTGGGCCCCTCCCTTCCGATGTATCGGAAGCCGGTGTTGCTCGAAGGGTACAATATTTAAAAAAATGCTTATCGTTGCAAAGAGACAAGTTTCTATACATGACAGGTTTAGAGTACGTCCATTAAACTCGCTCGCTTCGTTAATTTATAAACTCCTTATCCGGTTATCGGGCGGCGACCATGTTGGCGACGATGTTCGTTAAATGAACCATATTAAACGTCATAACATATCTTGTTTAAAGTTTTACTATACGAGACGCTGACTTCAAAAGTAAATCATAGTATAATTTTATTACTAAACACAATTATGCTTGCTGTTAATAATTAATATTGTTTTCGGAATATTTAATAGCAATTTATTAATATAAAATCTTGCTAACTAATGCAAGATTAGGTACCTACCAGTGCATCCTACATCCTACCTCCTCCTACGAATATTTTTTTTCCACTTTTCGTTTATTTGAAGCATTGTGGTATAGTTTGTAGACGTTTCCGCTACGTATACAATTGATTTAATAACTACGATTCCATACAAAAATATTTATATCTTTAACTACACTAATAGTTATGGACTTTATCCGCTAAAAGTTTTATTTGTGTACCTACGAGTATTTGACAATCGTACTTGTTTATAAAATGTATCATAAGTTAATGTCATAGTACCTATGACCAAAAACCTCGGTAGGTATTAGTATTAACTATTTACTACTAGCTTAAATAAAATATTTATATGTGTAAGATTTTGCTTAATTTCTAACTCCAGAATTCATATGGTCGCCACCATATGAATTATAACTACCTATCATATACAGTGTGGAAAGATAAGTCGGGCCCTGGAGGGAAACTACCTTAAATCCTTAAGCTGGCTCATTTTACCTAAAGGAGACATTCCTTTATATTTAAAAAGAAACAAAACTGCATTTAAAGATTTTTCTTTTTTTCTTCAATTGGGCTTGTCTAAAAAAATCTTGAGTACTAAATATTAGATTTTATGGATATTTTGTACGACAGACGAGTCTAAGACCTAATGTTTCTTGGAGAAATGTTATCATTAACATTAACTGTATATACTAGTAGAATTGAATTTGGAATTTTTAGTCGGTTCGTATCCCGGGCGAGGCAAGCGAGTTTTAGAAAATCTTTGAATACAGTTTTGTTTCTTTTTAAAAACAAAGGAATGTCTCCTTTAAGTAAAATGAGCCAGCTTAAGGATTTAAGGTAGTTTCCCTCCAGGGCCCGACTTATCTTTCACACTGTATATTAACGAGAAAGAAGTAGTTTTTTCGCCTGTGGAATTCAATAAGTGCTAAGTATGTTAGGAGAAACGTAGCGTGTGAACGTGCGAAGTTATTGTTTGAAATATCGTGGGAACCTTTTATTATTTACCGTATATGTTATATGCAGGTTACGTCTCTGAATAACCTCTGTTACCTTTAGTTGTTAGACTTGAGTCACCTTTAATAACTTGCTTACTTTAACATGTCTGGCAGAAAATACCGGTTTGTGGTTAGATTACTAAATAAATTGTCTTTTTTATCAAGACACCTACTTTTTTTTAAATGTACCTATGGTAGGTAACTATTATACATTTTGTCGTTTATTTTTGTTAGTTTGGCATTGAGCCTTTTTCATTCGCATCTGAGGCTACAAAAAAATAACATGGTAGGTAGCTTTGCTCAGAAGAGTAAGTTAATAAATAAAGAATCAAATATACCAATCAAAATATTTTACTAATGGTTATACCGAAGAATTTAATATTTCCTTTACAATTATTTATTTCTTACAAAATATCATATCTGGTAAAATATCATAAAGGCTGTCCATAACTATCCAACATGGTGCTGCCGCCGTGAGCGTTATAGGCACTTTTGCACCGGATGCGGCGGGTAAAGAGCAGTTATGACTAGTTAGTGTTAAGAAACGTCTATTCTATAGAAATATAATATAAGTAAATTTTAAATCTCTGTTTGTTGACGGTTGCACAGAGTCATGCCTAATTTTACCGTATAGTCAATATGAAATTGTAAGTAAGTAAACGGGTCAAACAGATCACTGTGTTATGTCTTTCCTGTAGACATACACAGGAGAGAAAAATGTACTGTTCGCGATAACACACTAGTTTTCTCTCCTGTGGGCAATAGTTAACAGCTTGTGGGCATGTACGCAATGATTTTATCATAGTTCTTTAAATAAAAGGAGGACCTTTTCACGTGGATAAGGGTTAAATAAGAAAATTAACCTTTATAGCCCTTAACTCTTGTGTATGTCTACAGGAAAGACATAACACAGTGATCTGTTTGACCCAAACACAGAATTTACCGTTAAATCCATTCATAGCTCCTTCGCCTACACGTATTTGCATAAGTCCATGTTTATATTCATATGTGTTCCGATTTAGTTGTGTGTACATGCAAAAGTACATTGCCCTTTGAAATTCTATTTATATTAATTAAATTGTGTGTGTGATGAGAGAATTATTACTGGCTACTCAGAGAGACTCAGATCATTTGGTATATATAGTTATATGTTGTGTTAGTATGTTTGAATGCATAAATAAGCATTGGCATGCATTGATGCAATTGTGAATTGTAATGGCGAGTCGACAGGGAACAGGAAAATAGATAGAGTTGGTTGAAAGCATTGGATAAGCAACCCTTGGGCCTTGGTCACTTCTTCTTCAGTACAAGAATGACGTCTAATTTTAGTTTAACATATAAATAAATAAACGTATTAGCTTCGCAATACAGCGGGGAAATGCTGCCAGCGACTCGGCACCATGCCAAAGGAGCCCAATTTTTTAGACGTATTTTAATTTCATTTTATTGTATTTTATTTAGTATTAGTTTTTATTTAGTTTTATTTTATAGATAAGTTAGTTTATTTTATTTTTAATGTTTGTATCTACCTTATAAAAATATAAAGTTCAATAAATAAATAATAAATATTATAGGGACATTCTTACACAAATTGACTAAGTCCCACGGTAAGCTCAAGTAGGCTTGTGTTGTGGGTACCCAGACAACGATATATGTAATAGGTATACAAATACTTAAATACATAGGAAACATCAATGACTCAGGAACAAATATCTGTGCTCACCACACAAATAAATGCCCTTAAGACGAAACAGGAGCTGAGTTTTAAATATTTTAGGTAAATATACCCGTCTCGCTAACGGAAGCGGCACCTAAAAGTAGTGCGATAAGGACAAGGCGAAAAATCCTGCGTAAAAATCTCAAAAATCGAGGTTTCGTACTCCTCTGTTTCCTCCTCCAAAACTTAACCAATCGTAACCAAATTTGGAAATCTAAATGATTATGAAATTATCTGTGTCGGACCGTTTTGCTTTTTTGGCTAATTGATATCAGTTTTGAAAGCCACGCCTCTCATTGCGGCATAGTCAATTAGGCCATTTTGGCCATTTTTGAAGGGCTCTAGCGCCTTAAAAAACAAAAATATCAAAAAAAGCAAAACGGTCCGACACAGATATTGACAATATTAATCTGTGTTGAAAAAATCATTGCTCTTGCTTCAAAAACCACGGAGGAAAACGAGGAGTACGTTTGTATGTAGAAATGACCACTCCCGTTGGCTCTTAACGGGATTAGAACCCAGGACCATCGGCTTCACAGGCAGGCAGGCAGGGAGGCAGGCAGGCAGGCAGGCAGGCAGGCAGGGTCAATAACATATAAGATAACAAGTTATTGTCAGAACTATGTGTACATTGTTGTCAACAATTAACCTATAAGGTGAGATGGGGTAAGTCAAACATAGTTTATTTTACTCGGGGCAAGAGTAACAGTAATTGAGGATTCCCTACAAGTGTTGAGTGATTCTCAAGAAAGTGGCATCGACAGGTTAAAGTTAATGAAAAAATATTTTTTGTATTTTTTTTACTTTTAAGAATGAAAAATATGTTTTACTACTTCAAGTTTTCATTTTCAAAAACGGAACGACAAAATGAAGAAGTTATTTTCAAGACTTACAATAACCTATACATTGAACACAGGTTAAAGTTAAGCAGGTTACAGTGAAAAATACATTCATTTTTATTTTTCCCTTGAACGGATAATAATACGAATGTCTCACTTTTAGCATAGATTAATAAATCTTCATACAATATTAAAATGATATTATTACATTAGGCCCCATACCAAATTCTTAAAATAATCGAGACAAGTTAAAGTTAATATTCCGTTACAAAACCCCAGATGACTGCCTTTAACCACTTGTCTCTACGAAACTACGACACTTGGGTCATGATGGTACCCTACGGTGGTTAGCTTTATACTTACCTAATATTTTGCCATAGTTATGATCTAAATATTTTTTTCTGTGTATGAGTCAGATGCAATACCACGCAAGTACAGGTTGGTACAGGTTAACAGTGAAAATATCCTTGGACAAACTTCGTGCGTGAATATTGTTGTAAAAAAAATATATATAAGGCCTGTGCAAAGTACATTTTAAAAGGTATTGTTGATGTTATTATATAGCATGATATTTTATTTACATAAATTGATGCTCATAAAATCTAAAGAACTAAAACGGAAAGAGCGATGCTTTTGGACAAGACAGGTTACAGTGAAAAGTGCTACTCTTTATTTTTTATAAATATAAGTATTAAATTTAAATAAAAATAATGACTTGGCCTCGATAAACATTGTTTTAGTTTATCTAGATACATTTTTGTTTCATATGAAAAAGAGCAAATAAAGATACATTCAATTCAAAAACTCGATAACAGGTTAAGATTTTGAGAATCACTCTGTTACTCTTGCCCCAGTGTTTATCTTAGCTTATCCCATCTGATCTTACATATAAATATTGCATTAAAAATTGGATTGAAACATCGCTTTTTATACTTTTCAAAAAAATGTTTGAAATTTAATTGCATTTATAAAATAAAGAGGTCTAACTGAGGAGACGTAGTCTAAGTGTCAAAGGCTCCTAAATGTAGATAAAAAATAAATTTTTTATTCGATTTTATTAATTTTACCACGCTTCCACATTTTATCACCGTAATTTATCATCATAACGTTACTTTTAAATATAAAAACAACGCGAATATTATTACCAATATGAATTTCCAATAATAATTGAGTCATTTTAATGGATAAGGCTCAGTAAATATAATATCACAAGCAATTATATTCGCCAAATAAACCCACGGAAGCTGGTACCTATGAATGGACTGTGATAAGGTTGATGAACTTCTCTCTCAATGACGCACAGCAATTTTGTTTATTCATATTATCTGATCTTATCTTATAGCAAAATTATGAGTCCAAGTTGCTTCAATTGACCCCCCGATCGGTAATTGAGAAGTTAATTTGACCAAGAGCAAAACAGAGTCCAAAGGAAGAGAATTGTTTTATTTGGGCCATGGATGTTCATAGATTTAACGACTTTTTTTATGACCATTTAAAGTTAGTTCTTGCTGTGACAATGATAAAATTCCTGACAGATAACGACCTCGTAAACTTTATTTTGCGATCGCAATTAAAACACTGAGTTAACTTTGCCGGAATGTCAGTTTAAATGTGATTTATTTTCTAAAAAACATATTTTATTTGACAGTCAAATCTAATATTACTGTTTGTAAATTCTTGCCATTTTTCTAAGATAATAAGCGTCAGTGCTCTATACTAGTGAACGTCCTTAAAAGTGACTTTCGCTTTATATAAGATAAGTTGTCTGCAACTATATTTATTTACATTTATATTGAGCCTTTAACTCTGACATCACACTGACTCATTTAGGTATTTTATTAGTCGACTCTGAGGCGCAGAAGTCTTAATAAGACTTGTTATTTATAGGACTTGATATTTATACTTAAAATATTATGTATTCACATACTATTCGTACCTACGTTTATTGTTTTTTTCTAACTGCATGCCCATTTAGTATTTAGGTAATGTCGCCGAAGTTGATTTTCAAGTTCAGCACTAAATTGTTACACGATTAAGTAGATAGGTACTTATACAAAATACAGCAGATTAACTTTACTTTTTTTTATTAATGAATAAATTATCTTGTCACAAAAGTACAGGCCGTTTTTCGAGACATGCGTCGCTTAATGACATAGTCCGTCGGTCTCTTGCCACCATCAATGTGCCTGCTCTTCTTGAGCCGAGTGGCATTATCAGAGATGATGGCAAGAGGCCCGATGGGGTGTCTTTAGTTCCTTGGAGCTTGGGACGGATGTTGGTGTGGGATGCTACCTGCGTAGACACACTGGCACCGTCCCACCTCCAACGGACTACTGTAAAATCGGGCGGAGCGGCGGAAAGCGCCGAAATTTTAAAACGTAACAAATATAAGAGCCTCGGTAGAGAGTACCATTTGGAATTGAAACTCTAGGTCCATGGGGTCCCAGCGCGCATAAGTTGTTCGCAGAAATCGCGAAGCGTCTGGTTGACGTAACTGGTGACCGAAGAGCTGGCGGCTACCTCGCACAACGTATCAGCATTGCGATACAGCGAGGAAATGCCGCCAGCATCCTTGGTACAATGCCTCAAGGGCCTATTTTAGATTTAAAATGAATAAATTTATATTTTAATGCAAGTAACTTCTTTAACCTAATAAATCTTCTCACCCAACTTCTCAATCCTGAATAATTGCAATTAGACAATCATGAGCATTTATATGACCTCTATAGAAACTGCCAGTAGGCGTTCATATATCAACGCTTGTTAAATGAAAAGTACATCTTTACGTCTCTATTAGCTACGCTGTTCATCCACTACGTGATCCACGGCGTTACATTCAAAGCGGTCCCTAATACCCTCCGACCGAGCTCGCATATTAACTACATTGCCGACAAGACCCAATAAAGATAGCTCAAGCCACGTGTTCGAACAAAAACTGTTATCGCGTCGAAGGGCGACCTCACTTACCTTTTATCCTTCAAACAGACCACTGAGCTACTCTGTCTTGCTAATAAAAAGACTACATGTCATTGAATCATTATCAACTTACGCCCTTTGGCCTGGCTGGCACCACGGACCCTCGCCACAATGACCTTTAGTACCCGACGAACCGCGACGATTTATAAACCAACTCATAATGAGCCCTCGCGGTGGACAATTAACCACAAGTTGAGTCGAAATTAAAGTGGGCAGGTAAATATCTAGTCCGAAATAACACAATGTGTAACGCTCGGTAACGTGCGGTTGTGTTCAGTGTTGTGTTATGTTTAGTTGAGGCTGCATCAAAGCAAGCCCGCTACGATGGAAACAAATGAAAGTACATGTAATAAATCGTAAAGCCACTTTTTAAATCGAAAGGCGTATTCTGATGGTAATAACAGGACGGAATTAAACTGGCTTTGTTATGGATATTATCTGTCAGTGTCAAAAGTGACGTTTCTGGTTGACGAAAGGATCCTAATTCACCGGTCGATTAAGTACTATTAATTCAAATGAATTAATTCAATTAAGTAATCTCGAAGCATAGGTACCTACTCATTTACCAGGTAAGATTCGATATGGTATTGTCTTATAGTTATAGTGTTTAATTTAGGGTTTGCAATCCGGATCCGAAATGTATGAAATTATCCGGATCTGGATCCGGATCCGCGGATCTTCCCATACATTTCGGATCCGTCGTGCAAACCCTAGTTTAATTGTAGCTTGTACACGTATAAAGTACCTACGGGCCCGATTCGGATTTTGAAATAGACATCTATTAGACATCTTTTAGACATCAACAAGATACGATAACGATATATTATGTTTAAGATCTAACCTGTCAAATCTGACATTTGCGCGATTCTGGAGATACTGTTGAACGATTTCTACAGGATATGACTTAGAGATCCAATTCACATCTAATAGATATCTTACTCTATCTAACGTAAAAGTGACATTGGTTGCCCGAATTGCGCTGCAAAAGAGAACTAGTTGATATCTAAACTATAACGTATTTAGAATGGATCTAGTACGTGTCGTCTCTTGTGAATATTTTGAAGTTCGAATACGGCAGTATGTCGTTATTAATCACAAGGTGCAAACCATGACACATCTATATTTACCTATGTTCATTATCAGCCGGTAAACCGTGACAAAAACACAGATTAAATGAGAACTTGTATTTATCTTAAACTCCCCTAAACCTTAAATTAAATCCTTTAAAGTTTACCTGTTATTGTAGGTCCTCTATGTTTGAAGCTGAGCAAACGCAATACCATAATTTAAATTGTGCGCTTTGCAATCTTTGCGCATATGCGTAGTATAATATTATTAGTATCGCTTCATGTATCTCATTTCTTTCTAACTTGTCAAATATCCTTGTCTATTCATACCTTCCCTGTTTCTTGACAGTCGTGATACTGATACCTGATAGTGATAAAGTTGAAAGTATTATCGCCTATTTGGATCGCTTGTCATTCAGCCCAAACAGCCCAAACAACAGCAGGGCCCAAACAGGAAACCAAACCAAGGCAGCGGTGGCGTAACGTCATCACCAAAGATCTAAACGCCTGTGGGTTAGCGGAAACCGATGTCCAGGATAGAGCGAAGTGGAAGGAGAGAAGTAGGAAAGCGGACCCCGTCGCAGTACGGAACAGACGCTAGGAGGATGATGATGGATCGCTTGTCATTATCTAGCCGTTCTAATGGCCTGTTGTATAAAATATTAAAAAGCTAAGTGTCTCGTTAAGAAAAAGTGTAGTTTTTAAGTTCAACTTCAGCATGTAAAAATCTCTGAGCAATTGAGCACGTACCTACGATCATCAGCGTTACATACCTTTTTCCCCCATATGTGTTCGTAAACAGTGGAGTCGGTTCTGACAAGGCAAGTTTTCTCGCGTGAGAAAGTTGTTTTGTAAGATTGTACCTAGTGTTTTTCTTTTACTTGTATGACTGGAAACTTTTCTCACAGTTAACGGCAAGATAAAGACGGAGTTATTGTAACATACTAAATAATGTAGTTTCAGTACCTTTATTTTTCCACTTAATTTAATTTTTGTGTAAAGTAATATATAAGGAAAAATCACCAAAAACATTTGTAGTGTTTCGTGTTAGAAATCCTATGCAGGTATTGAGCCTTTTCTGCATAAATAAAGATGACATGACGTCATTCCAATGAACATTCTTAGGTTGTTTGTTGTTATTTTACCTATCAGGCAGGTACAGGAGGCAAATTGAACTTGTGAAGTAAGGTTTACTCGGGTAATTCCGAATGTCGAAAAGAGACTTTTATTATGATGGAATTAAGGGTGATTTTCATCTGAATTTCGGAATTATCCGACATTCGGTATTACCCGAATACACCTTGTTAGGTTACGTTATTTTTAACGTTAATATTTATCAATTTTACCAATTATTTATTTTCAATAGTCGTATTTAGTTAATGATTTATGGTTTACACTAGTAACATTTATGGTTTATTTCTGGCAACATCGCTATAACGTGATTGGTTGATGTCTTGGCGGGCGAATAATATCGTTCAACGATTGGTTGACGTCATCGATATCACGCGATGTCGTCCACCAATCGCGAGGCTCTATTTTCCCGCCATATTGGCAACGGTTCTTGGCCGGGAGTTGATCAAACCGTGCATTCTGTTTGGAGCGTTCGTGGAAATAGGTAGCTTATTCGGAGTGACGTGCTCACGGCTGTGGGTAGCCTAGGTTGCCTAGGCTTGCTAGCTAGCTAAGTTAATTAATTGATGTGTAAACGAATGTTGAGTTTAAGTGTCTGGAGTAATAAAGTAAATGGATGTTGAGTTTAAGCGTCTAGAGTATTAAACAAGTGAATGTAATCAAGTAGTTTGAATAAACATTCCTAATCTAACCGTTTGGAGTTTTCCTTTGTTCCGGTGCCTAGTAGTTGGTTGTTCATATTTCAGAAGTGACAAGAACAGTTAAAACGTAAGTACACGCCCCAATAGTAAGCTATTTTTGTGCGAAGTGATTTCAAGTGAACGTTATTTATTTAAAAGTTAACGATAAAGTTTAAGTATTACCTAGTGATGTTAGTTTAAAATCTCAACCGTGGTTATTGCTATAATATACCGTTAACAGTTTAAATTTAACAAACGATTTCTTTGTTAATGCTATTTAGTGTTCATATCATGTTACGATAGAAAGTGGGTAGTATTTTCGTTCGATTACTTATTTTATCGATTGAAATTAAGCCTAGTGATACTATACCTTATTTATATAGCTGAAGTTACAGTAGTTAATACATCAATCGGGTTCGGATCCCGGACAACAATGGAACAGATTAAATTGTAATCCATTGAACGTTAACGCCTTTCTATATTTAATAGCATTGTTGGTGCAAAGAACTTGTGTAACGTAATGATATTTCAAGTAAGTCGTGTTGTGATTTATTTATATGAACCGTTATTGCTTTGATCATTCGTTTCCTTGATTAATGGGATCTTTTATCTTAAACTTAGTAGTTTGCTTCCTTATGTCTAGCTATAAGATTCTAAAATCCTCTGACGTGAGATTTCAGACTATGTTAGAGCCGCCAGACCGACGAAGGCTCGTGACTCCGAGACGAAGAGATGCACACTCGAACGCGAGCCGGAGCCGTAGTCGCCTGCAAAGCCGAAGCAACAGTCGACACCGGCCGGATCGGGACGTGGATCTGGGACGCGAGCGACTACGGATGCTGGAGGAAGAAGTACGGCGTGAGCGCAACCGCGTACGTGCTGCCGAAGACCTACGTGAATCATCGCGGCGCGCCAGCTCACCTCAAGCGGCCAGCCGTCATCGAAGCATCCCCGTGTCAGCGAGGGGCCAGGATGAGGAGCGTCGAGCTGAGCGCGGATCACGACAGCCTGACACCGAAGAACGGATTAACAGGTCACGTAGCCCTTCCTTTTCAAATAATTATTTACTCGATATATTTAAAAATCTGCGAGACGGTCTAGCATCGTTGCCCGTGAACCAAGGCGCACCCCAACCATTACAGAAAATCGATCATAAGAATATATTGCCAAATTTTGATCCTTCATCAAAAAATCAGAGGATGGATATATGGTTGAAGAAGGTGAACGAGTGCGCCTCGGTGTACGGGTGGGATGAAAGAACAACTACGCATTTTGCTATGCAGAAACTTCAAGGTTTGGCCAAAACGTGGTATGAGAGTCTGAATAGTATTTTGTTTACATGGGCCGAGTGGCAAGATAAGTTGTTGAGTGTTTTCCCATGTGAACAAAACTATGGCCAGACCTTGGAGGATATGATTAGGAGGAAGAGTAGGTACAATGAGTCCATAGAGGTGTACTATTATGAGAAGTTGAGTCTGGTGAATTGATGCGAGATAGTAGATGCCCGCGCAGCTGAGTGCATAATACATGGTATTACGGACAAGACACTTAAATCCGGGGCTTTGGCACTACGTTGTACCCATCCCGACCAGCTCTTACAATATTTGATCAGTAATAGGGATTATATAATCAAACCAACCAATCTGATCGATCGAATGTTAGGAATAGGAATTTCGATACGTCATAAGTCATAAGTTATTTATTTGCGAAAGATAGGGTATACATAGGATGTTACATCAGTCAGTTAAAACACAGCAAATCCTAAATCTGATAGATAGCAATAGATCAACCAACGGTACAGGGTGTTACAACTGCAAAGAAAGGGGTCATAGTTTCCTGCACTGCCCTAAGCCGCTGCTTAAATGTGCGCGATGTAATAAAATCGGCCACACTGTGGAGAAATGTTTCTCTAAGTCAGATGACAAAGTGCAAGCAAATACTAACGGTACAGTGCAGAAAACTATGCGAATTAAGGACAGCGTAGACATGGTGGACTCTCCAGGCTCTAAATATTATAAAGATATCAAAGTCGACAGTGCTGAGTTGAGGGCGTTCATAGATTTCGGAAGTGACGCTACGCTCATAAGGGAAACAACTGCTAGTAGATTAGGTCTGTCACATAATATTCCTCAGATCTTGAAGGGATTTGGTAAAGGTTTAGTCCAATCGCTAGGGAATCTAAGTCTCGATATGAACGTCGATGGGGTAGAAGCTAAGGTACCTTTCAAGGTTGTGAGTGATCATTGGCTAGAGGTCCCTGTTCTTGTGGGACAGTCGTTCACAGAACAGGCGCATGTATTGGTATGTAAGAGTTGTAATAAATTGCAATTCTTTGATGTAGGGAAGGAACTGCCTACTTCAGAGCTTGTTGATAATAGCGATGCCTTGTTGATGTTTTACCCAGCTAGGACAATTGAAATTTATGGAACTGTTTCTGTCATGGTACAAGCTAAGCCGGCTTTCAACGGCGAGGTTCTTTTGAAAAATTGTGTAGCAGGAAAGCCGAACGAGCAGTATTTCATTAGCGGCGGGTTTCATCGAGCGGTAAATGGACACATTAATGTACTTGTCGTGTCATGTTCAGAATCTTGTCGCATCCCGGCTAAGCTTATCTTCTGTCGTGCAGAAATTGTCAACGTTGTGAAGCGGGTAGTGGATGTTCCGCAGGGTGAGACTCATATTCGGCAGGCGCTAGATGAAAGTCAGGTGAACGTGGGCAGAGGTGTACCAGCTGACGTAAGACGGAACCTGATGGAGCTGTTGGCGAAATATCAGCATTGTTTTGCTACTTCCTTGAGAGACCTAGGCTGTACAGGCATCACTGAAATGAGTATAGAACTTAATAGTCAGCGTCCAGTCGTTTATCGTCCATACAGGTTGTCACACCACGAACGGGAGAAAGTGCGGTCGATGATTGGAGATATGTTAGACGCCTGTGTGATTCGAGAATCGACTTCAGATTACGCGAGTCCTATTCTACTTGTGCGTAAAAAGGATGGTTCCTCAAGGTTGTGCGTTGACTACCGTATGTTTAATTCAGTAACCATTAAAGAGCGGTACCCAATGCCCATTATTGAGTCAATCTTGTTTCATAATTCTTGATCTCGCTTCTGGCTATTACCAGGTGCCGATCTCTGAGCAGAGCAAACATCTGACGTCATTCGTTACGCCGGACGGCCAATACGAATTCAATCGTATGCCGTTCGGCCTAGCGAATGCTCCGGCAGTTTTTCAACGAATGATAAACACGATACTTGGTCCGGCGCGATTTAGTAAGGCGACCGCGTACATTGATGATGTACTCATTTTTGGAAAGGACTTTGCTCAGTGTCTAGAACGCCTTGAAGAGGTACTGCAAATGTTTGAACAGGCGAATCTGACATTGAATCTGTCGAAATACGAGTTTTTGTATGAGGTTGATTATCTTGGCTACGAAATTAGCGCTAGTGGTATCCGGCCCGGTGAAAAGAAGATTTTGACCGTAGTCAATTTCCCTCGTCCCCAGAATGTTCATAATGGGAGACTGTTCCTAGGCCTAGCCAGTTACTTTCGCAAATTTATAGAGAATTTTGCTCAAATTTCGTCCCCTCTTAGCAAGCTATTGAAAAAGGACGCCGTCTGGCAGTGGGGTGACGAACAGGAACGAGCATTTGAGTCTAAAGTCGATTTTGGTTAATAGGCTGGTTCTTGCTATTTACGATCCTTCTGCAACGAACGCAAGGTAATGAGAACTTTCACCCAGTGGCATTTTAGTCGGCAAACTTCTCCCGAGGAGAAAAACTTCCACTCTTACGAGTTGGAAACACTAGCGGTAGTGTGTTTCCTTCGTAAGTTTATAGTCTATTTACTTGGGAAGGAATTTAATATTATAACCGACTGCAGTGCATTGCGATCCACATTTTCAAAGCGTGATCTGATACCAAGAATAGCACGCTGGTAGCTAACCCTTCAGGAATTTGATTGTACTGTCGAGTATAGGGCTGGAGTAAAAATGAGTCACGTTGACGCGTTATCTCGAAATCCGGTTGAGCCGTCAGAATGTCTCGAGGATCAGTTTCCGGTGGTAATGGGTATTCGTAGCGAAGATTGGCTTCACACGCTGCAGTTAGGCGATTCTGAGTGTAGCAGAATAATTGACATTCTGAAAAGTGATCTAGACGAAAAGGGATTAGAATATATCAAACAGAATTTTTTCCTTAAAGATAATCGCTTGTTTCGCTATTTGGACGGGGATAAGGACAAGATCAGGTGGGCGGTACCGAAGGGCGCAAGGTGGCAGGTGTGTAAACTCAATCACGACGAAATTGGACATTTTGGGATTGAGAAGACCTTAGAACGAATCAAAAGTAACTATTGGTTCCCCAAAATGTCCAGGTTCATCAATAAATACGTGGGTGCCTGTATTGAATATGCGTATACAAAGAACAATTTAGGCGCTCCCGAAGGGTTACTGCACCATATTGCAAAGGTAGAGATCCCCTTTCACACCCTTCATGTGGATCACCTTGGACCCTTTGTAAAGTCGTTAAGGGGTTTTACTCATTTGTTGGTGGTTGTTGATAGTTTTACCAAGTTCTGTTTTCTCAGACCTGTCAGAAACACAAATGCCCAAAATGCGATTAAGGTTCTAGAAGACATTTTTAGCATATTTAGAAACCCTGACCGGCTCGTTAGTGACAGAGGTAGTTGTTTTACCTCGCACACGTTCAAACGGTTTTGCTTAGATAAAGGAATAAAACATGTTTTAAATGCGGTCGCTAGCCCCAGGTCTAATGACCAAGTTGAGTGGTATAACCGCACAGTTTTAGACTATCTCAAGGCACTAAGGGTTAAACGTGGCGAGAAAAGTTGGGATACGCATTTGGGACGCATTCAATGGGGTCTGAATAACACCCTTCAGAAAACTATAGGTAGAAAGCCGTCGGAAGTGATGTTCGGAACTCTTATGAATAGTGAAATTAACCCCATGCTCAATGACGTCGTTTTCGATAGCCGTGAAAATGATGATTTGTGTGAAATACGTGACAGTGTTAAGGCTAGGATAGATCAGGAGCAGGCTAAACAAAGAGAGTTATGATTTGGGAAGGACACCTTCACGTATATATAAAGAGGGAGATATCGTTAAAATAACAAAAACTTGTTTCAATAATAACGGACAGAGCAAGAAATTAATGCCTTCTTTTATAGGGCCATACCGTGTGAGTAAGGTCTTAGGCAATGACCGCTATGTTGTAGCTCCAATACCTGGATTAGTCGATACAGAAAATAGGCGGTCAACGACCGTAGCTGCTGACCGCATGAAGCCGTGGATACACGTGACCGCTCTAGAAGTTAATGAAAAAGAGCCTAATGATGATCTT
Organism: Cydia splendana; assembly: GCF_910591565.1. NCBI lineage: Eukaryota > Metazoa > Arthropoda > Insecta > Lepidoptera > Tortricidae > Cydia > Cydia splendana. The sequence goes on along the minus strand of NC_085973.1, from coordinate 8,088,771 downwards.
GAGAGCGATGATGGAAACGATTCGAGTTAGAACATGGTTATTATTATGGATATCATATTTGTTAGGATATTTTATCCAGATTGATTTGCTACAGAATGTTTTTTCGTTGTTTCAGATCAAGTACGCGAGAATCGATCGGTTCGCGGCTTGGTGCAATAAGTGTCGAATAAAGTCCTTCGACTGCCATTACGAGCATTAATCGATCGGCTCGGACGGGCGTCGATAGGCATCCTGAAAGGCATCGATCGTTCAGGAGGTTAGGGAACCCTGATTAATCGATCGTTCAGGGGATATAGGTATTCTGATTAATCGATCGTTCAGAATACTCGTTTGATGTAAATAATGTATTTCACGACATAATCGATCGGTCGTGACTTCATTTTGATGTCCCCACGGCCCAATCAATCGATCGTTTGGGTTCACTAGATTCGATATTCAATCGATTGTTCATAGAATTTGTTATTTAAATTAAAATCTTATACTTATTCCGATAATCCGTAAACGCACTGCCTCCCTCATGCGCCGAGTACGTGACAGTTCCAACAGTCTGCTTCAGCTCGTTCCTGGAGATACTGCTGGTACACTCTGGAGGCACTGGAATGACCTGCATATGGGATCCAGAGGCATAGTGTATAATTTAATGTAAATATGTATGTAGATTTTAATTTAATTTTAATGTAATTTTTGTTTATTGTAATTTTTGTTGACATGTTTTTAAGTTTATTTTTAATTTTAATTTTTATATGATAATATTTTAATCTTAATAATTTTAATTTTAATATTTTGTATGGGTATATTTTTTTTGCCTGAAATAAATTTGATTGATTGATTACTTGGATTATGTATGTAGCTTATAGTTTATTTTGGTACATGATAGCTTCGTAAATTTTGCAGTTTATGATTAAATTTAATTTGGGTTAACTATAATGTTAACTAGACTAGTGTTAAAATTTACTAATAAAATAACTATTATTATTTTACATGTTCTATGTTAAATATTACTTGATAGATCAATGTCTGCATTTGCATTGTAATGTAAAAGTTATAAATGAATAATTAAAATGTTAAGCATAATTAAGGCTAATTTGTTGAATAAATTTGTTTTAAATAGTCAAGATAGCAGATTGTTAGGTTGGTTAGGTTACCACCTGGTGTCGTGTGCGGGACGCACACGATGTCAGGACAGCCGATTGTTAGGTTACGTTATTTTTAACGTTAATATTTATCAATTTTACCAATTATTTATTTTCAATAGTCGTATTTAGTTAATGATTTATGGTTTACACTAGTAACATTTATGGTTTATTTCTGGCAACATCGCTATAACGTGATTGGTTGATGTCTTGGCGGGCGAATAATATCGTTCAACGATTGGTTGACGTCATCGATATCACGCGATGTCGTCCACCAATCGCGAGGCTCTATTTTCCCGCCATATTGGCAACGGTTCTTGGCCGGGAGTTGATCAAACCGTGCATTCTGTTTGGAGCGTTCGTGGAAATAGGTAGCTTATTCGGAGTGACGTGCTCACGGCTGTGGGTAGCCTAGGTTGCCTAGGCTTGCTAGCTAGCTAAGTTAATTAATTGATGTGTAAACGAATGTTGAGTTTAAGTGTCTGGAGTAATAAAGTAAATGGATGTTGAGTTTAAGCGTCTAGAGTATTAAACAAGTGAATGTAATCAAGTAGTTTGAATAAACATTCCTAATCTAACCGTTTGGAGTTTTCCTTTGTTCCGGTGCCTAGTAGTTGGTTGTTCATAACCTTAATAACAACTCGTGACATAGCGACTTAAATAATATAACTTTTTTGAAAAGTGACTATGTCACAATCAAACTTTAAGCCTGTAGTAAAAAAATGACGATAATTTTACTTAGATTTTGTAAAGCCGTATTATTATTTGTAATTCATGGAACTCTTTTTTCTGTTTCAGAAAAACACATGGGTGCAAGATGACAAGAAAATTTCTCTTCTGTTTCCCCCTCAGGGTGGGAAACATGGTCTTCGGCTATTTCATATTAGTAAGTAAAGAGAGTAGACTTAACTCTGACTTTTAACTGGATTTCAATAAAGTTTAACTCACAATACCGTTGCCTTGAGCACCGATTTTATTGGAGAATTTCGGAGTTTGTTACCAACTCCTAATGGCCTGATTATACAATCTCATGACTTGGGAAATTCCCTGAGGTAACTCTTAAACGTTCCTTTTAGAACAGTTGAGCAAAGTTAAGGATACTTCAGTTGCCTACACAATATGAGTAGGCGCTATCGTAAAACATTTTGGTTTGGCATCATGGTCATAATCATTAGTAAATTAAAATTTAACAGTAACATAATAGATTTTATATATTTTTTTAATATACTATATTAAAATTGTATTTCTTTTTCTCTTCTCTTTAAATTAAGTTAAGTATTCTTTATGTAGAAATATTTCTGAACAAACTTTACAAAATGGATTACGAACCGAAATCTTACTTCATTAGTAAGGCAGGCTGTATTAGTTACACATGTTGAAGTCGTGATAATTACAAAGTAGTAAATAAATGACTATTTAACAACTAAAAAGGTGGGAATATTTACACTAAACCTTACATAAATATTATTGTTTCAGGTAATAACGATAGCAGTAATGGCTTACAATTTATACCAGCTTGGCCTTAGCATCAATTCACCGGAAAAAGTAGATTCCAGCAAATTCAAAAACTGGGAGAAACTAGAGGACCTATTCGGAGAGAAAAAAGAAACGTTGGTAGCAGTAGTTGCTATGGTGTATTACGCATCGTATATTGTTGTTGCTTTCCTGATGTTTATCTTCTCCGCGATGTTTACGTGTGGAGCTTATTCGGTAAGTTTTTTTTAACAGTTACAACTCACCCATTAGGTACAATAAGTAGGTACATATTATATACATGACCATAAGCTTTACTTAATTGTTGTTAAGATAATTTCTAGAGATAATATCATCCTTACTAAATCCATTTCAGCAGTATTCTCTCGATTATTCAGTTCAAGATAAACTTAGTAGCGCTTGCGTTTTGTTGCAACAAATCAACAATAATTTTAACAGCTGAAGAATTTCGATTAATTTTTTTTACGTTTTATCTTTTTAGTATAGGTACCTACTTAAATTGAACTCTAAGAAGAGACACAATATATCTAACAAAATAAATAATAAAAAAATATAACGATACATGGCTTTCAGTTGTTTAGCCCATAAGGGAAAGATTAGAGATAGTTGTAAAGTTAAAGTTGTGACAGTAAGGCTTACGTAAATAATATTATTATTTGATTGAATAATTTAATTACCAATAACAATCTTTTACCTATATTTGGGGCATTATCTATGAAAAGGGACCTTATTGTTGATGGCGCTTACGCCGCACAGCGTCGCGCGGCATTGTATTTATATCGGAGCATCGTTAATAATGGCGTAAGCGCCATCGGCAATAAGGCCCCATTTCATAGATAACGTCACATTTAATGATTTGATTGACTGATTGATTGATTGATTATTATTTGTAGGTGAACAACTGCCTGGTGTCGTCGTTCTTCCTGTACAGCTTCTTCCATTTATTCCTCACGATAGTCCTGATCGTGTGGGAGGCCACCTCCGGCGGCTGGATACAGCTCGGCCTTGTTGCTGGATCAGATTGTAAGTACCATCACGCTCCGCGATTGTTGCGCCATTTAGGGCCCTAGCTAAATTGGTTGTTCAATACTTATGTTATAGAATTTCCAATTTAGCAAGAACCCTAAATGGCATAACAAACCCGTTTTGTGGTTGTACATACTGTAAGACCAGTGCACAGCGGGTTGCGTATGCAACACGTCTACTCAACGTCTGCAACTCCTACAAAATCTATTTACTTACCTATTTTTAAAGCAATTTTTTTTTTCTGAGACAAGAATGAAAATACACTAATAGAGCAGAATTTCATGTTGCAAGTGTAATTAGGGGCGCTTCGACGTTTTTTTAAAGTCATCCCTACTAATATTATTTAATTATAGTCAGAGATCGGACAGATTGGCGTCATTGCTCGCAAGAATGTGGACATGACTCCAAATTTGATTAAATATTAATTATTTTAATTTTTTTTTCCTGTGATTTAATTTTGTTCCCTATAGTCAATAAATAGGACTTAAATATATTTTTGATATAAAAAAATGAGTACCTACAGAAAATTTGGAAAACGTACTGATTATTTTCTTTAATAAATTTACATTATAAGAAATCTTTGTGTTATTTATTGATTAGGAATCAAAATTAAGCCTCAGGTAAGAAATTAATTAAATGATTAATTATTTAATCAATTTTGGAGTCATGTCCACATTATTGCGAGTAATGACGCAAATTTGTCCGATCTCTGATTATAGCAAAGGTAACTGTGTGTCTGTCTATTACTTTTGCAACTATAATATACGCACAAATCTAACATTTTACTAAATACACAGTCTTTTTTACTAAATACGTGTGTGAAATGTACATTAAAATACATACCATGCGCATTCTTGTAACTGTGAGAGGTTGACAAAATTAACATTTATAGTTTGAGTCCAATTTATATGTGTTTTGAAACATTTTAAACTCTCGAGTTTTGTACACATAATTAACGTCATTAACGCCTACAACGGAGACGCCATGTCTAAAATTTTCGGTACAAAATAGTCTGCCGTTTTTTGCGGGGGAGGGGCACATCAAATGTATAGGTACTTCATGTCAGATAAACGTCAGTCCATACATATGGTTGACATGTCGTTGACCATTGGCCGCCTATTTTCGACAGAGGGGAACGCCTGTTAATGGCGGCTCCATTGTTAATTACTCCGAGCCTACGTAACGCGATTAAATTTCATTATTTTACCTTTTTTCCGTGACCCAGTTAGTAGTAGGTACAACCTGCCAAAACGTCAGAAAAAAGGTACAATAATGAAATTTAATCGCGTTAGACCTGACAATGACGTTTTCTTTTTGTTTCCAGTGATCCTGATTATATGCCTCTTCAGCGTCAAGTATCTGATGGAAGCAATCCGAACGGGCAACATTTACAGCAGGCCGGGAGAAGTGTATTATAAGTATTAAGTAGATGTTTTTAATTTACGAATATTGATAACCTTAAGTAAACGCTGGAGTCAATTTACCCTCGATTATTCGAACGTCACGTCATTATGCTAACAGCACTTGTCAACAACAAAATTGAAATGTGAAAATCTCGAAATTATTATCAATTCTATATCTGGGGGCACGGTAGTGCCCCCGCCAATACGAGCAAAGCGTAGCGCAAGGGCACTACCTACCTTTTCTCGAAACGCTTCGTCGTTTTTTTGAACCCTCATAGCTTGGGTTTGGATTACATATTCCGCTGAACCGATTTAAGGATGACTCACGCTAGACCGGGCCGTGCCCGGGCCGAGGCGTCCGACGTGTCATTTTCTATGACGGCAGATCGATGATCACGTGGTGCTTTCCATAGAAAACGAAGCGCCGGAAGCTCCGGTCCGGTCTAGCGTAAGTCATCCTTTAGTTGAAAGGTGTGGTTAATAGTTTGAGGTCCGGGAAAGGATGGTCAAGGAGGACTTATGATAGTTTTTATCATATTAAAGGGAAGTATTACCTACTTTCTGAAATATAAGTTTACTTTGAGTGTTTCTTCATCCGTGTTTTGAAAGTATAAGATAGAAGAGATTAGAATAAAGTTAGATATTCTAAAAACATTCGACCGACGACCGGTCTGGCCTAGTGGGTAGTGACCCTGCCTGTGAAGCCGATGGTCCTGGGTTCGAATCCCAGTAAGGGCATTTATTTGTGTGATGACACAGATATTTGTTCCTGAGTCATGGTTGTTTTCTATGTATTTAAGTATTTATATATTATATATATATATCGTTGTCTGAGTACCCTCAACACAAGCCTTCTTGAGCTTACTGGGGGACTTGGTCAATCTGTGTAAGAATGTCCTATATATTTATTTATTTATTTATTATTATTATTCGAAACTATTTGATTGAACAAACGATTATACATATAGGTATAACTGCATATTAGAAAGCCAATATTTAAAAGTACCTATATATATACGTTTAGTATTAACTGTTATTGTTTTTTCCTATTTGTATTTTTTGCAATTGTATTTTTTCCCGTGATTGTATAAAGTCAATGATAGTACTTTTACACCTACCCTTAAATTGCATGTTTGTAGTCATATTTTTGGATAACTTGTACATATTTTTGTAAAGTACTGGGTACTGTTTTGTATTTATTAATAATATTGCCCTGGACAATTTGTGGCGTTAAGATTTTACAGCTTAGTAAATATAATTTTATATTTTGAATAAGAATTTTGTCGCCTTTATGATAAACATATGTGTTTGATTTAGTACCAACCTAATAATGCGTCTATATACATTAGTGCTTTGATTTAAAATTGGATATAAATTATTAAAATAAGTATCTAAAGGAAATATGATTTTGCTTCATATTTCAGAAACTGATATAAGGTAATAAGGTGCTAACTTAAACATTTTATAGGTCGAAGATCAAAATAATATCACTTTTAAATTTCAATTATTGTGTTTTAATTACCTATGCTTATGCTAATACAAATGTGTTGAGTCTTAGAAATACATTGAACGTATTTTAACAGACTGGTAATTTAAATAACGTAAAGCCCCTGCAATATTCAGTAACATTAAATACAATAAATTAATAATCACAGTGATCACTTATCCTAAAAATAAATTAACTAACTATTACTGATTTTTGTAAAATATGTTATTGTGAGTTGAATCTTCTGGTGTAGTATCAAGGTCCCTTCTTCTTCGCCTTCGCCCCAGCATCATGGGAACGACCATGGCCATGGTCGCTGGGAGCATTCCCGCTCCAACGGCCGCAAACACGGTCGAGCTGTCAGGTGCTACATTCGACACAATTTTCCTCCTGACCACCCGGTTAGTCGTAGGCTTTTGCAGGCTCGACGCGAAAGCTAAATCGTACTTCTTATCCATATCTCGCTTTGATTCCTCTACTGTTTTGAAACTTTTTTCAACTTCTAACAATCCTCCATGTGATGTGGTCATGTTAGTGTGAGCATTGTCAATAGGCAATACTGTTAGCGCTACTGCTTGGTGAGAAGTCATTGTTGCTCCGTCCGAGCGGTCATCTGCTGTAGGTGTAGGGCTTAAAGATCTCTGTCGTTTTTTGTTCCGGTAACCCTTTGTCGTAGAGAGCAACACCCACTGCCCGTCGCCATATGGGGGCCTCGAAGACCGATCGCTGTCCAGTTCAGGAGATCCCGCGTAGATCACTTGTGTTGGTCTCCTGATGGGGCGCCTCTGATAAGGAGCCTGGTGAAGCGCTTCGTATTCAATTGGAAACTTACTTGGTCGATGATCCGTCATTACTGAATCCGATATACCATAGAAAACAGCATCGTCATTTGCACTACTGTCATTGTACTGCTCCTCCGAATCGCAATTTGGTTTATGTGGGCGCCGACTATCGTCTGGAGACCATGAACTAGGATAGTTGAACGTACTTTGTTGGTGTACGGTTGGTTTACTCCATGTAGGTTTCGATGGCATTTCAGAATCATATTCTGATGATGTGTGTAATTTATTATTTATATACGTAGGACGCGTCTTAGACGGTTTCTTCTGCACCTGAGGATAGTTATTATTATAATCGATTCCTTGGTATGGATTGTACCGGTCGCTGTCTGGTCTGTCATCGTCCTCGATCCATTGATTGGGTTTCGGTTTCTTTACATTCGGTTTCCACTTTGAGATCTTACTGGTTGACCATGCAACTGGTTCTAACGTCACCCAGCCCTCCTTGTCATCATAAGGGTGCTTATGCTGCTTGACTTTGAGACGATTCCAAGAAGTATATACCTTAGCGTTGTCTTCTTCATCAGAATGACTTAGTTCTAAAGGATCATTATTGTAAGGATCAGCGTTATATGGGTTATTCTTGTACTTGTCTTTCTTGAGTTTAGCGGCTAACGCTTGCATGCTTGTTTGGAAGTCAGGATAGTCTTTCAGTTTCTCCGCGTCTGCGTAATAGTCATTCAAATCCCTCTGTGGCCCGTCATCCGAAAATCCTTCTTGACAGGATGGTCCAAAACATCTTGGATAGCCATCAGGGTCGTGTATAATATCAGTCATTACGTGTTTCATTTCACTGTCGTCATGATCCTTGAAATCCCGGGAGTAATCCTGCCAGTGTTGTCTCACATTACTTGGCGTTGTTTCTATAACTGTGATAGGTTCTTTTCCTGGCACATCCAACTGGTACTTGATCTCTCCATTTTCAATTCGCGCCGGATCTTTTGATGCCGCAGCGGCAAGGGCCACGCAAAATACGATTATTCTCACTGTCGTTTTCATTGTGTTCACTTTCGAATCGCGGCAGCGCGGCGGGCGCGCGAGGACTGAGCTGCAGCTGTGGTTGTCTCGCACTGATATAGTTCTGATAGTGGATGCACATTAAACGCCCTCCCTTGCGCTCTAATGCAATGGTAATTCCAGTTCGGTCACGACGAATGCGCTGGATAATTGCGGTGATTGTCGTTGGCGACTATCTTAATGGACTATCGCATCTTTCTCATGCCCGTGACCTGCGCTCAGGTGAAACCGTTTTTCATTCTGTACGTTTTCACAAAAGACAGTGTGCTTGATAAATCTGGGTTTCACAAATTTTTATTAAATTTAACGAGAATTGTAACTGATAGATACTCAGGATAAGTAGGTACCTATAGTAAAAATAAATTCAAAACCGGGAAACCGTGGAGTAAATAAAACGTAATGAATGATGAATAACACGAAATTTACACAGATTAATAATTTCATTTGCTTTATAGCTTTCAAAATGAAAGTACCTAATGTGTTGCTTGTTTTTTTATCTTTGGATGGGAGTGTAATTTTTACTGAGAATTTATTTTAGTGTTCTCTTTTTTAACTAGGCTCCATAGCCTCTTGAGCACGATTCGCATTTTATTTTTGTACCTTAAATTAAAATATGTCTTTAAAGGTACCTACTTACAGTGCCTATTATTTACTTACGCCCTATACTTAACGCCTTTTTTACGAACCCATAATGACTGTTGGGCTAAAGCGACGTATCAGTATCTTATGAAGTCTCTCACCAGACTTTGTTTGATAGACCTTAATACTAATTACTGAAATAAGGCGATTTCCCAAACCAACCACTATATCACCCCATGCTCCAGTTCGTGGCCACTCTCTCCATAATCGCTAGCCCACTTACTATTATCCCTAACACGATCGACTCCGTGGTAATTGCACGATGCACTTTTACTCGATATTTATAGTTCGTTTTTTAGTATTAGAAAAAAAGTAAACAAACTTGACGTGTCTTTTTATTGAAAAAGACTTTTGAAAAATAAGTCACGGCAAATATGTATCAATTATGAATCTAATACGATCATTTATATTCTTTTGCTTTCATAAGTAAGAGTTACTGATTTTTAAAAAGCGTTTTTCAGTTAAAAGACACGTCAAGATCGCGTAGTCTTTTTTTTCTAATGCTAAAAAAACGAACTATAGTAGAATAAATAAAAGAAGTTCAACTCGCTCTTTGGAGCCTAACTGGAGAGGGAATTAGAAATTATAGGCACATTGAAAATGCTATTTAGGTCATTTTAAAAACTACTTCAGAAAATTAAGTAAGTACCAATATTATTTTTTAAATCTGCAATGGGGTAGTTTTGTGAGTGCCATATAGTTCGATTGTATTTTAAGGTAAGATAAGATATTTATTTGCGTAAATTATGGGTTGTTAACAGGTGTTACATAGTTTTTAGGGTTCCGTACCCAGAGGGTAAAACGGGACCCTATTACTAAGACTCCGCTGTCCGTCCGTCCGTCCGTCCGTCCGTCTGTCTGTCACCAAGCTGTATCTCACGAACCGTGATAGCTAGACAGTTGAAATTTGAGTTGAAATTCACAGATGATGTATTTCTGTTGCCGCTATAACAACAAATACTAAAAACAGAATAAAATAAAGATTTAAGTGGGGCTCCCATACAACAAACGTGATTTTTGACCGAAGTTAAGCAACGTCGGGCGGGGTCAGTACTTGGATGGGTCACGATGGGTGACCGTTTTTTGTTTTTGCCGTTTTTTGCATTATGGTACGGAACGCTTCGTGCGCGAGTCCGACTCGCACTTGCCCGGTTTTTATGGGTCACTTGACGTGTGTTAGGTTGTTGTAATTCATATTTATATTCAATTACGTACGCCATATTAATCTAATAACACTACCTTCTCCAGAATCCGCTCCTGTATTAAACATCTGTTACGAACTTAAATACTTGACGTGCGCACAGAAAATAATCGTAAGTGAAATTGCATTAAGTACATAACAGCGGTTATTATTATCCCATCAATGAACACAGTAAACGTTCAAGACACGCCCCGCCCCTGTCACGTAATAAACGTAACTGAAAAAAAAAGAAACAACATCCGTTCATTTGTTATCGAATTGCGAATTCAAAAGGAGAGAAAGGTGATTCAATAAAGTAATAAATATAAAACAAGTAAGATCCAACTTCCCCGAATCCGATTTGTTTACCGATGTGATATGATGGCAGCTCTTTTGTAGTCTATAGTTTATATTATTATTTGCGTCACTCTCGCACTCGCATCATTTTGACGAACACCGTGAAGGACGATAAAAGTGCAACCAACTTAGGTTTGAAGATTAAGTTTTATAAATGTTAGTATTTATGTATATAATCGGACGGTACATGTATAACCCATACAAAATTAAAACATTTTTTTTTACGGAACGGTATAATGGTTATAAACCTAATACTAAATGTACCAAGCCAAGTATCATCACTTAAAGTTAGAAAATGAGTCAATAATATTCATATTAAATATTAATAAAAATGAAAATTATCAGTAAGTAGTTTAAAATATACGACCTAAAAATTATGCATTACTTTTATTTTTATTCATCATCATCATTACCTTTATTTTTATTATTATCATTTAATTAGGATATAAATAAGTGTTTATTTCTATATTAGTTACTTGAGCGTTTCTTTTATTTTTTGCCATTTTATATACTGTGACCATTTTTGTGTTATTTCCAGTCGGGATCGCGAGCCCTTTTCATCCTTATAGGAGAAAAAGTGTCCATACATTTTTCAAACTTTTCTTTTTGTTACCGCCATACAAAGTGTATGGGGAAATGGTAACACAATAGGAAAAAAACTCTGGGACATTTTTTTATCCCACTAAGATCGAAAGAGCTTCTGAGTAGAAATAGCATAAAAGTGGCAAAAAAGGTCACAATAAATAAAAATTTATGGCATTTATGGCGTTTGGTCTCATACTCATAGTTCACGCAATAAAGATGACACTTTCAGGCGGTGGCGGTACCTAACCGTCAACCAAGAGCGCTTTACAAAACCTTTTACCTGGCCTGCCACTTTGACCTCCGCCGATTAACAGCTGCCAGGTACCCGGATAAAGTATTATAAATAAATAAATAAAATATTTTTATTGACAAAAACATGTTACAGGTAGGTGTTGAAGTCCCTGACTTCTGAAATTGCAAACATTTTTCTTTTAAATTATCGTCCGTTTTTATACTGTGTATGTTTTAAAACACTTTTTTGCATCTTGATCTATGTTTATACCTAGATTACCTAGCGTCTGGGGTGAATGTACTGCAAATTGTAGCTTCATTAGTCTGGGTACGCTTGGAGTGACTTCATGTAATTGCCAGATGAAATCAAGGTAATTTAGCGATGCGTAATTACACCTATACGTGGATGAATGTACTGGAGTAGACTATGTTAAGAGCGCTATTACATTTCGGCGTTGAGCGAGTTTAGGTATTTTACGCGCTGCGGCAGGCCGTGCGAGCTCAGTACGCCGATCCCTTCTACCACACTCGCACTACAATGATGGATTAAACATTCTTGATCCTTCGCGAAGCATATTGAAATCAACCATAACAACACTAACTGTACTTAACTTTTAAAGTTCTAAAACTGTTATTTGGTAAGTACGAAAATACTAAATGCAGTGCAAATGTACATAGGGGCTGTTCATAAATTACGTCATCTATTTTTGACGATTTTTGACCCCCCCCACCCCTCAAATAATCCAAAAATCAAGCTTCGGATGAATCTGTTTCCTCCTACGTCATGTTACCATCATCCGATGTCCAGACCCCCCCCCCCCACTCCTCCCATTTGAAACGACGTAATTTATGAATAGCCCCATACTCGTACTTATGAAGGTATATTACTCGAAAGAAATTATAGGTACCTACTCGCTTATTTACATGTTTCGTCATTGCATTTGATACCTATAGGTTGTAAAGTTTGTATCAACGAGGGTTTAAAAACGAACTGGTACTGAGGATCTGATGATGATTAAGGTGGTCACGGATACCAATCAACCATGTAGTAACATGATTAGGCTCGTTTGATTCGTCTCAACAAGATCTTTGACACTGAAGATACACAGGGTCTGATGATGGAGCTGGAAGGTGGCCACGGGTACCAGTCTATCATGTAACTAAACAACTTCGTGTTTGGGCTCGTTTGATTCGTCTCAACAAGATCTTTGACACAAGACAGTACTCAGGGTCTGATGATGGAGCTGGAAGGTACCATTACCAATCAACCATGCAACTAAACCACATCGTGTTTAGGATCGTTTGATTCGTCTCAACAAGATCTTTGACACTAGGTGATACTCAGAGTCTGATGATGGAGCTGGAAGGTGGTCACCGGTACCAATCAACCATGCAACTAAACCACTTCGTGTTTAGGCTCGTTTTATTCGTTTCAACAAGATCTTTGACACAAGATAGTACTCAGGGTCTGATGTTGGAGCCGGAAGGTGGTCACCGGTACCAATCAACCATGCAACTAAACCATTTCGTGTTTAGGCACGTTTTATTCATCTCAACAAGATCTTTGACACAAGGTAGTACTCAGGGTCTGATGATGGAGCGCGAAGGTGGCGACGGGTACCTGTCTATCATCATCAGCTCCATCATCAGACCCTGAGTAGTATCTTGTGTCAAACATCTTATTGCGACGAATCAAACGAGCCCAAACACGAAGTGGTTCAGTTACATGGTAGACTGGTACCCGTGGCCACAGTCCAGCTCCATCATCAGACCCTGAGTACTAACTTGTGTCAAAGATCTTGTTGCGACGAATCGAACGAAGCCAAACACGAAGTGATTTAGTTGCATGGTTGATTGGTACCGGTGACCACCTTCCGGATCCATCATCAGACCCTCAGTACTACCTTGTGTCAAAGATCTTGTTGCGACAAATCAAACGAGCCCAAACACGAAGTGGTTCAGTTACATGGTAGACTGGTACCCGTGGCCACAGTCCAGCTCCATCATCAGACCCTGAGTACTAACTTGTGTCAAAGATCTTGATGCGACGAATCGAACGAAGCCAAACACGAAGTGGTTTAGTTGCATGGTTGAGTGGTACCGGTCACCACCTTCCGGATCCATCATCAGACCCTCAGTACTACCTTGTGTCAAAGATCTTGTTGCGACAAATCAAACGAGCCCAAACACGAAGTGGTTCAGTTACATGGTAGACTGGTACCCGTGGCCACCTTCCAGCTCCATTATCAGATCCTGAGTACTATCTTGTGTCCAAGGTCTTGTTGAGACGAATCAAACGAGCCTAAACACGAAGTGGTTTAGTTGCATGGTTGATTGGTACCGGTGGCCACCTTCCGGCTCCAACATCAGACCCTGAGTACTATCTTGTGTCAAAGATCTTATAGAAACGAATAAAACTAGCCTAAACACGAAGTGGTTTAGTGGCATGGTTGATTGGTACCGGTGACCACCTTCCGGCTTCATCATCAGACCCTGAGTATTATCTTGTGCCAAAGATCTTGTTGAGACGAATCAAACGAGCCCAAACACGAAGTGGTTTAGTTGCATGGTTGATTGGTACCGGTGACCACCTTCCGGCTCCATCATCAGACCCTGAGTACTATCTTAAGTCAAAGATCTTGTTGTGACGTATAAAACGAGCCTAAACACGAAGTGGTTTAGTTGCATTGTTGATTCGTACTGGTGACCACCTTCCGGCTCCATCATCAGACCCTGAGTACTATCTTAAGTCAAAGATCTTGTTGAGCCGAATCAAACGAGCCCAAACACGAAGTGGTTTAGTTGCATGGTTGATTGGTACCGGTGACCACCTTCCGGCTCCATCATCAGACCCTGAGTACTATCTTGAGTCAAATAAATACATATAGAATGTCAGGTCGTTTCAAATATTTTTAATCCTGTCCGGTAGTTTATTAAACTGTACCATTATAAATTATAATACTATAAAAACAGTGCTAGGATCAAAGTCTCTCGTTGCGGTTTACACGCACACAGTATAGCGTTTTACACGGCGCCCGCCGCACACAATGATAAAAAACCTCGTCGTCGCCGTTGAAAATGTGCGGAGCCGACCGACACACGTCCTGCCTCTACAAGCTCTGCCGCGGCACTGAGCTGGCGCAGCGCGCGTCGTCGGTAATATAGAGTAGTTTTCAAAAAATTGCCAAAAAATTATAGTAGAATTTCATAAACACTAATGTATACCAACAGTATAAGCAAACGTTGCAGATTGCTTGAGTATGAAAATGACTTAGATATTAAGTAGATTTTCGTAGGAATTGACACTTGTTTCAGAGAGAAAATCGAGTTCGTTTTACTTTGATTTTCTCTTTCTCAAAGGTATGTAGGAAAAATATAGTTTGATATGCCTAAAGTACAGGGTATTAGTAATACAAAATAGCCAGGTTTAGCAGAGTAAAATTCTCAACATTTCCAAATAAGAGCTCGCCATTCAGTGCTTCACGGGGTTTTTCGGAAACGACCATCAGAAAAAAAATCATTACTAATTGAATAAGTCCTTTTTCTAATATTTACAACGATATTTATAAAGATAAGAAGACGCTTTTACTGGAACAAGTACTCATTGTTTCTAATAATGAGCGCAAAGTCCTGAATTTTGTCGACTAGTATCATCAATTTTGCATTATTTCGACTTTTCTTGTAAGAGCGCTCTTAATAGAACACATTTTATATTTTAAAGAAATATACAACTTTAATTCCAGTATAACTAACCGTCCACACGTATAACTAAAACTTCCCCTTTGACAAACTTACGTAAACTAGCTCTTACACTATTATTAACCCAACATCACATATTTCACACTATTTACATTCCACAACTAACCTTAGTTCTTTGGACATTAAGTCCAAATTCCAAGCTCACATAATATTTTAACAGAGGTTGGTGAAGTTATTTGATACAGATGTAAGTAACAAGAAAGTTTCTATTTAACGGGCTCTAGGCGGGTGAAGTTAACGCATTTAATGCAAGTCGCATTCGCAGGAGAATAATGAAGTAAGTATTGCTGAATTTGTGCAGTTATTGCCAGCCGAAATTGAGCATTGGCTCGGACTAAGTTTACTAGTAATATAGGATATGCACTTGGTGTGAGTTTCAGCTATTATATACAATCATGTACAACTAAAATCGAGTCATGTTGTCTTGTTTAAAATTTTGAACAATGTAACGATCAGCTGAATATTTTTTTCTAATTTATCTGCAGTTATTTAAGATTTTTATGTCGTATATGACTTATCCTCTTACTCGTATTTTCAAATACTTATTTTAAATCAAGCTATTTAATAAAACTAGACTATGTGTAACAAAATTAGAAGTGAGTATTGAATTTAAAATTTTTGCGGCTGCTACATAAATTCGGCAGGTGTATGTTAAATTGCGGTATTGCGGTATTTTGGCCATGTTGCGCATGTTGTTAAAATAGAGGGAAAAAGGCCTAGGGGTAGAAGTCCCAAACGATGGTCGGACCAAATAGCGGAAGAACTAAAAATACCTGTCAGCGACGCACTCCACCAAGCTACAGAACGGGACCGATGGAGACAACTAGTTGACGGAATCAAACGGAGTCACGATCCTCAGCAATGAGGGACCGATTGAAGAGAGAGAGAGTAAGTTAAATATGGTCACGTGACATGACATGATATAGCGCTCTTAACTTTGTTATGCCTATCATTATTAGCATGTTATGTGCTTTAAAATCTTGATAAAATGAACCGACCGCAAGTATAAACCACATTCGAATGAGTTCTCCAATAAAACACCAATACATAGTTCCTCTTAGATATTGAGGATCTCAAAGTCTGCTATTCTTCAAAATTACGTTACGTGGTCAATTTCAAGCTATAGTTCATACTCTAATCGGCTTATAGATAATGTCATCATTCACGATGATGCGCAGATTTGGCAAATCTCACCTGAACTATTTAAAGCACGCGTCTTCGTGAATGAACCGATCTACATTTCAATTTCGCCTTATTTGCCTAAGATGCTCTCAGTAAACCCAATACTCCAGGGTCTACACTTCTCAGTGTCAATAAAATCATTACAACAATCCCCCCTCCCCCGCCCCGTGTCTCTCATTTAACGCCAGGCTCGTTTATGCTTTCTACAGCTCGCAAAATGGTGTTGACAGATTTCTAAATAATGTCGTTTCTCGTGAAATGAAAACATTATTTATTCAAGTTCATCCAACTCTTGATCACGAATCACGAAGTTCGAGGCTCGGATCGATTGTTACAGTTTAATTGACTTGTTGACGAGTTTTTGATTAGACGCTTCGAGCGTTGATAACTTTTGTTATTTTCGTAATTAGCATCGTATAAGTTATATAACATTTTTATCTTTAGGTCATTGGGAACGTCACTATTTATTACGTTCCTATAAATAATATGTAAGTAGAAGTATTTATAAATCATTGTAATTTTATTAATATCTAATTCTATCGAATACCCTGTGAACTATGGTCTGAAAAAATGTAGCATATGTATTAGATAGTATACTTAAGTACCTACTTATATTAGATAACAAATCAAGCGCCGTAGGTAAGTAGGACTTCTTTAGCCACGGCGAAACGTATGTACTTACCTACATAGTGTACCCAGACATGTATAGTTAGAATTAAATTATATATAATAAAACAGATTAAGTATAATGTAAATTACAAGTGTGCCAATCTACACGTTAATATTAATACAGTCAAAACTAAGAGTCAAAAATATAGTACAAAAATAAACAATGGATGTCAATTAAAAACAATTAATTAATTATGAGATATATAGGTAGGTATGGTACGGTGCCAATCAAGAGAGATTCAAGAGAATTCACCGATATTAGTAATATTTTTACCGCTTTGCGCGTTACAAGTTGAAATATCCTATTCGTAACATATTGCCAGGATTTAAAAATTGATGTTAAATCTTTATTTTACGTTTAACAGGAATTGTGGTATACATCTCATTATTATTGGTGACAATCAAAAATATAGGTACCTGTGTTAGTGTTAAAGTGGGAATCTTCAAGGAATAGATAGGGGAAAGTTTGAAATTAATTGTAGTGAATTGTAGTGTAGTGAGTGTTGTGTTAAGTGTAATTGTATTGTACTTGATTCTGCTCCCCATAGAGCGTCAGAGGGAGCTTCATACTTAGGTTTTGCTTTCGATTCTCTACTGCTTTCTGATTTAGGTATTTCCGTCAGGTAGGTATACGTGAATGTGAATAAAATTATACCAGGTATTTACAATGGACCTCCCAGTCCCAGGTATTTGGTATGGATGGATGGCCCGGTCGGTCGACCTAGGTATCGATGGGCGGATGTGGTGGACGCAGCTTCAGGTTGAAGACTGGCGAGAAACGGCACAGGACCCGGAACAACAGCCGACAGTGGCGAACAGTCGTGTTAGAGACCAAGACACACTTTGGGTCGCTAGAGGAGTAAGTAAGTTAAGTAAGTATTTATAATGGAAAGCTTGTACATTTGTAATTAATTGTAATTAGGTATATTGGAAAGGTAAACGGTGGAAAAGTATTAATAATATACAAATACCCTACAGATCCATTTGCATTCTTAAAATGTAGGTAATAATCATAATTATTTTAACTCACCTATCGCAAATCGTTTCCCGTCCATCGGTGTTTTATTTGTTCCGATTCCGATCTCACGCAGTTACTCCAATTACTATCTGTGTAAAAAGTTGCCGGTAATCTCTTACGTGATGGTTACAGTGCCCGAGCACAATTGCGTCACAGTAAGTTTGAAAGCGTAATTTAGCGCCACGACGTATAACCAAAACAAAGCACTTTCCAAGCGCTATGGCAACGGCTAAACACCGAATTTGGACGAAACTATGGAGTCGTGTATGTTTATTAAAAAAAATATAAATATTTTTTGCTAATCATTTTATATTTACTACTGGCATATATTTAAACTGTTAATTTAATTAGTATTTTTGCTTACAAGTACAGTATTTTGATTTTACTAACATACTTGTTTCATGGAAGCTGAAAAAACTTACCTGGCATAGATGTCATCCCTCATCTTAGAACCACAGTATTAATCAGTATAGTAAGGGTTGTTTAAATTAAAAAAATGCCTAATCACTTTAAAGCTGTCAATATTTAGGTGTTTGTGTTCTTCGAGAGTTTCGAGGCCTACTAGAATATAAAGGGGATTAGCCGATACAAACTGCCAGCTGCCCGTGTTTCAAGTACTGATTTAAAATATGGTAAGTATATATGATATAATATGTAATGGGGTTTTCACGAATAGGCAATCGATTACGGTTTCCACGATTAACTTAGTACTTTACATTTTCCTTTCCACGAACTTTACGCAAGTTTATAAATGTCGACTCCAAGACTATTCAAAGATAGGACCTCTTAAGTAATGTATTAATGTATGTCTTAGGTAGTTAAGTAATGTATTAGGTATAAGTATGTAA
Source organism: Cydia splendana (assembly GCF_910591565.1). Classification (NCBI taxonomy): domain Eukaryota; kingdom Metazoa; phylum Arthropoda; class Insecta; order Lepidoptera; family Tortricidae; genus Cydia; species Cydia splendana. Next base: position 8,069,905 of record NC_085973.1, on the reverse strand, counting down.
GTTAAGTGGGTAGAACACAAAAGGATTGAGAGCGCTTTATCCGCCAACAAACTGTCCTCAGTTTGGCGGAATATAAATATGTAAATACCCTGTAAGTTTTTTTTGCGATAAATAAATAAATAAATTAATTAATTTTAATAGAATTCCCTGAATGGTAGGAAGCATATAATGCAAAATTGTTTACATTGTCTGTCGCCGCCACTCGACCGAGCCTAATCTATGGGGAAATCATTGAATTCATCTCAGTTAGCATTATTAACTCTGCGTCTGCTTGACATCGGCAATCACTATCAATAAAAATACTCTTGAGTAATGTTTGTTCTTGTTCCTTATACATTTTTATGTTCTTAGATTGTGTTGTTTAGGTACTTTAATTTATTTAATCGTATGGCATAGTAAAATAAACAGAAAACAAACAGTTATAAACACAGATTAAGTCCAATCAGCCACTTGGCGGCCTCGTCGGTAAGGACGATCAGGTCTTCAGGAGGTCCGTTGGCATAGCGCGTTATGGGGCAATCCTCTATAATGTGCTGAATTGTTTGTACAGTCTCGCCACAAATGCAAGCCGGGGATTCCACCCATCCACAGCGGTGTTTGTAATAAGCACAGCGACCATGGCCAGTGCGGAGTCTGTTGAGGTTGCACCAGTGCCGTCTTGGGAGGTCAGCTCCCTTAATTATGGCACCTGGGGTGATTCCGGAGCCCAGCTTTCCCGCCATCAATGAGTTCCACGACTGTGACCACTCACGCTTCAGGTTGAAACAATCATCGACAAGACTCTTAAAGATACTGTAAGAGGCATTCCTAGATTTTAAGCGACAGTTGGCTGGGTTCAGAAACTCCGCATGAATTGGTAGGGCTGGGTTCTTTTGGATCCTTGCCGCTTCTCGCATCAGGGCCTCTTTCCTTCTCAAGTCTGGCGGAGCGATCCGAGAAAGCACTGGCAGCCAGTGGGAAGGGGTTGAGAGTAGCGTACCGGAGATGAGTCGCATGGCTCTATTTAGCTCAACGTCTACTCTGGTGGCGTGGGCACTCCCCAACCATGCCGCTACGCAGTATTCAGCAGTGGAGTACACCAATGACAGAGCAGACGTTCTCAGGACATCGGCACTTGCTCCTCAAGAAGTCCCGCTTAATTTCTGTAGAATGTTGTTTCGGGTCTGGAGTTTACGAGCTGTGTCGGTTAGATGTTGTTTATACGTAAGGGATCGATCGAGAGTGATTCCCAGGTATTTTGGGGAAGAATTATGTTTTAGTGTGGATCCTTCAAAATGCACCTTAAGCTCCTGCGTGGCATGTTGATTGGCCAGATGGAAACAGGATACCTCTGTTTTACTAGTGCTGGGTGTTAGTCGCCATATCCTGAAATATTTAGCTAGCACCTCCATATCGCCGGATAGTGATAAGTTTTTGAAGTTTAGGTACTTTAATTGCGATTAGATATGCACACTTCTCGAAAGTAAGACTAACATTATTAGTCGAAAGTAAGAATAACATTAGATAATTCTTCGATTACAATAACTTTCTTTCAATAATGTTGCAATAAACAACGAAAATTGACCCTTAATTCGATTTCGTTACGATACGTCACGAGCAAACTAGTATAACCAGACCCCGTTATCAGTGGTGAAATTTTATTGAAATGCAAGGGTTGGCACTCACTCCCCCACCGTGCGGGTAAAATTCCGCAAGCTATTGGGTAAAAGTACGCATGTAGGGTAAATGTTCGCATCAAGAAAATTTCAATGGAATTGTTAATAAAATAAAGTTTAACGAATATTTATGATATTGTCTGATCAATATTTTGGAACCACGTGAGCTGCGGACGCAAAGCGAATGCAGTTCGACACACGTTGCATTATTGATGTATAATTTTATGACCTCTATAGTTTATTTAAGTCAAGTTTTGATCCAATAATCAAGCACTATTCAATATCTTAAGTAAAGTATTAATAGTTATTTAATATTCTTAAATTAGTCCGTGGATATTGATCAGACTATTTCTTAAATATTCGTTAAACTTCATTTTATTGACAATTCCATTGAAATTTTCTTGATGCGAACAATTACTCCACATGCGTACTTTTACCCAATAGCTTGCAGAATTTTACCCGCACGGTGGGGGAGTGAGTGCCAACCCTTTGCATTTCAATAAAATTTCACCACTGATAACGGGGTCTGAGTATAACAGTGACTTCGCGACCCAAGACATCAATTTATGAATAGCCGCAATCCATCGCAACCCGATGACCACGAATAGCCTTCGAGCAAATCGAATCGAATGTGTGTGTTAATCATTATGAAATAAATACCTAAATCTAAATCTAAGCAACACTCTGGTAAAATAAAAAACTCACGGTTAATTTTTTGTCCTACAATGAAGACGGGTAATTCTAATTTGCCAAAACGGAAGAAACTAATTCTGGACTAGGAGGTTGATTCTTGATAAAGAATAGAAAATTAAATAGATTGGTTTGCATGAGATGAATAAAGTCAAAGGAAATTGAGCAAAGTATCGGTCACGATGTAAAATTGTTCACGGACGTCTCCACAGACGGCGGTCAAGGCCTGCAGGTTTCACTTTCTTGCGCCGACCATTTTCACCGCTCTCACGCGCAAAGCTCAGAGAAATGCGCTTATTCCTCTCCCGTTTTAAAGTGACGTAAAATACAAGATCAGACAAATAACATATGCTCTTTTAAATAATTAATTTATATAATCGTCCATTCCGAAAAGACGTAAGTTGCCAGAATTAGATACTAAAGATACGCTTTTTAGTTACTTTAAATTTGAGATAATATGGGCAGATTGTTTTACGTGTTAATGTGTTTTATTTAACTAGGTAAACTGCCGGAAAGAGGTTTGTTTTGCACATTGTACTCTGAAACATGTTACATAAGTTTTTTTTATTACACTACACACTTTTACTTTGCTTCACAATAAAACATATATGTACTTACTCGAACCTATATTTATGTGATTCAAATCTTGTAACTAATTTGAACCACTTTCCGGTGTGTGATTGAGTTGAAATTTGGCGTACTTCCGTGAATCCGATGGCAATTTATGTGTATAAATAAACTAATTTGATGATGCCGTCAGAATGTAGCCAAATGAACTATATGTTAGATAGGAACTATGGAAAACACAAACAGTTTGCGCTTATTAAAATGGTGACCACGACTTCTTTTTAGTCATGCAAAGAAGAGGCACTACAGTCAGAAAATAAAAGTGTGTATATTTTTCCATTAGTGAGGCGTAAAAAGAGTTTGATGGGATAGGGAGTACCTATAGAAGAAATACCTAATACCATAAGGTGAACAATGCGGGTGTAAGATCGCATTTATAACGTTTGTTGTCGTGCGAGAGTGACATATGATACGATAGATGATGATGATTAAAAGTGTAACCACCATTCCCAGAATCGTCGCATTTATGAAACTTAACGAGTTGTTTAAAACTGAAACGTGTTTTAATTAAATCCATGTCCCATCATATCATGTTAACAAATACAGTTGCGATTTCTAAACTTCAAAAAAATAACGCTAATATATTAATAAACACAAATTGCTAAAAATGCCATCTAACAAACAACGGCGGCAACTAGTTAACACTCTTCTTTGTTGCAACCGAATGACGAGTGTCGTGGTGACATCTATCTTTTGTTATTGCAACTATTGCTGGTTGCTCGAGGTTCATAGTAATAACGCTAGATAACGCTTGTGTTTTAGCATAGTCCTAGTCAAACTTACCTAAATATACTTCATTGCACCAAAGACATGTAACTTCGTATAAGACGAATAAAGTCTAAGGAAAAAACGTGCCTCGGAATTCAAGAAAAAGTCATTCTCGAATACATGCCGCACACACCTTTAGCCTATCCTCGGCTAGATGGCGTGACGACACCGTTTCATATTTAACAATTTTAACACATAGATTTCAGTGAATGAACATGGATCAAAATGAAATAAAAATAATAAAATCATTTATCCATATACATATACTTATACATTTTTTGATAATTTTATACGTTTTCATTTTGAGTTTTAGTCGTGTGTCGATAGATGGCAGTAAATTTACAGTGACTACAAAATTTACAATGACAGGACCCCTCTATACTATCTATTCTTTTTGCTAAAGGTAAATAAAAAAAGTCGCAAATGGATTAATCAAAACAATTAGCATTTTATTCGGTAACAACAGGCGGTCTTATGAAATGAAACGAAATGAAAATCTTTATTTCAGGCAACTAATGGCCCATACATAAATACCATCATACCACTTATGGCTAAGAAGCGATCTCTTCTTCCAGACAACCTTTGGGAAGCAGGATATGAAGAACTAACACCGGTAGTGCAAAAATGGTTAACGATTTTGCGAGGAATGAAACCTATTTAGTCAGTTTGCTGGTCTAACTTTAATATTAGATCCGGGAGCCTGGCAGCTATTCATCGGTGGAGGTCACATAATGCAGGCCACTTAAAAGATGCACGTTATAATAAATGTTTTAGGCATCTGTTGCTGCACGTAAGTAGGTATATATATTTTTTCTGTAAACCTACGATTTAACGGTAAATATGATAAAAAGCCTTGCAACTAAATCTTGCGTCTGCAATTGGTTAAACGTGATCTCGACTTTTCCCTTCTGGAATGGCAGGAAGTTGGGAATCTTCTCTCCGGGCAGCGTCGTGTTCATAAACCGGTACATTCCCTGAAAGTTGTGACAAGTGAAAATATTCTATACATGACATGACGTTACTCGTATTTTAATGTAGGCACGACATGTTTTTGCGTGATAAAATTTTCTTTAACTTGCGTTTCAGTGATTAGACAATATTACATAAATAAACATCGTAAAAATCTTACAACACACATATTTGAGAATCTCACAATGAGCCCTTTCATTTGATAACACGATATAGTTTGCAAAACTTTGTTTTTTCATCTTCTCATTTACCCCCCAAAGGTGGCCACTATGTTTAAAATTCATTTTCTCAAAAATGGACGGCAAAGTCGACTTTGCCGTCTAAAACATAGGTCGCGAAGCGCGTAGTTTATGGTCAGTTAAAAATTAAGAAGTTAAAAACATTGCAGTCTCGATTTTGGGACTGCAATGTTTCATACAAATCCATTATTTGTCGAGTTCCAAACTTTTTAAAAGTTGAAATGGCCATATCAAATGAAGGCACAGGCCCATTAAACAGCCAAACAGATGATTAGTACCGCGACTATAGCTGTCTCAAATAGGTTGGCGTATTTTCGACCGAAAAATACACTTCTATTTTTTTATTAAAAAAATAAAAAAGCGGCAAAGCTAATTTATTCAATAGTTTCTACTTTTTTCTGTGAAAATATATACGTAAGAACGCTGCTTTTGTAAAATATTTCTATGATATTTATATTTCTTGCACCATTTTTGAGAACAGTACTATATTAGACTCGGCTGGAAGGCTACTTGCTGGCTTCGGATTCAATTAAACGGACTCCCAAGGTCGTCCGTTTAAAACGAATCCTCAGCCTGCAAGTAGCTACTTCGGAGCCTTGACAATAATGTACTATTGTTGACGTTACATGTCTTTGGATCACAGACTTACAGCATTGTACCAAATTTCAATTGGTCCAGTCCAGTAGTTTCGCAACAAATAGGCTGTGACAGACTGACAGACGGACGGTTGGACAGACAGACGCACGAGTGGTCATATAGGTTCCGTTTTATCCCTTTGAGGTACGTAACTCTATAAAAAGAAAAACCGACTTCAAAAATGATAAAATAAAATCCTTTACTGCGTAAAAACGTACCTATAATCGTGTGTGGCCATTTTTGCCTGTGAAATACATATTTAAATATCATAATAACTGTTTATGTAAAAGTTATGTACCTGTGGCAAAAAAAAACTATCATACGTTCATAACGTACCGGCGCAAAAGGACAGGATATTCCATATTTGTCTAAAACCGCGTTAAACATTTTTCCGAGGTATTGATCTCGTTGGTATAGGTCGCACAACTTCAGTTTTAGCTCCAATAGACTCCGCTTGTATTGGTTGTTTTGGGCTTCGAAGAAAACGAAATGAATCTGTAAAATATTTCAGTTACCTACCTATTAAGTATACGACTTATAAAATGAACCAGCAATAAACATTTTCTGCATTTTTTGCCATTTACTCTGTAAACATGTCTTAAAAAGAAAAAAAACTCTTATGATATCGATACGACTATTTGTTTAAGCGCGAGGTATCACGACTCCGCCATTTATTAAAATTTCCAAAAACCGGATCGACAAAAAAAATATATTTCATCATAGAATTTACTCGTAGTCACAAAATTTCACGAGTTTCCGTTAAGAATTGTGACCTGTAGAAGAGAACATCCGGACATAAATGCCCGGAGTCAAAACGTAGACCTTCGCTACGCTTCGGTCAACTAAATCGATTTGCAAAAGCAGCTAGAGTCAGACCAAGAATAGTCTGCAGCGGATTTGATAGCCCACGCAGTGAAAGTGTAACCGCATTGTAAACGTCAAACTTCTAGGAAATTATGACGTATAAATGACACTTGCACTGCGTGGGCTATCAAATCCGCTGCAGACTTTTTTGGTCCGACTCTAAAGACGCTGGTTCGATTAATCTTACAACTCCAGTAATCCATCACTATTCTAAATATTTAATAGGAAAAAATATTTTGTTGATTTGTATAATAATGATTTTTTTTAATTAAATAATTTGTTTGATTGCTCACCGTGATATTATTTCCCCAAGTATGCTTGAGTCCTCCCTCGAGATTGTATAGGTAATCGCTTTTTCTGCCGTACCGTATGACGCGGGCAGACACATTATATAAGTATTTCTCGTTGACGTAGGTCACTTCAGTGCGTTCGGGAATAAATAAAACACTCTAAAATAAACAAAAACATTAAAACCTACGTCAGTAATTTTGTGAACCTTGCTGTAAAAAAATCACTTGTAAAAAGTGTCAAAAAACATTTTCAAAGATGCATTAAAATATTTTAAATACAATAAAACATTTAATACCTACATCAATAAGGACAAAGGATTGCGTAGCATCATATATATAAAATTGAAAAACCAGAACGGGATAAAAAACGAGGGAAGAAGCGAGATGGCGCCTTACAAATTTCTAAAAAAGTTTTTGACACGTTTCTCGAATACGACGCACGTATGATAAGAAAAACCTGTTCAAATCAATTATGTACATATGGGAATAGAACTAGAGCATAAAAACTATCGCTTCCGATGCGTATTTAATTTACAATAAGGAAAAGAAATTTTCATAACAATCTTCATTTTACGACATCGGCCATTTCTCGGCAACTCTCGGTTGCTTTCGTTTGGCGGTGCTACAGATTAGACCAAATAATCCGTAAGTTAAAGTAAACTAAATTATGTTTGTCATGTTGGTAATGTTGGTATACAGGTATTTCTGAGTTTTTTTACACGAAGTTAAATAAAAAGTGCTGCCAACCTCAACCTTAGTCCATAGACCATACGAGTGACTTATGCCATTTATGACATATCAATCAAATTAATATTATCGTATGATTATCCTGTTAATAATTTGTATTTTATTGTTTTAAATTTCTTTTTGAGTTATATTATTCAGATTGACTTTCACGGCTTCGGCAAACATTGCCATTCGTCCGGGGAACGGGCTGCCGAGATGGGCCAGAGAACCCATCAGTTCAAGGGATGGTGCCCGTAATTATGTGTGTGTGATAATTATACTTTAATGACTTTACAGATATAACCAATTCGGGAACTGTTTTCTCGCGTAATACGATACGACTCGACCAGGTAGGATTTTTTCTTCTTGCTGAACAGTCACCATCAGATATATCGGAACGGCTGAGGTATTCACAAATATCTGAACAATGTAAATTATAATGTAGTTAAAGTGCATGCTCAGATATTTTGGAGCTCAAGGGTTGCTCAAGATCTGATCAACCTCGGCCATGGCGACTGTCGAGAGCTATCGCAAGACCGGGAAACATGGCGTGATCTGGTGTCGGAAGCCAGGACTCATTTCCGGTCGTTGCGTCACCGTAGCCGTCGTAAGTAATGTCAATATCCAGACAGGGAAATGGGGACTATTTACGTTTGTATGAAAATGCGATTTATGGGCGGTGGCGTATATATTCGTCTTAAGGCGGAAATTATTCTAATGAACGTGTTTGCAATTGGGCTTATAAAAATAAATAATAATTTTGGGTTAGCATTTGATTCACGCATTATAGGGAGGGGCGGGGGGAAGGGTGGCATTTTATAGGGGTTGGTCACCCCTTTCAAATGACACCCGATTTGTGTCTAGGAGACGCGTAGTTTTTTTATACGTGTTTGAAGTTGCGTTCACAACACACCTGACTCGCTGTCAAAATCGAAATACAGTGCCAGAGTCACCGTTAGGTACGACGACGAGCGAAGCGAGGAGGAGTGTTAGGTATCTTGCGTTCACAACACACCCGACTCGCTGTCAAAAAAGAAATACAGTGGTCAAAAATATGTATACGGACAAAGTGCCCAAAAACATGTATACAGATAAAGTGCTCAAAAATATGTATACGAAATTCCAAATTGGTTACCCTTTCGTACGCTTTGGTTGTATTGTTAACATAACCTCAAAAAATAAAAAAATAAATTTTCGTGGTAACAATTCAATTCAATTCAATTATTTATTTCAAATCCAGAGATCCATAATATTGTTAGTAGGAACAACAAATCTTAAAATTAATTAAGGTTAGTTACATTAATTACAAAATATTAATAATAAACCTATCTACATACTAAAAAATAAATATAACTAGGCAACCTAAATGCACCACTTCTCAGCATCTGTGGCTGCCACATGCAGTCCATTCCAGTGCATGAGCAGTGGTGCATCCATCTTCCCTGCCAACGTTTTCAGGATGCTATTGGTACTGCCACACAGTCTCTGTAGACACACAGTAACTATTGATTTCCTAACTTTGGGGATGGGTTCGGGGGAGGGGGGGGGGGGGTCCTACTCCCTCCCCCCTTCCTATAATGCGTAATTCAAATGCAACCCCATAATTTTATGTTCAAACAAGTTTTAAATAAATACCTAAGTACGTAGATGAAAAAATACAATCTTGCCTTTTATCAAATCACATAATGTTTTGAGAAATTTGCGAATTAAGTTATCCAAATATCGGTTACAAATAAGAAGTCCCTATCACAGTTATAAACCCTGGCAGGGTTCAATACATAATAATATCGGTATTTAACTAAACATAAGACAAACTCTTTATTTCATTTACGCGAGCGGAGCTGCGGGCCCGTCTAGTTTGAAATAGTCGTGACATGACCGGTAGGTACTGACATTTTATTTGAATATACAGCATGATGAAGGTATAATATTACATATACGCATATTATTGCCATATTTAATGCTGCTAATTTAGCTGGCTAATATTATCAGGCTTTACTTATGTTGATTTGGGATAAGTACATTTAGTGTTTTCACTCTCTACCGTTCACCAATGAATTAATAAGCGGAATTAGGGGCTCGTGCATGTTACCAATTAGTCTTATCGTAGGAAATAATATAGTGATATAATAAATGTCTACTCACCAAGGTCCATTCTGAATAAAACGTGGCAAGCACAAAAACATGTAAAACAACGTTGGCATGCCTCATGATGCTTCAAATATAACAAAGTTTCATTGCGCCGAATAATAGATAAACATTGGCGTATGGAAAACCATCATCATTTAATGAGGTTTACAGGTAATTGCAGGTATTTGTGGACCGGACGCGTAGAAATGATATAGATCTGTTCTATGCATTTAATAAAACAGTTGAGAGACAAAATCTCTAGGTAGGTACATAGAAAACTAATGTATTAGAAAAAATTAAAAAAAACTCATATCAAAATATATTAAAAACGGGTCACTCACGTATTTTAAGTCAAAAAACGCTCGACATGTTTCACTCCGTACCGAGGAGTGTCATCAGCAGCTTGCGTTTACGGTGACGGACCGGCGCCAGTGTTGGGCATTCAAGAATAAAATCATTATTTGAATAAGAATTCGTAGGAATAAAATCATCTCGATTTTATTCCCGTCAAAAATATTCAAATAATTTTGGTCGGGAATAATTCGTATGAGAAAAAATTGAATGAGAATAACTTATTCTTAATCAAATAAATATAATCATGATTTTTAATTGAAATAATATTCCACGAATAAAAATGTAGTTCGGGTACCGTGTAAGTACTGATTACGTATAGTTAGGTAGATGTAATAGTAGTTAGTCTCTTGTCTAATTTATACCTATTTTATGGAATAAAATCTTACAAATTGACTGTCGCATAACGCATAGTTTCAGTAACCGTATTCTTTTTAATTTACTAATCAAATCATTAGGTTCAATTTAACTGGTCTAGGGGCCTAGCCAAGATGCCAATCGTTTGCGCTCCGACAACGAAGCGCTTTGTCTCTATCACTCTTACATATTAGTGCGATAGAGAGACGGAGGTAGCGTTTCGTTGAAGTAGCGCAACCCATTGGCATGTTGGCTACGCACTCAAGGTGCCTAGCCAAGATGCCAATTTTTGTTTTTAATTTAATAATCAAATCATCAGGTAAATTTAACCGTTCTGGGGGCCTAGCCAACATGCCAATCGCTTGCGCTCCAACAACGAAGCGCTTTCTGTCTCTATCACTCTTACATATTAGTGCGATAGAGCGACAAAGATAGCATTTGTTGTCGTAGCGCAAACGTTCGGCATGTTGGCTACGCTCCCAATGTGCCTAGCTAAGATGCCAACTTTTTGTTTTTATTTTAATAACCATACATTAGGTATAGCTGTTCTGGGGGCCTAGCCAACATGCCAATCGCTTGCGCTCCAACAACAAAGCGCTTTCTGTCTCTATCACTCTTACATATTAGTGCGATAGAGAGACAGAGATAGCGTTTCGTTGTCGTAGCGCAAACGATTGGCATGTTGGCTATGCACCCAAGATGCCTAGCCAAGATGTCAATTTTTGTTTTTAATTTAATAATCAAATCATCAGGTAAATTTAACAGTTCTGGGGGCCTAGTCAACATGCCAATCGCTTGCGCTCCAACAACGAAGCGCTTTCTGTCTATCACTCCTACATATTAGTGCGATAGAGAGACAGAGATAGCGTTTAGTTGTCGTAGCGCAAACGATTGGCATACTGGCTACGAACCCAAAGTGCCTAGCCAAGATGACAATTTTTGTTTTTAATTTAATAACCAAATCTTTGGATACAATTTAGCTGTTCTGGGGGCCTAGCCATTATGCCAACGCACTTATATATAAGAGTGATAGAGACAGAAAGCGCTTCGTTGTTGGAGCGCAAGCGATTGGCATGTTGGCTAGGCCCCCAGAACAGCTGAATTTACCTAATTTGGTTATTAAATTAAAAACAAAAATTGGCATCTTGGCAAGGCACATGGAAGCGTAGCCAACATGCCAAACGTTTGCGCCACGACAACAAAACGCTATATGTCTCTCTATCGCACTAATATGTAAGAGTGATAGAGATAGAAAGCGCTTCGTTGGCGGAGCGCAAGCGATTGGCATATTGGCTAGGCCCCAAGAAAAGCTAAATTTACTGAATGATTTGTTTATGAAATTAAAAACAAAAATTGATATCTTTGCTTAGCACCTTGGGTGCGTAGCCAACATGCCAATCGTTTGCGCTACGACAACGAAACGCTATCTCTGTCTCTCTATTGCACTAATATGTAAGAGTGATAGAGACAGAAAGCGCTAAAAACAGCTAAATTGTACCTTATGATTTGGTTATTAAATTAAAAACAAAAATTGGCATCTTAGCTAGGCACCCAATCGTTTGCGCTACGAGTGCTACGACAACGAAACGCTATCTGTCTCTGTATCGCACTAATATGTAAGAGTGATAGAGAGAGACTATGCGCAACTCTACGGAGCGTCAACGTTTGGCATGTTGGCTAAGCACCCTGATCGGATGATAGAAGTAGATAGCGTATAGCGGAACTCTTCAATGTGTACCTATACCTAAACTAAAGGAACAAATATCAAATCAATTCGACTTTTAAATAGAAGGGTGAAGTTCAAGTTACAAAATTTAACCAATTGTACTACAAAAATTAATTTAATTCTAAATAACATTTTAATTGAATAAAACCTTAGTTAGAATAGCCTCACTTCTAGAATAATTATTCTGTTTTTTATTCCGCATTTAAAATAAAAGTCACATGATTTATTCACGTTAATTTTATTCTAAAATAACTAGTGCAAGAATTATTCTAATTCAAATTGATTTGAATAAGAATAAAATTTATGTTTTTATTCTTATTCTTATTCAAGTTAATTTTTGCCCAACTCTGACCGGCGCAGACTGCGGGCCGCAGCTCTCCGCGCCCGATGACTCGGCGCAGGCGCCGGTGGCGGCAAAGGGGGCGAGAAACTACCCTCATTTATGGCATTATTGTCAAATGATGGGTTGCACACAACACTCACTACGTCATTCGCTAATGGTTCGTCCACACTGTCCACCGACGTAGTACCCAAAACAGTTTTTCAGCTTGCAGGCACTGACCAACCACAATCACGGTTAAAATTCGGATGACGACTAATTTCTATAGCCTCCCGTACTTTTCGCTGAATCACAAACTTTAATATATTTACTATGTCTGAATCTCACGGAAGTTTTGTTATTAAAAAAATACTCGTTATTTACCTTTCAGTGAATTTTATTTTATTTGTTGTTGGTTAATTTATAGGGACCGTGCGCGTTGAAAGGTCTGCCATCTTGTGGCCTGAATCGGAAACATATGTGTACATGTACATTGCCAAAGCAAGTGCTACCATCTATAGTTCTCTACGGAACGTTTCCTTATGCATAGTAGGTTCTGCCATCTTGCGGGCTACATCGGGAGCATACACGACACATTTACGCCTCACGCCAAAAATCTGACAGCTCCTATGCTGCCCCCTATAGTTCATGCACGGGACCTACACGAATTAAACATTATAAAATTTTTTTGAACCTCGAATGCAAGTACCTCGAGCTCGACACATGTTCAGTTATGGTCTGGCGTGACCAATATTTAAACTAACACGAACAAAAATGCAAACACATTATTGCTCTTGTTACGAAGCCTCTCGGCTCCTCTGTCGCATCAAATAGTACACGCTTCTTTGTCTTATATCACTGCTTGCTGCAATTTTAAGGGTTCCGTAGTCCCGTCCGTATTAGCAAAGAGGTATTATTAGTAACGTAGGTAGGTAATTAGGTAATAGAGTCGTACGTTAATAAAGCCATTATAGAGAAAAACAATTAATTTTATTAAAATTGTAGACACATATTATGCCGTTGCCCAAGCCGAAGAGTACTAAAATATTAATATTATACATACAGGCTGTCTCATAAATGACACGTCACAGTGACACTGGAGGTACACCAGGCCAAGAGGACTCAAACCAACTTAACATGACCCCAGTAAAAGTGGCACGGTTTTCAAGTTATTGTCAAATTTAGGTTTTTCATGAATTTTGACCCTTTTGTAACATTGTTAGTGCCAGCAAAGACATATGTAACTTCGTATAAGACGAATAAAGTCTAAGGAAAAAACGTGCCTCGGAATTCAAGCAAAAGTCATTCTCGAATAGATGGCGCACACACCTTTAGCCTATCCTCGGCTAGATGGCGTGACGACACCGTTTCATATTTAACAATTTTAACACATAGATATCAGTGAATGAACATGGATCAAAATGATATAAAAATAATAAAATCATTTATCCATATATATACATTTTTTGATAACTTTATACGTTTTCATTTTGAGTTTTAGTCGTGTGTCGATAGATGGCAGTAAATTTACAGTGACTACAAAATTTACAATGACAGGACCCCTCTATACTATCTATTCTTTTTGGTGCCAGTGTGCACTCGGAAAGGTATATTAGTTGGAAACTCCTCTTAACCTTGCCTCGTAAGGCTCTGAGGTCCTACCTGTTGTACTAATTACTTTATTAGTTAGTCGGTTACTTTGTCTAAAAGTTTTTAGAAATCGAGTTTCGCTCATGTCATCTCGGATATGGGTATGTATGGTATCAGTGAATTTATGACAAGCGCGAAAATGGTGGTAGTTACTGTGACGTCATAAAGTCGGCAGTACAAAGTTTTTTTTCTTTTAAACATACCATGAGGGGTACCAAATAAATGGACTTTGTGTGTATATCACAAATAATAACATTTTTACTTCTTGGTCTAGCAAATTATTAGAAAACGTTCAAAAATTTCACAATGCAGAGTGGATTTTATAAAACTTAGCAAACTCTTAAAAACCTCTGTTAAATTTTGTCTCATTCTAACAAACAGAAATTATATCAAATAACGGAAAGGGTTATCAACAGTTTGTTAGATTTGGCAACGTTTACTAGTAACGCCGCGGTGGCTATCTTCCTTTCGGGACGTCTCGTTTGAAGGTAGCGTAGAAGCGCGCTCTCACTAGTATCTCCTCGTTAGTATTCAACTTGGCGTAAGCTTGGAACATAATCTTCTCAAACGGCCACACGTACGGCAAATTCTTGAACGATACCGTTAAGTTGCTGAATACGTATCTACCCTGTTAAAAATACAAGCATGATTAAAATTCCGTCAATCGTTTTTAACACAAAAAAAAACTTTTACTAACGTGAAATAGACGTGCCTGTGCTATTCGGTCACCGGGCCAGGGCGGCATCTAAGGTCGAATTTTTCCAAGTATATGAACTTCTTACTGAAGGCTTATGGCGCCCCCTGGCCACCCCTAAGGTAGAACAGTATGGTCCGACCTTCTAACTGGATCATTCGGACGCGATTCGGTTCGATTCCAGCGTGGGGCACTGGAGGCCTTGGTCACTTTTTCTTAGTATATGACATTTATTTCAGTTTATCATTTATACATAGTAGTGTTTGAACTACTTGAAATAAAAACTAATTAAAATATTTTATGAAAATAATTTAATTTGTTCTAATACTTCTAATAGTGAGATAGACGGACATGATAAAACCCATGGATGTAAGTAAAAAGAGGTAGATATGGTACCAGGCGCACGATCGTGAGCCATCAAATATAGGTTCCGGAACCTATATTTAGTTAGTCGTATGGGTGACGCCAACCTGTCAAGTTGTCAAAATCGTTGGATCAAATTTTAGTTTTGTCAACTATGAACGTCACACGTCTACATAAATAAAAGGTCATTGATAAAACCACAAGGATTCTGATTTGCATTTTAGCTGCGCCACCACGCACGCCGTCTGTAAGCGATCGACTTTCGAAAACTTATTCAATTGTTATTCAATGTCACTTACGGTTGTTATGACGGGACATAAAAACTCGATGGATTAAATATTTTCACCATACCAGCTCGGAAAGTAATTACTTTGCACTTCATAAAATCTTTTTACAAAAAAAAGCAAACCGACTTCAAAAAGGATGAAATAAAATATTATCCTTTTTGAAGTCTATGCGTTACCAACTGATATGTTTGAAGTCGGTGCCAAGCCAAATTTTGAAGCATACCATGATTTTGGTGCGATTCGATAAGGATGTACCTACGTTGGATTGCCTTACACGACGACAATGAACGTACTTTCTGTAGGTACAGTCGACGTTAAAAATATGTTTACACTTTTCGCCTTATTACAAAGGAGTAAGGTGCAAAAGTGTAAATATATCTTTGACGTCGATTGTATCTAAGAACACACCTCAGAACACACGATCAAACCTTCTTGGCGCAGTCTGTACCATGTTTGTCGGCACATTAGTGGAAATCCAATGCATTTTTTTTCGTCGTATTATTTAAAGAGCATTTCTTACTAATGCTCGAACAGTCTATAGCACGCAAGTGTGAGATTGGGACTGAGTAATTTCCCGTCCCTTATCCAGAGGACTACATTTCAAAATATAAAACAATTTAAGAAATTTACCTTCTTGCCAAATTTCACCTAAAGCGGTTCAGTTGTTTAGCCATGAAAAGGCGACAAAGAGGCAGACAAAATTACTTACACATTTGTAATAGTTATTAGTGCAGTTCTAATGGGATTTATAGCTATAAAGCTGATTATTTTGACTGGTATTGTTACTACTTGGCTTGGCACCGACTTCAAACATATCAGTTGGTAACGCATAGACTTCAAAAAGGATAATATTTTATTTCATCCTTTTTGAAGTCGGTTTGCTTTTTTTGTAAAAAGATTTTATTTTTCCATTTTTAGTTTTAACGCATTGTTAAGAGCGCGACGCATGAATGAAAAACAAGATCATGTTTAACACTAAATTCATGTACCTATTACTTTAATAAATATGTATGTAATCAGGAATTTTCTCGAGTCCGTCTGGGAAATTATAATTCCTGTCACTACTACACTAAATCCATCCTCCGCCCCGCCACTGGCCCAATCCCTCAACGCCCCGATCACTTAACCTCACAGTGCATTAACCCCTGATCCAGGAACCCCTCGACCCTGAACCAGGAATTGTCTCGAGTCCGTCTGGGAAATTATAATTCCTGTCAACTAAATCCATCCGCCCGCCCCGCCACTGACCCAATCCCTCAGCCCCCCGATCACTCAACCTCACAGCACATCAACCCCTGATCCAGGAACCCCTCGATCCTGAACCAGCAACCCTTCAACCGCCATTCCCCGACCCGTTAATCTCTGACCCCTTAACTCCTAACCCTAACCCCCGATCAGTAGCCTTACCAGCTTACCACGAGTTTGACATTGATATATTCGCTAGCATGTGTGTAACTTTCTTCCCATGCATCTCGCTCGTACTAACCTTAGTGTGAGCGAGATGCATAAAAAGTTACATTTAGATGCATAAGACGTTAGCGAATATGTCAATATCAAACTCGTGGTAAGGCTACAGTTGCAGTACATCAAATTGGTGGTTTTCGGAAGCAAATGCTCGAGTTACTTTAGAAAACCCCGAAATCACTTAACACGTGCCTTTAAAAATTGAGGAGTTCCCTCAATTCCTCATGGATTCCATCATCAGACCAGAACCAAAAATAATACGGAAACACCTTGGAGGTAACTTCTTCCAAACAAAAAAAGAATTACTCAAATCGGATCACAGGTGCCAGAGTAATCGCTGAAAGAAATCATCATCATTATCATCGAAATAATCATCATCATCAGGTCTATTTCATCAAATTAGTGGTTTTCGAGAGAAAATGCTCAAGTTGCTTAAGAAAACGCCCAAAACACCATGCATGTGCCTTTAAAAATTGAGGAGTTCCCTCAATTCCTCATGGATCCCATCATCAGAACAGAACCAAATTAAAATGGGACCAACTCGGAAGTAGCTCCTTTCAAACAAAAAAAGAATTACTCAAATCGGACTACGGATGTCGGAGTAATCGGTGAACGTACATAGAAAAAAAAAAAATAGCCACAACCGAATACAGAACCTCCTCCTTCTATGAAATTGAAGTCGGTTAAAAAACAAATAGCAAAGTTGCACTTTGCTATCAGCAATTCACATGTGAGGCAAAGTAATCAAATGCAAATTTTGAGTTGTTTTCTTATGTTTGCTGGTAGAATTGACTTTTGAATGATGATTTTTTTGGATGATAAATATTTAATAATATTCATTTGAATTTGATTTGGCTTGATTTTGTTTGATATTTTACATTTAATATTTGCTTCGGATTGGCGTGGTGAAAAATTTTGTGTTTCACTCGGGGGCAAATTTTGTTTAACCCTCGTAAGCAAATATTTAATGTAAAATATCAAACAAAATCAAACCAAATCAAATCCAAATGAATGTTTTTAAATATTTATCATCCAAAATCATCATTTAAAAGTCAATTCTACCAGCAAACATAATAAAACAACTCAAAATTTGCATTTGATTACTTTGCCTCACATGTGAATAAAATGCAACTTTGCTATCAGTTTTTGAAGTGCAAAGTAAGCCTTTCCGAGCTGGTGTGGTGAAAATAACTATTGTTAAGAATGGTTCGATTGATAGATGATACCTACTGGTGGTGCCGGGCAAATTAGGCCCCTTGATGCCAACGATTCCCCGAGAATGCTGTGCCAGGGCTCCTTGTTCACAAGTTCGCACATTTTCATCTCCACCTCCACGAAGCTGCGCTTGTACTCGTTGTGAAGGAACTCGTAGAATACGCCGTGAATCTACAAATATATAATTAAGACTTTACATCGTCAGGTGATAACCAAAACTCACTAATTACAAATAAAATAATTAAACAATGATTAACCCTAGTGTCGTATTAATACGGTTCACTATGGCTATGACCTAGTGATGGTAATTAGTGGGTTTTGGTTGTCACTTGACGATATTACCGTTACATTATCTGCCAGCCATTTGGATGTAGTTCCCTCCACATGAATCATGTATGGGCTCCTCCTGCTGGTTCGTCTTATGAACGCCTTAGCGTTGGTTAGATAGTTCTCATTCACGTAGTATATTTCAGCACGCTCGGGTATCACCTCTGTGCTCTACAAAGTACGAAGGATGAGAATATATTTAATATATTTCATATTTATATAAAGTTATATACTTACTGAGTATAATTGCATGAATTCTATAGTAATTTAAATTGTATTTTTCTTATTTACTCGTAATGCATGTTAATTATAAGATGTAATAATGTTTTGAAAATATGTGTCCCGCCGAGTTTGTTGCCGGTCCCATATTGGGATACCCTTCTCCAATTGAGGGGGGATTTAAATCTTCTCGAGGCAGAGGTGTAGGGTTGGAGCCGGTATAGCTTTATTTGACGTTCATAAGCGCATTGTAATATGCCTACTTGAATAAACTATTTTTTATCTTTATCTTTATCTAAGGTCAGGTAGGGTAAAAGAAACATAGGTACGGCCCTATTCGAACTTTAAGATACGCCGGTAATAGATCTAGAAACGATTTGGATTAGATATGTCAGTGTCAAATGTGACGTTTCTTCAAACAAAAACGTTACTTTTGACACTGACACATGTAATCCACATCGTTTCTAGATCTATTAATTGACGTATCTTAAAGTTAGTTAGTTAGTTAGTTTAGTTATACTGGGCATTTTCCACAAATCGACAACCATTGTGCCTATTTTGCGTGAAAACGAGGTTGCACTACTCTAGCCACCCCAGCTCGTCCATGAAACCTAGCAGTGTCTTCAGGTTGCTAACTGCCTCCTTCAGTGTACACAGAGTCCCTAGGTATTGGTTCCTGTATGCTTCTATTTGTTTACAGTGTAGGAGGATATGTTTTGCTGTTTCCTTTTCTTCCATGCACGCTCTGCACATGGGGCTGTCTGTTTTACCCATATTATGTAGGTGTTCGTTCAGTGTGTTATGTCCTGTGATTAATCCCACTATTGTGCGTAGTAGTTGGTGTCTGGGTGTTTTCAGAAAAACTTTGGTAAGCTTGTAGTTTTGTTCCGGAAGAATTTCTTTGGTCTGCCTACAGGTGTTCATTTCAGTCCAGTACTTGTTGTGCACCTGTTTGTGATGTTGATCTTCCTGGTTTTGTATGTAGGATACTGGTAGGGGTAGAGGTAATGGGTTCGGGTCCGTGTGGCGGTGTTTCTGAACCTTTCCTGGCCAGTTCATCCGCTGCATCGTTTCCTCTTGATCCACTATGCCCCTTTATCCATTATACTGTTACTGTGTTGCCTTCTTTGCTCACTTCAGTGAGGCCTCGATGACATTCAAGTATGAGTTCCGATGTGAGTTTGTCACTACCTAGTTCTTGCAGTACTGATTTACTGTCGGACAGTATTAGTATATTTTCTTGTTTTACTTGTCGTCTTTTTATCGCATTACAAGCTTCTATTATTCCTACACATTCAGCTTGGAATACCGTATTGTGTTCACCCAAGGGTTTTGAGATGTGTATGTTCAGGTCCCCCAAGAAGACACCACATCCGGTCCCTTCATTTGTTTTTGAGCCATCTGTAAATATTCTTGAGTTTGTTTGGTATAGTCCTTCCTTCTGATCTTCTGTTAATGATATGGCGTAATTATAGTTTTTGGTATTTTGTCTATTGGCGCCTCCAACATTGGCATTTTTGAGATCATATTTCCATAGATCTTCTTGTGCGATGAAATGAGAGGTGTCCATAGGTTTAGGTTTATCAACCGAAGAGCCGTGGCCGCGGCTTCCTTCTGTATGTATATGTGTAGTGGCAGGAGTCCTAGCATTATTTCTAGCGCCGCAGTCGGAGTAGTTCTCATACAGCCCGTCGTAGCTACACAGGCTAGTCTTTGCGTTTTATTAAGTTTGTCTATTGCCGTGGTTAGATGGGTGCGGGGCCACCATACGATGGCGCCGTAGCTTATCATTGGCAATATTACCATTTTGTATAGCCACAGTATGATGTGAGGGGCTAGGTCCCATTTCTTGCCCACCATCCTCCGGCATTGCCAGAAGGCTACTGTTGCTTTGTTTAGTTTGTTGTCTAGGTGTTTACTCCAGTTCAGTTTGTCGTCTAGGATTATGCCTAGGTATTTTACCTCCTTTGAAAGTGTCAGTCTTGTGCCAAACAGTGTCGGCATTACGCATGTACCCAATTTTCGTTTGTGTGTGAAGAGAATTGTGTCAGTCTTTTTTGGGTTTACTGATAGGTCATTCTCCGTGCACCATTTCTCTGCTATTTAGAATAAGAATAAGAATAATTTTTATTTATAATAAAATACGCATGCACAAAGGTGTCCGGTAAGCCCCAAGCCTGTATCTTGGGGCTTACAAAAGAGTAGTTAGGTAACAGTAACTAAACCTAGTTAAAATGATGTGTGAGAGAGGGTGATAAGGTGTATGTGTGTGGGTTCGCACAGTGTGCTGATTACAAGGCCGCTGATTAGTATGACTAAATCATCTGCGTACCCTATGGTCGTGAATCGTTTGCCACTAGGTTCCAAAGCAATGGTGAGAGTACTCCTCCCTGGGGGCATCCTCTCATGACTAGTGCCTGGTGATTTTGATTTTCGGATAGTCTTATTATTCTCTGTCTTAGCATGTTCATTATCCATTCGGTTATGAGCGGATTGGTTCCATGTCTTTGTAATGCTTGCTGATTGCTGCTAAAGTTGGTCTTGGCAAAGGCTCCCTCTATGTCTATGAAGGTGCCTAGGCAGGAGTTTTTCCTTTCTAGCGCATTCTCTATGTTGCTTACTACAGCATGGAGAGCTGAGTCAGTTGATTTACCTTGACTGTAGGCATGTTGGTTTGGATAGATTTCTATGTTTTTTAGAGCCGTGTCCTTCAGTTCTCTGTCACATAATCTCTCTAGTGTTTTAAGCATGAAGGATGTAAGGCTGATTGGTCTGAAAGATTTCGGATTCAAATAATCGGTTTTGCCTGGTTTTGGTAGGGAAATCACTTTCACTTCCCTCCATTTTCCATTTATGTGGTATATATCTAAAGGCTATACAGCTGCACAGTAGATTGGATAGATGTTTCATTAGTGTATGTCCTCCCCACTTTAGTAGGGCTGAGTAAATTCCGTCCGTTCCCGGCGATTTAAAGTTTTCGAAACTATTTATCGCCCAGGTCTTTTTGTTTTGTTCTGTTATGCATTCTGCTGTTTTCCATTCGCTTTCAGTTGGATTATAGTCCATTGTATGTTGTTCTGGATCTTGTTCATTTACTACCTTGCATCCTAGGAAGTGGGTCTCCACCACCAGTAGCCTTTCTGTCTCAGCTGGACTGCTGGTGGTGCTGTTATCTTGTCTCCTCAGGGTGCCAAGTAGTTGTCTTGGTTGGGCTGCAAGGATTTTCCTTGTTCTGTTTGCCTGTATTACAGTAGATATGTTGTCGCAGAAGTTCCGCCATGTGGCTGATTTTCTGTACCTTAGTCTTTTCTTATAGTCTGTTTTAGCTGTTTTGTACCTGTCCCAGTCCTCTTCAGCCCTTGTGTTCATTGCTCTGTTGAGTAACCTTCTCATTTTCGTTCTCAATCGGTCCCCACCAGCTGTTGTTGTTGTTACTGCTTTTCCCTCTAGCAGGTGGGGTCGATAGTGGACATGTGTTTTCGTAGCTATGATTGCTATGAGTTATGTTTTAAATAAGTAAGTTTAGCTACTCTTCCAGTTCCTTTGTGAATCTAGGCCTGGCTGTATGTGTATTATTGTCTAGTTTACCTACCAGAAGTATCTTAAAGTTCGAATCGGGCAGATACTTTATTTTTCTCGAGCTAAGAGAAACCGTATGAGAAAAGTTCTTCTACGTAAATATTTTTAAGTTAATTTTATTTATGAATTAGCTTTATTTTTAGTATTATCATTTAATTAAGTTTTTAATATCTTTAAGTATCTCTAATTGTTTGTTTTCCCTACAAGTGTCCACCTTCCCCCATAGTTCCTCTTAGCCTACCTAACCTTAACCAAAATATAAAATTATTTTGGATCGACTGCAATAGTTTTTTCACCTCAGCAGCTAGAAAAAGGGTACTTTGCTTCTTAAAAACAGTGAGCAAAATGCGATTTTGCTCACTGAGTGAGACAAAATGACATTCAAGTTACCTTTATAGTCAAATGTCATTTCAACATGCGGGGTCTAATACAAGTTCGAAATACTTGGGTTCCCATACAACCATTTCCAGTCGCCGTTACGACGCGGTGTTGACACATCTTGTGTCGACACCGTCTGTTTCGGTCACAATTCCAGTCGCAGAGTCGTCGCCGTGTCGACACAGTTACCAGAAATGGGGAAGGGTCGACACATGACACAAAGTGACATAAAGTGTGGTCGCCGTGTGCACACATTGTTTCGGGTTTGCGACTACTTTATGCCAAAATCATTCGTTCATTCGTTCATTTTGTTCCTGTCAAATGGAAACTGTCAGATGGAAAAATACTTAAATAAAAATAAGTGACATTAATACGCCATCTCTAAAACGGATTACAAGACGTAATTATATATTGTTTGCATTTATATTACAATATGACTTAAATTATTATGGGGAATTAAACTGCTCGGTGATTTGATAAACTAAGTGTAATATAATCAACGCGCCACCACATTGTTTTAGTTTAGCCGGAAATGAAATTGTTTACTTCTCAGTGCCTGTGTTCATAACTATATTATTTGAAGCATTTTTAGTACTTCGATGCGTATACTATACTTAAATAACAGAAATAACGCTTTACATACTACGAAACTTGTTAATTATGATGTATAAATATGGTTTAAGGCTGAGAAATATTGCAGTCACAAAGTAGTTGCAATGTTTCGACTTTGTGTCGACTCTGTGTTGACACATGACACGCGCTGTCAAAAGTAATAACAAAGTTACTGGTATGTTACTGGATTTGCAAAATGGCTCCTTGTGTTGATTTGTTTTCAGATATTCTCAAAGTGTAAAAATGCCGTGGTCAGAGATGGGCATTAATCGATTAACTGTTTATTCGACTAATTAATGGAATAAAAAAAGTTAATTCTCAAATTTTAATCGCGATTAGTTTAGTCGACCTAACATAGATTGAAATTGAATTAATCTGAATATTAATCGAATAAATTATCGATTAAATCTCGATTGAAAGTTGACAGGGGGCCATTTTTGTACGTAAAAATAATAGAAATGTCTTGCATGCAGATGGTAGCAAAACACTTTGTCATAAAAGTCGAGATGGGTGTCGATATATAGGTTTTAGGGAGTGCCGATTTCGAAAATAATGACCATTTTGGAATCCGAAATGGCGGCCATGCACTGTGTCATAAAAGTCGTCATGGATGTCGTTTTATACGTTTTAGGGGGCCCCAATTTTGAAAATGATGACCATTTTGGAATCCAAAATGGCGGCCATGCACTATGCCATAAAAGTCGTCATGGGTGTCGTTTTATAGGTTTTAGGGGGCACAGATTTCGAAAATGATAACCATTTGGGATTCCAAGATGGCGGCCATGCACTATGTCATAAAAGTCGTCATGGATATCGTTTTATAGGTTTTAGGGGGCCCCGATTTAGAAAATGATGACCATTTTGAAATCCAAAATGGCGGCCATGCACTATGTCATAAAAGTCGTCATGGGTGTCGTTTTATAGGTTTTGGGGGGCGCAGATTTCGAAAATGATGACTATTTTGGATTCCACTTTTATGACAAAATACGTAGCCGCCATCTTGGATTATAAAATGATCATCGTTTTCGAATTCTGCACTCCCTAAAACCTATAAATCGACATCCGTGACGACGCAAGTTATCTTTATTTTCAGATCTAACAAATTGCTACAGAATACAAAGGACAAAAAAGAAGCGAGGAGGTAATGAAACAAGCAAAAATACAGATGATTCCTCGACGCAATTGGGTGATTCTTAAATTGTGTCCAGATTTTTTTTGTCATAAAAGTTTATATTTTTCACATATTACTCTCACAAGTTCCGTGACATTTCGACCTTGTAATTTTTTAAGTAAATGTTTTTGTTTATCTATGAGGATCTCACTAGAATAGTATAATCAAGGTATGTTTATATTTGATGAATGAAATAGTAACGCAAAAAAAATATATTTGTGTCTTATATTCCTGCCGAAGACTTTTATTTTACCTTTTCCTTCTACACAAGTTTGGCCAAGTAATAAGAATTTAGGGCTCTCAATTTTATTTTGACTTCTACAACAGTAAAGCTACGAGGCCATGTTTTGGTATCGTTTTCGTATAAATTCGCAGTACCAAATTTAGTTAAGGTATCACATTGACACCATTCCGAAGTAAAAACATATAAACTTATTAAAATACTTTCTTTTAAACTCCTCTTCACGCTTAAACTGCTGAACAGTTTTAATTTAAATTTGGTACACATATATTTTGAGTCCCGAGACAGGATATAATAAGTTATCTCAAAAATCATCCTTTAAAGGTGTGAAATGAGGTGTAGGGGGGAATTCAGAATTGACTTCTTGAAGTTAATACTGTTTAAGTTTAGTTTTGAAGTCATGTTTTTTCATCATTTTTAACTAAATCAAAGATGTAGACCATCCCAAATTTCATATAAATCGGTTCAGCGGTTATTGATTTCCCGTACAAATTTCCACGCCACTTTTCACACCTTCAAAAGATGATTTTGGTTATAAGATCTATCCTATGTCCTGTTCCGGGACGCAAACTATTTCTATACCAAATTTCAACGAAATCGGTTCAGCGGTTAAGCGTCAAGAAGAGTTTCAAAAAAACCGGCCAAGTGCGAGTCGGACTCGCGTATTAAGGGTTCCGTACATTAAGTCCGACTCGCGCTTGACTGCACATTTCTAATAGGTTTTCCTGTCATCTATAGGTAAAGAACTATTTTGTGTATTCAGACGGACATACATACAGACGCACGAGTGATCCTATAAGGGTTCCGTTTTTTCCTTTTGAGGTACGGAACCCTAAAAAGATTTATTTTTATTTTGTGGAATGGTGTCAATGTGATATCTTAAATGGATTCAGCACCCCAGATTTATACGAAAACGATACCAAACACGGCCTAGCACCTTCACTGATATAGATATATCAAGATAAAATTGAGAGCCCTAAATAAACTTTCAAGAGCGGATATCTCAAAAACTATTCAACATATCGAAAAAATTGACTGAATAAACTTGTAACAAATTAAATTAACTTTCATTTTGTATAAGTGGCCATGTCGCTGAGATGCATAGTTTCCGAGATATAATCGAAAAACGGGAAAATGGGACCTTCAAAGCCCCCTCTCTCCCCCCCGCTCAAGGGCTACGGCCGGGGACTTCTGATATGTTCACCTCCTAACTTGTCAAACCGAGTTACGGAGTCAAAAATTGTGTTCCGAGCATTTCCCTCTACAACTTTTGGAGCATTCGTTGCCTGACCTAAGTAGCTTATTGAATTTCTTTAAAAACTTTTCTGTAAAAGGTTGACGGGTGTTGGGTGTTTATATGGTTTCGGTCGATTATTATCATTTGCATTGCCCATGATGACTTACTAGAATTACGAGCACACGAGACACTAATAGTAGTTTGACAAACCTTGGTTTTCAAGAGGTATTTTATATTGACATTTGCTGTCACAAATTTGCTGTCAGATTTAGTCGCAAACCGCACGCAAAGTGCACACAAATGTGTCGACACCTTGTTACGGAAAAGTGTAGACACGGCGACGACACTTTGTTTCGAAACAATTCTAGACACATTGTGTGGACTCTGTTACGACACATCTGACATTTAGTTACCACTTTGTGATTCTGCGACTGGAATGGTTATATGGGATTGTATTATCTCTGTCCCTTTCACACTGTTAGCAAAAAGAAACAGACGAAAAAATGTTCAAACGACATTCAACGGTATACTGACTGTTTATAATAGACCCCCGAAAAACTTCAGAACGCATCGTTCCAAACCACGTACGAGCTCCGTACGAGAATGAATTCTTAATAATTATTTAATCAAAATAAAATTTAAAATTTGATAAAAACTGACAAAAATACTATATTTTAGGTATTTTACTGTACAATTAAAATAATGAACTCAAAAAATACACAAAATATCACGTAAAATTAATTATATTACTTTTAAGAATTTCTACTATAGTTGACGAAATAGTACGTATCCGCAATTCGGACCGTATCTTACAAATTTTTTTTTTACAAAAAAAGAAAAAGATTGAAGTGTCAGTTGATGTTCGTTATTTCCATATTATTTTAATGAAATTTATTATTACGTTTTGTTTTTGTGTTCGATTGCGGTAATTAAACTTAATTGTTTGTATATCTTAAGAAAACATGAGTGTATAGGTATTAAGTGACGAAGAAGGATTACATTTTTCAAGTTGTCTAATAGGTATGTTCTCACTGCTAAGATGAAAATTTTTGTGTACTACACGAGATCAAAGTTATTTACATCTCGTGCGCTTTTGAGTCCCTTACTACGCTCAAGATTCTAAATTAGATTCACTCGCTACGCTCGTGAATCTATTATAGAATCTTTCGCTTGCACGGTACTCAAAATAAGTACTCGAAGAAATATCAAACTTTGATCTCTTGTTGTACAAATAACTATTAATACGAGAGGTTTTTTTGATGATCGGTTATATACATATTCAAACATCCAAATCTTGTGATAAAAAAGCAAAATGTAAGGAAGCTTTGTTAACAGGAAAATTATATTATAAAGCCAATGGATGATTATTTATATTTGATCTAAATAGTCAAACATTAAACCCAATGTAAAACAAATTAAAAACTAACTTAAAACAAAATAAAAAAGTATGCTTGGATTTGATAATCACCATAATGAATTGTAAGTAAGTTATACTAAGTATACAGCTAATCCATACAAATAACACACGAGACATTTTGAAATGTACACAAAATACAATTTTTTACTTTTCTACCTAATTCAAATTTTTTGACATACGAGAAGCTAGCGTTAAATCACAAAGTAAATTACATGCACTATTCTAAACTTGCGAATTCAAATATTACATCATTATTATTTATCCAAATTGAAATAAATTCGGAGGTATTATTATATTTTTTGCAAACATTGTTTTTCAGCGGAAGTAGGTAAGCATGCACCTATTTATTTTATACTTTTTTCGTACGGTCACTTTGTCAAGAGCAGTTGTTAGGGTTCCGTAGTAAACTAGGAACCCTTTTAAGTTTCGCCGTTACCATACAGACGTATGTCCTTTCATCCGCGCTATAACTATAACATAACTCTGTGATAGTTGGTACACGGAAGAAGCAATTTAATATATTTTACTTATATTAAATTCCTCGAATTGAAAATTGAGTTTAAAATATTTTATATTATATTGCTTCTTTCTTTGAACCACGCATAGGTAGTAACATAAAATAAAATAAATTAAACACACGTAAAGTAAGCATAGATTTTTCGTTTTAACCAAAGAGAATAGAGAGTTCCTGTCATGGACGTCATGGTAAAGTAAGTAGCCACAGTACATTTACTGCCATCTTTCGACAGAAAATTAAAACTGTTAGAACCCCATTTGACTTTAATCCTTATTCTTTCACAGATATGTGTTAATTTGTTAAATATTGAAATTAACGCCATCTACTCGACAGTAGGCCAAAGGTTACGGCGCCATCGCTCGTAAAGATTGCACCATACCTTTGGCCTACTGTATATTATATAATTTACTTTGACAATCCGCCTCTATTTCAAATTCTCTTTGGTTTAAACCTAAGTCAGGTTTTTCAAAAAGATTTCAGGGGTAAGCGAACTGAAATAAAAAAGTCATATGCAAAACAACTGTATCAAATACCCGATCCAATGCCTTTATTGGTAACCAGTTCCAGTCCTAGACTCTAGTCCCCCCATTAACCTTGCAACTTTTGCTATGATGTTAATATTTTAATACAAACTACTTCATAACATAAGTAGGTACCTACATTAAATAATACTTAACACAAAAATATATAATACCTAATTATATATTCTTTAGTAAGTATAAAATTTTATAACTAAGTACTTTTATTCGTTTAGTGAATGAAGTACCTAAGTTACCAAAACTTACAAGTGTTAAATATGTGTACTCGTAAAACCTATACTATATATTTTTCTTTGATGACAAAAGTAACGTAAACAGTTGTGATGACGTCATTGGTTGGTAGCTGCCGGAACGTAGCTTCTATTTTACCCTTTTGAGTGGATAACATATTGGGCATGGAAGTCAGCGTCAGGTTATGAAGTATGTACATACCCTGAAAGCAAAACAAAAACATTTAATAAATTAAGCAGTTCTCGAGATATTTAGCAATGTGGCAGACAGACGGAAAGACGGACGAACAGAGTCGCACCATAAGGGTTCTGGGTACCTTTTTGGTACGGAACCCTAAAAAGAAGCGAAAATACGCTGGTGTTCATCAACGGCTTTACTTCATCAAATACGGTAAACGTAATAGTGCTCGACATGCTAATGCCCAATAGATGACACCTTGCTGTCCCCTCTATTGACAATGACTTAAGTTTCAAGATGACATGTACTGGGAAGCACCAATACGTTTACCTTATCGATTTTCGACAGCAAATGACGGGTTTAGAAGGAGAGGGAGAGAGAAAGAGTAACGTGTATAGCTGTATATTAAAAATAATACTTAAATACAAAACTCTTACCGGTTTCATTGGGCAGGAAATTCCCCGTTTAGCCAGAATAATATTAAATGTTTTTCCGTAGTAGGGTTCGCGTTCAAGCAGGTCGCAAAGCTTTAGATAAATCTCAAAAGAACTGCGTTTGTACTCGTTGAGCTTCTGGCTCTCAAAAAACACCATTTGGAGCTGTGTTATAGTAAAGTTAACAATATTAATATTTGACGACCGGTCTGGCCTAGCGGGTAGTGACCCTGCCTGCGAAGCCGATGGTCCTGGGTTCGAATCCCGGTAAGGGCATTTATTTGTGTGATGAACACAGATATTTGTTTCTGAGTCATGGGTGTTTTCTATGTATATAAGTATGTATTTATCTATATAAGTATGTTTATATCGTCGCCTAGTACCCATAGTACAAGCTATGCTTAGTTTGGGGCTAGGTCGATCTGTGTAAGATGTCTCCAATATTTATTTATTTAATAAATATTTATTTATTTAATAAATAAATATAGGACATTATTACTCAAATTGTCTAAGCCCCACAGTAGGTACGCTCAATAAGGCGTGTATTATGGGTACCTACTTAGACAACGATATAATATAATATATAAATATCTATAAAACACCTGCCTCAATATTCGTGCTCATCACACAGATGTCCTTACCAGAATTTGAACCCGAGACCATCGGCTTCATAGGCAGGGTCACTAGTGTCACTACCTACCAACTAAACCAGACAGATCGTCAAAAAAACTTGATATAGAGGTTGCATCGGTGTGACCTTTGAGAAAAGGTTTTAGGGAGCAATAATATAAAGAATTCTGTTGAATGTCAATTAAACTATCAGCAAAGAGAACTGGCTTGCTGCAGCTTGTTCAGCAGTGGCATAGTAGGAAAATCTAACACACCCTACACCAAAGCAGGAAGTAGGATGAGAAGCCAAGACACGCCGTCGCCAAAGAGAAAAGATTTTTCAGAATCATCCCAACTAAAGGTCATAAACTGAAATAGATAAGATAATCATACGCTAGAAATAAAAAGTGACCAAGTCCACCGATGGCCGAAGCGGGAATCGAACCCTCGTATGTCTTCAGCTTACGCGTCTAACGTGCTGACCACTAGACCACCCGGCCACGGCGGTACCCGTCCCAAATTCTCTGGTGTGTGCTATATTTGAAAGGCTAGGCGCCTTTGAGCAAGTCTAAGGGCGACCAGTATGTGCTTGCACCTTCTATACGAATCCTTTCCTGGATTACGGTATAGCTAGAGAGATGGTGCTGCCATCTATCCAACTAGGGGGTCCGGCTCTTTGGTACCTACTTCACGGGTTTCTATTGTTTCCCAAAAAGTTTTAAACCATAATGTATTGTTCGCCCGCATTTTCGTTAGTCATAATTTATTTGGTTCAGAACGGCGTCACTTTTCAAGATTGCCATAAAACAAAACTAAACTACCTATTATCTATAGGATAACGTTACGAAAATCCTGAAAAGTTAACGGTTTCAGTTTTATGACTAATGATAATATGACAAACAATACATTATATATGACTTAAAACTTTATGGGAAACAAAGGGACCCCAGTACTTCACGCATGCCCCATGCTGCTTTACGCATACTGTGTATAACTCAACATTACCGTGATATTATTTCCCCAAGTATGCTTGATGCCTGCTTCTATATTGTAGTAGTACGGGCTCTTCATCCCGTACCGCTTTATGAATGCTTTGCCGTTGTACGCATACTTCTCGTTTACGTATGTCACTTCGGTCTGCTGCGGAATGTAGTACACACCCTGTAGAATCACAGGATTGTTAATATCTTACTTCTAAAAGGATCTATAAGTATACACCGATTCCTGCATGCGTATATATATATTCTATACCCACTAATACCCAGCTACAGCTTTAGTCATGCCATTATTGTCCAAACTAAGAGTTAACGGAAACGGAAATAGTTCTTAGTAAGGCAAAAAATAACTTACTTTTATTCGTTTTTGTAGTATACATTTCCCAATCATTTTATGACGATAATTACGTTTTACGAAAACAGGCAGTTTTAAGAGTTCCGTACCAAAAATGTAAAGAGAAACCCTTATGGTGCGACCCTAACCGTGTGTCCATCCGTCTTTCTGTCACATTGCTAAATATCTCGAAAACTATGAACTACTTACGCTATCGATTTGAAATTTGGAAAAGTTATAAAAGTAGACGCATTCTAAGTATATTTTATATTTTTTTATTTACTATGGAAATGGTCCAATATAGAGGGGGGGGGGCAAAATTAAGTAAAAAAAATGAAATGTGTACACATCGTTATCATAAATAGTGCAAGAAAGCAGAATGGGGAAAAACGCGAATGGAATGAAAAATATTGGAGAACAAAAATTTTGTGTAGCTAATCTAAACACTCACTTACCAAGGTAGATTCTAAAGGACATAATAGAAACAAAATGTAGAATTTGGTACAACTTGTCAACTTCATTCTGTCTCGTTAAGTATAATGAAATTGTTTGTCTTGTCCACACATCCCCATAGCGAATAGTTTAATGGCTATTTAATGATTGAAATTATTTAAATGAAACGAATAATATCTCTATTATAATAACATCCGTCCTTAATTTACATTATAAAAATATAGATCGTACGTAATGTAGGTACATGGGGCTTAGAATCTAGTAGAACACAACTAATAAAATAATTTTAGGTCAAGTTAGCCATTTGCTAACATACATTTGCATTTGCTAAAATATTTGTGATAGGTTTGGATATATTTGTATATTGTATATACTTAATATAATAGTTTAATGAAAATAGTTTTCACCAAAAAGCCGGCATCACAATTTAAAATGCCAGTATGTACTTTTCATGAACACTACGAATAAATTTAATACAATATTTAAAACTTTCGCGTTTTGAACACATATTAACTCACATTTATAGACGGGTCTAACGCGAAATTTATTCAATTACCTTTATTTACCGACGTTTCGACACAGGTTTCACTGGTCGCGGTCACGGCTAACTGATGTCTCAGCAAAATGTCAAAACAGAGATTTGTGCAACTACCCGATGAAAAATTTGGGGTAGACATCACATTTTCAAACCACCCACTACACATAATGTTGATTATTATACAGGTTCCACGACCAGTGAAACCCGTGTCGAAATGTCGGTAAATAAAGGTAATTGAATAAATTTCGCGTTAGACCCGTCTATAAATGTGAGTAAATTTAATACAGTAAGAGTTTCTCCGAAACCAGTAGTAAAAAAAATTTTTTTTTGATGTCAAGGTTTGGACCACCCTGTATGTTTACATTTTATCAACATAAACATTGAGTTTTAAGGTTCCGTAATAAACTGGAACCCTCATAGTTTCGCCATGTCCGTCTGTTTGTCTGTCTGTCCTTCCATTCACGACATAGCTCATGTTTAGCACTAAAATGTTACAACTTAATATGAGTCTTATATACATACATATTTATATATTATGTCGAATATAAATTTCCATAAAGTAATATACCTACTGTGTATAATTGCATGAATTCTATACTAATTTAAATTGTATTTTTCTTATTTACTCGTAATGCATGTTAATTATAAGATGTAAGTAATTATGTTTTGAAAATATGTGTCCCGCCGAGTTTGTTGCCGGTCCCATATTGGGATACCCTCCTCCAATTGAGGGGGGATTTAAATCTTCTCGAGGCAGAGGTGTAGGGTTGGAGCCGGTGTAGCTTTATTTGACGTTCATAAGCGCATTGTAATATGCCTACTTGAATAAACTATTTTTAGGGTTCCGTACCTCAAAAAGGAAAAAAACGGAACCCTTATAGGATCACTCGTGCGTCTGTCTGTCTGTCTGTCTGTCCGTCTGTCACAGCCCATTTTCTCCAAAAGTACTGGACCAATTAAGTTGAAATTTGGTACACATATGTAAATTCGTGACCCAAAGACGGACATCTTAGAATTTTAAACATGGAGGCCACTTTTGGGGGGTAAATGAGAAAATTAAAAAATAATGTTTTTTTATACTATATCGTGTTACATATCAAATAAAAGAGCTCATTTTGAGAATCTCAAATATATTTTTTTTATAATTTTAAAATAAATAGTTTAGAAGTTATTTAAGAAAATAGCCAAAAAATTACCATTCCCCCTTTTATCTCCGAAACTACTGGGTCTAAAATTTTGAAAAAAATATACAAAATAGTTATTTACCTATAGATGACAGGAAAACCTATTATAAATATGCAGTCAAGCGTGAGGTGGACTAATCGACCCCTACGGGATTTTTAAAGGCCATTCACTTGCGTTTCACATATAAAAAATACATTGTTAAAAATTGGGTAATGTTCGGAACCCTTGGAACACGAGTGCGACTCGCACTTGGCCGGTTTTTTTTCTTATCTTATTTTAAATATTTACACCAAGAAAGTTTTATTTATTAAATTGTAAAATTATATTGGAAAAATGACTACGTCCTACTCGTATGCACGTATGATGTAATGTGGTTATGATTTTTAGCTTCCACTAATGAGGTGTTGTTGGATAGGTTTTTGGATAAGAAAAGGGGTCTTAACACTTTTTCAGAAATTGTATAATCTGGGAAATTAATGTGGTCTGCCTACCCGCTCTAACTTATATTAAATCAATAAAACTAAAAAACAATACATGAGTAATATAATAAACAATTTAAATAAAAGCACCCTGGCCCCAATTTCACCACGGTGACAGGTGCGACAATTGTAAAATCACTGTTGCTGACGTCACAGGCATCCATGGGCTACGGTTACCACTTACCATCGGGCGGGCCGTATTCCTGTTTGCCACCATCATTGTTTTATAAAAAAAAACTTTATTATATCGGAAAAAAACAGATATTTCTTTTGCGATGTTTCTGACAATTGTCAAGATTTAGAAGAATTGTAGGTAATTCCATGGTCTAATAAAACATGGTCTTCTCTTCCCAGAGTGACACGGGCCTACGTCACAATAACATTGCCACTTTATTTCAACATAACATGTTACATGGGTACATTATACCTATGGTTAATAAGTTAAAATATTTCTTTATAATTTTATAATTTTCATTTATATGTATTTTATCTTAAATTTTACAATAACACGTCATTTTTAATTATTCGTTAGCAATATCTTCCGATTCACGAAAAAAATTTCAGACGTTCGGGTAATTCTGTTTACATTACTGGCAACACAGGATAGCGCTGTCACATTTGACAATTCGGATCTAGATAACTTCATGCTCTGACCGTCATCCTTGTCGAACGCGTGTTAATTGTTATTTCCTTCTCGCTCAGTGTCAGCAGTCGCAGTGTTTTCCAAACTTTTCACGTAGTAAGCTTGGTAATTAATGTGTAACTGTGAATTAGTTTTTCAAACGTTTGTCTTGTATAGATAGATAAAGTTTAATTTAATACATTAGATTTGTTTTATTTTACTATGTTTCTACATGAATAACTTAAAATTAATGCCGTTAAAATAATTTTCACCGTTGGTTAAAATTCTCCCACATTTTAAAGTTTGAGAACCTGTAAACAGCATGATGACGTAGGCCCGTGTCAGTTAGGTCATACGCGAATCTCGGAATAGAGTACCAGGCGGAGTATATTATTATACCATGGGTAATTCTTGACAGGTAATGAGTTATATGTCGGAATTTCGTGACAATTGTAGTGTTTCTTGTGACAATTGTCATAAACTTAGCAAGAGAAATATCTGTATTTTTCTGATGTAATAAAGTTTTTTGAAATAAAACAATGATGGTGGCAAACAGGAATACGGCCCGCCCGATGGTAAGCGGTAACCGTAGCCCATGGATGCCTGTGACGTCAGCAACAGTGATGTTTTACAATTGTCGCACCTGTCACCGTGGTGAAATTGGAGCCTGGTCTTGCGAAGTTGACATATTATTATTTATTTGCACGAATACTTAATTCTAATTACATAGATAGGCGTTTTGAAGTAGGTTACAGTATTCAATCTTAAAAAAACGACGTGCAAATCTTACAAATACAATATGTTTTGATTACATAAAATAGAGCTTAATAATTAGAAATAGAATTGAAAATCAAACTAGTAATTGAAGTAGTACTTAAGTAAAAATGGCGCCTATTATTAAAAACGTTTACATATTATACTAATTTATTTTCTTTAGCGATAAAAGTAATGTAAAATCTTGCGATGACATCATTTGTGGGCAGCTGAAAGATAGTGCCTTCCAGTTTACCCTTCTGAATATTTAATATACTCGGCATATTAGGCAACGTCACGTTATAATATTTGTACACGCCCTGAAAAGACCACAAAACCATTTAAAACAAAAAAAAAATTACAAAACAAGTAGGTACCAGGGTTGGAGTGGACGAATTCGGAAGTGGACAAGTTTGGAAAGATACAAATTACGAAGTGGCCAAAGTCGACCGGAGGGCCTAGTTATACCATCATTGTATGGTCTTTATCAAAAGTTACTTTTTCCCAAACAACGCTTTTAGAGTGCAAATATTCAAATGAAATAGTAGATTGTTAAGCAAGGGATGAAAGGCACTCATTTCTATCGAGGTAGTTTGGCGCCAATAGTCCGAGGCTGAAATGATGCATTTCACCCGAGTTAGACACTCTACTTTTCATATAGAATACGAGGAAAGTAAAATGCATGTGTTTTTCAAAACATGACTAAGTATACATTTTTATAGTATTTTTGAGGGTACTTTCAATTAACAATTTAGGCAAAAGTATCGTTATTTATGGAATGGGGAGTCAAAATAAATATCAGAATGGAAATTGTATAACAAATCCATGTACTTATACCCAAATTTTAGTTGATTATCGTAAAAAAACATATAATCGTACTTGGAACCTAAAATGCAGAAACGTATCATTTTCTGCACACCTTTTAGAACAACAATGACCCTCTTTCAGAGCATGAGAAATGAAAAATATATTAATCACTGTAAGATGTGCTTATAATTTATAACATTTGAGAGAGAGAGAGAGAGAGAGAGAGAGAGAATTTTTATTTAATACCACCGTTTACATTTATAAGTTGACATAGACATTAAAATACAGCGTGATGCTAAAAAGGGTCTCGACTCAGCACAGTGTTGCAGTAAATTTACTGCAACGCTGGTTTTCAGTCGGACCCTTAGACCGCGGGCCAGGAGCAAATATCGTCAGTCATCGCCTCCCGCTTGGTACTTTGTCAGATGATAGTTTAGAATGCTATTATGAATTAAAAAAATAGTCAGCCGGTTGTATCGCGGTGGAAAGACCGTCAGTTCTGTTTATCACATGAACATGTAAAATTTTTTTTTTCAGTCATCGCCTCCCGATTGACACTTTGCCAGATGATAGTTTAGATGCTATCATAAATAAAAAAAACCGTCAGTCGGTTGTATAGCGGTGGAAAGACCATCAGTTACTTGCATAAACATGTAAAAAATACGCGCCTACCATTTATGTCCGCAAATCTGTAAGGCGTTTCATGATTTAGTTATTACTATAATAAAAAGGTACAGCGCTTATTTTTTACATGTTTATGCAAGTAGCTGACGGTCTTTTTCCACCGCTATACAACCGGCTGACGGTTTTTTATTTATAATAACATCTAAACTATCTTCTGACAAAGTATCAAACGGGAGGCGATGATAAAATGTATTTTATTTTTTTACATGTTTCGGTGGCTGCCATTCCTCAACCCACCAACGGAGCGGCAGCTGACGTCCATGAAATGAAATGAAAATGCTTTATTGCATTCATGAGGGATAATCATACATAGCCATTAACCAATATACGAGTTATCGCCCGGGAGGCGATTGGTCATGGAAATCTGTTCGTGGTTAGCTGTCTACTATAAACGGAAAAAAAAAGAAACACTATGTATTAAGTAATAGAAAAAAAAACAAACATTAAGTATTAAGTAATCAAAATTAAAAAATAAATATTAAGTATTAAAAAACTGAACATGAATATTAAATAAATATAAATATAACATTCTTACCGGTGCGAAAGGGCAAGTAATTCCACGAATAGATAACATTAAGTTCACGGCTTTTCCCAAGTAGGGATCACGTTCAATCATGTCACAGAGCTTCAGATGAATCTCGAAGAAATTGCGCTTGTACTGGTTAAGCTGTACGCTCTCGAAAAGCACTATATGGATCTGTAGAATATTAAACTTATTAGCATCTTGATATATAACATGCTGTTTGTTGTCTCTAACAGGCCTATTCGGATTTCGAGATAATCACAAGATCTTGAGACGATTTAGAGATCAACTAGATCTACATTAGATATTAGGGCTTGCATTCCGGAATTCCGGAATTTTGAAATTCCGGAATCTCGGACAAATTCTCCGATATTACAATTCCGGAATTGATACCACTGAATATCGAAAATTCCGGAATAGGATTTAAGTACTTTTTGTAAGTTTTAATACGTTTATTATTGAAAATTGTTAAGAAACTACACTATACTGGTGTTTTTTTGTCGTTATTAAGTGCTTCTTAGTCATTCAGTGAACTACTACTATAGGTACTATAACCTATAGGTATATTTTACTTTTCCGTATGCTAAAGCAGTGGGGCAATATGGGCTCATAATAAAAAGAAAAATAATAAAGCAAAGCGATTTACTTATTTAGAATAGTCAGAATCTAACAAAAGGGAATTTGTATAATTGAAATTTAAAAATATTTGGACTTTTTATCTTCGATTCAGAGAGAAAGAGGTTTTCTCTATGAACGATTTCGAATCCTGTAGAAGCACATAATATATGATATTCTGAATCATAATTAGGAACTAGGAAGGAAAAAGCCAAACTTAGACCTTCAACTTCTTAAACAACACCACTACCTACTAGGTTAGGAAGAGTAGGAAGCTATTATATTTAACTATTTTATAAGATTCTGCATCGAATGGTTTGCTAGCAACTATAGTTTCCCCAAATAAATACCCCGTATCATACAAGTGAATAATACTGAATAAAAGTAACCATTTTAATAAGGTGGTAAAATAAGAGGTGAAAAAAAATGTACATCAAATTATATTTCTCTTAAACAATACTAACTTTAATAAACGTAAAGTATCAGAATTTCAAATTTTTTGTTGCTTTTTACTTAAAAATCTAATAAAAATATGATAAACCCTAATTCCGGAACCAGTTCCGGAATTCCGGAATTGGAATCCAATATCGAAAATCAGTTCCGGAATTGGAAACCATCCGATATTACAAGCCCTATCAGATATCGACTTGATGTGACTTGGATATCTAAGTCATAACTTGTCGAAATCGTTCAAGAGGACCTCCAGACTCGCGGAAACGTCAAACTTGACATATCTATCTTACAAATATCTTTAAATTATCCGTATCGTAACTTGTTGAAGTCTAGTAGAAATCTAATTCATTTTCCGAATCGAGCCGTAAGGAAGCTTTGAGGAACGTTTTCACGAATCAACCATATATAGTCGCTTATTCAATATCAGTAGCCTTACCACGAGCTTGACACTGTCCTGACACTGACATATTCGATAGTGTGTGCGTAACTTACTTTCTATACAATCTCGTACTGGCATATTAGTGCGAGCGAGATGTACAGAAAGTAAGTTACGCAGACGTTAACGAATATGTCATTGTCAAACTTGTGGTAGCCGTACAGTTATACTTGTAGCAGAGAAAATTACTTCAGCCGCCGCTGCAGTAGAGATGTACCTTTTTGTTCATAAAACTACCATAGTTACAAGCCTCAATTCTTTAATTTATGATTTATCGGTAGTAACATCGGTGGACTTTATTACATAAGGCATAAAGTCGACCAATGGACAATTAAGAGTGTTGCTGTTCGTACACGGAACTGAAGCGGTGCCATTTGCAAAAAATAAAACAACGGGTTGCACTCCGGGAGTGCCGGCAGAAGTGAAAATTCAATGACGCACTATGTATAATTGAGGTTAACGCCATCTAGCGTTATTTCGTCGCATTACTTGAAACCCCTAAGCACATCACTGTTAGTACTCGAGTTATATTAGTCTGGTACTAATTTACTATTAGAGGGAAACTCACTAGATGGCATTTTAATCAATAAAGAAAAACTCATTGTAACAGTTTTTCGATCAGGTCACATGTCCGTCTTACGTCTCACGGTCACGTGACTCCTCTTACGAGTTTAACATTTTTTTCCCATCACAAAAAGTGCACAGCGCCGATAAAGAAGTTTTCACTTCAATAAGAACCCATAACTTGGACTAAATAAACCTTACATTACCGTGATATTATTTCCCCAAGTATGCTTGATTCCTGCTTCTATATTGTAGTAGTACGGACTCTTCCGCCCGTACCGCTTTATGAATGACGTGGCGTTATACGCATACTTTTCGTTAACGTATGTCACATCGCTCTGCTGCGGAAGATAGTAGACACCCTGTAGGGGCAAGAGAATAATTAATAAGTACCTCAACTTTTAAAAGAATGAGATGCTATAGTCAATTTATATTATACTAGCTGTGCCCGCGGCTCCGCCCGCGTGGAATTCGGTCTGTGTCAGTAAGCGGCTAATTTCTAATCCTAATTTCTCTCCCTCTCCCCTGGAGGCGGAACTTGAAGTAAAGTTGACAGATGGATATGCTAGAGGACGGTAGTCCAGATAAAATATTTTACAATTAGGTACCACTAAATAAAACTACACTTCAAAATCAATAGATTTTTTCGCCCTTATTCAAATTTTACACGTGATTTAAACGACAGAGTAGTACATGTATATCGGACGATACTTACAGTAAGGTATACGCACGCGAGCGAAAGCGAAGCGGCCTGCCTGGCTAGAGCGCCACCCACTCACCGTGGTCTTCTTCAGACTCCTGGGAAGACCACGTGCCCCTTGTAACCTCAATGCGTTGCGAGACTTTCGCGAATGATTCGATTTTTTTCGGGAAGGCATGATAATGCGTATAAAATGCGAGTCCCAAATCGTTTGACTCCGCAAAGGACCAGTGCCGGATAGATATTTTGATGCCCTAAGCATTTCTAGACCATGGCGCCCCCTCTCCCTAGGGTCATCGAGATTACATTGAATTTTTTTGGTAAGTTGAGTGACGTTCATTGCCGCATTACAGCTGAGAATGGAAATCAGTGACATTATTTTATCACGAAAATTGACAGTGCTGCAGCAGTAACGTTGCAACAGAGTAATGCAGCTGCAGTCGCCACCCGAATGTCACCTTTATCATACCTTATAATGTAATTGTAAACGCGAGCGAAGCGAGCGCGAAAATTTTTCGATATAAAAAACGCAATTTGATAGACAGTTGTACATTTTTACTTTTAGTCCCAACCAGGCGCGAATCCAGGATTTCATACAGAGAAGGGATGGGACAGTTTTCTATCAGCCTAGCTTCGCATAGGGCTCGATGTTTAAGGGTCTCAGCGAGGTTGTTTTCATACAGAAAAGATGCAAGAAAGCAGAGCTTGGAATTGACCAAGTAAATGTGAAGTGTGAGCAAGGCAGAAGGCCCAGCTGCGAAAGAGGAAAGCTTGAATTTGGATCCACGCCCAAGTGTAATTAAGGCAGAAGATCAACTTTGCCATAAGGCAGAAGACCTCGCATAAGACCTTACGCCGAACTGCAAAAGAGTGGCTTGAAATCGAATCTATGCATGTAATCACGACTCTTCTACTGCTCGCTCTTTGGCTTCACTTGATAGGATGCTTTTAGTTTTCGGCTTTCACGGGGCCCCTTATAACACTTTGACAGTTAGGTCTCAGGATCGCGGCTAAGAAGCAACTCGGCTTGGCCGACAAATCTGGCGTGCAAGAGAGCAAAATTTGCTATAAAATCGGTAACCTATGTCGAAAAAATCGGCAGGCCGCAAGCCCGAAAGCAAGATTTTTTTCCATGACTTTAAGGGCCTCCGCGTAAGGTCAAATCGAAAGCCTACGTTGGAGATGTTTTTACGTACCCCCACTTTCTTACTTGATCTCTACGACCCTTCGTTATTAGATGGGTACTTGTACACGTATAAAAGTTTCATGTAGGTACCTATGTATGTACCTACCCATATACTGCAATGCTGATGCAGCCTGCGCGTTTTTTTGCCTACGGTTTTGGTGCCCCCTAGACGTGGTGCCCTAAGCAAGTGCTTATTTTGCTTAAAAGGGTTAATCCGGCACTGCAAATGACAGAGGTCAATGTTTTTTTTTTCAAAGTACCCACCTTCGTGGCCATTATTAAGTGCTTAAAGGAGGCGATACCTACGTATGAATATGGATTTGATATGGGTGCGATATAATTACGATTAGGTATAATTCATGATGGAGAATTTTTTTAATTTTAAATAATTAGGGCGAGCGAAGCGAGCCCTATCACTAATCGACGAACTATGCATTCTTGTGGTACACTTTACGGAAAAACTACTGCACTGTTAGGTTTGAAATTTAACATAGTAATTTAAATTCATGCCTAGATGTGTTATCAAACATAAAAATATCATTTTATAAACCTAAAAAAATTAAATAAAGTAATAACACTTTGTATTACTACTAGCGCCATCTGTTGGCAAAATGATGAATTAACATTCGTGCTAATGTTAATTATTTCTTTCTCTAACAGATGGCGTTAGTAATAAATAAAAAATAAATATTGGACATTCTTGTAAATACAAATTGACTACTTAAAAAGGCTTGTGTTGTGGGTATTCAGACAATACGATACCTATGTGGTGTTTTCAAGTTCAATAATGTCGATGGCGCTTACGCCATTAACAACGATGAATACCAAAGTGGGTACAATTTTGGATTCAACCCACCTCGCTTCACTTGGTTTGATTCCCATTTTAGCAATTAAGTTTTGTGAATACCTACTAGAACAATCAATCTTGCTGTATATTTACCTACTGCGGAGGTCAATTTACTCGTATGTTTTTTGACGCTGACGATGTGATGATCAGTCATGTTGTGTTAGCAAACTTAAATCGGGTATTTTCAGTTCGAGATACAGTTTTGGCGCCATTCATTTATTACGTTTTTGGGGTTGGGGGGGGTCGAACATATCTTATTTTTTCTTACAAGGGGGTGGGAGGGGGTTTTCATAGTTCTTAAGTAAGATCACAAAGATGCGATATTTTTTTTTTAATTTATATGAAATTATGACGTTCAAAATAATACTTCCACACTCTATGCTATCAAACACGGTGCAGAGTTAGCTTAAACGAGCTCAAGTACCTTTGTACAGGTACAAATAAACATTCATAAAAGTATTTTTTTGAAAATAAATTATATTGGTGGCTGGACGGGGTCAGCCTATTCTTATTATTTCTTACATAGGGGAGGGAGGGTGTCAAAAGCTGGCAAAAATTGTCTTACGTAATTAATGAATGGCGCCTTTAGTGTTACTATTGCTTGGAACTGCTAAATAAAGATAAGCATAATTAATACAAACTTCAGTGACTTAGGGCCGATACAGACGGACTACAACCCGAGTGCAACTTGTATGGGAACTGCACGCCAATCGAAACGTCGGCGTGCAGTTCAGCAAAATGACCCAGTACCCTGGCAGTACCTAGTGGAACTCAGGTTTGGTGTAACAAAGGCACATTATGGTTTGGTCATCCGACTCATCTTGATGAGCACTTAGGAGAGTAGTACCCAAGATAGAGCCGATGCCGAACCCTGGCAGTACCTAGTGGAGCTCGGGTTTGATGCAACATACATAGACACACGCTGTTTTGGATATCCGACTCGTCATGATGATCACTGGGTAGATCAGTACTTTCAGTACCCAAGATAGCTGATGCTGAACCCTGACAGTGCCTAATGGAGCTCGGGTTTTATACAACATAGGCACACGCTGTTTTGGTCATGCAACTCGTCTTGATGAGAACTTAGGAAAGTAGTACCCAAGATAGAGCTGATGCTGAACCCTGGCTGAACCTAGTGGAACTCGATCAGGTTTGATGCAACTTAGACACACGCTATTTTGGACATCCGACTCGTCATGATGAGCACTTGGGAGAACAGTACCCAAGATAGAACTCATGCTGAACCCTGGCAGTACCTAGTGGAACTCAGGTTTGTTGCAACATAGGCACACGCTGTTTTGGCCATCCGACTCGTCTTGATGAGCACTTAGGAGATTAGTACCCAAGATAGAGCTGATGCTGAACCCTGGCTGTACCTAGTGGAACTCAGGTTTGGTGCAACATAGGCACACGCTGTTTTGGTCATCTGACACGTCTTAATGAGAACTTGGAAGAGCAGTACCCAAGATATAGCTGATGCTGGACCCTGGCTGTACCTAGTGGAACTGTGTGTGTTAGTTTATGTGCGGAGCAGCGTGATTACCGCCAGTAGGTGTCCAGACGGGATAGTTTTTCGATCAATTGTGTGGAGTGGACGCAAAAATAAATTCAAGAACATTGGCTCGCTGACCCAACATTATGTAGGAAAGCCAGTTGGGTTCCTTACAAAAAGTACTGGGCGACCGTGTAGGATGTAATGCACTTATGTAATTGTATATTACGTGTGGATAATATTGGCAATTTGATTTTGTCGTCTGGACACGTTTTTAAAGGACAAAGTAAAAGCTGTAACAGACAGGCGTACCGGAAAGCAACCGGTTCGGTACGTTAAGGTAGAAAACCTCCGCGAGCCCTTACAAAGCTCTGCTTTTTGCTAGTTATGCAATTATACGCGTGTTGATATGTGTGTTTATTTTACCACTACGTAACTATGTAAACTCATTTTTAGTTTTTTGATTACTTAATGTTTACTCAGTTCCCCAAAAGATGGCACTGTGCAATGAGGGGCAATTAATTTACTGTCGTTTAATTTTGTTGTATTATCAATTTATTAAATCAACATGATTATTCAATTATTTTTGTTGATATCCGTACCCCCTCTTCTAAACTTAGAGTTAATTTGGCAAAATCTTTCCTCTGTGGCTTATTCATGTCACAACGTATTAAATTCAGCGCCATCTGTTTACCAGGGTACTCAATAATGGTAGCACATATTTGATAAAAGTTTGCCCCTCCTTCCTAAGTAGCGCCATAAGATTCAGGGGCAAACTTAAGTCAATCGATTGTTATGGCTACCCCCCCTTTTAGGGGTTGAATTTTTATAGCCTATAACCTGGCTGGGGATTTTCTCGACAGATTAGTAAAGTTTTCATCAAAATCTGTTCAGCCGTTTTCACGTGATGCGCGTTCAAATAAACAGACAAACAGACAAAAATTCTAAAAACTTTTGGAACGTGTTCTGTTATCGATTCTAAGTATCCCCAGCCAACTTTATTCAAATATCTTCCATGTACAGACTTTCGACCGTCTTCAGCTTTATTATATTTATTATATATTATTATATTATGTATAGAAGATAGATAGATATATAGAAGATAGATGTATAGATATAGATAGATCGATAGATAGATAGATAGATGAAGATACCCGTAATATAATGTTTAGGGTAGGTATTCAAACTAAGAACTGACGGAAACAGGAAATGGTATTGCCGAAGGGACAGCAATACATCTTTAGTTCAACTTTAGGCACAAAAGGCTACTCATGAGAAGTCTAGGCTGGGTTTCAGACTAGGTAGGTAGATAATATGTTTTATTGAACTAGAATCCTGGAATATATGAATCCCATCACAAACATTACATGTAAAAAGATGCAAATCTCGCAACGCAATTCTTTTA
Organism: Cydia splendana; assembly: GCF_910591565.1. Classification (NCBI taxonomy): domain Eukaryota; kingdom Metazoa; phylum Arthropoda; class Insecta; order Lepidoptera; family Tortricidae; genus Cydia; species Cydia splendana. The sequence goes on along the minus strand of NC_085973.1, from coordinate 8,025,126 downwards.
CTACAAAAAAGTTTTGAGATATACCTAATGTGAAACCAATTCGGTTATTTTAGTCAGTGCTGTGGTTTAAGAACCGTATAAATAAGATATCTTTAATTTTTAATATGTATAATGACTTGGCCATCGCACGGCTGCATAATGACATAGGGATCATCGTCAACTATTAAAAATAATTCTAATTGAACATAACGCTAGCGCTAATCACATGCAGTTTGAGCGTTATAGTTACATAGTTACGATTACGGTACGAGTAAAGATTATGTGAGATGGCCAAGTCATTATATGTATTGAAAATTAAAGATATCTTATTGATACGGTTTTAACACCACAGCACTGACTAAAATAACCGACTTGGTTTCACATTACATCTCAAAACTTTTTTGTAGTAAAAGAATTGCGTTGCGAGACTTGCATCTTTTTACATGTAACGTTTTTGATGGGATCTCATCTCTTTTTGTAGGTAGTCCTTCTTTTCAGGTATTACTTCTTATACGTCTGCTACCACTTTTCTCAAAGCTCATACTCATACCCATCCCACATTATACTCGTAATCATACCTATATACAATACTTGTGGCCAAACTAAACTATACTTGTACTCATACAATACTCATACCCAAGTACCCAATCCACAACTCCCACATCATACCCGCACTCGTACCGATGCCATATTCATATCCTAACCATACTCATAGCCATACCATAGTCATACTATACACATATAATAACTATACATATCTTAATACTCACGTCGTACATCACAGACCTTTACTTGACCTACTATTTGTAGGAACTGCAACAGTAACTTTGTAATAGCATATATTTATATGGGACAGCAAACTTACTTATGCAGTTCTTAAATCTTGAAAACGTGACTGATATTGCAATATTTTTAGGTTTTCTATGGCTTCATACGCTGAAAACTGCCTATGTTTAAAATTTGAAGCTTGTGGGTATGCTAGAAGTACCTTAGAATTATGATGATCGGTGAGTGAGTGAGTGAGTGTGTCAGTGTCGAAATTAAGGAACTTTGACGTACAATAATTCTTAAACTACAAGTTCAAATTGAATGTTTTTGAGATTATATGTAAAGCATGTTAAGCCCTACATGTCACTGAAAATTCTGGGTTCTAGCTTTAGCCAGCACAAAATTACAGGACGTCGAAAATGGCCTGAATCGCTTCGAGAAAAGGATGGTTCGGCTGTGCCTCTTTGTTTTGCTCGACTTGGCGGGGGCACTGCCGTGCCCCCAGATAATACTTGACCAGTCTTTTCTTTTTTCGAGAACACACAGATTTAAATGACACTAGCACTAGTAGGTACTTACCAAGGTCCACTCAATAGAATAGAAAAGAAACAAAATAAAGAATTTAGCCCTTGCCAACTTCATTCTGCCTCGTCAAATTTAAAAGTAATACCTATAATAACATTATGTGTCGTGCGTAGCGTATTTTTATTTTTATTATAGTTTAATGTATATTTAATCATTAAAAGTTACTGAAAACAAACACATTAATCTAACCCTAATTTACATGATATTGATATCATTGTCATTGTATTTTGGGATTATTGTTTTGGTGCTAGTATAGAACATTCCATTAATTAATTATAATTAGCAATTTGCTAACTATAGTGGGTTACTATTAACTAGTTACAGTGGTCATGAGTGACCAAATGGAATTGCTTAATTTAAATACTTATTCTTAAACAAAAAAGCCAACTTTGACAAAATAGTTTCATTGCTATCACATAGTGCATCACTTGGAAAATATTCAATTCTAGGATTTTCGCCAGGAGAGATTTCAGAGAACATAAATTTATGGGGTTACTAATGGATTACCGAATTTTTTTTGCCAGATTTTCATATCCCAAACAATCTATCCCAAAAATATAAAAGCCAACTAATCATTTCCCAACTAAACAAGTCGCATATAAATATTTTCCAAGAGAACGATATGCAAAAAAGAATTTTGACTTTTCCTTACTTTGGCAACATTTATTTTACCAAATTTTAATTACTCGAAATTATTAGTTGCCAAAGAATACAAAAACCATAACAAAACATGACAAATGTGACAGTTATTTTAAAAAAATAGCAATTTTTATTTGAACAAATTTAAATTACTCCAAATGAGATCTTACCAAAGAATACAAAAACCAAAACAAAACTCGTACTCATAGGTATTTAATACTGTAGTGTTTTTTTCAATGCGGGGGCTTCGCCCCTCCAGCTCCTTCTTGGTAGCTTTCGTGTGGTTTAGACTAACGCAACATATTCAAAAGTATGACTTAATTGATAAGAAACAATTGTAGCATTTATAACGATCCCTTTTTTAAAGCAAGTGAGACCCGGCAGCCGGTCGACGAAGCCCCGCTTCGCAGGGCTTCTATTTTCTGCTCTGAGGAACACAAGGTAACTAACGAACCTATCTAAGTAAAAATATAGGTAATACTGTAGTGGTTTTTTTTTAATGCGGGGGGCTTCGCCCCCCTAGCCCCTCCGGTGGGGGGCTTCGCCCCCCCGTCCCCCTCCTGGTAGCTTTCGTGCGGTTTAGACTAACGCAACATATTCAAAAGTATGACTTAATTGATAAAAAAACATTTGTGGCAGATAACAATCCCTCTTTTTAAAGCAAGTAAAACCCGGCAACCGCTCTAAGGAACACAAGGTAACTAACGGACCTACCTAGGTAAAAATATAGGTGCTGCAGTGTACTAATAAGCACCCACTTTACCTAACCTAGCCGTAACACATTTTTAATAACGTAATGTTTTGGATAGACATACTTAATTTGTCAAGTAGTGGTTTTGCAATACATTTATTTAAACAAACATTTTTTACGTTAAGATATTTTTGAACAAAATAATTTTGTCCAGTGATTTATTTGACTAAAATAAATTTGAGCGAACATTTATAGTCTAAATAAAATTTTTTGGAAAAAAAACAGTTGGTCTTATAAAAGTTGCAAAGTAACAGTTTGGGAAATGATCATTTGTCGGATTTTAAGTTTGTCAAATGTTTATATGGGAAAGATTGAGTTGACAAACCTGCAGTTGGTAAAATTTGGTTGGGAAACGAAATTTGGTCAAAAAAGTTTCGGTAAATTAAAAGGATCCCAAATTTATGACGTCTGCCGGCATAGTTGACGAGTACTATGACGGAGCGTAAGCGATTGGCATGTTGGCTACGCGGCCTGTTATAGTTCATTTTTTTAGCATTAGAAAAAGACTACGCGATCTTGACGTGTCTTTTAATTGAAAAACACTTGTTTAAAAATCAGTAACTATAAAAAAGGAAAATAATGTAAATAATCGTATATGATTCATGATTGTTACATATTTGCCGTGACTTATTTCTCAAAAGTGTTTTTCAATAAAAAGACACGTCAGTGTATGAGACTCACTGTGAGCAAAATAGGGCAATTCATTCCAAATGATATTTATAATACATATCTTTAATAATATATACAGTATATTTAATTCAGACATGACGGTCGGTTATCAAACCAATTTTATTTAAAATGATAGGAAGTAAAAAAATATAAAGGTTTGACTTACCATAATCTTCTATACTATACTACATATAATAAAGCTGAAGACGGTCAAAAGTCTGTACATGCAAGATATTTGATAAAAAGGTGGCTGGGGATACTTAGAATCGATAACAGAACATGTTCCAAAAGTTTTTAGAATTTTTGTCTGATTATCTGTTTATCTGTTTGTCTGTTTATTTGAACGCGCATCACGTGAAAACGGCTGAATGGATTTTGATGAAAACTTTACTAATCTGTCGAGAAAATCCCAGCCAGGTTATAGGTTATAAAAATTCAACCCCTAAAAGGGGGGGTAGCCACAACACTCGATTGACTTAAGTTTGCCCCTGAATCTTATGGCGCTACTTAGGAAGGAGGGGCAAACTTTTATCAAATATGTGCTACCACTATTGAGTACCCTATGAGTACAACAGATGGCGCTGAATTTAATACGTTGTGACATTAATAAGCCACTGAGGAAAGATTTTGCCAAATTAACTCTAAGTTTAGAAGAGGGGGTACGGATATCAACAAAAATAATTGAATAATCATGTTGATTTAATAAATTAATAATACAACAAAATTAAACGACAGTAAATTAATTGCCCCTCATTGCACAGTGCCATCTTTTGGGGAACTGGGTAAACATTAAGTAATCAAGAAAACTAAAAATGAGTTTACATAGTTACGTAGTGGTAAAATAAACATACATATCAACACGCGTATACTTGCATAATTATTTAAAATTAAATAAATTTCCATCATGAATTATACCTAATCGTAATTACATCGCACCCATATCAAATCCATATTCATACGTAGGTATCGCCTCCTTTAAGCACTTAATAATGGCCACGACGGTGGGTACTTTGAAAAAAAAAACATTGACCTCTGTCATTTGCAGTGCCGGATTAACCCTTTTAAGCAAAATAAGCACTTGCTTAGGGCACCACGTCTAGGGGGCACCAAAACCGTAGGCAAAAAAACGCGCAGGCTGCATCAGCATTGCAGTCTTCGTGGAGTAGGTACCTACATGAAACTTATATACGTGTACAAGTATCCATCTAATAACGAAGGGTCGTAAGGATCAAGTAAGAAAGTGAGGGTACGTAAGAACATCTCCAACGTAGGCTTTCGATTTGACCTTACGCGGAGGCCCTTAAAGTCATGGAAAAAAATCTTGCTTTCGGGCTTGCGGCCTGCCGAGTTTTTCGACATAGGTTACCGATTTTATAGCGAATTTTGCTCTCTTGCACGCCAGATTTGTCGGCCAAACCGAGTTGCTCCTTAGCCGCGATCCTGAGACCTAACTGTCAAAGTGTTATAAGGGGCCCCGTGAAAGCCGAAAACTAAAAGCATCCTATCAAGTAGCGCTTTCGAGTGAAGCCAAAGAGCGAGCAGTAGAAGAGTCGTGATTACATGCATAGATTCGATTTCAATCCACTCTTTTGCAGTTCGGCGTAAGGTCTTATGCGAGGTCTTCTGCCTTATGGCAAAGTTGATCTTCTGCCTTAATTACACTTGGGCGTGGATCCAAATCCAATCTTTCCTCTTTCGCAGCTGGGCCTTCTGCCTTGCTCACACTTCACATTCACTTGGTCAATTCCAAGCTCTGCTTTCTTGCATCTTTTCTGTATGAAAACAACCTCGCTGACACCCTTAAATATCGAGCCCTATGCGAAGCTAGGCTGATAGAAAACTGTCCCATCCCTTCTCTGTATGAAATCCTGGATTCGCGCAACTAATGACTGCGCTTTAGCCAGGCAGGCCGCTTCGCTTTCGCTCGCGCGCGTATACCTTACTGTATCGTCCGATATACATCTACTACTCTGTCGTTTAAATCACGTGTAAAATTTGAATAAGCGCGTAAAAAACTATTGATTTTGGAGTGCAGTTTTATTTAGTGATTGTAAAATATTTTATCTGGACTACAGTCCTCTAGCATATCCATCTGTCAACTTTACTTCAAGTTCCGCCTCCAGGGGAGAGGAAGAGAAATTAGGATTAGAAATTAGCCGCTTACTGACACAGACCGAATTCCACGCGGGCGGAGCCGCGGGCACAGCTAGTTAAATTAAATATACTTTCCGGTAAATATAGTTTACTCACTGATACAAACGATAAAGAAAAGAAAACCTTACGTTCGTGCGGCGTAGTAAAAATCCTATCGATTTTTGATGGATCCAATTTCTGAATATACATATTAGGTTATTACCGGGTTGATGATGAAAACGAATACTTGTTGCTTGTTGCTTTTAACTTTATTCATTTGTTACAAACCGCCGCTATACTTACTCAACCTCGTATCTGCAACACTCATTTGATGACAAAAACACCCGTATTCCGAATGAAAGAAAAGCGACATTTCCATCAAATGATTGTTGCAGATATGAGGTTGAGTAAGTATAGCGACGAAACATAATCACAACCAATTTCAACTCGTAAAACCTATACTATATATTTTTCTTTGATGACAAAAGTAACGTAAACAGTTGAGATGACGTCATTGGTTGGTAGCTGCTGGAACGTAGCTTCTATTTTACCCTTTTGAGTGGCTAACATATTGGGAATGGAAGGCAGCGTCAGGTTATGAAGTATGTACATACCCTGAAAGCAACACAAAAACATTAAATAAATTAAGTAGTTCTCGAGATATTTAGCAATGTGACAGACAGACGGACGGACGGACCAACAGAGTCGCACCATAAGGGTTCCTTTTGTACCTTTTTGGTACGGAACCCTAAAAAGAAGCGTATTTTCGGGTGTTCATCGCAGCTTTACTTACGCAGATCAAAATATCGATTTTCGACAGCAAATGACGAGTTCTTAAAAAAAAATACTTAAATCACTATAGAATCTATAGTATAGATGATGCTATATAGTACGGGAAGTAGTGTCATAAGGTGCAAATTTTGGTATGGGATGAATTCACTTAGCACAGATGTAATATACGTAAAGCTAAGCTAATTGAGCCCGGTAGACATCCGCCACCCCCTGGCAGGTAGGCAGGGGGGGCAGTCAAAGTAATTTGTAATGGATTCAAGCTTTCAACCCCTTTTTAATCCCGTTAGAGGATGAATTTTTAAAAACGTTGAAATTACTTTTCTTGTATTGTAATAATATATGCATATACAAAGTTTCAAGCCCCACACTCGTACAAAATTTTGATCTCCATACAAATTTTCAACCCCTATTTCGCCACCTTAGGGGACGAATTTTCAAAAACGCTGTAACTAGTTTTCTTTTATTTCAATAATATATCTTATAACGAAGTTTGAAATTCCTAGCTTAAAATAAAACATGAACCCCATACAAACTTTCATCCCCTTTTACCCCCTTAGGGGTTGAATTTTTCAAAATCGCTTCTTATCTCTTGTACACATTATAAATGTAACCTGGTGTGTAAATTTCAACTTTCTAGCATTTGTAGTTTCGGCTGATAATAGTAATAGTTGAATAAAAAAAATAGCAAACCGATTTTGATTTGAGCGTCAATATATTTATTTTTTTCTATTAAACTGTAGATTAAATGTCTCAAACATGAATTCCTCATGCCCGATTTATCTGGAAATGATACCAAACTCTAGGTGGTAGGTAAATAGAAGCCGATATGATATGTGTAACTTTGTATGCCCCCCTGCCTACCCACCAGGGGGTGGCGGATGGCTACCGGGCTGGATTGGCTTAGCTTTACGTATACTACATCTGTGCCAAATGAATTCATCCGATACCAAAATTTGCACGTCCCATACATTGGGTGACACTACTTCCGTCACTAATAATTATTTTACTACATAAGATCCTCACGTGACAACTATGGGATCATATCAACTATGAAGACCTTTAAAATATAATACTTCCATTTCAGTCCAAAAAATAAATACAAATCCGGATCAGGTGGTAGGTACTTACGAGTAGAATTTACCTAATTACATTCAACAACTTTGTTCTTGGAAGATCGATAAATTCAAAACAAGGAAGAATAAATGTACGCATCTAATCAGCAAATCACAACTTAAATCGGCTATCTGCCCTTGAGAATAACTAGAGTCACGAGTGACAAAGCAAAAGTACGCCGCTAGGCTAGAAGCACTACGTGTATAACTTATCCTCATAAAGGACTATCTGTAGAAATGCCAATGCCAATGACCTCGCGCTGTTGGTTGATAATGCGAGAGCACAGAATAATAGTTATTTGTTTTACAAGGGGGCAAAGTTGTTGTTTAACCGCTCGTGCTAATATTGATACCCGAGCAAGCGAAAGATTCCAAAATTGAACCACGAGCGTAGCGAGTGGTTCGAAAAATGGAATCTTGAGCGTTGCGAGGGTTTCAAAGCACGAGGGTTAAACAAATATTGCCCCCGAGCGAAACACAAAATTTTTCACCACACCAACCCGAAGCAAATATTAAATGTAAAATATCAAACAAAGTCAAACCAAATCAAATCCAAATGAATGTTACTAAGGATTTATCATCCAAAATCATCATTCAAAAGTCATTGCTACTAGCAAACATAAGAAAACAACTCAAAATTTGCATTTGATTACTTTGCCTCACATGTGAATAAAATGCAACTTTGCTATCAGTTTTTGAAGTGCAAAGTAAGCCTTTCCGAGCTGGTGTGGTGAAAATAATATTATAGTACTGCAGTACAGAAAGGAAACTTCCAACAAAACCGAAGTTTGACAGCGGTTCAGGGTCGAATCATGCTGTCCCTTTGCTATTTAGTATTTAGGGTAGTCAAAATTCAAACCATTATCTTATCTGTGGTCGTGCACGCCAAAGGGACCTCAAGTTGTGTCAACCCTAATAATTGCTCGGAGCAATGCTGAGCCGAACGGAGCCGAGTTTGCCCGAAGGGAGGAGTTTCGCACCCCTGGCGAAAGTGAGAAAAATATAAAACGACGCTATTTCAGTCAGTACCTCATCCCCTTCCTTAGCGACTGCAGGATCTGTGACACAGAAATCAAGAAAGATCTTGAGTGCTGCAATACTTCTGAAGCCAAGCTCAGACATAGAGAATAGAGTGCTCACTCCATACATCACTTTTGGAACCAAACAGACTATTATTTTCGTAGTCGACATCTAAACTGGGTCAAGCAAATCTTGTCAGTAGCAAACGGCGGCAAATTTGAAAAATCTCGGGTTAGCAACACTGTGTTCGAATAATTCGAAAATCGCGTCTCACCTGTGTTTTATCTGTGGAATGTGGATCGCGAATGACAGCCATCATCTTTGTTTACATTCTGAATCGATTCTATTTCAAGAGATATTTCTGCTGTGTCACCATTAAATAACAATATATATATATACCGGTTCCAGGGAGTCCGGCGCCTGGCTGCACGCCTTCCCGTCGGTGCATACCGGCACTTTCCTGGAGCCGCACACTCTGCGCGTTGCGACCTGCCTGTGACTCGGCGTCCGGGTCTGTGCTCCACATAGGTGCCCCTGCGGCACTGACGTCGACGCCTTCGGACACCACGGGCTCTCCTGCCAAAGCAGCGCCGGCCGCTTCTCTAGACACGCCGCGCTTAACGATATTCTCCGCCGGTCTCTTACCAGCGTCAACGTACCGGCTCTTCTCGAGCCTCCTGGTATTGTAAGAGACGATGGTAAGAGACCGGACGGAATGTCACTAATTCCGTGGAAAATGGGTCGGGTGCTGGTGTGGGACGCCACCTGTGTGGACACCCTAGCCCCGTCTCATCTCCACGGTACTACTGCAAAAGCCGGCGCGGCAGCAGAGGCGGCCGAAAAATTAAAAAAGTCTAAATATAGGGGTCTCGGCCCCGAATACGATTTCGTACCTTTTGGTGTCGAGACCCTTAGCCCGTGGGGTCCGAACGCGTCTACCTTTTTTAAGGATCTTTCAAAAAGGATAGCTGACGCCACTGGTGACCGTAGATCTGGCAGCTTCCTCGCACAAAGAATAAGTATTGCGATACAGCGAGGAAATGCTGCCAGTATCTACGGCACCATTCCGCAGGGGGATATTTTGTAATTATTTATTTTAAGTTTAGTTTTATTTATTTTTAGATTTAGTTTTTAAGTTTTGTAGGTTAGTTATTTAATTATGTTTTTTTTCCTAGTTATATACCAATATATTAAATAAGATTGTGCTTAATTAAAGCTAAGGTGCCTACAATGCCTACAGTGCCAACTGAGAAATCTAATAAAATATTAAAATCCAGTAGGACATCTACCTGCTGAAGCAATGATTTTATTCATTACATTCTTCTTTAACGGCATAGTCCACTTCTAATTTTATTTTGAGATCTTCAAATTAGTAAATCATTTTTATCAACATTACTCACTGCTTTTAAATTGTCCGTTCCATGGACCTAGAATACTACGGACGTAGTTTTGCTAAGACAAAAATTGTGATTCCATCATCCACCAATTTCCTAGTATTTACGCGTAACACACACACATTGACAGTTATCTCAATGCCCTCATCCACCAATTTGCCGTCAGACGGATCGAAACATCAGTGAAGTAAATTTGTCCAAGAAAAATGTAAAATATGCCGGCATGCGTAGTTAAATCCTGCAAGAATTGTACCGATCGAAAGAAAAAAAGTGACGGAATAACTTTTCATAGCTAATTTTATCAATTATCACGGTATAGTACATAAAATCTTCATATTTCATTGTTTATAAATGCGAAACAAGAGTGTGACCAGTAAGTTGAATAGGGTAATTTCCCGAAAGTAGGGTAATTGATGCCCTTCTTATTAAATCATTACGTATATAAGAGATCATTTAGGATATTTAGGTAAATAGCTAAATTATTGATTTTGCATTTCAAACTAGGTCGGTATGGTAATTTCCCGATAATAAGGAGATTAAAGACGTTTACATGAATAATGTTTGATAGTTAACGTTTATTTGTTATGTAAGGTAAACATACACATGGTGCTCGACACGGTCCCAGTCCAGTACATGTCATCTTGAAACTTAAGTCATTGTCAATAGAGGTGACAGCAAGGTGTCATCTATTGGGCATTAACATGTCGAGCACTAGTACATTTACCTTATATTTATTTTTTGTTTAGAACCAGATATGTTACAAGTTAAATATCATTAGGTATTGAAAATAATATTTGCACAAAGTAATTGTGCAACAATGCGCATTTTCAAGACCTATAAAATCAGTTAGATACACACTTTTTTTATTATGTAACGTAAAACTGCCCTATTTTAATATTTGAAAACAAGGACGGTATTGAAAATAATTGTTTCACCATTAGGGGAGAATTTGTGTTACATGGTATCATTCGTCTACACGCACACTTTCAAACCGTCCGCCATTGCAGTGTCACAGTTTGTCTTAAGTGACATTCCCTCTGTCAAATATATAACTCTATGGTCCGTTCATACCATTTAATAACAATTTCAAACATTTTCAATAGAGAATCCGCGAGTGACAATTTGAATTGACGTATGTAACAGGGTGCGCTCGGCGAAAAAAAAAGTTTGGGTTCGATGTACATTGTACATTGCTGCTTTTCTTAGCGCAATACTACTCTTTTTGTGTTGCCCTACTTTAGTTTGCTTTACATTGCTACTGTCAAGATTTGCTTGACGCACTAATAGCATCGAGTAGCGGAATTATCAGTACCGCTACTTGATACTAGATGTCTCGTGAGTCGCGACTCACGAAAATTGTATTTATCAACAATTTACAACTAATATTAAAGCAAAAGGAGTTTATAATAGAGTTCCGGTTAATCCGGTTATAATATTAGCTGAAAATTGTCGAGCATTAGACTTTTCGGTCGGTGCACCATCTATTGTCAAGTAGATGCTCATGCTAGATGTCGTTGTCGACTATGAAAATAATAGTCTATTTGGTACCAAAACTGATGCATGGAGTGAGCACTCTATGTAGGTATTTTTTTCTCTATGGCTCAGACAAGGCAAAGTAGAAAGCGAAGACAAGGATACTGAACATACCTAATAAATACAAAATTCTTACCGGTTTCATTGGGCAGGAAATTCCCCGTTTAGCCAGAACACTGTTCATTATTTTTCCGAAGTAGGGTTCGCGTTCAAGCAGGTCGCAAAGCTTTAGATGAATCTCAAAGAAACTGCGTTTGTACTCGTTGAGCTGAAGGCCCTCGAAAAACACCAGATGAAGCTGTGTTACAGTAAATCTGTTAGCAATCTTAATAAATAGGAATAATAAATAAATATTATAGGACGTTATTACACAAATTGACTAAGCCCCACAGTGAGCTTACTGTGGGGCTTAGTATAAGGAGTGAATTATGGGTACTTAGACAACGATATAATATATGTAATAGGTATATAAATATCTATAAAACACCTGACTCAATACCTATTCGTGCTCATCACACAAATAAATATCCTTACCAGGATTTTAACCCGGGACCATCGGCTTCACTAGTGTCACTATCAACTAATTGTAAGCCAGACAGATCGTCAAAAAATCTTGATAGAGATCAGGTTGCATCGGTATGAGCTTTGAGAAAAGGTTTCAGGGAGCAATAATATAAAGAATTTTGTTGACTGTCAATTAAACTATCAGCAAAGAGAACTGGCTTGCCGCGGCTTGTTCAGTAGTTGCAAAGTAAGAAAACCTAACACACCCTACACCAAAGCAGGAAGCAGGATGAGAAGCCAAGCCACGCCGTCGCCAAACAGAAAAGATTTTTCAGAATTATCCCAACTAAAGGTCATAAACTAAAATAGATAAGATAATCATACACTAAATAAAAAGTGACCAAGTCCACTGGTGGCCGAGGCGGGAATCGAACCCACGTCTTCAGCTTACGCGTCTAACGTCCTGATCACTAGACCACCCGGCCACGGCGGTACCCGTTCCAAATTCTCTGGTGTATGCCTTCTTTGAAAGGCTAGGTCCCTTTGACCAAGTCTAAGGGCAAGCAGTGAGTGCTTGCCCCTTCTTTACAAATCCTTTACTGAATTACGGTATAGCGAGAGAGATGGTGGTGCCATCTATCCAACTAGGGGGTTGTTCCCTAGTAGGAACTAATGGTCGTGCCACAGCACATCTCTTTGGTCATAGAGAATAGAGTGCTCACTCCATACATCAGTTTTGGAACCAAAAAGACTATTATTTTCGTAGTCGACATCTAGCATCGAGTAGCGGAATTATCAGTACCGCTACTTGATACCAGATGTCTCGTGAGTCGCGACTGACGAAAATTGTATTGATCAACAATTTACAACTAATATTAAAGCAGAAGGAGTTTATAATAGAGTTCCGGTTATTCCGGATATAATATTAGCTGAAAATTGTGGGGCATTCGACTTTTCAGTCGGTGCAATATCTATTTTCAAGTAGCAGTACTGATAATTCCGCTACTCGATGCTAGATGTCGACTATGAAAATAATAGTCTTTTTGGTACCAAAACTGATGCATGGAGTGAGCACTCTATGTAGGTATTTTTTTCTCTATGCTTTGGTACTTCACAACAAAAAGCGCTGGTGGCCTAGTGGTAAGAGCGTGCGACTTTCAATCCGGAGGTCGCGGGTTCAAACCCCGGCTCGTACCAATGAGTTTTTCGGAACTTATGTACGAAATATCATTTGATATTTTCCAGTCGCTTTTCGGTGAAGGAAAACATCGTGAGGAAACCGGACTAATCCCAATAAGGCCTAGTTTCCCCTCTGGGTTGGAAGGTCAGATGACAGTCGCTTTCGTAAAAACTAGTGCCTATGTCAAATCATGGGATTAGTTGTCATGCGGCCCCAGGCTCCCATGAACGGTGGCAAAATGCCGGGATAACGCGAGGAAGAGGAGGCTTTGGTACTTCACGCATGCCCCATGCTGCTTTACGCATACTGTGTGTAACTCAACATTACCGTGATATTATTTCCCCAGGTATGATAAATTCCTTGTTCGAGGTTGAAGTAGTACGGGCTCTTCCTCCCATACCGCTTTATGAATGCTTTGCCGTTGTACGCATACTTCTCGTTAACGTATGTCACTTCGGTCTGCTGCGGAAGGTAGTACACACCCTGTAGAATCACAGGATAGTTACTAAATATCTTACTTCTAAAAGTATCTAAAAGTATACGCCGATCCCTGCATGCGTATATATATTCTATATCCAGCTACATCATAGTAGCCTTGCAATTATTTTCCAAACAAAGAGCTGACGGAAACAGGAAATATCTAGTTCTTCGTAAGGCAAAAAATAACTAACTTTTATTCGTTTTTGGAGAATCAATTTCCAAACATTTTATGACGATACCTAATTATTTTATCTCGAGAACTAAGAACTACTTACGCTATTGATTTGAAATTTGGTAAAGTTATAATAAAGCAGACGCATTCTAAGTATTTTTTAATTTAGGGGAGGGGGGGCAAAACTACGTAAAAAATGTTATTTTTACTTATAATTTTTTTTGTTCCGTTGGCGTTTTTCATCATTTTGAATATTTCCGAATATTTCTGAGCGGATTGCCCTTCGGGCATCTGAAGCTACCTAACGAACCGAACCTACCTATATATTGACTTGACTGTCGACTATCGTGAAAACATTACACTTTGGGGAAAAAAGCAACTGAGAGCGAGCTGCGACCTGTTATCAAATTAACTACTCCTGTAAAAATAAACGACTGGTTAAAAAGCAGAATAGGGAAAAACGCGAATGGAACGAAAAATATTGGGGAACAAAAATTTTGTGTAGCTAATGTAAACACTAACTTACCAAGGTAGATTCTAAAGGACATAATAGAAACAAAAAGTAGAATTTGGTACAACTTGTCAACTTCATTCTGTCTCGTTAAGTATAATGAAATTGTTGTCTATGTGCATGCACACATCCTCATAGCGAATAGTTTAATGGCTATTTAATGATTGAAATTATTGAAATAAAACGAACAATAACTCTCGGCGCGATTCGGGAAATGAATTAGAAATTAACTAGATACGATATAGTAGTAAAAATCGAAGTAGTCACAGAACACATGTATCTTGGGCTCATAATCGACCATAGATTCAACTGGGGACCTCATATTAATTATGTGTGCGATAAATTAAGAGCAATTTTAAGTAAAATGTCAACCCTAAGGTACAAATTACCGTACAAAACCTTGCGTATGCTGTACTTAGCCCTGGCTGACTCTGTGATCGGTTACGCTCTAAGTACATATGGTAGAACCTTTAAAACATATATAGAAAAAATATATAACCTACAGATAAGACTACTGAAGACAATTGTACCTAAGCATATAAAAAAGAAACACGAAACCGACTACGCACAACTTTTCAAATACTGCAATATACTCCCAGTTCAAAATAGATGTAAACTAGCCATACTAACTGAAGAATATCACCATGTTACTAAACTAAAAGAATATATAAGATGTACAAAACTAAGAAGTTTACAGAGCCAAAACAAATATTGTTTACCCAAATATAAGAACATTTATGGCACTAGATTGTATACATATATATTGCCTAAAATATTAAATGATTTGCCAGAAGATACTAGAGTAAAATATGTAAACGGGAAAAATAGAAAAAAAGTAATTAAGACGCACTTGTTACAATCTAACGACTTTAGTTACATATATTAAGAATCTTAATTAGTATAAGATATACATAGAGATATGTATATTGTCATGTTATTTTCTCGAACTCCCCATCGGCATACAAACCTCCGCAAGGTTTTGCCCACGATGGGTCTTGTAATAATAATGTACTTTAATTAGCTTATTGTTCAATAAATAAAAAAAAAAAAAAAAAAAAAAGATGTGACGTCCCACGGGTAAAGGTACCTTATGGCGGTTGGCGCTTACGCTATTACTTAGGGCATACTTACTGGACTACTGGACATAAAATTCCTGGACTGGCCACTTAGAAAAAATAAGTCGGCTCATATATCAGAATCCAGAAACTTTCAGTATGGCCCACGTATTAACGCCGCTCCAATATTATTGCGGCGCTATGCGACGTAAACGACAGCCGCCATAAGGTACCTTTTACCATGGAACGTCACATAACTTTACTATTTCATATCTAGTGAATCTCTAATTCATTTCCCGAATCGCGGCGCCAGCCGCCATAAGGTACCTTTTGCCGTGGAACGTCACATATCTTTACTATTTCAATTCCCAAATCGAGCCGTCTATCGGCGCGATTCGAGAAATGAATTAGAGATTCACTAGATATGAAATTGTAAAGATGTGTTACTATTTCATATCTAGTGAATCTCTAATTCATTTCCCGAATCGCGCCGTATCACAACAACATCCATCCATAATTTGCATTAAATTGATAAATTATTTTATTTTCAACAGCAGAAAAATGCAAAAATATATATTATCGTACGTAATGTAGGTACATGGTGCTTAGAATCTACAAGAACACAACTAATAACTTTTTCACCTCAGCAGCTCGAACAAGGGTACTTTGCTTCTTAAAAACAGTGAGCAAAATGCGATTTTGCTCACTGAGCCATTTTGTCTCACTCAGTGAGCAAAATCGCATTTTGCTCACTGATTGTGTCTCACTCAGTGAGCAAAATGCGATTTTGCTCACTGAGTGAGACAAAATGACATTCAAGTGACCTTTATAGTCATTTCAACATGCGGGGTCTAATACAAGTTCGATATACTTGGGTTCTATTATCTCTGTCCCTCTAGGTATGTTCTCACTGCTTAGGGTGAAAAATGTTGTGTACTACACGAGATCAAAGTTATTTACATCTCGTGCGCTTTTGAATCCCTTACTACGCTCAAGATTCTAATCAGAATATAAATATATATATATAGATTATATATATGAATATATATAATCTATATATATAGATATATGAATATATATAGATTATAGAATCTTTCGCTTACACGGGACTCAAAATAAGCACTCGAAGAAATATCAAACTTTGATCTCTTGTTGTACAAATAACTATAGATCAACGGTTAGCCATTTGCTAACTTAAAATATTTGTTATAAAATATTATACGTTTATTACATATATCATTCAGTTACATTAAAGTTACATAATAAAATATGAATAAATTAATTAATTAAAGTTAATTACAAAAAAAACACACCTTAATAAAATATTAATTCTACACTTAACCTAACTAAATTAACCCCCCTGCGTCGTACCTGGCTCAAAGGTCCCCATAATGCCTGCAGCATTCCCCCGCTGCACTGCTATGGAGACCTGTTGGACCAAGTACGACCCAGAACGAGGATCACCACCTCTCTACCGCAAACGCCGGCCCAATTCCCTAAATAATTGGCGGGCTTCCCTACCCCACGGCCCCGTGGTCTCTACAACCACCGGCACAAAATCGTACGCCGATGCCAGTGCGGAGTATTTAGCGTGTTTCTGCTTAGCAGCAGTCTCCGCCGCTGCACCAGCACGACGCACGGTCTGCCCCAAATGAGATGCAGCGAAGGTGCTTACACAAGTGGCATCCCACAAGAGGCAGCTCCCTCTCCGCCACGGAACCAAAGTCAGGCCGTCCGGCCTCTTCCCATCCGTGCGGCTGAGGCCCGGCGGCTCCAAAACACAGGGCAAGATCGCAGAAACCATGGCCCGCCGCACAATCTCATTGATAGAGTGGTGCCTCGGAAAACGACCAGCGCACCGCCTACAACTCAGGCCATGATGTCCGTTCTCCGCCACCCATGCCCCGCAGCCACAGCGGTGGGGCTCACATACTTTTGCTCCCAATCTGAGTGCCACCGCTATTCTCAGGGAGTCAGCTTTGTACCTTGTAAAATGTATAGAATATAATAGTCTCATGAAACAAGCTTTCACCAAAACGCCGGCATCACAATCTAAAATGCCAGTAGGTACTTTTCATGAACACTACCAAACTACGAATAAATTGAATACAGTAAGAGTTTCTCCGAAACCAGTAGTAAACCGTTTCATACAAAACAATTTTCAAAGTAGATCCAGACAAAACTATCATAGTGCTATCGGAGAATATACATAGGTATATTACGAATCCTGTTATCGCATAATATACCTTTTGAAAGTCTATTACACATACTTAAATATTTTTTCGTCAATAACTACGGATCCCTGAACAAACCTATCTATGTTTACATTTTATCAACATAAACATTGAGTTTTAAGGTGCCGTAATAAACTGGAACCCTCATAGTTTCGCCATGTCCGTCTGTTTGTCTGTCTGTCCTTCCATTCACGACATAGCTCATATTTAGCACTAAAATGTTACAACTTGATATGAGTCTTATATACATACATATATATTTTGACGAATATAAATACATATTTACACCAAGAAAGTTTTAAGGAAAATCTAAAAACATGCTTTAGGGGGTAACCTTTAAAAAATTGACGGAAAATTAAATTGGAAAAATGACTACGTCCTATGCACGTATGATGTAATGTGGTTATGATTTTAGCTTCTACTAATGAGGTATTGTTGGATAGGTTTTTCGATAAGAAACACTTAACACTTTTTCAAAAATTGAATAATCTGGGAAATTAATGTGATCTCCCTACTTATTTTAAATCAATAAAACTAAAAAAACATTACATAAGTATAGGGATAGGCGTAATATATAGTTATTTGTTATACAAGGGTGCAAAGTTGTATTTTACCTGTAAGTGTGGAATTGAAACACGAGCAAGCGAAAGGATTCTATAGTTGAACCACGAACGAAGCGAGCGTAGCGAGTGTTTCAACACACGAGAAGTAAAATACATTGGCACGTATATAACCGGTCAACTAATTAATAGAAATTGGGTAGTTTAAAAAAATAGATATGGGTACTAAAATTAATACATTGGCAACAAAAACGGAGCCTTAAAATATATCAATATGAGTTGTATTTTAATGCCGCTACAGCTTCTGATTATTTTTAGGCAGGTACCAAGTATTTATTTGGCATACTGAATTATTATATTGGAGACCATTTTATGAAGCACATTTTAAAAGGAAAAGGGCTATCTATTAATTCAAAAATGAAGTTCTTTTAAAATATTTTGTTTCGTCACTACACGGTCAACCTAACACGCTCCTCCTCGCTTCGCTCGTCGTCGCACCTATCTTTTGACTCTGGCAAAAGTAACTATTGAAATCAGTAATTAAAAATTTAAAGATCTAATGGTATAATGGCCATTAGGTGTTTCATGATTAGGAATTTCGACTATAAGTATACTGACCATTGCGCATTGGTAAATTAATTTCAGGTGTTTTATGTTAATAGTGACCAATATTCATTAAATTTAACTGCTTTCGTATTAAAATACTATCTGAAACGATATGCTCAATAAGATTAGGTATTTAGATGTGAACATCTATATGACAACCACATTTTATGATCGCTTTTCAATATTAGTTGCCAACTTATTATTTTAGACGCCAACTTATCACTTCAAGTTTCCTATAAATTATTTGGGCAGCTTGATTTTGCTGCCAGTTTTTTAATAATATGATGCTTATATTTGAGGCGAATATAAATTTATTGGTGCTAAAATATTAATGCACAGCCAAATTATATTATTACTAGATGAAAACCCGGCTTCGCTCGGGTAAAATAAATAATAGTAATAGGTAATACTCATTTTGAATTAAGTAATTATTTACTTTTAGACTTCATACCTTCATCAAGGCGGTTACAAACCTATCTCATCTCAGAAAACTTTAAATCCGTAACATACAATCATAACTCGAAAAATTTACTATTCCGATAATTATATCTAAAAACAAATATGTAATTAAAAAAACCTAATCCGCTTTTCTGGTAGCAGATCGGTTCTGTGAAGGCCGCATTTATAACCTAGCCCACTTTCCAATCTCAAAAGAGGGAACCCTTTTGTACCTACCCTTCATGGCACTAAAGTATAAGTATGGAAATTATCACTACTATTTCATTCTTTAATATTAATGCCTATCCGTTAATATTAAATTCGTTTACAAAAAAAAAACTGAATAAGTGCGAGTCGGACTCACCCATCAAGAACGGAACACTTTTTAATATTTGTTGTTATAGCGGCAACAGAAATACATCATGTGTGAAAATTTCAACTGTCTAGCTATCACGGTTCATGAGATACAGCCTGGTGACAGAGGGACAGTGGAGTAAACTGAAATAAAGGTTCCGTCACACCGGCGCGATTTCAGAGCCGGGCCTGAGCGTTTTATATGAAAAAGCGGCGCGCCCCGCTCACGCGCCGCACGCGAAACGCGCCTGTGTGACGGAGCCTGAAATGTCAAACCGGGCAAGTGCTCGCGCACGAAGGGTTCCATACTTTTTAGTATTTGTTGTTATAGCGGTAACAGAAATACATCATCTGTGAAAATTTCAACTGCTTAGGCCTATCACGGTTCATGAGATACAGCCTGGTGACAGACAGACAGACAGACAGACAGACGGACAATGAAGTAAAACTGAAATAAATGTCATATACCTACTAAGAAAAACCGGCCAAGTGCGAGTCGGAATCGCTAATAGGTTCCCGTTTTTTAGTTACCCTTCAGGTACGGAACCCTAGTATGAGTGTAATAGATTTGTAACCGGTCAGCAATGTGAGTCCCTTGGAGAAGCAGAGGTCTAGTCTAAACCCCCACTTACCATCGGCATTAACAGCCTTGTATTCTTGTTTGCCACCAACATGTCATATTAAAACATATTAATAAAAATTTACTCGGTCAACAATGTGAGTCCCTTGGAGAAGCAGAGGTCTAATCTAAACTCCCACTTACCATCGGCATTAACAGCCTTGTATTCTTGTTTGCCACCAACATGTCATATTAAAACATATTAATAAAAATTTACTCGGTCAACAATGTGAGTCCCTTGGAGAATCAGAGGTCTAGTCTAAACTCCCACTTACCATCGGCATTAACAGCCTTGTATGAGTTGTATGCTTGTTTGCCACCAACATGCCATGTTAAAACATATTAATAAAAATTTACTCGGTCAGCAATGTGAGTCCCTTGGAGAAGCAGAGGTCTAGTCTAAACTCCCACTTACCATCGGCATTAACAGCCTTGTATGCTTGTTTGCCACCAACATGTCATATTAAAACATATTAATAAAAATTTACTCGGTCAGCAATGTGAGTCCCTTGGAGAAGCAGAGGTCTAGTCTAAACTCCCACTTACCATTGGCATTAACAGCCTTGTATGCTTGTTTGCCACCAACATGTCATATTAAAACATATTAATAAAAATTTACTCGGTCAGCAATGTGAGTCCCTTGGAGAAGCAGAGGTCTAGTCTAAACTCCCACTTACCATCGGCATTAACAGCCTTGTATGCTTGTTTGCCACCAACATGTCATATTAAAACATATTAATAAAAATTTACTCATTTCATCAGTCATATCCAGCCTAGCATTGCATTGGCCCCGCTTAAATATTTCTTTAATTTGTTTTTAGTATTTGTTGTTATAGCGGCAACAGAAATACATCATTTGTGAAAATTGAAACTGTCTAGTTAATCTAGTTATCACGGTTCATGAGATCTTGAGATACAGCCTGGTGACAGACAGACGGACAGCAGAGTCTTAATATTTAATAGGGTCCCGTTTTTACCCTATGGGTACGCAACCCTAAAAAGTGACCAAGGCCTCCAGTGCCCTAGGCTGGAATCAAAGCAGCGTCCTCTGCTATTGCAGCAGGTGCCTGTGCCATTCTGCCACCGGGCCACCCACGGCGGCATAGGTCGAATTTTTCCAAGGATACTTATGCACTACTTACTGAAGGTTTATGGAGCCTCGCCATCCCTAAGCCTAAATTAAATATTTTCTGAAAATAATTTGTTTTGATCTAATAACATATTGGAGTCCTCGTAATAGGGGTCCCGTTTTTACCCTTTGGCTACAGAACCCTAAAAATCAACCTTGTTTTGGTACTATGTACTATGCTTCACTATGACTCTGAAATTTTAGCAGGAATTAATATTTTTTTTGTTGTCACCTGTCAAATTAGAATAGAATAGAATAGAATAGCCTTTATTGACCAAAAAATTAAATTTCAGCACATATTACATTTAAATAAATTCACATTTCATTTATATCAATTAGTTTCAATATTTTTTCCTTAGTAACTTTATTAAATAATTTTTATGTCATTGCTTTTTAATAATTATTTCAGTCTGCCTTCTTGGCATAGGCCTCCCCCAGCTCTCTCCACAGCTCTCTATCCCTTGCCGTCCCTATCCAATTAGGTCTCGCATGCTTCTTTATGTCATCCGACCACCTCATTATTGGTCTCCCTTCTCTCCTTTTTCCATCTCTAGGATACCATTCCGCTTCCTCTCTATCCCACTTATCTTTACCTTCCCTTGCCATATGTCCAGCCCAACCTGTTGCAGTCAAAAGTGTGAACTGGCCAAAGAACTTTTAACCGACAAAAACAGGCAAAACTGCTTTGACTGAGCATGTTGGTCAAAAGTAGTTTTACCTGAAAATCATACCTATTTCTGGCAGCAGTTTCGTTTTTAGGGCGTAGCAAAAAAAAAATAACCCTAACCTACCTATCTCTGGGAACAGTTTCGTTTTTTGGGCGTAGCAAAAAAATAACCCTAACCTACCTATCTCTGCGAGTACTTTTGACTGATAGTAACAGTCACAACACAATTACTATTAACCAATGATTTTCAGGTATAACTACTTTTGACCAACATGCTCAGTCAAAAGCAGTTTTGCCTGTTTTTGTCGGTTAAAAGTTCTTTTGACCAGTTCACACTTTTGACTGCGACATATATACTATCTATATATCTTATTATATTTAATCTTATATTCAACTTACATTGACTCCGGAGATAACTTATTAGCTTTATGCAGTTGACTTTCCAATTCACCGATACACCTCAAATTTGATTCATAGTCTAAAGCATAGTTATTAAATATGTCCACAATACACTGTAGCTTTTTGCACTGTTTCACACTGGCAATGTACTTAATTAGAGTGTGTTACAGTCAGCTGGCACTTAACTCAAAGTTTCTTTGAACAACGTCATTTTCATCTCGCTCACTTATTAGTTTATCACAGCTGCTTCAAGGTTGCTTTCACTTGCATTTCCAGGTAGCTAGTAGTGCCTTGACATGTAAGAATATTTGGAATCATTCTGAAATATTAAAATACAACTGAGAGACCGATGTTTATACTAAACACAATACACCCATGGAACGCTTTGAAGTTCAAATCTCGTTACGTTACGATGGCGTTTGCACTTTGCACTATGTTCGGTGACTATTTTTTATTGTTAACACACACAATACACTATTTAACAGGTTTTTATCACGTCTGGAGTACCGGATAAAGTATTTTCGAATAACAGCCGTCGTTGACGTCTAGGCAGTGTTGCTATCGTCTTAAAAGCCGTAACAGACTATCGCACGTTCTGGCTTAAAAACAAATTTATGTAATAATTATACCGGTATACATATCCATATGAAACGAAACTTAATGCAAATAATAACCATTATACATACCGGAAAGTCATCAAATAAACAGTAATATTCGTCTTGCTTTTTATTAAAAAAAATACGACCAACCTAACTTGTAAGCATGTTTGCAGTTTCTAAACGCAACGCATAGCTGTCAAATGTCAACCAACAAATTGAGCCTTTAGTATTGTTTGTCGATTTTTTTTCACTTTTAAATGCAAAATACGCGACAATACGAATTTTGCGGATATATGTTGTCGATTCAAAAGTGTTATTTTTTTACGCTCTTTTGTTTGAGCATAATTTAATTTGTTTCTACCGTCAAAGCCGCTCGCGTTTATATATAAAGATATGCCCAATGAAAGTTCCTGTTTAATATTTTAGTTGCCCGGTTAATAATAAGCCAAATACATTTGCACCCTGTGTAACACAAAACTTTTCACCTCACTATAGCGAGGAAAGTGCAACATGCTTTCCGACCTAGTGAGAGGAAAAACAATCTAAATAAAAGCACCCTGAGCTTGCGAAGTTGACATTCAACAGACAATGACATGACAATCATTAGAAATAGAATTGAAAATCAATCTAGTAATTGAAGTAGTACTTAAGTAAAAATGGCGCCTATTAATAAAAACTTTTACATATTATACTAATTTATTTTCTTTAGTGATAAAAGTAATGTAAAAATTTGTGATGACATCATTCGTGGGCAGCTGAAAGATAGTGCCTTCCATTTTACCCTTCTGAATATCTAATATATTAGGCATATTAGGCAGCGTCAGGTTATGAAGTTTGTACACGCCCTGAAAAAACAACACAGAACATTTAACAAATAAAATAACTTTACAAAACAGGTAGGTACCTATCGGCGCGATTCGGGAAATTAATTAGAGATTTACTAGATATGAAATAGTAAAGATATGTGACGTTCCACGGCAAAAGGTACGGCTGAATATTGGAGCCGCCATAAGGTACCTTTTGCCGTAGAACGTCACATATCTTTACTATTTCATATCTAGTGAATCTCTAATTCATTTCCCGAATCGCGCCATACGTAGTTAAACCATCATGATAATATTTCAAGAGTTCTCTCTATTTCTCCAGGATCATAAGATTCTGTCGTGCGTGATGCCAGTTGAGTCAACTATGAAGTCCTGTAGTCCTTAGAGTTAGACCAAGAAAAGTCTGCAGCGTTTTTTATAGCCCACGCAGTGCAAGTGTTATTTATACGCCATAATTTCATAGAAGTTTGACGTTTAAAATAACACTTGCACTGCGTGGGCTATCAAAATCGCTGCAGACTTTTCTCGGTCTAACTCTAGTACAGTTATATCTGCTACACACTAGCCTGCATACAGGTGACATTACTCGTATGGCATTACTGCAGTCACTGTCAATTTACATTACACTAGAAGTTCGTCGTAAGATGTATGACTTTTTATATTTATACAAAATTATACACTTTAGAATTGATTCGGCAGCAATTTTATTACCTATCTGCGTTTAACACACCTAGATTTAGAAGTCGTACCACTAAACATATGTCTGTTATATTTAAACAATACTTTTTTCTATAATTCAATTACTTACAAGACTGTTCCGCTAAATATCCGGTGATCAATAATCATTGTGGTACAGATGTAGTAGGTAATTAATTGGTGTCCATCGTATTTTCTCGGAAACGTTCGTGTTTGTCATGTTCAGTCACTTACTTACTTTTTGTACCGCGACTAACTGAAATAGCAAGACACGTTCGTACGTTTCCGTGAAAATATATACGATGGAAAATAATTATGCACTACATCTGTAGTGAAAATAATATTTTTGACCCTCACATTGCTAGGTTTTAAGGGGCCCACTGATTACCAGTCCGCTGGACGATATCGGCCTGTCAGTTGTTCGGAGCTGTCAAATTTTTGTTCTAACTGACAGGCCAATATCGTCCGGCGGCCTGTTAGTGGTCGGCTTAAGAAAGCCTTGGCGTACATCCTTTTCTCTAGTTGAATGCTGACATATACATCGACCTTGCTGTTTAGGTTTGTTTAATTTGTGAATTTAACGCTTAAAATGTTTACCTCTAATAAATGTTAAGTTTGTTACTCCCTTATAATTATCACTTCACTACACCTTATAAAACAAAGTCCCCCGCCTAATGCTAATATCTTTAAACGAGCAATTCTTGTATATTTATATATATATTTCAGGGATCTCGGAAACGGCTCTAACGATTTCGATGAAATTTGCTATATGGGGGTTTTCGGGGGCGATGTGATGATGATTATATGTTTTCCGAGCAAATCTCGGTCTCTCAGATATTATACCTAAATATAGCATTCTTACCGGTGCCATAGGGCATGTAATTCCACGTATAGATAAAATTAAGTTCACGGCTTTTCCCAAGTAGGGATCACGTTCAATCATGTCACAGAGCTTCAGATGAATCTCGAAGAAATTGCGCTTGTACTGGTTAATCTGTACGCTCTCGAAAAACACTATATGGATCTGTGGAATAGTAAACTTGTTAGATTGATTTAGAGATTTTAGAGCATGATGTTTGTTGACTTTAAGGAAGCTTTGAGGAACGACGGAACTGAAGCGGTGCCGTTTGCAAGAATAACACATAACTTGGACTAAATAAACTTTAAATTACCGTGATATTATTTCCCCAGGTATGCTTGATTCCTGCTTCTATATTGTAGTAGTACGGACTCTTCCGCCCGTACCGCTTTATGAATGACGTGGCGTTATACGCATACTTTTCGTTAACGTATGTCACATCGCTCTGCTGCGGAAGATAGTAGACACCCTGCAAGGGCAAGAGAATAATTAATAAGTGCCTCAACTTTTAAAAGGATTGTAAGATGCTATATATGTCGATTTATATCCTAGAATAGAATATATTTTATTTGTATTAATTGTACATCGTCATATTTAAAAATTATTTACAATTAGGGGAACAAACATTATTATAATATTAAGTGAATTTTACATTTAGATACAAGCCATTGACGCTTCAATGCAAGTTAATTAGATTAAATATAATTATACCTACTTATATAAGCCCGTCATATAATGTTTAGAGTATGCAAAGTTGCAAACTAAGAGATGACGGCAACAGGAAATGTTTTTTCTTAAGGGACAACAATCATATCTACCTACCTCTATTCCAAGTTTAGGCACAAAAGTCTACTCATGAGAAATCTGGATTGGATTTCAGACTAGGTAGGTAGATAATGTGTTTTATTGAACTGGAATCCTGGAATATATGAATAATAGGCACTTGACCAGTCTTTTCTTTTTTCGAGAACACAGATTTAAATGACACTAGTACTAGTACTTACCAAGGTCCACTCAATACAATAGAAAAGAAACAAAATAAAGAATTTAGCCCTTGCCAACTTCATTCTGTCTCGACAAATATAAAAGTAATACCTATAATAATATTATTTGTCGTGCGTTGTGTACATTTTAAATTTTAATAGTATAGTATAATGTATATTTAATGATTAAAAGTTACTGAACTAAAATTAATCTAACCCTAATTTACATAAAATTGATATCATTTTCATTGTATTTTGGGATTATTGTGTTGATGTTAGTAGAACATTTCAGTGAGTATGCTAATTAATTATGATTAGCAATTTGCTAACTTAAACCCCCTATAAACTAGTTACAGTGGACATTAGTGACCAAATGCAAAAACAGCCAACTTTGACAAAATAGTTTCATATTGCTATCACATAGTGCATCACTTGGAAAATATTAAATGCTATGATTTTCGCCAGGAGAGATTTCAGAGAACATAATTTTTTGACGTCTGCCGGCGTGCGCTCTTGTGAAATGCTTTGTGACTTTGTCTCTCTTCCATATTTATTAGGTAGTGCGACAGTGACAGTTGCGTTTCGATCGCTACGGAGCGTAAGCGATTGGCATGTTGGCTACGCGGCCTGTTATAGTTCGTTTTTTTAGCATTAGAAAAAGACTACGCGATCTTGACGTGTCCTTTAATTAAAAACGCTTTTTAAAAATCAGTAATATTACTTATGAAAGCAAAAGAATGTAAATAATCGTATATGATTCATAATTGTTACATATTTGCCATGACTTATTTTTCAAAAGTGTTTTTCAATAAAAAGACACGTCAAGATTGTTTACCTTTTTTCTGATGCTAAAAAAATGAACTATAAGAATGGTATTTTGCCATTATCTCCTTAGATAATGGCAAAATACCGGGATCCTTATCCCTGAACAAACCCATCCATATCCACATTTTATCCGCATAATTTAACGAACTATTACATCTGAGACACAATCGATATTGCACTGTTGCACATGCATTCCGTTGTTCGCGGAGCACTCGCGGGGAAAATTGACTTTTACTTGCAGAACGCTTCGTGAAACCACTTTCTATTATGACGCGCACTAAGTAATCCTCCTAAGTCCCAGAATCGTTAGTTTCGTTTTGAACTTGGAACCTTGACTTATTTTATCAAAGTTAAAATACGTTTTGTAATAAAGCCTTTATAACCTCTGGGACTCAGGAGGGGAAATGATTTTTTTAATATCTTACATCAAAATAAAAAAAAATCTAGCAAGCAGTTTTATTTAAAATAGGACTGAACTATTCCATTCTTCTAATTCTTAGTGTTATATTAACTATGAAGTCTAAATTATTCCGGTGATCCCTAGGATTTGATCTTTTAAAGGATCTGGATTGTTTAAAGTTGATTTTTTCCTGTCTGTGTCAGTACTACAAAATGGATTAGTCACTCTATACGCTTCAATCTTTTAAACTGTGCAACGTATTTGAATGCGGTTTTCGTCAGTAGATAAAGTGATTCAATGGGATGGTTTAGATGTAAAATTTACTAAGGTGTTGTATTAATTGGCTGAAACATGACGATGATTAGTATCTAGGTAGTATCTACATTATGTACACCAGTCGGAAACTACTTTTTTTAATTTATATAAATGATCTACCAAAAATAACAGAACACACATGCATTATGTTCGCTGACGATGTATCCCTCCTGTTTAAATGCCCTACAAGCAAAGACGCTAATACTCTCATCACCGAAACATATAGAACAATAGTAGATTGGTTGCAACACCACAATCTGGAAATTAATAATAAGAAAACGAAAGCTATCGAATTCAGACCCCATCAAAAACAGCCCATAGATATAAGTTCGACATCCGGAGAACTAAATGTAGAAGAAGTATCAGACTTTACATTATTAGGCTTCACAATTGATACTCATTTGGATTGGAAACGACATGTTGCGCGAATTAAGAACAAATTATCTCCTTTGTGTTTGCCTTATATAATCTAAAAGTAAATACCGATGAGCAATGTGCTCTGTCAGCCTATTACGCGTATGCTCACTCACGCGTTCTACTTTGGGGACACAGCGTTGATGCACATGGCGCATTTATTATGCAAAAAAGTGTATACGCATCATAGTTAACATCAAAATACCCTCTAGCTGTAAACCACATTTCATTCGACTTCGTGTATTAACCCTTAATCAAACGGAACACTTTTTATGAGATTTTTGAAAACTAAGAATGGTTTCTAGGTAATTTGGGTGCGTAGATTACGAAAAAATATATTTAAAAAAAATTAATGGGGGGAAAGGGGGGTTTTCCGGTGGGAAACAATTTCCCGTTATCCGTTACGGAATAGCAAAATTTTTATGAAGTGGGAAATAGTTTCCCATTGTCCGATACGGTTACGAACTTTTTACCAGTTAGTAGCTGCCCCCGGCTTTGCTTGGAATTCAAGTATGATTTTTTAACGTTATCCTCAAAAATCAAAGAAATAAATAAAAGAAAGGGAAAACAAAAACAGGCACAGATTTTTTTGTGTAACAGACAAAGGGGTATATAATTTTATATATGGAAACAAATTAAAATTTAGGTGGAGAACAAACACTGGGAAATAATTTCCCACTTGATAAAACCTACCATTTTTTTGTAAATCGCAAGTTCAGGAACAAACAATGGAAAATAATTTCCCACTTACTAAAACCTTAAAATCTAGGCTAAATCATATCGTTGTCACAATTCTTTTCAAGCAAAACTCAGGGAAAATAAGTCTTGTTTATGATAGTATTCAGTGTATGCACTTACCAGATTTTTTTTTCGCACTTAACCTCAGAACACTAAAAAAAATGTTGTTATTGCAAAAAAAATCACGACAACTGACATTGACTTTGACGTATGGTCACAAATAGCGGCCATTAGAAAAGTGTGTTGCCATTTTTCAAATTCAAAATGTTACTAAGATTTTATCCCTGCATTGTTGGTATCGCTGAGTGCTGCCATTAAAAAGATAAAAAAAATTTCGTAAATTAGAATGAAGTGGGAAATTATTTCCCGATATTTGATTAAGGGTTAACCTTCCCTTCATTATATATACTAGAAACAGCCAAATTTGTACGTAAAAATATTAACCTCTATGAATCCAATACAAATCCTCGCCGAAATCATGATTTAGCCTTACTGGAACCCAAAATTGAGATGTTTAAAAAAAGTCCATACTACAGGTCTATCCACATATACACCGTGTTTTTTTTTATTTCCGTTAATTTCAAGGGTGCATTCCTGAGCTTAAATCAAGTAACTTTCTCAAAGACACCGATGTTCTAATTAAGTCCATTTCGGAGATAATCCATAATTTATTTTTTTCCTATAAGGCCTCTACAAGCGTGTACACTTGCCTTAGGGCCGGCTTACATATTGATTAGTGTTTAGAATGAGTTCATACATTTGCTACTAAACTTAAGTACAATCTCGGTCGATTGATGTACGAAATGACATTGATATGTCACAAATTTCAATTGTTTGGTTGAGTTAAATGTAATGCCCGTGTTACAACAACGCTATATGCTACATTTAATTACTTTTTAAACAAAAAAAAAACAAAAAAGAAAACAAAAAAAATTTTTTTTTTTGAAAATTAACTATGCCAGTTAGTTCTTATAAACGTACTTAACTATACCCCGAAGTTAACGGAATTCAATAAAAACACGGTGTATAATAGCATTCCCAGACAAATAAAATCAGAAGAAAATTATAATACATTTGTTAATAAATTGAAACAACTATACTTATAAATAAAGCCCAATTCAATAAAATTCAATCAAGAATTCAATAGCCGAATTTTTGGAGGAATAACAATCTTATGTCCATACTTTCATAGTCCTAGGTCTACTTTTCATAATCTTGCAAATTCATCTAAGACCTAATTAGAGTAATTGTTGGGTTTTGTAATGTAAATTCTATACATTGTTATGCTTTTTGTATAAACTACGAGCATTTATTGTAATAAGACTTTAGTATAAGATTTAAACTAATTGCTATACCCTGTCCGGGTTCATGTTCACTTATGTGGGTACCTTGTATACTTATAATGTTGTACATACATGATTGCAATGATTAAATGATTAAGCCAGGGTCCGGTCGTTCATAATTAACGCAGGATCATATTAAAGCATCAAATTACAGTTGGAATAATGAGACCTGACATTTATTTTTGTTTTTTTTTTACTAATATATAAGTATGAACATTCCATTTTTTATGCAAATTGACATGTTAATTTTTTAGTTAATTCCATATTATCCTTAGTTCATTAAGTGAATTGTATACACCGTGTTTTTTTGATTTCCGTTAATTTCAAGGGTGCATTCCTGAGCTTAAATCAAGTAACTTTCTCAAAGACACCGATGTTCTAATTAAGTCCATTTCGGAGGTAATCCATAATTTATTTTTTTCCTATAAGGCCTCTACAAGCGTGTACACTTGCCGTGGCCAGGCCGTTAGGGCCGGCTTACATATTGATTAGTGTTTAGAATGAGTTCATACATTTGCTACTAAACTTAAGTACAATCTCGGTCGATTGATGTACGAAATGACATTGATATGTCACAGATTTCAATTGTTTGGTTGAGTTAAATGTAATGCCCGTGTTACAACAACGCTATATGCTACATTTAATTACTTTTTAAACAAAAAAAAAACAAAAAAACATTTTTTTTTTGAAAATTAACTATGCCATTTAGTTCTTATAAACGTACTTAACTATACCCCGAAGTTAACGGAATTCAATAAAAACACGGTGTATATAAATGACAATGTATGACTATTACTGAATAAATGATATAATATATGATACGATATAATATGATAATACCGCAGGTTAAATAATTAAACAAAATAATTAGATCAGTTCTAAAATGGTGTCGCCACGGTGTTGGGCCGTTATGTCAGAGTTGCCGAAATGCAGCGTGGCCCACATTCCCGTGCATTGCGGAAACAATCGACGCGCGAGGTAAACAAAGATGTTCCGCCACGTTTGGCGTCGACACCCTGCGAATATTGCGACCGTCGCCTTTCTACTCTTGCACGCTATGTATAATATTTATCAGTTTACTGCACAGCGAGCTGCAAAAGTACATGATCACTTTATGAATGAATTCTATTCATCCCTGGAACACGAGTCAATGTTTACTCGGAAATTCTGCTTAAGTCATGTCATGAATACACTACACACTAATACTTATACTTTAAAAGGCTACTTACTTAGGAAAGAATATAATATATAACTTCTAGAATTGAATGTTATTTATTATAATAAACATTATTTATTTGTTATAATACTTATAATAAGCAATGGTAATTTGCGTTTTTAACTTTATTTCATTTTTCTACTATTAAATGGATTGCGAACTATTTACTTACGTCAAGGTAGTTTTAGCCACCTAAGAATATACTTATGTATTTTTTAATAAAATATTTATTCGCATTTTATTCTATAACTTACAAAAGTAAACTAAAAAGTTCTTCTATTCTAATTTCTCATACTAAGCTGTCACCAGACACCAATTACTGGTGACCAGTATTTAAATCGTTTATAAGTATAATTTTAAACTACTGAACGTACTTTTTTACATATAATATTTATCATTAAGTACATATTAAGCCATTATATAAAATAATATTTAGAAATACTTTATTTTATAGCAAGACGTCAACATTCCACATAGAAATAACCACGCGGCCACTACAAAGCAACAACAATAGCACCATTAGCAGATGTCATCGTGCGTGCGACAAACAAAAGCGAAGGAAGAGATAAAACAGCCAGGCATGTCCGAGCCGTCTCAATCATATCAGCACTACCTGTTCCTCCAGTCGCGGACCCACCCTCGCCCAACATGGTCGCCATTTACGCACTCTTGTTCATTCCTGTGATCCTGGTAGCTTCCGAACATTCTGGAGCGTACTCCTCGCCTCAGTATGCGAAGAAAATGTACCCGAAGTTTGACACCAACGCACTTTTACCTAACGAGAAGCCTCCAATACCGTTCAAAAGGCAGATCGACAGATATGATAGTGATGGGAACGATACGGCGCAGTACGGGAGATCGTCGTTCTTAAATTCGGCGGGTAGCTTCCTGAGCGGCGCCGGTGGACAAGCGCTGACGAACCTGGCCAAGGAGTTTGTTGGGCGTTCGACTGGTAGCAGCCAGGTTGGTTTTGACTGCGTCTCGCAGGTTCGTATCGCACCTTTTTCTATTTTGCACGCTTTAACTCGTTCCCATGAGGGCCTACCGCCGAACCACGTTCGACGTGTTGCCTCTCTGTCGCACTTGTAAATTCGTTAAGTGTGACAGGGATCAACACGTCGAACGCGGTTCGCGGTAGGCCCTCTGGCCTCTGTCCCCGAATCATAGTACAAAGTTACTCCTTAAGTCCATTTCAATATTTAGGGTCGGTTAGCTACCTAGATCAAACCATCGTCAAAGTCATCGAAGTTCGTTAAAACTTACGTGTATGAAAAGTTTGATAGCTCTCCAATCATTAGGCGAGGCCTAGACTAGCTTGAACTTGCATGCAATTTACTTTACATTGCCGACTACTAAGGGAGACTGTATTCAAAAGTTTGATCAGATACCGCAATGTAATGAAAATTGCATGCAAGTTCTTGCTAGTCGCTTTAGTATTCAAAGATGAATCCTTTCGGATCTGTTGTATCCATTGTAACTATACTAACCACGAACAGGGAACGTGTTAAAATCCCTTTTCTACAGCGAAACATAGTTATATCAGCAGTTATACATCTAGCATGACATCAAGTATGAACTCGCGCGCGAGAACGCAACTCATGCTAGACGAACGTAATTAATATCATTAACGAGTCTAACGCGATTAAATCTCATTATTTTACCTTTTTTCTGACGTTCGCGTTAGACCCGTTAATGAAATTATTCATGCTAGACCTAGATCATGCTTCTTAAACCGCACACTGTGCGCGTGGACGTCTAAATATAAAGCAAATATGTATAGTCTGACAAAAAAGAGTAGAAATTAAAAAGTGGCAATACTGTAGTCTCGTCCCTTTCAAATCAATTTATATAAGAAAACGGGACACTACAGAATAGTCACTTTTTAATTTCTGCTCTTTTTTGTCAGTCTGCAGTACTGTTACTGAGTCATCTTTCTCAGACAGATAACGTAATATTTAAAAGGTTTCCTACATACAATAACTATGATTCATACAGTCCCTCACTCAGGAATCACTTAAAGCATCCCTTAAAGATAACAGTTACGGAACAAACCATTGTTTCCTAATAAACCTTGTATCTTTAGCGGTAAATATGCTATAAAGTGACATTCGACTTTTTTTATGTTAAGTAGTGACATTGCGATCAAAATGTGGTCAGGTTACATACAACATCAAGGGCTGTCAAAAGCAATGTCACTACTTCTTTAATAAATTGAGTAAGTACAAGGGGTTTCGTATTTTTAAACGTAGACAAAAAACGTCTTGTACCATGAATAAACATATTCTTCACAAAATAATAATCGTAAGTATGCGTATAGGTAATATAATTTTAACTTATTTTCGCTTTTTGTCTCGCTCGTGGTGTATGTAACTGTGTTAATATTTGGATTATAGTAAGTACAGTTATATCACACTGATCCACAACATATACAGGGCGAAATCGGGGTCGTGATTCAAACCTATTGTACTTAACTCGGTAAATGAATGCGATGTTAGGTATAAAGTTAATTTTTAACTAATTGCAGCTATCCATTAATAGGGAATATTAGGCAAAGCTCTGCGTAGATGGCACCTTTGTGGCACATACAGTAAACAAACCACATTGACACATGGCCTACCGCGAAACAAGAAAATCGAAATTTCGTTATCTAACCTCTCTATCACTCTTGCATATTCGAGCGATAAAGAGGCAGATAACTAAATTTCGATTTTCGCGTTTACCGGTAGGCCCTTGTTAACAAACCGCCTTGATGCATCAATGTCATATTTTATTGTCTGTGAAAACTTGTCAAAAAACAGTTTAAGGCACAGTATGTATATGTTAGTCTATGAATTTACTGAGTCGGTAGTGCTGCACTCTGGCGGCAGAACATTGCAGTAATATCCCCTATTAATCAGCAATTTAAGTATCCCAGTAGAAAACACAAATTATGGTTACCTTACAATTAATGTTAAAACCTATTTAATAAACAACTGATTAGACGAGTAAGAAATGTCAACCGTCACTGTTATGACAAAGTCAAAACTTTAAAATAAATAAAATCATTCAAGGATTGTACATTGAGTTCATTAATTCTGGCAATTCTAAAGATAATTAAGCAGAAAAATGCCCGCGGCATATCCGTTTTCAAATGTTGAGCGGTCTGACATGGTAATGTTTTATTACCAAGCACGTCGTGCTACCACTGCTCGGGATTTATTTATTGACCGAAGCGAAGCGAAGGTCTACGTTTTGACTCGGGCATTTTGCTTTCGTATGTCCGGATGTTCTCCTCTACAGGTCGCAATTCTTAACCGATTCTCGTGAAATTTTGTGACCGAATTTTATGACTAAATAAAATTTTTTTGTCAATCCGGTTTTTGGAAATTTTTAAAAATGGCGGAGTCGTGATACCTGGCGCCTAAACAAATAGTCGTATCGATATCATAAGACTTTTTTCTTTTTGAGACATGTTTACAGAGTTAATAGCAAAAAATGCAGAAAAAAATTATCGCTGGTTTAGGCGGTATTTAGATATTTAATTTTAACTAATTTTAATTTGAGAAGGAGTAGCTAAATTTCGTCAACCCATCTAAGAACTATTTGGCTCAGTTTGTAAACGTTCGCTTTTTCTGTTTGCACAGAGGGTCTGGGTTCGATCCCCAGTAATTGTATGCTGGGATATTATAACTTTTTGTATTTTTTTACACATAAATTTCGTATTGTTTTTCTTTAATTTACTATACACCGTGTTTTTATTGAATTCCGTTAACTTCGGGGTATAGTTAAGTACGTTTATAAGAACTAAATGGCATAGTTAATTTAAAAAAAAAAAATTTTTTTTTGTTTTCTTTTTTGTTTTTTTTTTGTTTAAAAAGTAATTAAATGTAGCATATAGCGTTGTTGTAACACGGGCATTAAATTTAACTCATCCAAACAATTGAAATCTGTGACATCAATGTCATTTCGTACATCAATCGACCGAGATGGTACTTAAGTTTAGTAGCAAATGTATGAACTCATTCTAAACACTAATCAATATGTAAGCCGGCCCTAAGGCAAGTGTACACGCTTGTAGAGGCCTTATAGTAAAAAAATAAATTATGGATTATCTCCGAAATGGACTTAATTAGAACATCGGTGTCTTTGAGAAAGTTACTTGATTTAAGCTCAGGAATGCACCCTTGAAATTAACGGAAATCAAAAAAAACACGGTGTATTTAAAGCTCTTAGCACCATGTTATTTCAAGCTCTGCTCGCGAGGTCTACAGCTCACAGAGCCACTAGTTTATTTACTGCGAGAAGTGCCGGAACATTACTTGCATAACTTACACTATCAAAACGATGGTGCTTCGGCTCATTTTGAACACCGAGTACGCAATTACCTCGATGAACAGTTCCCGGGACGTTGGATTGGCCGCGGCGAACCCGTGGCATGGCCTCCTCGTAGTCCCAACCTGACGCCCTTGGATTTTTTTCTCTGGGGCGAAATCAAAAGATTGGTGTATGAACAAGAGTCCAACACTATCCTTCGATTAGTTCGATAGCTTCGTCAGCGAGTTATTGGAGCATTTGAAAGTGTGAAAATGAATCACTTTGCTCTCGGCAGATTAAAAGATAACCTAAGGCGACGAGCCGAATTGTGTCGACAGCAAAACGGATCACACTTTGAGCAGCTCCTGAAGTAGGTACTTATGTTTAAGTTTTGGTCGTATTTGTTAAAAGCTTGTGGAGTCTCCGTCCCAGTGATTGTAATATTATTTTAATAAAGTCTTTAAATTATTTTTTAAACTTTTTAATTGCTTTTACACTGAATGTAAATCCGAAGATAAGTGTTATCAATGAATTATCGTAAGTTACCACTACTTTCTTTACTAGATGTTTGTCTTGTCAAGTCTGTACAGGGTGACCATGACTCTAAATAAGAAATTATTTTGTATTTAATTTTTGTATGTACGAAAAAGATACAAATGAATGCACTCTAATCTACAATGTTGTATTCCTAATTAAGTGGCAAGTCTTATTTTTCTTTCTTGCTACACGACCCCGATTTCACCCTGTATTTTGCACCATTTGCATACAATCCATGTATTTTAACTTTCTTAACTGTTATGTACTGACAATTTTGTTTTAGATATTGTATTTCAATGTAATGCAACTCTCTTCTTTATCGCACAAATTATTCACCAAAGATTTTTTTCTGGTTGGCTAATGGGACTTCAGTTTTGTTTAATTGTAGGGTTTTTGGTATTTAGCATACCTACTTAATTCGTTTTTAAAGTTAAGGGTAGTTTGAAATTGAAGACTGTTATTGGTTGGGTATAAAAAGAAACTACACTCGGCCGACGGGCTCAGTTGGTTGTTGAGTTGTGCTAGCAAACGGTTGTCATAAGATGAGATTATTGTGAATTGGAATAAGACAAGAAAATAAATGGATAAATATATTCAAGGGTGTTGTTATTTTACACTTCAGAAGTGTGCAGAACGTAAGTACACGCCTACTGTTATTACTTATTGATTTAGTGAGATAACTGATAATAACATGACCCTTATTCTGAGCTTTGAGATAATTAAATATACAAAATTATAATGGATTACGTAAGAAATATGGTACTGGTAACATTTTTATTTAATTTAAATAAGTACCTACATAATTTATTAATAATATTATGATGATTATGATTATAGGCTATCTAATTGCATGTCAGTTAAACTTAGGTTAGTTTGACCCATAAATGACCCTTAAATGGACATAATCATAAGAATATATGCGTCAGTTGGTCGAGAATTCAAAGTAACAAAATCAAGTAGGCACACCTTCTTCCTAATAAATACGTGACGGTAATTACTTCTTTTGCTACTTACCTACCCACACACATGTGGAAATTAGGCAGAATATGTCAACACGTGGGTCTTGATATGTGTTGGTTATGGAGTGTTAAAGGGTGCCTTAATTTTCATTATTTTTCACAACGGCGCACAGTTTCCGAGATAAATTGATATTTATGATTTACAACCAGGTCTCGCAAATTAATTGATGATTTTGAGTTTTGATTTTGATCCTTAATGTTAAAATTTGTGGTAATATAAATAGATGGCTACTATGCAAACGGGGCATTAAAGGGGGCTTGAATTTTCAATCCTTTTTTTTGCTACGACGCACCGTTTTTGAGATAAAATTAATGTTTATAATTTGAACTACCATTAAACATAATTTTATGTACTGTAATTCCTTTAAAGTTTATAAGGTATTATGATGTAGTATATAGGTACCTATATGTAACACCGGATACTTTTACGTTTCATGCCGAGTTGTTGGAGAATATGGCTGACGATGACTCATGATGATCAACGGCGCTTGCAAACGTATGTAGCTGGAATTACAGCGGCAGTGAAAAAGGAATCCAGAGCGAAGCAGAGTCCTGTTGTGAAAGTCGGGAGTAACCCCGCTTCGACAGCCTTAGTGAGGGGCACGCGCCACCGGACATCAGGTCATGTACACCTACCTTTACTATATTATGAATGATTTGATATTGTAATATGTGTTGGATACTGTCAATTGATTTAAAAGCTGAGACTTCATCTCATTCATCGAATCTAGCACATATAACATAAGTATAAGAATATTTTGCCAAAAGATAAGTTGAGAGAAAAATAATTTTGATGAACCGATTATTACTGACCGACCTATTACTTGTGTACCAATTATGAGAAAATTTTGCCTAAATATATCAATTTAATATGTATATTATCTTATCTTACGAAATAATAGATACGATCGATGAGTGGTTCTCATCCTAACCATTTGACAGACTTTTGTGATTTCTATTTAAACTGCAAGGAACCTCCACATTTATAATGCCATCTAATTATAAACTGAATTATTTATTGATCAAATATCGAGTATCGAGTATCGAGTATCGAGTATCGAGTATCGAGTATCGAGTATCGAGTATCGAGTATCGAGTATCGAGTATCGAGTATCGAGTATCGAGTATCGAGTATCGAGTATCGAGTATCGAGTATCGAGTATCGAGTATCGAGTATCGAGTATCGAGTATCGAGTATCGAGTATCGAGTATCGAGTATCGAGTATCGAGTATCGAGTATCGAGTATCGAGTATCGAGTATCGAGTATCGAGTATCGAGTATCGAGTATAATGAGTTACGGATTAATGAGTTACGGATTAATGAGTTACGGATTAATGAGTTACGGATTAATGAGTTACGGATTAACGAGTTACGGATTAACGAGTTACGGATTAACGAGTTACGGATTAACGAGTTACGGATTAACGAGTTACGGATTAACGAGTTACGGATTAACGAGTTACGGATTAACGAGTTACGGATTAACGAGTTACGGATTAACGAGTTACGGATTAATGAGTTACGGATTAATGAGTTACGGATTAATGAGTTACGGATTAATGAGTTACGGATTAATGAGTTACGGATCAATGAGTTACGGATTATTTAAATTAACGGATTATTTAAATTAACGGATTATTTAAATTAACGGATTATTTGATTTAACGGATTATTTGGTTTAACGGATTATTTGGTTTAACGGATTATTGAATTAACGAATTATTGAAATAACGAATTATTGAAATAACGAATTATTGAAATAACGAATTATTGAATTAACGAATTATTGAATTAACGAATTATTGAATTAACGAATTATTGAATTAACGAATTATTGAATTAACGAATTATTGAATCAACGAATTATTGAATCAACGAATTATTGAATCAACGAATTATTGAATCAACGAATTATTGAATTAACGAATTATTGAATTAACGAATTATTGAATTAACGAATTATTGAATTAACGAATTATTGAATTAACGAATTATTGAATTAACGAATTATTGAATTAACGGATTATTGAATTAACGAATTAATGACTTAATGAAGACTTGAATGTACGAATTAATGACTTAATGAATTATCGAGTTACTGAATTATCGAGTTACTGAATTATTGGGTTACTGAATTATTGAGTTGTTGATTTACTGAATCATTGAGTTATTGAATTATTTAGTCATTGAAGAATTATTGAGGTTTTGAATTATTGAGTTATTGAATTATTGAGGTTTTGAATTATTGAGGTTTTGAATTATTGAGTTATTGAATTATTGAGTCATTGAATTATTGAGTCATTGAATTATTGAGTCATTGAATTATTGAGTCATTGAATTATTGAGTCATTGAATTATTGAGTCATTGAATTATTGAGTCATTGAATTATTGAGTCATTGAATTATTGAGTCATTGAATTATTGAGTCATTGAATTATTGAGTCATTGAATTATTGAGTCATTGAATTATTGAGTCATTGAATTATTGAGTCATTGAATTATTGAGTCATTGAATTATTGAGTCATTGAATTATTGAGTCATTGAATTATTGAGTCATTGAATTATTGAGTCATTGAATTATTGAGTCATTGAATTATTGAGTCATTGAATTATTGAGTCATTGAATTATTGAGTCATTGAATTATTGAGTCATTGAATTATTGAGTCATTGAATTATTGAGTCATTGAATTATTGAGTCATTGAATTATTGAGCCATTGAATTATTGAGTCATTGAATTATTGAGTCATTGAATTATTGAGTCATTGAATTATTGAGTCATTGAATTATTGAGTCATTGAATTATTGAGTCATTGAATTATTGAGTCATTGAATTATTGAGTCATTGAATTATTGAGTCATTGAATTATTGAGTCATTGAATTATTGAGTCATTGAATTATTGAGTCATTGAATTATTGAGTCATTGAATTATTGAGTCATTGAATTATTGAGTCATTGAATTATTGAGTCATTGAATTGTTGAGTCATTGAATTGTTGAGTTATTGAGTTATTGAATTATTGAGTTATTGCATTATTGAGTTATTGCATTATTGAGTCATTGAATTATTGAGTCATTGAATTATTGAGTCATTGAATTATTGAGTCATTGAATTATTGAGTCATTGAATTATTGAGTCATTGAACTATTGAGTCATTGAACTATTGAGTCATTGAATTATTGAGTCATTGAATTATTGAGCCATTGAATTATTGAGTCATTGAATTATTGAGTCATTGAATTATTGAGTCATTGAATTATTGAGTCATTGAATTATTGAGTCATTGAATTATTGAGTCATTGTATTATTGAGTCATTGAATTATTGAGTCATTGAATTATTGAGTCATTGAATTATTGAGTCATTGAATTATTGAGTCATTGAATTATTGAGTCATTGAATTATTGAGTCATTGAATTATTGAGTCATTGAATTATTGAGTCATTGAATTATTGAGTCATTGAATTATTGAGTCATTGAATTATTGAGTCATTGAATTATTGAGTCATTGA
This sequence comes from Cydia splendana, assembly GCF_910591565.1. Classification (NCBI taxonomy): domain Eukaryota; kingdom Metazoa; phylum Arthropoda; class Insecta; order Lepidoptera; family Tortricidae; genus Cydia; species Cydia splendana. The sequence goes on along the minus strand of NC_085973.1, from coordinate 7,984,268 downwards.
ATTATTGAGTCATTGAATTATTGAGTCATTGAATTATTGAGTCATTGAATTATTGAGTCATTGAATTATTGAGTCATTGAATTATTGAGTCATTGTATTATTGAGTCATTGAATTATTGAGTCATTGAATTATTGAGTCATTGAATTATTGAGTCATTGAATTATTGAGTCATTGAATTATTGAGTCATTGAATTATTGAGTCATTGAATTATTGAGTCATTGAATTGTTGAGTCATTGAATTGTTGAGTTATTGAGTTATTGAATTATTGAGTTATTGCATTATTGAGTTATTGCATTATTGAGTCATTGAATTAATGAGTCATTGAATTGTTGAGTCATTGAATTGTTGAGTTATTGAGTTATTGCATTATTGAGTTATTGCATTATTGAGTTATTGCATTATTGAGTCATTGAATTAATGAGTCATTGAATTAATGAGTCATTGAATTATTGAGTCATTGAATTATTGAGTCATTGAATTATTGAGTCATTGAATTATTGAGTCATTGAATTATTGAGTCATTGAATTATTGAGTCATTGAATTATTGAGTCATTGAATTATTGAGTCATTGAATTATTGAGTCATTGTATTATTGAGTCATTGAATTATTGAGTCATTGTATTATTGAGTCATTGAATTATTGAGTCATTGAATTATTGAGTCATTGAATTATTGAGTCATTGAATTATTGAGTCATTGAATTGTTGAGTCATTGAATTGTTGAGTCATTGAATTATTGA